>NC_140992.1:242250285-242850285 GCF_052327205.1 Somniosus microcephalus
GGGGGAAGAGCGAGAGCGAGTGGGGGGGGAAGAGCGAGAGCGAGTGGGGGGGAAGAGCGAGAGCGAGTGGGGGGAAGAGCGAGAGCGAGTGGGGGGGAAGAGCGAGAGCGAGTGGGGGGGAAGAGCGAGAGCGAGTGGGGGGGAAGAGCGAGAGCGAGTGGGGGGGAAGAGCGAGAGCGAGTGGGGGGAAGAGCGAGAGCGAGTGGGGGGGAAGAGCGAGAGCGAGTGGGGGGGAAGAGCGAGAGCGAGTGGGGGGAAGAGCGAGAGCGAGTGGGGGGGAAGAGCGAGAGCGAGTGGGGGGGGAAGAGCGAGAGCGAGTGGGGGGGGAAGAGCGAGAGCGAGTGGGGGGGAAGAGCGAGAGCGAGTGGGGGGGAAGAGCGAGAGCGAGTGGGGGGGAAGAGCGAGAGCGAGTGGGGGGGAAGAGCGAGAGCGAGTGGGGGGGAAGAGCGAGAGCGAGTGGGGGGGAAGAGCGAGAGCGAGTGGGGGGGAAGAGCGAGAGCGAGTGGGGGGGAAGAGCGAGAGCGAGTGGGGGGAAGAGCGAGAGTGGGGGGGAAGAGCGAGAGCGAGTGGGGGGGAAGAGCTGAGAGCGAGTGGGGGGGAAGAGCGAGAGCGAGTGGGGGGGAAGAGCGAGAGCGAGTGGGGGGGAAGAGCGAGAGCGAGTGGGGGGGAAGAGCGAGAGCGAGTGGGGGGGAAGAGCGAGAGCGAGTGGGGGGGAAGAGCGAGAGCGAGTGGGGGGAAGAGCGAGAGCGAGTGGGGGGAAGAGCGAGAGCGAGTGGGGGGGAAGAGCGAGAGCGAGTGGGGGGGAAGAGCGAGAGCGAGTGGGGGGGAAGAGCGAGAGCGAGTGGGGGGGAAGAGCGAGAGCGAGTGGGGGGGAAGAGCGAGAGCGAGTGGGGGGGAAGAGCGAGAGCGAGTGGGGGGGAAGAGCGAGAGCGAGTGGGGGGGAAGAGCGAGAGCGAGTGGGGGGGGAAGAGCGAGAGCGAGTGGGGGGGAAGAGCGAGAGCGAGTGGGGGGGAAGAGCGAGAGCGAGTGGGGGGAAGAGCGAGAGCGAGTGGGGGGGAAGAGCGAGAGCGAGTGGGGGGGAAGAGCGAGAGCGAGTGGGGGGGAAGAGCGAGAGCGAGTGGGGGGGAAGAGCGAGAGCGAGTGGGGGGGAAGAGCGAGAGCGAGTGGGGGGGAAGAGCGAGAGCGAGTGGGGGGGAAGAGCGAGAGCGAGTGGGGGGGAAGAGCTGAGAGAGCGAGTGGGGGGGGAAGAGCGAGAGCGAGTGGGGGGGAAGAGCGAGAGCGAGTGGGGGGAGAGCGAGAGCGAGTGGGGGGGAAGAGCGAGAGCGAGTGGGGGGGAAGAGCGAGAGCGAGTGGGGGGGGAAGAGCGAGAGCGAGTGGGGGGAAGAGCGAGTGGGGGGGAAGAGCGAGAGCGAGTGGGGGGGGAAGAGCGAGAGCGAGTGGGGGGAGAGCGAGAGCGGGGGAGAGCGAGCGAGTGGGGGGGGAAGAGCGAGAGCGAGTGGGGGGAAGAGCGAGAGCGAGTGGGGGGGAAGAGCGAGAGCGAGTGGGGGGGAAGAGCGAGAGCGAGTGGGGGGAAGAGCGAGAGCGAGTGGGGGGGAAGAGCGAGAGCGAGTGGGGGGAAGAGCGAGAGCGAGTGGGGGGGAAGAGCGAGAGCGAGTGGGGGGGAAGAGCGAGAGCGAGTGGGGGGGAAGAGCGAGAGCGAGTGGGGGGAAGAGCGAGAGCGAGTGGGGGGGAAGAGCGAGAGCGAGTGGGGGGAAGAGCGAGAGCGAGTGGGGGGAAGAGCGAGAGCGTGTGGGGGGGAAGAGCGAGAGCGAGTGGGGGGAAGAGCGAGAGCGAGTGGGGGGGAAGAGCGAGAGCGAGTGGGGGGAGGAGAGCGAGAGCGAGTGGGGGGAAGAGCGAGAGCGAGTGGGGGGGAAAGAGCGAGAGCGAGTGGGGGGAAGAGCGAGAGCGAGTGGGGGGAAGAGCGAGAGCGAGTGGGGGGAAGAGCGAGAGCGAGTGGGGGGGAAGAGCGAGAGCGAGTGGGGGGGAAGAGCGAGAGCGAGTGGGGGGGAAGAGCGAGAGCGAGTGGGGGGAAGAGCGAGAGCGAGTGGGGGGGAAGAGCGAGAGCGAGTGGGGGGAAGAGCGAGAGCGAGTGGGGGGGAAGAGCGAGAGCGAGTGGGGGGGAAGAGCGAGAGCGAGTGGGGGGAAGAGCGAGAGCGAGTGGGGGGGAAGAGCGAGAGCGAGTGGGGGGGAAGAGCGAGAGCGAGTGGGGGGGAAGAGCGAGAGCGAGTGGGGGAAGAGCGAGAGCGAGTGGGGGGGAAGAGCGAGAGGCGAGTGGGGGGGAAGAGCGAGAGCGAGTGGGGGGGAAGAGCGAGAGCGAGTGGGGGGGAAGAGCGAGAGCGAGTGGGGGGGAAGAGCTAGAGCGAGTGGGGGGAAGAGCGAGAGCGAGTGGGGGGAAGAGCGAGAGCGAGTGGGGGGGAAGAGCGAGAGCGAGTGGGGGGAAGAGCGAGAGCGAGTGGGGGGGAAGAGCGAGAGCGAGTGGGGGGAAGAGCGAGAGCGAGTGGGGGGGAAGAGCGAGAGCGAGTGGGGGGGAAGAGCGAGAGCGAGTGGGGGGGAAGAGCGAGAGCGAGTGGGGGGGAAGAGCGAGAGCGAGTGGGGGGAAGAGCGAGAGCGAGTGGGGGGGAAGAGCGAGAGCGAGTGGGGGGAAGAGCGAGAGCGAGTGGGGGGGAAGAGCGAGAGCGAGTGGGGGGGAAGAGCGAGAGCGAGTGGGGGGGAAGAGCGAGAGCGAGTGGGGGGAAGAGCGAGAGCGAGTGGGGGGGAAGAGCGAGAGCGAGTGGGGGGGGGAAGAGCGAGAGCGAGTGGGGGGAAGAGCGAGAGCGAGTGGGGGAAGAGCGAGAGCGAGTGGGGGGGAAGAGCGAGAGCGAGTGGGGGGGAAGAGCGAGAGCGAGTGGGGGGAAGAGCGAGAGCGAGTGGGGGGGAAGAGCGAGAGCGAGTGGGGGGGAAGAGCGAGAGCGAGTGGGGGGGAAGAGCGAGAGCGAGTGGGGGGGAAGAGCGAGAGCGAGTGGGGGGAAGAGCGAGAGCGAGTGGGGGGAAGAGCGAGAGCGAGTGGGGGGGAAGAGCGAGAGCGAGTGGGGGGGAGAGCGAGAGCGGTGGGGGGGAAGAGAGAGAGCGAGTGGGGGGGGAAGAGAGAGAGCGAGTGGGGGGGGGAAGAGAGAGAGCGAGTGGGGGGGGGAAGAGAGAGAGCGAGTGGGGGGGGGAAGAGAGAGAGCGAGTGGGGGGGGAAGAGAGAGAGCGAGTGGGGGGGAAGAGAGAGAGCGAGTGGGGGGGAAGAGAGAGAGCGAGTGGGGGGAGAAGAGAGAGAGCGAGTGGGGGGGGAAGAGAGAGAGCGAGTGGGGGGAGAAGAGAGAGAGCGAGTGGGGGAGAAGAGAGAGAGCGAGTGGGGGGGAAGAGAGAGAGCGAGTGGGGGGGAAGAGAGAGAGCGAGTGGGGGGGGAAGAGAGAGAGCGAGTGGGGGGAAGAGAGAGAGCGAGTGGGGGGGAAGAGAGAGAGCGAGTGGGGGGGAAGAGAGAGAGCGAGTGGGGGGGAAGAGAGAGAGCGAGTGGGGGGAAGAGAGAGAGCGAGTGGGGGGGAAGAGAGAGAGCGAGTGGGGGGGAAGAGAGAGAGCGAGTGGGGGGGAAGAGAGAGAGCGAGTGGGGGGAAGAGAGAGAGCGAGTGGGGGGGAAGAGAGAGAGCGAGTGGGGGGGGAAGAGAGAGAGCGAGTGGGGGGGAAGAGAGAGAGCGAGTGGGGGGGAAGAGAGAGAGCGAGTGGGGGGGAAGAGAGAGAGCGAGTGGGGGGAAGAGAGAGAGCGAGTGGGGGGAAGAGAGAGAGCGAGTGGGGGGGAAGAGAGAGAGCGAGTGGGGGGGAAGAGAGAGAGCGAGTGGGGGGGAAGAGAGAGAGCGAGTGGGGGGGAAGAGAGAGAGCGAGTGGGGGGGAAGCGAGAGAGCGAGTGGGGGGGAAGAGAGAGAGCGAGTGGGGGGGAAGAGAGAGAGCGAGTGGGGGGGAAGAGAGAGAGCGAGTGGGGGGAAGAGAGAGCGAGTGGGGGGGAAGAGAGAGAGCGAGTGGGGGGGAAGAGAGAGAGCGAGTGGGGGGGGAGAGAGAGAGAGATTGGGAGTGCGAGAGAGAGAGATTGGGAGTGCGAGAGAGAGAGATTGGGAGTGAGAGAGAGAGATTGGGAGTTGTGAGCGAGAGAGAGATTGGGAGTGTGAGAGAGAGAGAGATTGGGAGTGTGAGAGAGAGAGAGATGGGAGTGTGAGAGAGAGAGAGATTGGGAGTGAGTGAGAGAGAGATTGGGAGTGTGAGAGAGAGATTGGGAGTGTGAGAGAGAGATTGGAGTGTGAGAGAGAGATTGGGAGTGTGAGAGAGATTGGGAGTGTGAGAGAGAGATTGGGAGTGTGAGAGAGAGATTGGGAGTGTGAGAGAGAGGATTGGGAGTGTGAGAGAGAGATTGGGAGTGTGAGAGAGAGATTGGGAGTGTGAGAGAGAGATTGGGAGTGTGAGAGAGAGATTGGGAGTGTGAGAGAGAGATTGGGAGTGTGAGAGAGAGATTGGGAGTGTGAGAGAGAGATTGGGAGTGTGAGAGAGAGATTGGGAGTGTGAGAGAGAGATTGGGAGTGTGAGAGAGAGATTGGGAGTGTGAGAGAGAGATTGGGAGTGTGAGAGAGAGATTGGGAGTGTGAGAGAGAGATTGGGAGTGTGAGAGAGAGATTGGGAGTGTGAGAGAGAGATTGGGAGTGTGAGAGAGAGATTGGGAGTGTGAGAGAGAGATTGGGTGTGTGAGAGAGAGATTGGGAGTGTGAGAGAGAGATTGGGAGTGTGAGAGAGAGATTGGGAGTGTGAGAGAGAGATTGGGAGTGTGAGAGAGAGATTGGGAGTGTGAGAGAGAGATTGGGAGTGTGAGAGAGAGATTGGGGGTGTGAGAGAGAGATTGGGAGTGTGAGAGAGAGATTGGGAGTGTGAGAGAGAGATTGGGAGTGTGAGAGAGAGATTGGGAAGTGTGAGAGAGAGATTGGGAGTGTGAGAGAGAGATTGGGAGTGTGAGAGAGAGAGATTGGGAGTGTGAGAGAGAGAGATTGGGAGTGTGACAGAGTGAATACACACGCTGAAGATGGGCTGCTGAATTTTTTAGTGTTTTTAGTGTTTAAAGTGGGGGAAAAAAAGGTTCATTTCAAGTTTAAAAAGGTTTTAAAGTTAATTTAGGTCTAGTTAAGTTAGTTTAGTTTGTTTAGTTAAGTTTAAGTTTAGTTTAGTCTAGATTAAGTAAGGAAGGAAAAGACCACCAAAGGAAAATAAACCAGAGGAAATTAGAAAAAAAAGCCAAAGAAAAAAAAAAAGAAATAAGGGAAAAAAAAATATACAAACCAAAGAACAGCGGCCGCACGGGGCCACAGCAGCAGCAGAAGCGAGGTGACTCGGCCGCATCGGGAACCGAGGCGCGAAGGCCGCACGGAAACGCAGCGGCAGCCGGAGCGAGGAGACTCGGGGAGGCCGCTTCGGGAAACGAGGCGAATCGGGGAGGCCGCACGGAGACGCAGCGGCAGCCGGAACGAGGTGACTCGGGGAGCCCGAGCGGCGAACGAGACACGGCCCGATCGGCGGCCGCAGTCCAGCACCCGAGCGACGACCGCAGTCCAGCACCCGAGCGACGGCCGCAGTCCAGCACCCGAGCGACGACCGCAGTCCAGCACCCGAACGGCGAACGAGGCACAGCCCGAGCGGCGGCTGGGATAGAAAGCCCGGGAAAGGCCCGAGGAGCCAGGCCCAGAGACCTCTGAGGCGAAGGGGAGCAACCAGAAGGCTTCCAGAAGCAAACCAAGACTGTGAGTACAGGGCCCAGGGAGGGAGACTGAAGCCAGGGAAAGGCCCGAGGAGCCAGGCCGAGACAGAGGCACAGAGACCTCTGAGGGGGAGGGGAACAGCCCGAAGGCACGGGAAACAGCGGCTCACAGACCCAGACCTGAGAAGGGTGAACCCAGAAGCCGAGGCCCAGGGACCACGGGGTCGGAGAGGGGGACCGGGAAAGTTCGCGAACAGGGAGAGGGAAACACCAAACCCGGGGCCCCAGAAAAGCTTATTCTAAGATCAACAATACTTTACCAAAAATGAGCGAATCAGAAGATCCACAACAGCCCCGCTTCCAGATTCCCCCCAACACTGCAAAAAAAGCTATAAAAGCAATCAAGCATGAGCAGATGAGAGAAAAACCAGAAACACTTTTTGCTGACTGTTACAACAATGGGACAAAAAGTAACCTCATTTTCTACTCAGATCAGCCAGTGGCTTGGATCACAGCAATAAAATCACACTATACCAATGTTAAGCTAGAAAATACCGCAAATGGTCCATAATGAAATTAACACACAGGAGACAGTTCACTACGACGGTCAACGCGTACAATACCGGAACAATATTAGTGCAAGGCAACCTCGACAAATTTGCAACAGCCTTCAGGACACTGAAAAAATTAACTAAGGGGGGAAGGAACAGCCCCAGAGTGGCCCGCACTCCCCCCAACATTGACAACTTACCAGGAGAAAATCTGCCTGGTCAGGAGGTGAACGAGCCACACAGTTCAAACCAGACACCAACCCCGGGGAACCACAGCCACACGATACAACTGACAAACCCCAGCATAACTACCACGGAGGAAGCCACACATAGTCCCCCTACCATTCCCAGCTCACCAAGAGAAGAGCAGCATAGCCAGGAAGTGAGTGAGCCCTCCAGGGCCGACCAGGCACATACCCCGGGATCACACAGCCAGATACAACCAAAAGATAAATTTAATCAATTAGAGATAGAGGTGGTTAAACTTAGAGAGGACTTCCTCAAAATGAATGACTATCAAAATCAGGAGAGGGAAAGACACAAGAGAGAGCTGAAGCTACTTGAGAACCAGGTGAATCTACTTAGGAATCAGGTGAAAGAGCTGCAGGAAAAAGAGAGCCATAGAGGAGAGATAACACCATTAGAGCAGCAACCAGAGGCTAGAGATAAGACAAGACAGAGCCGGACGGAACGGCTGCACTCCACACGGAACAAAAGCAACAGACACACAATACAAGGGGTGCCACACAGACCGACCAGCATACTGATTCGCATCTTCCCCCACCACCGTGGAACCACAAGCGGGCCGCTCACAAGAGGTACGCACACACCAGACACCCCAGCCCAGCACACACACTATGAGTCCAAGCGAAAGCCACCAGACAGTAAACACAAACAAGGCTGACGTCGTAATACTCATAGACTCAAATGGGAAATTTCTATGGGAGAAAAAGCTATTCCCTAGAAGTAAAGTAGAAAAGATCTGGTGCCCAACAACAAACAGAGCCATGGGATGGCTGACCAAAGCCAGATTAGGCTCCCCCAACACATAATAATACACGGCACAATGACCTAAAGACCCAACAGAAAGAAAGTAGCAACATCGCTCAGAGCAATGATTAGGAAAGCAAGCAGTACATTTCCAAACACTAGAATCACTGTTTCCACAATATTGCCGAGAACAGACTTCAACAACAACACAATTCATGAGATAAATGCCAGCATAGCAAGAGACTGCGAATCAAACCACAACGTACACCTGGCCCAACACCCCACCCTCGATGAGGAATGTCTTTACGACCACGTCCACATCCAAAGGCAAAGAATATCGATCTTTGCTAAAGCCCTGAAGGACGTCGCTTTTAACCGGGTCCATACCAGACTCCAAGAGGACCCCCCCCCGACCACCAGAGATCAGCGGGGTACATATCAGGAACACTACAAGGACCACCAACACACCAACCGAGACCAGAGAGGATCCCCATGCAAAACAACAATATCAGACCTGCACCACTCCTGTCCCACAGGGGAATAGGACTGCTCCCAGCCAGACAGAGGGAGAGATGCACAGGACGTACGCAATACCTCAGACAGAAACAATCCATTAAGAGACAATAAGCAGATGTGCAGCAGCATCTACTTCCGCCTTATGGATCAAGGACTAATTAATAGAAAGAACTGTAACCAAATTGTATTAACTTTTGTAGACAACTGATGTGATCTTTTTTTTCCCCACACTTAGACACGACAAACACGTACCACTCTTTACCTATCATAGTAAAAGATCAAACTTAACATGAAATCCTTATATATTTCGACCTGGAATATCCAAGGTCTACGCTCTTCACTGCGAGAAGTGAAAAGTAGGACCCCAGAGTTCATAGATGAAACTAAAGACCTAGATATTATCATTTTACAGGAAACTTGGTATAAAGGAAAAGGACACACTGGCTGTCCCCAAGGGTACACTGAGCTGGTGGTCCCTCCAATAAATTACCAAGTGTAACCCAAGGCAGAGACTCCGGAGGCATACTGATCTGGTTTAAAACAGAACTTAAGAATTACATCAAATTTATAAAAAAGGGCGAAAACCATATGTGGCTCAAACTTGAGAGGGAGATTATCTCAAACACCCAAGATGTTTACATTTGCGCACTTTATATCCCTCCAATCGATTCCCCGTACTTTAAAGAGGACACCTTCTCCAACATGGAGGGGGAAATTATCCAATACCAGGCCCAGGAGAACGTGTTGATCTGTGGGGACCTCAATAAAGAACGGGCGAAGAACCAGACTTCACCAATAATCAGGGAAACAATTACGTTTTCGGGAATAACCACTTTGACATCCCTTCCCTTCCATACAGGCATAACTGCGACAAGCAGTCAAATACCAATGGAAAACAGCTACTACAGCTCTGTCGAAACCTGGGTCTGTACATTGTCAATGGTAGGTTCATAGGAGACCTCCTAGGAAGATCGACCTATTGCTCACCTCTTGGCTGCAGCACAGTAGACTATATGATTACAGACTTAGACCCATCCTCTTTCAGAGCATTCACAGTCAAACCACAAACAACAGTCAGATCACAGTCAAATTACTATGTTCCTCAAAAAGACAGAAACAAACAACATAGAAACACAACCCAGTAAACTGTACAACACCAAAAAATCGTACAGATGGGCCAAAAACGACACGGAAAAATACCAGAAAACAATTAGCAATGCATCAACTCAAGCTCTCTTAGACACCTTTCTGGATAACATATACACTCACAATAAAGAAGGCGTAAACCGGGCAGTTAGTAAACTAAACAATATTTTTGATAATTTGGCAACAAATGCAAACTTGAAAGCTCGCAAGAACAAACCCAAAACAAAAAACTATGAAAAATGGTTTGACCGAGATTGCCATAACATGAGGGAAAAACTTAGAAAAATATCAAACCAAAAACACAGACATCCAGAAAACGAGGAACTACGCCTTACTTATTGTCAGACACTAACACAATACAGAAACACACTCAGAACCAAAAAAGAGCAATATATTAAGAATACACTCAGCTCCATGGAGGAATCCATAGATTCCAATTGTTTCTGGGAAAACTTGAAAACACTACACAAAAAACAACACGACGATTTGGCCATTCAAAATGGGGACACATGGGTAAACCACTTTAAAAAATTATACCAGAAAAACACACTAAGACCAGAGCAACACCAAATATGCAAAAAACTGGAAAAGCTAGAAATGGCCATAAAAGATAACCAAAACCCGCTGGACGCCATAATAACAGAAAAAGAACTTCTTGAAAAACTCAAGGACCTGCGACCAGGAAAAGCCTGCGGGACAGACGGCATACTAAACGAGATGATTAAACACACAGACAACAAAATGAAACTGGCTATCCTAAAACTCTTCAACTTGGTTCTGAGTGTCGGTTATTTCCCTGATATCTGGAACAAAGGACTCATAACGCCCATATACAAAAGTGGGGACAAAATCGACCCAAACAACTATCGAGGCATCTGCGTAAACAGTAACCTGGGGAAGGTATTCTGTAGCATCATAAACAAAAGACTTATAAACTTCCTTGAGGAGCACAATGTCTTGAGTAAAAGCCAAATTGGATTCCTGCCAAACTATAGAACATCCGATCATATCTTCACCCTACAGACCCTAATTGACAAACACGTTCACCATAACAAAAGCAAAATCTACGCATGCTTTGTAGATTTCCAGAAGGCTTTCGACTCCATCTGGCATGACGGTTTATTCCTGAAACTTATCGAAAGTGGGGTAGGAGGGAAAACATATGATGTAATTAAATCAATGTATACAAACAACAAATGTGCAGTTAAAATTGGAGACAAACAAACAAAATACTTCCCACAGGGGCGGGGGGTGACGCAGGGCTCGCCAATCTCACCGACACTCTTTAATATTTACATAAATGGATTGGCAAAACTACTTGAACAATCTACAGCACCCGGCCTCACCCTATATGAATCCAAGGTTAAATTCCTCCTCTATGCAGACGACCTGGTTCTGCTGTCACCTACTAAAGAGGGGCTACAGCAAAACCTGGACCTGCTGGAGTCGTACTGCCAGACTTGGGCCCTGACAATAAATCCCCAAAAAACCAAAGTCCTTGTGTTCCAGCAAAGATCCAAACATCAGGGACCCAAAATAAATTTCACAGTAGGAACAACCAAAATTGAACAAACCACTAACTACACATACTTGGGCTTAAAAATCAGTTCTACGGGAAACTTCAAACTGGCTGTGAATGAACTGAAAGAGAAAGCAAGAAGGGCTTTCTATGCCATCAAAAAATCAATCCAAATAGAAATCCCAATTAGCATTTGGCTCAAAATTTTCAAATCAGTAATTGAACCAATTGCACTCTATGGCAGTGAGGTATGGGGACCGCTAACTCAACAAGAATTTGCAAAATGGGACAAACACCCAATTGAGATCCTACATGCAGAATTCTGTAAAAGTATCCTCCGGACTCAAAGGAAAACAGTAAACAATGCATGCAGGGCGGAACTAGGCCAATATCCATTAATAATCACTATCCAAAAAAGAGCCACCAAATTTTGGAATCACCTACAAATGAGCAATCCCCAATGCTATCACTACGACGCCCTGAAATGCCAAGAGCTGACCATAAAGAAGAATACCCTCAGTCAACTCGTCCTGGGACTCAGTGAAGTAACTACTAACAATACTAACAATAACCAGCCCCAGGACAGTGACAGGGTAACACAAAGAATTCGACCCAACACAATCGTCGCTAAGCAAAAGGAAAAATATCTGACATATTGGGCAGAAACAACAAAAACCCAAAGCAAACTCAATTGCTACTTGGCCCTAAACAGACAATACAACATAGCTGATTACCTGACCATGGTAAAGGATAACAAACTGAGAAGAACCTTGACAAGGTACAGACTTAGCGAACATAGCCTAGCGATCGAAAAAGGCAGACACAGGCAGACCAGGCTGCCAAGAGAGGACAGGATATGCTCGCACTGCAGTCAGGGAGTGGTGGAGACAGAGATGCACTTCCTCACAGCTTGTGGAAAATATCAGGGCATCAGGGAGAATTTCTACCAAAAATTCTCACAAATATGCCCTGATTTCAGAAATCTGAATGACAACCAAAAACTCCCATTCCTACTGGGAGAGGAGAGAAGCTGTGTAACACTGGCGGCACGCTATGTTGCAGCTTGCCATGAACAGAGAGCCAACCAGTAAACTAAGAAAAGAATATATATAAACAGTGCGAATGTATGTTTGTACGCTCAGGGATGTACCTGTTTGTGCACTGTATGAATAGAACTGCGTTTGTGTGGTAAACCATAAATGTATTTTGATGCTTTGGCAACATAAGATGTAACTTATCATGCCAATAAAGCGATTTGAATTGTGAATTGTGAATTGAGTGTGAGAGAGAGAGATTGGGAGTGCGAGAGAGAGAGATTGGGAGTGCGAGAGAGAGAGATTGGGAGTGCGAGAGAGAGAGATTGGGAGTGCGAGAGAGAGAGATTGGGAGTGCGAGAGAGAGAGATTGGGAGTGCGAGAGAGAGAGATTGGGAGTGCGAGAGAGAGAGATTGGGAGTGCGAGAGAGAGAGATTGGGAGTGCGAGAGAGAGAGATTGGGAGTGCGAGAGAGAGAGATTGGGAGTGCGAGAGAGAGAGATTGGGAGTGCGAGAGAGAGAGATTGGGAGTGCGAGAGAGAGAGATTGGGAGTGCGAGAGAGAGAGATTGGGAGTGCGAGAGAGAGAGATTGGGAGTGCGAGAGAGAGAGATTGGGAGTGCGAGAGAGAGAGATTGGGAGTGCGAGAGAGAGAGATTGGGAGTGCGAGAGAGAGAGATTGGGAGTGCGAGAGAGAGAGATTGGGAGTGCGAGAGAGAGAGATTGGGAGTGCGAGAGAGAGAGATTGGGAGTGCGAGAGAGAGAGATTGGGAGTGCGAGAGAGAGAGATTGGGAGTGCGAGAGAGAGAGATTGGGAGTGCGAGAGAGAGAGATTGGGAGTGCGAGAGAGAGAGATTGGGAGTGCGAGAGAGAGAGATTGGGAGTGCGAGAGAGAGAGATTGGGAGTGCGAGAGAGAGAGATTGGGAGTGCGAGAGAGAGAGATTGGGAGTGCGAGAGAGAGAGATTGGGAGTGCGAGAGAGAGAGATTGGGAGTGCGAGAGAGAGAGATTGGGAGTGCGAGAGAGAGAGATTGGGAGTGCGAGAGAGAGAGATTGGGAGTGCGAGAGAGAGAGATTGGGAGTGCGAGAGAGAGAGATTGGGAGTGCGAGAGAGAGAGATTGGGAGTGCGAGAGAGAGAGATTGGGAGTGCGAGAGAGAGAGATTGGGAGTGCGAGAGAGAGAGATTGGGAGTGCGAGAGAGAGAGATTGGGAGTGCGAGAGAGAGAGATTGGGAGTGCGAGAGAGAGAGATTGGGAGTGCGAGAGAGAGAGATTGGGAGTGCGAGAGAGAGAGATTGGGAGTGCGAGAGAGAGAGATTGGGAGTGCGAGAGAGAGAGATTGGGAGTGCGAGAGAGAGAGATTGGGAGTGCGAGAGAGAGAGATTGGGAGTGCGAGAGAGAGAGATTGGGAGTGCGAGAGAGAGAGATTGGGAGTGCGAGAGAGAGAGATTGGGAGTGCGAGAGAGAGAGATTGGGAGTGCGAGAGAGAGAGATTGGGAGTGCGAGAGAGAGAGATTGGGAGTGCGAGAGAGAGAGATTGGGAGTGCGAGAGAGAGAGATTGGGAGTGCGAGAGAGAGAGATTGGGAGTGCGAGAGAGAGAGATTGGGAGTGCGAGAGAGAGAGATTGGGAGTGCGAGAGAGAGAGATTGGGAGTGCGAGAGAGAGAGATTGGGAGTGTGAGAGAGAGAGATTGGGAGTGTGAGAGAGAGAGATTGGGAGTGTGAGAGAGAGAGATTGGGAGTGTGAGAGAGAGAGATTGGGAGTGTGAGAGAGAGAGATTGGGAGTGTGAGAGAGAGAAATTGGGAGTGTGAGAGAGAGAGATTGGGAGTGTGAGAGAGAGAGATTGGGAGTGTGAGAGAGAGATTGGGAGTGTGAGAGAGAGATTGGGAGTGTGAGAGAGAGAGATAGGGAGTGTGAGAGAGAGAGATTGGGAGTGAGAGAGAGAGATTGGGAGTGAGAGAGAGATTGGGAGTGAGAGAGAGAGATTGGGAGTGAGAGAGAGAGATTGGGAGTGAGAGAGATTGGGAGTGAGAGAGAGAGATTGGGAGTGAGAGAGAGAGAGATTGGGAGGGGAGGAAGGTGAGGGGAGGGAGGGAGGGAAGGGGGAGAGTCCCCGAGCCCCGCCCCCTCGATCTCCCGAGCCCCGCCCCCCCGATATCCCGAGCCCCGCCCCCCGAGCCCCGCCCCCCCCATCCCGAGCCCCGCCCCCCCTTCTCAGGAGCACGGCCCCCCCCCCGATCGCCCGAGCCCTGCCCCCCCGGAGCCCCGCCCCCCGAGCCCCGCGCCCCCGATCTCCGGAGCCCCGCCCCCCGAGGGTGGCCCCCCCGATCTCCCGAGCCTCGCCCCCCCCGATCTGTAGTCCGGGCCCACGATCTCACGATGTCCCGCCCCGCGATTTCCCGATGTCCCGCCCCCCGATGTCCCGAGCCCCGCCCCCCGCCCTCCCGAGCAGCGGCGTCCCACTCTCCGTAGCCCCGCTCTCCGGAGCCCCGCCCTCCAGATCGCCGATTGCGGCTGAGAGCCCCGCCCTCCCGCACTCCGAGCCCCGGCCGAGCCGGCTTGAAGTTTGCCGGTTGCCGGGGTAACCCTTCCCGCTCACCAAGGCCGAGATCCCGCCCCCCGATGTCCCGAGACCCGCCCTCCCGAGCAGCGGTGTCCCACTCTCCGGAGCCCCGCCCTCCAGATCGCCGATTGCGGCTGAGAGACCCGCCCCCTGCCCGAGCCGAGCGCGGAACAGAGAGACTGCCGCGTCTCAGCTGCTCCTGCTGCGCGCGCACCCTGACCCTCGTGGCTGACGCCGATTGAGTTCGGGGACAGCCGTTTAAAAGAAAGCCAGAGCGGGCTCTCGCGGGCGGGCGGCGCATGCGCGGTTAGTGCCAGCGGCGCGAGGCGGCCCGCGGGGAGTAGGCAGGGAAACCCCGCGGGCTGGCGGCCATTAGAGCGGCTCACTTCGGGCCCCGACACCGTCAAACCTGAGAGGGGGAAGTAGAGAGAGACAGAGAGGGAAGAGGAGAAGGAGCGAGAGGGAAGAGGAGAAGGAGAGAGAGGGAAGAGGAGAAGGAGAGAGAGGGAAGAGGAGAAGGAGAGAGAGAGGGAAGAGAGAGAGAGAGAGAGAGAAATTTTTGGAGCTTCAAGCCTGCCTGCAGCGGGCCTGGAGACCAGCACCGAGTCCCCCCTGCGCGAGGGTGAGGAGGAGGAGGGGGTTGCTAAACACAATATAAAACTGAAATAAATTGTTCATTAATTCCCTAACACATCATTAAAATATTTACCTTAGTTCCCTAACACACAAAGTGTGGGGGAAAAAATTGTGAAAAATCAAGATGGCGGCCACTCACCTCGGTTCAGAAGGATAAGGCCCGCCCACACACGCACCGATTGGTCGACCGGTCAGGTCACCGAAGCGTAGGATTGGTCAATCGTCGAGTCACTCGACACTCAACTGTAGGAAGACCTCGACGTCACACGGTCGCTAATGAGCGGAACGCTGAACGTTTTTGATACACCGCGGGCGGGATTTTTGTCCGGCCGAAACGTAAATACGCCTATGACCGGTCCGGAATCGCAAGCTTTCTTTTGAGGCGACGCACGCGTCGGTACGCTCTGTAACTTTCAAACGTATAGAGACCAGGCGGACAGACAGACAGAAGAGCCGCTTTATATATATATATAGACTAGCTGGGGAGCCCCGCGTTGCGAGGGCAATTTTGGGGCGCGAGGGCAATTTTGGGGCGTTTGGTCTCCCTGCCCCTGTGTGTCCCCCCTCTCCCTGTCATGTCCTATCCCTCCCTCCCCTCTCTCCCTCCCCTCCCCTCTCTCCTTCCCCTCTCTCCCTCCCCTCTCTCCCTCTCCCCCCCCACCCCTCCCCCACTCCCTCGCTCCCCCACTCCCCTCTGTCCCTCTCTCCGGCCCCTCCCCCTGCCTAGCGAGCCCCGCGTTGCGAGGGCAATTTTGGGGCGTTTGGTCTCCCTGCCCGTGTGCCCCCCTCTCCCTGTCATGTCCTCTCCCTGTCCTATCCCTCCCTCCCTCCCTCCCCTCCCCTCCCTCCGGCCCCTCCCCCTGCCTAGCGCCCGAGGTCCGGTGCCGTTGCTGAGGTCCCCCGCGTATCGCGCGGCTGATGGACGGCCGCTGCGTGCGGGCAGGCGGCGCATGCGCGGTGAGCGCGGGCGGCGCATGCGCGGTGGGCGGCCCGCGGGAGCCGGCAAGGCCGTTAGCGAGCGGGAAACTTCGTGCGGCGCGCCCGCGCTCCGTCCGCGACACCTGAGAGGGGGAAGTAGAGAGAGACAGAGAGGGAAGAGGAGAAGGAGAGAGGGGGAAGAGGAGAGAGGGAAGAGGAGAAGGAGAGAGAGAGAGGGAAGAAAGAGAGAGAGAGAGAGAGAAATTTTTTCAGCTTCAGGCCCCGAGTCCCCCCTGCGCGAGGGTGATGAGGAGGAGGGGGGGCGGGGGGGGGTTGCTAAACACAATATAAAACTCAAATAAATTGTTAATTAATTGCCTAACACATAATTGAAATATTTACCTTAGTTCCCTAACACACAGAAAGTGTGGGGGAAAAAATCGTGGAAAATCAAGATGGCGGCCACTCACCTCGGTTCAGAAGGATAAGGCCCGCCCACACACGCACCGATTGGTCGACCGGTCAGGTCACCGAAGCGTAGGATTGGTCAATCGTCGAGTCACTCGACACTCAACTGTTGGAAGACCTCGACGTCACACGGTCGCTAATGAGATGCTAATGAGCGGAACGCTGAACGTTTTTGGGAAACCGCGGGCGGGATTTTTGTCCGGCCGAAACGTAAATACGCCTATGACCGGTCCGGAATCGCAAGCTTTCTTTTGAGGTGACGCGCGCGTCGGTACGCTCTGTAACTTCCAAACGTATAGAGACCAGGCGGACAGACAGACAGAAGAGCCGCTTTATATATATAGATTTAGCATGTTTGGTACAATTTTAAAGGGGGTGCAGGTGCAGAGAGACCCAAGGGTGTATGTACAAGTCTTTGAAGGTGGCAGGGCAAGTTGAGAAGGCTGTTAAAAGGCATACAGGATCCTTGGCTTTATAAATAGAGGTACAGAGTACAAAAGCAAGGAGATTATGCTAAACTTTTTTAAAACACTGGTTCGGCCCTAGCTGGAGTATTGTGGCCAGTTCTGGGCCCCAAACTTTAGGAAGTATGTCAAGGCCTTAGAGAGAGTGCTGAGGAGATTTATCAGAATGGTACCAGGGATGAAGGGCTTCAGTTATGTGGAGAGACTGGAGAAGCTGCGGTTGTTCTCCTTAGAGCAGAGAAGGTTAACGGGAGATTAAATCATGAAGCGTCTTGATAGAGTAAATTGAGCTTCATTGGAACAGTGCAAGAGGCCGAGGAGGGAGAGGTCAAAGTGGGAGTGGGGCGGAGTATTAAAGTGACAGGCGACCGGAAGCTCAGGGTCACCCTTACTGTTCCGCAAAAGCATTCGCCCAATCTGCGTTTGGTCTCCCCAATGTAGTATCACTCCCAACATCCCTCCCCCTTCGCCTGGCACCTTCCCGTGCAAGCGCAGGAGATGCAACACCTGCCCTTTTACCTCCTCCCTGCCCGCTGTCCAGGACCCCCAAACACTCCTTCCAGGTAAAACAGTGATTTATTTGTACTTGGAATTTAGTATACTGTATTCGCTGCTCACGATGCAGTCTCCTCTACATTGGGGAGACCAAACGCAGATTGGGTGACTGCTTTACAGAACAGCTCCATTCAGTCCGTAAGCGTGACCCCGAGCTTCCAGTCGCCTGTCACTTTAATTCTCCGCTCCACTCCCACTCTGATCTCTCTGTCCTCGGCCTCTTACACTGTTCCAATGAAGCTCAACGTAAGCTCGAGGAACAGCACCTCATCTTTCGATAAGACACTTTACAGCCTTCTGGACTCAACATCAAGTTCAACAATTTCAGACCATAACCTCTGCCTCTATCATTTTTTTTCTTGCTCACATGGCAGCTATTGATGATTCTATCATAGCCATTTGCACTTCATCTGGAGTCATCTTTTGTTTCTTAACTTGTCTCTTAATCGCTCCTGCCTTCCATCCTATCACAGACCTTCCCTTTTGTTCTTTCCTCCTCTCCCTGCCCCTACACTTGCTTAAAAACCTGTTACATCTCCAACTTTTTCCAGTTCTGACGAAGGGTCATCAACCTGAAACGTTTCTCTCTCTACAAATGCTGCCTGACCTGCTGAGTATTTCTTGTTTTTATTTCAGATTTCCAGCATCTGCAGTATTTTGCTTTTGTATTAGAGTTTACTCTCCTGTTGCCAGCCCTTTCCAGCTTCACACCAAGAACATTTTTTAGGATCAACAGAGCCGCAGCTATTGGCACGACCATGTCAGTTTTCCCACCTTTGCCATATGATTAGCTCAAAATTTAATCCAATCAAATGGCAGCTTTTAAAAAAGTTGCTCCCACTTCACAATGAACAGTTGCAGAGGGCAAGATATGTTAAGTTAAAAATTAAAAAAAATTGCATAGAATGTTAAGAAAAAGTAAAATATGAATGAGGGAGAGGGAAAGAAAAAATAGTAAACATAGGTAAAGTGAATAGCTTTGTTACTATAATATATATTGTTTTACAAACACGTAAGCTGAGAATCTATAAAACCTTGGCCGAGAGAGACTGGCATTTCCACAAACATGTCCATTAGTCCAAGGGAAAAAATGCACTTAAAATTTAGTAGAATATTCTAAACTTGCAGGAAACATCTACTTTCATTGGTAATTTGACTTGATAGTAAACCAAAAGTCTGCAATATTTATTTTCTGCTCTTATCCATCAGTACCAAATTAGTAACAATACTGTGGAGGAGGAATTCCTAGAGTGTATACGGGATGGTTTCCTGGACCAATATGTCGAGGAACCAACTAGAGATCAGGCCATCTTAGACTGGGTATTATGTAATGAGAAAGGATTAATTAGTAATCTTGTTGAGCGAGGCCCCTTGGGGAGGAGCGATCATAATATGATCGAATTCTTCATTAAAATGGAGAGTGAAGTAGTTGACTCAGAGACTAGGGTCCTGAATTTAAATAAAGGAAACTACAATGGTATGAGGCGCGAGTTGGCTAGGATGGATTGGGGAATGTTACTTAAAGGGTTGACGGTGGATAGGCAATGGCAAACATTTAAAGATCACATGAACTACAGAATTTGTTCATCCCTGTTTGGCATAAAAATAAAACAAAAAAGGTGACTCAACCGTGGCTAACAAGGGAAATTAGGGATAGCATAAGATCCAAGGAGAGGACATATAAATTGGCCAGAAAAAGCAGCAAACCTGAGAATTGGGAGCAGTTTAGGATTCAGCAAAGGGATTAATAGGGGGGAAATACAATATGAGTGTAAGCTTGCAGGGAACATAAAAACTGACTGCACTTCTATAGATATGTGAAGAGAAAAAGATTGGTGAAGTCAAGCATAGGTCCCTTGCAGTCAGAATCAGGGGAATTTATAATGGGGAACAAAGAAATGGCAGACCAATTAAATACATACTTTGGTTCTGTCTTCACAAAGGAGGACACAAATAACCTTCCAGAGATGTCGGGGAACATAGGGTCTAATGAGAGGGAGGAACTGAATGAAATCAGTATTTGTAGGGAAATGGTGTTAGGGAAATTGACGGCATTGAAGGCCGATAAATCCCCAGGGCCTGATAATCTACATCCTAGGGTACTTAAGGAAGTGGCCCTAGAAATAGTAGAAGCATTGCTGGCCATCTTCCAAAATTCTATAGACTCTGGAATAGTTCCCATGGATTGGAGGGTAGCTAATGTAACCCCACGATTTAAAAAAGGTGGTAGAGAGAAAACGGGGAATTATAGACCGGTAAGCCTGACATCGGTAGTGGGGAAAATGCTAGAGTCCATTATAAAAGATATAATAGCAGAGCACTTGGAAAACAGTGACAGGATTGGACAAAGTCATCATGGATTTACATAAGGTAAATCATGCTCGACTAATCTACTGGAATTTTTTGAGGATGTAACTGGTAGAAAAGATAAGGGAGAACCAGTGGATGTGGTGTATTTGGACTTTCAGAAGGCTTTCGATAAGGTCCCGCATAAGAGATTGGCGTGCAAAGTTAAAGCACATGGGATTGGGGATAAGGTACTGACTTGGATAGAGAACTGGTTGGCAGACAGGAAGCAAAGAGTTGGAATAAACGAATCTTTTCTGAGTGGCAGACAGTGACTAGTGGGGTACCGCAGGGATCGGTGCTAGGACCCCAGCTATTCACAATATATATAAATGATCTAGACAAGGGAACTAGATGTAATATCTCCAAGTTTGCAGACGACACAAAGCTGGGTGGGCGTGTGTTGTGAGGAGGATGCAGAGAAACTCCAGTATGATTTGGACAGGTTGGGTGATTGGGCAGATGCATGGCAGATGCAGTATAATGTGGATAAATGCAAGGTTATCCACTTTGGTGGCAAAAACAGGAAGACAGATTATTATCTGAACGGCAATAGATTGGGAAAAGGGGAAGTCCAACGAGACCTGGGTGTCCTTGTGCACCAGTCGCTGAAGGTAAGCATGCAGGTGCAGCAGGCGGTTAAGGCAAATGGTATGTTGGCCTTCATAGCGAGAGGATTCGAGTACAGGAGCAAGGATGTCTTGCTGCAGTTGTACAGGGCCTTGGTGAGACCACACCTTGAGTATTGTGTGCAGTTTTGGTCGACTTATCTGAGGAAGGATGTTCTTGCCATGGAGGGAGTGCAGCGAAGATTCACCAGACTGATACCTGGGATGGCAGAAATGACGTATGAGGAGAGATTGGGTCGATTGGGCTTATATTCGCTGGAGTTTAGAAGAATGAGAGGGGATCTCATTGAAACTTATAAAATTCTAACAGGACTAGACAGACTAGATGCAGGAAGGATGTTCCCGATGGCCGGGGAGTCCAGAACCAGGGGTCACAGTCTAAGGATAAGGGGTAAGCCATTTAGGGCTGAGATGAGGAGGAAATTCTTCACCCAGGGAGTGGTGAACCTGTGCAATTCTCTACCACAGAAGGCAGTTGAGGCCAACTTATTAAATATATTCAAGAAGGAGTTAGATATATTTCTTAAGGCTAAAGGGATCAAGGGGTATGGGGAGAAAGCAGGGACGGGGTACTGAATTTGGATGATCAGCCATGATCTCATTAAATGGCAGAACAGGCTCGAGGGGCCGAATGGCCTACTCCTATCTTCTATGTTTCTATGTACTGTACCTGCAAAGTCGGAAAGTCAATAAATATGTGTCGGTCCAGCCGGCCAGGTCTCATTAAGGCATTGTCCAAAATGTCAGCCCGGTTGGTTGATGCCAGAACTATTACATGATCTGTTGTACCCATTCCTGTTCAAAATAGTAAGATTAATCAATAATAAGGCAATTTACAATGTTCCAGTAAGGACAGATAGTGGTATCGTACACAAGGCGAGCAACGTTTCACACTTTAATATATACTAGAACAGATGCACACACATACACTTCACTCACCACAGAGTCTTATATGCTGATCAGATATTACAATCAACAATCTATTTTTATACATGCTTCAGAACCTAATTTCCACCATATGGCAAGCAAGAACGATTGACTGCAATAGAATTTCAGAGGGAGTTTTGATCTGGTTGTCAAGACACCCTCTGAAATTCTATTGCAGTCACCAATTGTTGACTGAAAATGTGTTGGTCCTTTCAGCTCAAGTGAATAATCTCAATTTCAGTTGTACTTTCAATATTAATGAGATCATTCAGTCCTACATTTCATGTTGAGAACTGAAGCACCATTGTTCTGGAATCCTAATACTGCCATATGGATACTGAAGGATCTGATGCACAGTATAACCACTCAACCCAATCACTATTTGATTTAATTTGAATGCAACACCATAAAGTAAGTACCATAGCTAAACTGCTTCAGCATACAAAAGTTATTAACTGGCAGAAGTCATCTCAAAACATAATGTTCTGAAGGGCCAGAGGTGTTCAATACATTTCTAACAATACCATGCAACAGCTTATTACTTTAGAAAATAATTAATGATCTAGTACAACACAGGCTTGCATCTCAATTGTACCAGTGAAATACCCACCATCCATTTCCACCAACAGCTGATTCAGCGTCTGCTCTTCCTCAGTATTAGCAAACCCAGACATGTTGGTAGAACGTTTTTTACCCACTGCATCAATTTCATCAATGTACACAATGCAGGGGGCACGAGTCCGGGCCTCCTTAAACAAGCTTCGTACCCTTGCGGCACCTAGACCTACAATGAAAAATTTAATTTGCAACATTTTTGAAAATGAAAAAAAAAGTTTCACTGCCTAGAGCACTGTAACAGGCCATGTATAAAAGGTTGATGATGATGTGATTCCTTAACGATAAGGACATCTCTGACCACTTCTTCATATCGCTCTCCACCCACAGCCCCCTTCCACTGCCACCAACCCTACTTCCTTCTGTGTCTGCCCCTGGAAAAAACTCTCCCAACTCTCTTACAACTGCACTTATGAAATCCCAACTGTCCAGCCTTTGGCCCTCCATGACATTTTTGCAGTTACCGATCTGCTAAATCACACTCACCCTGGCTGTTCCCCCGGTATGGCCCTCATCTTCGCTCCCTTAAGTCCAAGGGACGCAGACTTGAACAGATATTGCGGACAACCGGTTTAGCCATTCACTGCCAGATCTGGCTAGACCACATAAAGCATTATCGGGTCCTGCTCTCATCTGCCAAAATTGCTCACTTTCCAACATCATTCTGCAATGTAAAGATAAACCCCGGCTCCTAATCTCTACTGTTAACCGTCTTCTTAAACCCCTCTCCCCTGTCTCCTCCACTGTCACCTCTGACAAGTGTGAGGAGCTCATGGATTTCTTTGTCTCCAAGATTGAGACCATCCATTCAACTGCCTCTGCCACTTCCCTTCCTTCCCCATGCCTACCGGGCCAAACTTCCTCTAAGGTTCCCCCCTGCCCTAGCCCTGAACTCACATCTTTTTCCAGTTTCTCTCCGATCTCCCCTCATGACCTCTCTGTGCTCATTGTGTCCATGAGACCCACTTCCTGCTCCCTTGACCCTATTCCCACCAAACTGCTGACTACCCAACTTTCTTTTCTGGCTCCCATGTTAGCTGACATTGTTAATGGTTCTCTCTCCTCAGGTACTTCCCCCTCTCCTTCAAACCTGCTGTCGTCATCACCCCTCTCCTCAAAAATATGTTTGACCCCTCCATCCTTGCAACCTCCCTTTCCTCTCCAAAGTCCTTGAACATGTTGTCGCCTGCCAAATCCGTGTCCATCTTGCCCGCAATTCCACATTTGAATCCCTCCAATCAAGTTTCCGCCCTACCCACAGTACCGAAACGGCTCTCATCAAAGTCACAAATGACATCCTTTGTGACTGTGACAAAGGTAAACTATCTCTCCTCATCCTTCTTGACTTGTCTGCAGCCTTTGACATGGTTGACCACTCCATCCTTCTCCAACGCCTCACCACCGTCGTCCAGCTGGGTGGGATGGCATTCGCCTGGCTCCATTCTTATCTGTCTAACCGTAGCCAGAGAATCACCTGCAATGGCTTCTCTTCCCACTCCCACATCATTACCTCTGGTGTCCCCCAAGGATCTATTCTTGGGCCACCTCCTATTTCTCATCTACATGTTGCCTCTTGGCAACATCATCTGAAAACACAGCATCAGCTGACAACACCCAGCTCTACCTCAATACCACATCTCTCGACCCCTCCACGGTCTCTAAATTGTAAGACTGCTTGTCCGACACCCAGTTCTGGAGGAGCAGAATTTTTTTCCAATTAAATATTGGGAAGACCAAAGCCATTGTTTTCGGTCCTCACCACAAACACCGTTCCCTAGCCACTGACTCCATCCCTCTCCCTAACATCTGTCTGAGGCTGAAACACACTGTTCACAACCTTGGTGTCACATTTGACCATGAAATGAGCTTCTGACCACATATCTGCAGCATAACTAAGACCGCCTATTTTCACCTCCATAACATTGCCCGTCTCCTCCCTTGCCTCAGCTCATCTGCTACTGAAACCCTCATCCATTGGGCTGATGTGTGGCATGACTGTTACTTCCCACTCAAGTGCCAGGCAATAGACTGTCTCCAACAAGTGACAGTCTAACCACTGTCCCTTGACATTCAACAGCATTACGATTGCCGAATCCCCCACCATTAACATCCTGGGAGTCACCATAAACCAGAAATTTAACTGGACCAGCCACATAAATATTGTGGCAACAAGAGCATTTCAGAGGCTAGGTATTCTGCGGTGAGTGTCTCACCTCCTGACTCCCCAAATCCTTTCCACCATCTACAGGGCACAAGTCAGGAGTGTGATTGAATACTCTCCACTTGCCTGGATGAATGCAGCTCCAACACAAGAAGCTTGACACCATTGAGGACAAAGCAGCCTGCTTGATCAGCACCCCATTCACCACCTTAAACATTCACTCCCTCCACCACCGGTACACCGTGGCTGCAGTGTGTACCATCTACAAGATGCACTGCAGCAACTCACCAAGGCTTCTTCGGCAGCACCTCCCAAACCCACGATCTTTACCACCTAGAAGGACAAGGGCAGCAGGCACATGGGAACACCATCACCTGCAAGTTCTCCTCCAAGTTACACACCATCCTGACTTGGAAATATATCACCATTGCTTCATCGTCACTGGGTCAAAATCCTGGAACTCCCTCCCTTACAGCACTGTGGGAGTACCTTCACCACACGGACTGCAGCATTTCAAGAAGGCGGCTCACCACCACCTTCTCAAGGGCAATTAGGGATGGGCAATAAATGCTAGCATTGCCAGCGACGTCCACATCCCATAAACAAATTTTTAAAAACTTCAGAAACAATTCATTGGCTGCCAAGTGCTTTGGGGTATCCAGAGCATGTGAAACATGCTATACACATGCAAATTCATTCTTTCTTCTAATATATCTGGTAATACTTCTGTAAAAAGAGTTTCTGAATATTGTCTTCCTATCTTTACACTCACCAATGTGGATTTTTCCTGCCAATCTGACAATTTATCATCATCTATGGAACAAATACACTTGCAGAATCAATGTGGTAATTTTCTTTTCGATCAACAATTAAGATTAAAATAGCTAAAAAGCTTGCAGCCAGAACTTACAAACTAGCTGCCTGGGAAAAGGAACACACTTCATGCTTTCCTAAGGTCAAAAGGTCACTACAAAGACTTTGATCATTTTTTCAGCTGAAGCCAACAGTGGGCATAGATTAAATCAATGAACCCATTATGATTATTATTGTTGTGCACAGTAGGCTCTTAAGAGATCCCACTGAAACTTTTCCAAAGCCACCATGAGCCTTTCATTTCTATTTAGTAGAGCTGGTGAATGCATTTCTCATTCCTAAAGCATCTGATGATTGAAGTAATCATTATTCTAAGTATGTTTGAAATTTACTTCAAGTGGAGGCCCCTTAGACTAAACATTAACCAACTGCATCATTTAACCTCCAATAGATAAGATTTAGGCTGATGGTTTACATTTTACTTCTAACCTATCTGATAAATTAAAATTTCAGTACTTAAGAGTGGAAATTAGTTGGAATTCATATTAAGTTATATAGTTATCAGCTCACTATACATATTTTGAGCTTCAGATGGTCTTTATTCCTATGATTCCCTATGAAATAAATAAAGATGGGCTGGAAGAGATTACTGCCTTTTAACATAAACAAGGAATTCAGCAACAAACTGCAAAGTCAGTTTATGCGGCCAACAAAATCAGATTGGTATAAATAGAGGATGCACAGCAGAGTTTAGTGAGTCACTGAAAAATACTGGGGGATGTCAACCAGATAACTTTTTTCTTCCATTCTCAGGATATGGTCGTCACTAGCAAGGCCAGCATTTATTACCCATCCCTAATTACCCTTGAAAAAGTGGTGGTGAGCCTTCTCTTGAACCGCTGCAGTCCATGCGGTGAAGGTACTCCCACAGTGCTGTCAGGTAGGGAGTTCCAGGATTTTGACCCAGCGACGATGAAGGAAAGGCAATATATGCCCAAGTTGAAATGGTGTGAGACTTGGAGGGGAGGGTGTTCCCACTCATGGTGTACGTGCTGCTCATGAATTATAAGATTTAATACACAAGTGTTTTACTACTATACTATATTCATTAGAAAAGTGGATAAAATTTATGGTTATTTAAGGTTGATCAAGTAATATATGCAAGACTCTGAAAGTACTAGAAAACACCAGGTTTCTTTCACCAGTTCTAATAAACTTGTTGTAAAGAAACCAATTTCACTTTCTAATCACAAAAGTCAAAAAGGTGCACACTAATGTTCTGATGTCTCTTACAGGGACCCGCCATCCTGCTCCGAGAAAGAAACCAGACCAGAATTGAGCATAGTACATACAGAAATAAATGCTGGTTAGTGAATTAAAACCAGTAATATCTCTGGTTTCATATAACACACTGTCTAAACCCTTCCTTGCAACTCATTTTCTGGGAATATTCAGTACTGTACTCACCTCCAATCACCTCCACAAACTCTGATCCAGCCATAGCTAAGAAAGGGACTTGAGCTTCCGAAGCAACAGCTTTTGCCAGTAATGTTTTTCCACACCCTGGTGGTCCAAGCAATAAAGCTCCCTTTGGAACTTTGGCACCAAGCTGTAGGTAGCGGTCTGGACTCTGAAGAAAGAACATAAAATGATTTTCTCCCCTTTCCCAATGTTACATTAGCCTCATTGGTTCCTGCTCAAGTTACCAAAATGTGTCTTCCCAACAACAAAATTTAGTAAGAAAACAATGACCTGTTGGTACAAATAAAACCATAAACTTGACCCGATAGCAAGGTCTGAAGGAACTTTTACATTATAGGAGTGCCCTGGCTCCCTTCGCCCAATATTTGCTCTCTATGGATCTTCATATAAAAGCAGAGCCCAGAATGCCAACAGAGACTGTATCCCTAATCCAAGTGCAAAAGCAGGAGCACGTGGATGTTACTTTCCCAAAACAGAATGCAGTCTGAAGCAGGAAGATAACAGCATTTTAAAATGGATATGCAGGTCACTAGCTGAAACATTACAAAAAGGATAATTTGTAAAAACAAACTCCACTTTCTACAGAAACTGACAGGAAAATCAACTCACATTAACTGGTAGTAAATAAAGGCACACCTTTGCCAAGGCCATTTTTAAAAAATCCATGCCCTCGAGAAGGTGGTGGTGAGCCGCCTTCTTTAACCGCTGCAGTCCATGCTTCTTTGTAGCGGTTTGGTATAACTGAGTGGCTTGCTAGGCCATTTCAGAGGGCAGTTAAGAGTCAACCACATTGCTGTGGGTCTGGAGTCATATATAGGCCAAACCGGGTAAGAGTGGCATGGGTGGCAAATTTCCTCCCCTAAAGGACACTGAAGCAAGAACCAGTCAGTATTATGCAAACAAGATTATTTTCATGAAGGGGTGGGGGAGGAACTTTACCTAAAAATACAGGCAGCATGATGCACTTTCACCTTTTCTGCCAGGTGATTTATGTTACAAAAGGAAAAGCGACCATAATCCATTTAAATATCAGTTTGTATATTTAAAACATCCACAGTTACATAATGATGAGAAGATGTGCAAGCATTTTCTTCATACTTGTTTTAGCCACATTGATTACCTTGAAAAAAATTGCCAAGGGATTCACTCCACCCCACAACCAAAAATCCATGGCAATGAAATGCTCTTTATTTTGAGGCAACAGTCAGACCATAATTATATGCGTTTCAAGACTTTACTTTTAATGGTCCAGCATCTGTAGATAGATGCAAGGACTGCCTTTTCAGCACACCAGCTCAGCCTACACAATCTTCCTTTCCCATCTGGTAGTCTTAAAGGAGACCTAATGGACCGCATACACCTTGATCCAGTTTAAGTCAGTACATGTTTATTTGAAAGCTTGTACCACCTGCCACAAAGATTCTAATCACATACTTTCCATTTTGAAAAGTGGAGTTGAACTGGATGTGGTATGTGCCGTATAGCAGCCCTAGTGCTTTGCCACAAGATTTTGACCCACACGGCAATAATCTCCATATAGAGATCCTTCTTTAAGCGCATATTTGGAAGAATAGAATGGGAGGGAAGCCTATCTCAATGTATATAAATCTCCCACAAGTTGGTTAAAGATAAAGCACAATTGGGCAACATATCTTCATAAATTACAAGCAGCAGCATTTTAACAGGTGGATATTTCCAGAAATCTCCCCATGTAATTTAGATTCACTTTGAAGTTGCTTAAGTTGCTATTGGTCAATGATGTGGTCAACTCGGCTCAGTCTGATATCCCACCAATTGAAAACCCTTCATTTGTAACATCCTCAAACCCAGCACCAAGCTCATGGTCTACAGAGCAGTAGTGATACCCGCCCTCCAGTATGCTTCAGAGACATGGTCCATGTACAGCAGGCACCTCAAAGCACTGGGAGGTACCACCAAAGCTGCCTCCGCAAGATCCTGCAAATCCATTGGCAGGATAGGCACACCAACATCAGTGTTCTCGCTCAGGCCAACACCCCCAGCATTGAAGCTTTGACCACGCTCAATCAACTCCGATAGACGGGCCACATCGTCCGCATGCCCGATACGAGACTCCCAAAACAAACGCTCTACTCGGAGCTCCGATATGGCAAGAGAGCCCCAGGTGGGCAGAGGAAACGCTTGAAGGACACCCTCAAAGCCTCCTTGGAAAAAGTGCAACATCCCCACCGACACCTGGGAATCCCTGGCCCAAGACCGCACAAAGTGGAGGAGAAACATCTGGGAAGGCGCCGAACACCTCGAGTCTCTTCGCCAGGAGCAAGCGGAAGCCAAGTGCAGGCAGCGCAAGGAACGTACGTCAACCCAAGTACCCCACCCACCCGCCCCTTCAACCACCGTCTGCCCCACCTGTGACAGAGACTGTGGGTCCTGCTTTGGACTCATCAGTCACCTGAGAACTCATTTTTAGTGTGGAAGCAAGTCATCCTCGGTTCCGAGGGACTGCCTAAGAAGAACAGGTCAACTCGGCTCAGTCTGCTATCCCACCAATTGAAAACCCTTCAGTTGCAACATCTTCTATCTCTTTAATTCTTCAACTCTACGTAATTTCCTGGCTTTGAGCAGATGACCTACTTCCAATCTGCCAATCACTCAAAGTGGTAAGCCTAGTTATCTATCTTCTATATATATATATAAAGGAATCGATCTGTCTGTCTGTCCTCGGGTGTGCGTCTGTCCGGCTATGCGCTCGAAAGTTATACAGCGTACCTACGCGCGCGTTACCTCCGAAGAAAGCTTACGCTTCCGGGACGCTCGTAAGCGTATTTACTTTTCGGTCGGACGAAAATTGTTCGCGCCTTATGCAAAAAACCTTCAAAATTAAATTCATTATCTGCTACTTAGCATTGATTGACTGACGTCAAGGTTCGACCAATCCTGTGCCGTCACGATTGACCAATCCTACAGTACGGTCCCCTGATGGTTGACCAATCGGTGTGTGTGTGTGGGCGGGACTAATCGTTTTCATCTCAGGGATCTGGCAGCCATTGTTTTACTGCCATTACTTCAGCTTCCAGCTCAAACTACTTTGATCATCCAGCTTTGAAAAAGTTAGTATCTCTTTTAAAAATAACATAAGATTTACCAAAAACGTTTTATAAGTACTTTAACTTTCATCTTTCAAGGTATTAAAAAGGTAGAAATGTTGCCCGGCAGCAGATTCACAGAGGGACAGACAGACAGGGCCCGAAAGCCTGGGACTCGATTTAAAATGTTGCCCAGCAGCAGATTCACAGAGGGACAGACAGACAGGGCCTGAAAGCCTGGTACTCGATTTAAAATGTTGCCCGGCAGCAGATTCACAGAGAGGCCCCAAAGCCTTGCACTCGATTTAAACCGCCCAGCCCAAAACAGCCCTGGCAAAGCCGGGCTCCCCCCAGCTAGTAATATATTAAAGGGCAGTTCCCAACCCCCACTCAGTGTTGCACTCAGTGACATGGCTGGTAATGGGTATTTGTATTGTTGGGAATTGTAGATACAAGTACAATTTCAGCTACACTATCACAGAATTGCAGCAACAATGCATCTTATCAGCTCACTTTGATCTGCTCATTTTCAAAAGTTTATTATTTCAGGTATTTGCCAAAAGCAATAGATTTGCATGAACAAAACTGCAATGTTTATGCTAAAAAAAAACTTCTATTTTATACCAAAATCCAGTTACCTTCAGGTAATCAACAAACTCCTTAACTTCCAGTTTGGCCTCATGCATCCCTGCCACATCCTTAAAGGTAACACCTTTTCCAGACTTTCCGTCCACAATAGTGAAACGAGCCATTTTCAGCTGATTCTATGGGTTTGACCAAAAGAAAAAAAAATAGCATTATTAAGGCAAAAAACTGTATAGTTCTACCCTGTACAAGCTTAACTAGCACTAGATACCTTTTCTCTTCCTATCATTTTTGAATCTATTTAATTTTTACAAACCTACTGCAAAGTTTAGCTGTTTTGTGAAAAATGCACATCTACTCGCAGCTCAAGTTTTTTAAGCAAACAAAGTGATAAATTTAGTAACATTAAAAATGTTGTAGCAACCTATTCTTGAATTTTTCAATGAGTGACTGCTTCAATCCTTGCGTGTAAAAGGGAACAGGATAGGATCCTAGCTTCACAGATTGAGATTGGGGGGTGGGGGAGGGAAAATCAAGTTACACTGAACAAATCCTAATATATTTCAGACAACTGAACAAACTATATGGACACGTCAGCCTGTCCCTGCATCAGAATGTGTGCTGCTGATGAATACACAGACACAGGTAAGTAATTCCATAGTACATTTATCCCATCCTTCCAGCTACAGTAGGGTGACCATATTTTCTAAACCAAATCTGGGGACACATAGGGTGGGAGCAAAGCAAAGTAACCAGTATGGAAAATGTAGGTTTACAGCGTAGCGAGGCAATTTTTTTTAGCAGCCTATATTTTCAACAGTTGCACATATACACTACAAATGTGCATATAATTACTGCGGATGTGACGTCACACTATTTATAAATAATACAGTAACACTTTGGTTTCGCAGGGCCTTCAATCTCCCGAAAGTTGCCCTTGACTCTCGGCTGCTAACCTTACTGCATGCTCTTGCTGACATGCGTCCTTTTGACCTCCTCTGCGCTCGAGTGTCACCCACTGATTTTTTTTACAAAAATAAACAAACACTTCATATATTACCGGAATCATTAACGAAACTGTCACCAACCGACTTCTAAATTGCAACCATTTTGAACAGTTTGTGGTGGTGGTTGGGGGGGGGGGGGGGGGGGGAAGCAGGATGACGAATTCTAAATTATGTTGTTGTACACAAAAACTCAGTAAAATAAATTAACAACCTCATCTGTTCTGGAAAAATTCCTTCATAAGATAAATAGAAAAAAAAATTTTTGGATCATAATTATGATGTTTGACAGAAAACAATTCACATGTGCATAAACTCTGGGGGAATTGCTATCTTATAAATTAATTAAGCTCAGTGACTCTGGTAATTATATCACACAAGCCCGCTGACCAACCGGGTTGCGACTGTCTGTGATTCAAACTGGTACATCCTGTTGCGAGGGAAGGGGGGAGAAAAGTAGGGCGAGGCTGGGTTGGGAGCGCAACCCAACTCGTTGGCGGCGCGTGCCCAACCTTCGGCACTCGATTGATGTGGACGCTAATCAATAGAGCAGCCCCTTAAACCACCCAGCCTGCCTCAGGGCTGGCCTCACGTCCAGTCGGCGCTCATGGTAGGAGTAATTGACAGGGGCCGCCTGGCAAGGAAACGTGTAACCAGGGATTCTCATTTGATGTTGGATGAAAACGACAAGTGCAGTATAAGAAGATTCAGGGTTGAGTTGCAGTATTGATTGCTGTACAGGCTGGGCATTTATAGTAACTGGGACATTGTTTGCCTGGGGGGCCCCGGAAAACGGGAATGTATGATCACCCAAACTAGAGGAAGACTGAAACCAAATAGCTTTGAAATTCTGGAAATAAATAAAAAATCCCAACTACACATTTTGCAGCCTGTAAAATGTATATTCCAACAGCAGTCAGGTGAGCATCAGTAAATATTGTGGTGACATTTTTTCTTCCCTTTTTGGAATGACAGGAATTCCCAGCACGTTTTTATCCAAGGGTAGTGGCTGACTGATCAAAAGCTCCAAACCAACTTCAGTTATTATGCGCACAGATCAGCAGAATACATAAATGACTTAATAAGTAGGCAGGGCTGCAATGACTAATGCATCTCAAAAGAAGAAAAATGTGGGAAATCCCAATAAATGAAGGAGGGAGAACCTCTCAGAACTAAAATACAATATTTTGCTGAACCACCTACATTAATGAAATTTTACAAGTTTGTTATCGAGCAAGTATGGACATGAACCCAAAAATAGACCAAGATTGACTTAATATTATTAAGCTCACTTACAAATGCACTAAATCCACCTTCTCTTCCAGCCATTCCTGCAAGCCGAAATATGTACCAGAGAATGGCCACTCCCACTGCAGCCATTCCTAGGGCATACAGTGCACTAAAAAAGCAAGAATTTGTAAGAATTAGTTAATTAATTCCCGTGTTTGACTAAAATCAGTTTTGAAGCAGGTTTCGTTAGGAGCATGTCGTTAGAGTTTAATTAAAATACATTATGTAAATAAAGAGTACAATTTACTCTTAAAATTCATCAAACTGTTCCGAGTTACTGATCTATAGAGAAGTGAATCTGACTGCATGTTTTCCCTATAAATCATATTTCTCCATTTTTTCAGTATGATCAACATGAAACCTCTCTACCTCCCTCTGTTAAGATGCAAGTTTGCATGTCTATCAAATGATACAGCATGACCTGACAGACACGATTCTTGTGGGATCTCAAAGCACAAGTTAGTATCAAATTCAAGGAAGTTACTATGAACGTACATCTACAGAGAAATAGTTTATTCCTAGAACTCATGTTGCTCGCCTTCCCCCATCAGATGTCAAACCCAGAGACTTTTAATTCCCCTTTCACTGTGCTGCATTTGAATCCAAATCCCAGCGAAAGACTGCATTTTAACACTGTTGCACAACCCTTCCAAGACCAAAGCAAAATGTCATTCAATCTGTAACAGTACTTTGAGTTCAGAATGCAATTTGTGAAGTAGGCAGATGCAACTCTAGAAATTATTTTAAATGTGTTTTTTATGCTTCTGAAATACATGTTCCATTACTTCAACACAGGTATTACCATTATATTTGGCATATAACTCCTAACTCAGAGCGTCGGCGGGAAACTCGAGCGGCAGAGCGGGGCTATAAAAGGCTCCAGAGACCAGGTAAGGCGTACCAGTCTCCGAACTCGGAACTCAGAGGGAAGGAGAGAGGTAAAAACTAATCAAAGTGTGATGTCACCAGAAAGCAGGTAAGTGATTGGTTGGTGAGTATTTCTCTCTTTTTAAACTTAAACTCTGTGGTTTATAGTTTCTAAGGTGTGATATTCATCATCTAAAATCGGGGCAGAGGGTATTTAAAAATAATATTAATAAATTTAATTAATTACATAGAATGGGAGAGCAGGTGATGTGTTGCTACTGCAATATGTGGGAGCTGGTGGACACCATTGATGCTCACGGTGATCACATTTGCAGTAAGTGCTGGCTGCTCGAGGAATTCCGGCTCCGTGTTGATGAGCTGGAATCCGAGCTTCAAACACTGAGACACATCAGGGAGGGGGAGAGTTACCTGGACACTCTGTTTCAGGAGGTAGTCACACCAATTAGAGTAATTAATTCAGATGTAGTCCGTGGCCAGGGACAGGATGGTGTGACTAGAAGTGAGGCAGGTACAGGGATCCAGGAGGTAGTGTTGGAGGAGCAGCAGCCTTTGCTCTTGTCCAACAGGTTTGAGGCTCTTACTCCCTGTGAGGATGGGAACGGGGACTGCAGGGAGGATGAGCAACTTGGCCACAGCACCGTGGAGCAGGGGGCCATTCAAGTGGGGGGAGTTAAAAGAAATGTTGTAGTGGTAGGGGATAGTATCGTTAGGGGGATAGATAGGGTTCTTTGCAGCCGAGAGCGAGAGTCCCGAAGGCTGTGTTGCCTGCCCGGTGCCAGGGTTAAGGACATCTCCTCTGGGCTGGAGAGAAACTTGGAGTGGGAGGGGGAGGATCCAGTTGTCGTGGTCCATGTTGGTACCAACGACATAGATAGGACAAGGAAAGAGGTTCTGCTGAGGGAGTTTGAGCAGCTAGGGGCCAAATTAAAAAGCAGAACCACAAGGGTAATAATCTCTGGATTACTACCTGAGCCACATGCAAATGTGGCTAGGGTAAATAAAATTAGAGAGTTAAATGCGTGGCTCAAAGACTGGTGTGGGAGAAATGGGTTTTGCTTCTTGGGACACCGGCATCAGTACTGGGACAGGAGAGAGCTGTTCCGTTGGGATGGACTTCACTTGGCCAGTGCTGGGACTAGAATCCTGGCGAATCAAGTAACTAGGGCTGTAGAGAGGGCTTTAAACTAATTAGTGGGGGGGGGAGGTTTTAAGAGAGCGAAAAATAAAAATGACAGCAGAGAAGGCAATAGAGCAAGGTAGCAGTGGGGGAATTAAAAACCAGAGTGTGTCAGGAAGGGACAGAATGTATAATGATAAAGGTAAAGTAGTAAAAGGGGTAAAAGCAGGAATAAATTGTCAGAAAACATATTTGAAAGTTCTTTATCTGAATGCACGCAGCATTCGTAACAAAATAGACGAGTTGATGGTACAAATAACTACACATGGGTATGATCTGGTGGCCATTACGGAAACATGGCTGCAAGATGATCATGACTGGGAACTAAACATACAAGGGTATTTGACAATTAGGAAGGACAGACAGGAAGGAAAGGGAGGTGGGGTTGCTATGTTAGTCAAGGATGGAATCACTGCAATAGTCAGAAATGATATTGGGTCAAAGGATCAGGATAGTGAAACAGTTTGGGTGGAGATAAGGAATAATAAGGGGAAAAAGTCACTAGTGGGCGTAGTCTATAGGCCTCCTAACAGTTGCAACTCTGTTGGTCGGTGTATAAATCAGGAAATAGTTGGGGCTTGTAATAAGGGAACAGCTATAATCATGGGGGATTTTAACTTTCATATTGACTGGACTAATCAAATTGGGCATGGCAACCTTGAGGAAGAGTTCATAGTGTATTTTGGGGATGGGTTCCTTGAGCAGTATGTAACTGAACCAACCAGGGGGCAGGCAATCTTAGATCTGGTCCTGTGTAATGAGACAGGATTAATAAAAAATGTCCTAGTAACCAAAGTAGCCAAATCTAGTGGGAGGATAGAAGATTGGGAAGCATTTAAAAGCCAGCAAACAATAACTAAAAGATTAATTAAGAAAGGGAAGATAGATTATGAAAATAAACTAGCAAAAAATATAAAAACAGATAGCAAGAGTTTCTACAGCTATATAAAAAGAAAAAGAGTGGCTAAAGTGAACGTTGGTCCCTTAGAGGATGAGACCAGGAAACTAGTGGTGGGGAACATGGAGATGGCAAAGACGCTGAACAAATATTTTGTATCAGTCTTTACAGTAGAGGACACTAAAAATATCCCAACACTGGACAAACAGGGGGCAATGGGGGGGGGGGGGGGGGGGGGTGGAGTAGCTAAACACGATTAAAATCACTAAGGAGATGGTACTCGGTAAAATTATGGGACTTAAGGCGGATAAATCCCCCGGACCTGATGGCCTACATCCTAGGGTCTTGAGAGAAGTGGCGGTAGGGATTGTGGATGCATTGGCGATTATTTTCCAAAACTCCCTGGACTCAGGAAAGGTCCCGGCAGATTGGAAAACTGCTAATGTAACACCCTTATTTAAGAAGGGAAGTAGACAAAAAGCTGGAAACTATAGACCAGTTAGCCTAACATCTGTGGTTGGCAAAATGTTGGAGTCCATTATTAAGGAAACAGTAACAGAGCATTTGGATAAACATAATTTAATAGGACAGTCAGCATGGTTTTATGAAGGGGAAGTCATGTTTGACAAATTTGCTCGAATTCTTTGAGGACGTAACATACAGGGTGGATAAAGGGGAACCAGTGGATGTAGTGTATCTGGATTTCCAAAAGGCACTTGACAAGGTTCCACACAAAAGATTACTGATCAGGATAAAAAATCACGGGATTGGGGGTCATATACTGGCATGGGTGGAAGATTGGCTATCTAACAGAAAACAAAGAGTTGGGATAAATGGTTCATTCTCAGGATGGCAATCAGTAACTAGTGGTGTTCCGCAGGGGTCAGTGTTGGGACCCCAACTCTTTACAATCTATATTAACGATTTGGAGGAAGGGACCGAGTGCAACGTATCCAAGTTTGCCGACGATACAAAGATGGGAGGGAAAGCAGTGAGTGAGGAGGGCAGCACGGTGGCGTAGTGGTTAGCACTGTTGCCTCACAGCGCCAGGGACCCGGGTTCGAATCCGGCCTCGGGCGACTGTCTGTGTGGAGTTTGCACATTCTCCCCGTGTTTGCGTGGGTTTTCTCCGGGTACTCCGGTTTCCTCCCACAGTCCAAAGATGTGCGGGTTAGGTTGATTGGCTATGATAAATTGACCCTTAGTGTTAGGGGGATTAAATACGTGGGATTACGGGGATAGGGTGGGATATGTGTTGGTGTAGGGGTTACGGGGATCGGGTGGGATATGTGTCGGTGCAGGCTCGATGGGCCGAAATGGCCTCTATCTGCACTGTGGGGTTTCTGTGACTTCTGTGACATAAAAAACCTGCAAAAGGACATAGACAGGCTAAGTGAGTGGGCAGAGATTTGGCAGATGGAATATAATATTGGAAAGTGTGAGGTTATGCACTTTGGCAGAAAAAAATCAAAGAGCAAGTTATTATCTAAATGGAGAGAAACTGCAAAGTGCTACAGTACAAAGGGATCTGGGGGTCCTGGTGCATGAAACACAAAAAGTTAGTATGCAGGTGCAGCAGGTGATCAGGAAGGCCAATGGAATCTTGGCTTTTATTGCAAGGGGGATGGAGTATAAAAACAGGGAAGTCTTGCTGCAGTTATACAGAGTATTGGGGAGGCCACACCTGGAATACTGCGTGCAGTTTTGGTTTCCATATTTAAGAAAAGATATACTTGCTCTCGAGGCGGTTCAGAGAAGGTTCACCCGGTTGATTCCAGAGATGAGGGGGTTGACGTATGAGGAAAGGTTGAGTAGGTTGGACCTCTACTCATTGGAGTTCAGAAGAATGAGGGGCGATCTTATCGAAACATATAAGATTGTGAGGGTCTTGATCGGGTGGATGCGGTGAGGATGTTTCCACTGATGGGTGAGACTAGAACTAGGGGGCATAATCTTAGAACAAGGGGCTGCCCTTTCAAAACTGAGATGAGGAGAAACTTCTTCACTCAGAGGGTAGGAAATCTATGGAATTTGCTACCCCAGAGAGCTGTGGAAGCTGCAACATTAAATAAATTTAAAACAGAGATAGAGAGTTTCCTAGCAGACAAGGGAATTAGGGGTTACGGGGAGAGGGCAGGGAAATGGACGCGAGTCTAGATTCGGATCAGCCATGATCCTATTGAATGGCGGAGCAGGCCCGAGGGGCCGTATGACCTACTCCTGCTCCTACTTCTTATGTTCTTATGTTCTTAAGATCCTGTGTATTTTACTTAAACTCTGGCCATTAACATTTTTTCTGGAACCAGATAACCTTTACAACGATAAAAGAGCAACTCACTTTCCAAAGAAACCAGTACGCTTGTAGGATACCGGGATCCGATCCTTTCCATCAATCCCAAGCTCGTTCTCAACAGCCCGCAATTTCTCTTCAAACTTATCGATGTTTGCTACCTGCATGCGATACATCAAAGCTAATCGCTACAAAAATGGGGAAAAAGCACAATTGAATGCCATCGACAAACCTAAATAAACCATGTTTGTTCCAGCCTCTGCCTACCCCACCCTGGTGTTATTTCCTTTAGCTGCATCCGTCTGTATTACCTCAGTCAAAACATTTAGACTGCAGCCAAGTAAGTCACAGGTTCCCTGAAGACAAGCACAAAACCAAGAGCAGTAAAATGCAAGGTTCAAGGTTCCTATTCCCAATCACTATACAGCAACCCCTACTGGAATTCAAGCGAGGACAGGATCAGACTTGATTGCGAGGTCTTCCACATCTGAATTGCCTGCCAGCACATACCATCAAGTCTCACAGGTGAACAATGGCCAATTGGGCATGGTATGAGTGGGTAACCTCTGCCCGTGAAACCATACCCAAGGTGAGAAAATCAGCACTTTTAGGAGGGGGGTGGGGAGGGGAAAAAATGATTGTTCATCCTTCAGCAGATCTTTGAGCACTTCTCAAGTCCCTCAGTAAAGTATTATGCATTTCACAAAATCTGTCTTGGTTCTGCTATTGCCTGATAACTCAGTAACACTGGCAGCAGGGTCACCTGCTTATCTGAACTAAAAATGGTGTACAGAAGAAGAATTTAAACCTGCAAGGGGAGGGGAAATTTAAAATGTTGTTCAAACAGTCACTAGGTTCATTGATTACTATGGAGTAGATATTTTGCCTACAATGTTACAACGGAGCATAGAGTTATTTCACAAATATATAAGCTTTAACAACTAAGATTTGGTATTCCTGCCTTAGTTTCTGTAAAGCTGTAAAAAAAACTGAATTCTAAAGACTATTGGGTGGTGGGAGGGAAGTGACAGATGTATTTACTCCTGCCACCTGTGAGAGCAAATCATAGGTACATCTGCTCAGCATTGAGTTTCAGAGATGTGAACGCAAGACTCAAGTTGTGAACACATCACTTCCTTTCTATGCCAATGAGACTGCAGGTAACCATGACAACCCCTAGAGTGAGCAGTGCACTATACTAAATATAAACAGAAAATGTCTGGTGCAAACTGGTCGCGAATCTGGAAATGTAGCCAAAAATTAACAATTAATTTAGCACTGAAGTGGGTGAGAGGAGCCTGCTGAAAGTCCCAGTTGCGACACAATTAACCTCTTCAATCATCATTAATATGAACAATTCTACTTTGAAGTACAAGTCCTACATGAATAATTTCAGTAAACAATCTAATTTCTCTGAAACTTACCAATGGCCTTCAAAAATAATTATATATGTAGTTAGTGGAAGGAACCCTTTGTATGATTTAAACAGTGGAGTCTAACCCACCTTGAGTAATCCAGGCAGTGAGTCAAACAACACCACATCTACACAATCAAGCAAAATTTCTATACAAAATAAGGTGCAATTGCTGGAAACGCAGTCGTTGAAGATGCAATGCCAGTGCTTTTAAGATAAGGCACATTTACTTTATTTTTGGTCATAATTTAGGTACATCATTTAAAATTCAAACATTAGAAACACCCTAAAGCTGCTTTCAAATGTATTTAAAATAAAACAGGGTCTTCTCAGTGGTAGGCCTATGTGTATCTAGTAGATTTACTTTGTGGTTTCCAGCCCTAGCACCCCACGAAATCCAATATAAAGGCAGCTTTATTGCACATAGTGCAATGCTAGAACTGTAAACTCACAATGTACATATCTCATGCAGTCAGCAATGAGCAAGAGTAAACTCACTGGATTCATCAAGGCCTCTCGCCAAGAAGACCTTTTTATTTTAAACCAGCTCTTAACGGTGGTCGACTTTAGCAAATCTGGCAAGTTATTCCTGAGGTTTCCAGCGGCTACACGAGACCTGCGTGTTGGAAAGCAGCAGCTCCAGCAGCCTACTAAGCTCAATGTGAAAGCAGCTCAAATAATTGTGGCAGGACAAGTTAAATATACAAATTTAAAGTCCGTTTTGAACTGACAGTCTTGAGCAAACATTTATTGTAATTGTTTTGGGGTTTTTTTTCCCCCAAAAGGGAAGCATCTTACCGGTCTACCAAATACTACAGCTCCTGGGTGAAGGTAGATTTCTACAACATCACTCTCTGGTACAACTTGCACCCTGGCCACTTCTCCCTTTGCCAACATCTCCTGAACAAAATCGTTCCACGAGATATTTCCTCCACTGCTGTTAATGGAATTCAACAAGCTCATAATAACAGCTATTATAAACAGTGTTCGCAGCCGCTCCCTGTACATTTGATCCTCCCGCTCCCGCCGCCTTTTCTCTTCTGTTTGGAAACAATAAAAGACAAAATAATTATACTATGGAAATTCATTTGTTCTACATAGACAGGAACCAGAAACAGGAAGAGAGGAAGGGAAGAAAAGACAACATGTTTTCTATTCTTCAAGTTCAATTTTTTTTTTCATTCACGGGATGTGGGCATTGCTGGCATTTATTGCCCATCCCTAATTGTCCTCGGTGGTGGTGAGCCACCATTTCGGGGCAGTTAAGAGTCACTCACATTGCTGTGGGTCTGGAGTCACATATAGGCCAGATCAGGTCAGGACGGCAGATTTCCTTCCCTAAAGGGAAGGACATTAGTGAACCAGATGGGGTTTTTGTTTTACGACAATCCGGTAATTTCATGGTCGCCATTGCTGATACTAGCTTTTTATTCCAGATTTAGTTAATTAACTAAATTTAAATTCCCCAGCAGCCATTTGAACTCATGTCTCCAGATCATTAGTCCAGACCTCTGGATTACTAGTCCAGTAACATAACCACTATGCATCAACAGCAAAATTTCTATCAGCAATATAGCTAGCAAAAAGAGAATTGAAAATAAAATTAAGTGCTATTTCACAAGAACACAAAAGATACAGCTTTTACATCAGGCATGAATGAGGAATGATCAATTATAGAGGATTGAAGCAAACACTAGATGGGGAGTTAGCAGAAACAGTTATGGTAGAAAAATATGATGACCATCAGTAGATGCTGAACAGGGCACTTTACATTTCCCTGCAGAACCTTTGTTTTTAGACAGAAAAATTGCTGCAAAGGTAAGCACACGAGAAACAACTAAAAAAAGACAGATGAAAGTGGAATTTCATAAAGAAAGCAAATGATTGCTTCTTAATGCAACATGTGAGATATTGTCTCAACGTGATTGTGTTAAAAGCAATAATTAAGTACTGGAATATATTGAAGTCATTTCCTAAGTCCAAACAGAATGTTACTTTGTATGATGTTTTATGCATCTAGCTTCAATTGAGAAGAATCAGAGCAAAGCTACAAGAACAATTCTAGGTCTTAAAATTTTGGACAATAGAATCACAGATTAATAATGAAATGGTGCATTTATCATGAGGTGTTGAGGACAGTTGTGAAAGAATGAACACTGCAGAAAATAGAGAAGGTTCAATGTCCAAATGTTAAAAATCCTGAAAGCATGGATAATGTCGCTTTAAACGGGATATTTAGCAATTTGTAGAACTAGAGGGCATGATTACAATAGTGAAAAGGCTAGAGGAGTTTCCTCTTTCCCTTCTCACTCCAAGAATAGGAGTTAAGTGGATCAGATTGCCTTATAAAGCATTTAATGCAATTGATTAACTTGTTCAAGAGGAGTTGGATGAATATCTGGTTAAGAATGGTACTAGTTAAAGATAAATGTAAATGATTTGATTCTCTTCAGACAATGGCTGAACATGGAAATGTAATTTGTGGCATGTAACCAGTCACAACTGAATATTACAGTAGACTGTAATATCAGACTGAAATGTTAAAGTTTTAATTTCATTACTTGGGGCAGGAGGAGGAAAAGAGGGGTCAGGGAAAATATTAGAATGTCATCTTCTGGGAAGTTTAATCTGTAGCTATTCACCTCCCTTGGGCAATTGAATGAGTTGAACGATATCCATGACAGTACAAATTGTGCACGTTCTTTTGCATGAGCGAGCTTGACGAACCGTGCTCTTTTAAATTCAGTACTTAATTTTGAAATGTGTATTCATTTGTTTTTTGTGATATTTAAGCTTTTACTTTAGGAATTATGTTTTGTAGGTGCCAGATAATTGGTGTTGAATTAATTTCTGCCACTGAATCACTCCAAACCATATACAGATTGGAGATTTAATTAATTAATTTTTTGCATCCGGAAGCTATTATTGATTGACATGTACATGAGAAAACAATATTCCAACAAAAAAAATGGAAACGCTACTCATCATTAACAAAATGTCATCCTCCTTTATGATTTTCATTATTCCACACATGCATCACACCTATCCTTGCTGACCTACTCTGGCTCAGAGCCTTCCAATGCAAAGTTAAACATTTGTCTTCACCTTTTAACTCCCTCCGCAGCATCACACACTACCTCTCTGCCATCTCATCCAGCTCGAAATTCGCCCTCCTCCTCAGCCACGCTGTCCAACTCTGGCCTCTCCCTCTCTTTTAATCCCCTCATTGGCTGCAGAAACTTCAGCCACCCAGGTCCTACTCTCTGGAAACCTACATTACAACAGTGACTACACTTCAAAAGTACTTTATTGGCTGTAAAATGCTTTGAGACGTCCCAAGGTCGTGAAAGGCGCTACATAAATGCAAGACTTTTTTCCCCCCTCCCAAACCTCCCTCTCCTCCTTTAAAATCCTTCTCAAAACCCATCTTCCTCACTGCCCTTTCCATCACCTCTCCATCCCTGGCATGGGATCGGTTTTCCTTGCACTTTCGCATGAAGCATGCTAGGGATTTATTTTATGTTGCTGTCGTCATCAAGCCAATTGTAAAGTTAAACCAAAGATTCACCTACCTTCATCTTCCTCAGGACTTTTCCCTTTGGATCCCTCCTTCTGTTTCTTATCTTGATCTTGATGTGATTTTGATGTGCTGAAATGGAAAATGCCACCTACGAAACAAAATATTTAAATTTTATAACAACAATCTCTCCATGCCCAAATTAAGTCTGAAAAGCTGTCAAACCCACCTATTAACTGGTAGAGCCTTGTTGGGTCTTGTGTTAACTGCCTTAAATTTTGTATCCTATCAAATCCCTGGAACTGATGGCTTAATGGACGAGACAACAAGCTCTGTGAAAATAAGCAATAATAAAAGTACAAAACAAGTAAGTTTTAAAATAACATCCTGAGATTTCTCCAGTGATTTCTGCTGGAAAGTGCACAAATGTAGACAGGATTGCGGCCTCACCCCATGACCTAAATACTCTGCCAATACATACCTGCAACAGGCTCACATGAAATATACCCACTTTTGTGGCGGTTCCAGAGCTGGCCAAAACGACATGAATCTGCAAGAATGAAACCCGGCACATTTGGATAGTTGGACGATGACTGGTCTGCTTGGTCAGTGAAATATTGCAGTCGTCATTTCATGGTTATGGTACTGGACTAGCAACCCGGAAGCTCAGAGTTCAAATCTCACCATGGTAAATTGTGAAACTGAATCTAATTTGTGGGCTAGTAACAGAAAATGACCATTAAATCTGCCAGATTGCTGTAAAAACCCCTTACGGTAGTGGGGAACATGTCACTCCAGTCCCACAATTAATGCTTTCAGGACAACTAGGCTATAACTACTGCCTTGCCAGCATCACCCAATTTCCAAGAGCAAATAACATTTTTTTTGCATATTACTTGCTCAAGGAAATCTTAAATCAATTTCCAAAATGCCTGCATTTGTGTTTCAGGTACAATCATACCCAATGGTCCCCCTAATTACTTTTGGATGCGCGGCCCCTTTAAGGGGTTGTGTAGCTCATTCAGTTTTGCGCGTGCGCGAAATTTAACAAGGGAAAATCCGCAGCAGAGGGCTGCACGGCCACGCAGCTGAGAGGGAACATTGGTCATACTCCTGGTTCCAGTAACATACTGTTTTATGATTCAGGCGTTTGGATTTTTTCCATACCTAGTGAAAAGGTATGTTCCACAGGCAAGTCCATGTGGCCTTATGCATAAAGTAATCTGGGAGGTAGCGTGTCCAGGGTGAACAATTAACCCTTCGTGTCGCCATAAGCATGATGCACCTCGTATTTGCCTAGTTCCTTCAACAGATGGGCAAATAGTACTGACAGACTGCATCTCTCTGGCTAAAAACTATGAACCAAATTTATTAATAAAAATTCATCAGAGGCAAGAGTAAACAGCAGGTTTTATTAGATTACAGAACTGTACCCATCTCACACAAATTGTTCCAAAAGGATAACATAACGATTAATTCTCGTAGAAGTTATACATGAAATTGGGTATTCATGGAATGCTCCTGCTAGCTCCAGTTGTCAACTGGTTGGCAAAGTAGAAATCCATTAAAATAACTTGGTATGAAGCAACAGTTCTACCCACACTCCGCTTTGAAGTCTGAATCGAGCCAAAGGCATATCAAATATGCCCTTCACCATTAAATATAGGTATCACTTAAAGTAGGGTTCAAAGGTATCAGGCTCGTCTCCCAGAGACCACTTTTCAGACATCTGCTCCTTTCAGATTAAAGCCAAACTGTGGCGGCCTTGCTTGCAGACTCCCAGATAGAACAATGAAACAACTAGCTTGGTTTCGTTTCCGCAGCAGCTAATCTACCACTTTTATGTACAGTAATATGCAATTAAGAGAGAGAGAGGTGATAAAGCCCGCCCCCATCTTTTTGAATTAACATTAACAAACTAGACAAATAGAATAATTTGCTTTGACATAGCACCTTTCACATCCTTAGGTCCTCAGGCGGTACCAAAGCGCTTCACAGCCAATTAAGTACTTCCAAAAAGTAGTCACTATTGTTTTGTAGGCCAAAAATAGCAGACATTTTTGCACAGAGCAGGAGAACGTCCTGCTCTTCTTTAATTACATCCATCTGAACCAGGCCGAAATGAAGCCTCAGTTTAAAGTTTCATCTAATAGATGGCATCTCTGACAATGCAGCACTCCCTCACAAGTAAGAACATAAGAAATAGCAGGAGTCTGCTCCGCCATTCAAGAAGATCATGACTGATCTTTTACCTCAACTCCACTTTCCCGTCCTATCCCTTGATTCCCTTAGTGTCCAAAAATCGATCGATCTCAGTCTTGAATATATTCATCGACTGAGTCTCCACAGCCCTCTGGGGTAAAGAATTCCAAAGATTCACCACCCTGAGTGAAGAAATTTCTCCTCATCTCAGTCCTGAATGGTTGATCCCTTATCCTGAGACTATGCCCCCTAGTTCTAGACTCTCCAGCCAGGGGAAACAGCCGTTCAGCATCTACCCGATCAAGCCCTCCAAGAATTTTATATGTTTCAATGAGATCACTGATCATTCTTCTAAACGCCAGAGAATATAGGCTCATTCTACTCAATCTCTCCTCATAGGACAACCCTCTCATCCCGGGAATCAGTCTGGTGAACCTTTGTTGCACCCCTCCAAGGCAAATATATCCTTCCTTAGGTAAGGAGACCAAAACTGTACACAGTACTCCAGGTGTGGTCTCCCCAAAGCCCTATATAATTGCAGCAAGACTTCCTTACTCTTATAATCCAAATCCTTTACAATAAAGGCAAACATATAATTTGCCTTCCTAACTGCTTGCTGTACCTGCATGTTAACTTTCTCTGATTCATGCACAAGGACACCCAAATCCCTCTGCATACCAACGTTTACTAGTCTCTCGCGTTCTAAAAAATGCTCTGGTTTTCTATTTTTCCTACCAAAGTGGATAATTTCACATTTCCTCACATTATACTCCATCCACCCGCCGAGGCACTAAAGCATGGCGGAGAAGCACTATTGGCACGAATTCATGAACTAATTTCTCTTATCTGGAAGGAGGAGAGCATGCCAGGGGATCTCAGAGATGCTGTAATTGTAACCATCTTCAAGAAAGGTAACAAGTCCGATTAGAGGAGTTTCCCTGCTGTCTGCCACAGGGAAAGTCATCACAAGAATCCTCCTCAATCGCCTTCTCCCAGTGGCCGAAGAGCTCCTCCCAGAGTCGGATTCTGCCCACTAAGGGGCACAATGGACATGATCTTCACCGCACGTCAATTACAAGAGAAATGTAGGGAACAGCACCAACCGCTGTACATGGCCTTCTTTGATCGCACAAAGACCTTCGACACCGTCAACCGTGAGGGATTATGGAGTGTCCTCCTCAAATTCGGCTGCCCTCAAAAGTTTGTCACTATCCTCTGCCTGCTTCACGACGACATGCAAGCCGTGATCCTGACCAACAGATCTACCACAGACCCAATTCACGTACAAACCGGGGTCAAGCAAGGCTGTGTCATCGCACCAACGCTCTTCCCGATCTTCCTTGCTGCAATGCTCCATCTCACCCTCAGTAAGCTCCCCACTGGAGTGGAGCTAATTTACAGAACAAACTTCAACCTCCGTCGCCTCCAGTCCAGATCCAAGGTCGTCCCATCCTCTGTTGTCGAATTACAGTATGCAGACGATGCTTGCGTCTGCGCTCACTTGGAGGTCGAACGCCAAACCATCGTCAACCCTTCACCGAAGCGCACGAGAGCATGGGCCTTACACTAAACAATCATAAGACAAAGGTCCTCTACCAACCTGCCCCCGCCACACACTACTGCCCCCCGATTATCAAAATCCACGACAAGGCCTTGGACAACGTGGACCACTTTCCATACTTCGGAAGCCTACTGTCAACAAGGGCAGACGTGGACGATGAAGTCCAACACCACCTTCAGTGTGCCAGTGCAGCCTTCGGTCGCCTGAGGAAGAGTGTGTTTGAAGACCAGGACCTCAAACCTGGCACTAAGCTCATGGTCTACAGAGCAGCAGTGATACCTGCCCTGCTGTATGCCTCAGAGACATGGACCATGTACAGCAGGCACCTCAAAGCACTGGAGAGGTACCACCAACGCTGCCTCCGCAAGATCCTGCAAATCCATTGGCAGGATAGGCACACCAACGTCAGTGTTCTTGCTCAGGCCAACATCCCCAGCATCGAAGCTTTGACCATGCTCGATCAGCTCCGATGGACGGGTCACATTGTCCGCATGTCCGATACGAGACTCCCAAAACAAGCGCTCTACTTGGAGCTCATATGGCAAGAGAGCCCCAGGTGGGCAGAGGAAACGCTACAAGGACACCCTCAAAGCCTCCTTGAAAAAGTGTAACATCCCCACCGACACCTGGGAATCCCTGGCCCAAGACCGCACAAAGTGGAGGAGAAACATCCGGGAAGGCGCCAAACACCTCGAGTCTCTTCACCGGGAGCAAGCGGAAGCCAAGCGCAGGCAGTGCAAGGAGCGCACGTCAACCCAAGCACCCCACCCACCCGCCCCTTCAACCACCGTCTGCCCCACCTGTGACAGAGACTGTAGGTCCCGCATTGGACTCATCAGTCACCTGCGAACTCATTTTTTAATGTGGAAGCAAGTCATCCTCGGTTCCGAGGGTCAGCCTAAGAAGAAGACGACGACTCCATCTGCCACCTTCTTGCCCACTCACTGAACCGGTCTATATCCCTTTGCAGCCTCTTTGCGTCCTCCTCACAGCTTACTTTCCCACCTAGCTCTGTATTGACTAATATTAATAACTAAGTTCTTCACTCTCATTAGACCCTTGGTTCCCCACTATTTCCAATATGTTTTTAGTGTCTTCTACGATGAAGACAGATACAAATATTTATTTAACGTCTCTGCCATTTCCTTATTTCCTATTATAACTTCTCCTGTCTCTGCCTCTAAGCGACCCACACTTACTTGTAGAAGCTCTTACAATCTGTTTTTATTTTTCTTGCTAGTTTACTCTTGTATTCTATTTTCTTCCTCTATCAATCTTTTGATCATCCTTTGCTGATTTCCAAAACCCTCCCAATCCTCAGGCTTACTACTCTTTTCAGCAACATTGTAAGCTTCTTCTTTCAATCCAATACTATCCTTAACTTCTCTAGTTAGCCACAGTTAGACCACTTTTCCCATGGAGTTTTTACTTCTCAAGGGAATATTTGTGAGAATTATGAATAATTAAAAAAAAATATTTGCCACTGTTTATCTACCGTCCTATCTTTTAATCTAATTTCCCAATCTACTTTAGTCTTCTCATCCCTCATGTCTACGTAATTGGCTATGTTTAAATTTAAGACCCCACCATATTACTCTCAAACTCAATATGAAATTCTATCATATTATGATCACTCTTCCCAGGGGGTCCTTTACTACAAGATTACTAATTAACACTGTCTCATTACACAATACTGGATCTAAAATAGCCTGTTCCCTAGTTGATTCTTCGACAATATTCTAGAAAACTGTCTCAAATGCATTCCATGAACTCGTCCATCAAACTACTTTTGCCAATTTTGTTTGCCTAGTCTATATTTGACAGAGATGAGCGTTGAACCATATATCTGCTCCATCACCAAGACCGCCAGCTTCCACCTCTAACATTGCCCAACTCCACCCTGGCCTCAGCTCATCTGCTGCTGAAACCCTCATCCATGTCTTTGTTACCTCGAGACTTGACTATTCCAATGCTCTCCTGGCCAGCCTCCATTATCCACCCTACATAAACTTAAGTTCATCCAAAACTCTGCTGCCCATATGCTAGCATGCACCAAGTCCTGTTCACCCCTCACCCCTGTGCTTGCCGACCTACATTGGCACCCGTTCCTGCAATGCCTCAATTTTAAAACTCTCATCCTGGTTTTCAAATCCCTCCATGGCCTCACACCTCCCTACCTCTGTAGCCTCCTCCAGCCCTACAAGCCTTTGAGGTCTCTGTGCTCTTCCAATTATGGCCTCTTGTGCATCCCGATTTCAATTGCTCCACCATTGGCAGCTGTGCCTTCAGCAGCCTAGGCTTGAAGCTCTGGAATTCCCTCCATAAAGCTCTCTGCCTCCCTCTCCTCCTTAAAACCTACCTCTTTGTCCAAGCCTTTGATCATCTGTCCTAATATCAGTGTGTCTCGGTGTCAAATTTTTGTCTGATAACCACTTCTGTAAGGTGCCTTGGGACATTTTACTATGTTAAAAGCGCCATTTAATTGCAAGTTGTTGCAGATCAATGTCAGGAACTGGACTTAATCATAAGCAAAAGTATAGCAAAAATCTCCAGAAATTTGTTTCAACTCTGATTTGTTCTCCACAGATGCTGCTTGACCTGCTGAGTGTTTTCCACCATTATCTGTTTTTATTCCAGAAATGTAATTACTAGTATCTACAGCAAAGAAACAGGCCATTTGGCCCAACAGGTCCAAGCCACTGTTTATGCTCCACACAAGCCTCCTCCCATCCTCCTTCATCTAACCCCATCAACATTCTATTCCAATCTGACTCATGTTTATCTAGCTTCCCCTTAAATACATCTATGCCCGTCGCCTCAACTACTCCTTGAAGTAGCGAGTTCCACATTCTAACCACTCTCTGGGTAAAGATGTTTCTTCTGAATTCCCTATTGGATTTATTAGTAACCATCTTTATATTTATAGTCCGATAGCAAAATACTGCAGATGCTGGAAATCCAAAATAACAACAGAAAATGCTGGAAAAACTCAGCAGGCCAGGCAACATCCGTGGAGAGAAAATAGAGTCAACGTTTCGGGTGAACCCTTTGTCAAGACTAAAGAGGCACAGGAAATGAAATAGATTAAGAGGCCAGGCTGGGAGAGCACAAAAGAGAAGAGACATTAAGAGGTATTCAAAACGAGACAGTGCTAGGACTAGTGGAGACAAAAGACGGCTCAGATTAGGTGTGAAATGCGCTGGCAGAATGGGAGACAGCTGCCATGTGGAAGAGAGAAAAAAAGGGTGGGTGGGGGGGGGGGGGGGGGGGGGGAGGCCAAAACAAAGGTGTGGATAAAAAATATAAGTAAAAATGTAATAGGGGCCGAGGTTATGATCTGAAATTGTTGAACTCAATATAGAGTCCGGAAGGCTGCAAAGTGCCTAATCGGAAGAGGAGGTGCTGTTCCTCGAGTTTACGGTGAGCTTCCGTGGAACAATGCAAGAGGCCAAGGACGGTGAGGTCCGAGTGGGAATGGGGCGGTGAATTAAAATGACAGGCGACCGGAAGCTTGGGGTCACCCTTACGGACTGAACGGAGGTGTTCCGCAAAGCGGTCACCCAATCTGCGTTTGGTCTCCCCAATGTAGAGGAGACCACATCGTGAGCAGCGAATACAGTATACTAGATTGCAAGAAGTACAAGTAAATCGCTGTTTCACCTTGAAGGGGTGTTTGGGGCCCTGGACAGTGGGAAGGGGGGAGGTATAAGGGTATAAGGGCAGGTGTTACATCTCCTGCGCTTGCACGGGAAGGTGCCAGGCGAAGGGGAAGGGGTGCTGGGGGTGATAGAGGAGTGGACTAGGGTGTCTCGGAGGGAGCGGTCCCTACGGAATGCTGAAAGGGGAGGGGAAGATGCGTTTGGTGGCGGGGTCACTTTGGAGGTGGCGGAAGTGGCGGAGGATGATCCGTTGAATGTGGAGGCTGGTGGGGTGAAAGGTGAGGACAAGGGGAACCCTATCGTGGTTCCGGGAGGGAGGGGCAGGGGTGAGGGCAGAAGTGCAGGAGATAGAACGGACACGGTCGAGGGCCGTGTCAACCACGGTAGAGGGGAATCCTCGGTTGAGGAAAAAGGAAGACATGTCGGAAGTACTGGTGTGGAAGGTGGCATCGTCGGAGCAGATGTGGGAGAGACGGAGAAACTGGGAGAATGGAAGAGTCCTTACAAGAGGCAGGGTGGGAGGAAGTGTAGTCTAGGTAGCTGTGTGAGTCAGTGGGCTTGTAGTGAATGTTGGTCAATAACCTATCCCCAGAGATGGAGACGGAGAAGTCGAGGAAGGGAAGGGAAGAGAAGAGTCAGAGATGGACCACGTGAAGGTGAGGGAAGGGTGGAAATTGGAGGCAAAGTGAATGAAATTGTCTAGTTCAGGGCGAGAGCAGGAAACGGCACCGATAGTCATCAATGTATTGGAAAAAGAGGTGAGGGAGGGGACCCGAGTAGGACTGGAACAAAGAGTGTTCCACATATCCCACGAAAAGGCAGGCATAGCTAGGACCCATGCAGGTACCCATAGCAACAGCTTTGATTTGGAGGAAATGAGTGGAGTCAAAGGAGAAGTTGTTCAATGTGAGGACAAGTTCAGCCAGGCGGAGGAGGGTAGTGGTGGATGGGGACTGGTCGGGCCTCTGTTCAAGGAAGAAGCGGAGCGCCCTCAGGCCATCCTGGTGGGGGATGGCGGTGTAGAGGGATTGTACATCCATGGTGAAAAGGAAGCGGTTGGGGCCAGGAAACTGGAAACTGTTAAAGTGGCGGAGGACGTCCGAAGAGTCGCGGATGTAGGTGGGAAGAGACTCGACAAGGGGAGAAAAGATAGAGTTGAGATAGGAAGAGATAAGTTCCGTGGGCCAAGAACAGGCTGAAACGATGGATCTACCAGGGCAGTCCTGTTGTGGATCTTGGGAAGGAGAAGCGGGCTGTGCGGGGTTGGGGAACTATGAGGTTGGTGGCCGCGGGGGGGCGGGTGGGAAGCTCTCCAGAGGAGAGGAGGTCAGTGACAGTCTTGGATACGGTGGTTTGATGTTCGGTAGTGGGGTCATGGTCCAGGTGGAGGTAGGAGGTGGTATCGGTAGTCCCTAGTTCTAGTCTCCCCCGCAAATGGAAACATCTTCTCTACGTCTACCCTATCAAACACTTTCATAATCTTGAAGACCTCTATCAGGTCACCCCTCAGTCTTCTCTTCTCTACATAAATGAGCCCCAGCCTGTTCAACCCTTCCCAATAGGTTCTCAGTTCTGGCATCATCCTGGTAAAATCTTTTTTGCAGCTTCTCCAGTACTTCTATATCTTTTTTATAATATGGAGACCAGAACTGTTCACAGTACTGCAAGTATGGTCATAGGAACAGGAGTAGGCCATTCAGCCCCTCCAGCCTGTTCCAGCATTCCATAAGATCATGGCTGATCTGTGATCTAACTCCATAGACCCACCTTTGTCCTATATCCCTTAATACCTTTGGTTAACAAAAAGATATCAATCTCCGATTTAAAATTAATTGATCTAGCATCAATTGCCGTTTGCGGAAGAGAGTTCCAAACTACCACCACCCTGTGTGTAGAAGGGTTTCCTAATTTCACTCCTGGAAAGTCTGGCTCTAATTTTTAGACTAGAATCCCCAACCAGTGGAAGTAGTTTCTCTCTATCTATTCCCCGTAATATTTTGAAAACTTCGATCAGATCACTCCTTAACCTTCAAAATTCTAGGGAATTGAACCCCAATTTGTGTAATCTCTCCTCTTAACTTAACTCTTGGAGTCCGGGTATCATTCTGGTAAACCTACACTGCACTCCCTCCAAGGCCAATATATCCTTCCTAAGGTGTGGTGCCCAGAACTGCTCCAGGTGTGGTCTAACCAGGGTTTTGTACAGCTGCAGCATAACTTCTACCCCTTGTATTCTAGTCCTCTAGATATAAAGGCCAGCATTGCATTAGCCTTTTTAATTATTTTCTGTAACTGTTCATGACATTTTAATGATCTATGTACCTGGACCCCCAGGTCTCTTTGGACCTCCACTGTTTTTAGCTTTTCATTTAGAAAGTACCCTGTTCTTTCCTTTTTAGGTCCAAAGTGGATGACCTACATTTGCTTAGATTGAAATCCATTTGCCACAGTTTTGCCCATTCACTTAATCTGTCGATATCCCTTTGTAATGTTATGCTAACCAAGGTTCTATACAAGTTTAACATAACTTCTCTGCTTTTCAATTCCATCCCTCATGAACTCCAGTGCTTTGGTTTTTTTTTTTAAATGGCCCGATTAACCTGCGTCACTATTTTTAGTCATTTGTAGATCTGTACCCCAGATCCCTCTGCTCCTCTACCCCACTGAGGCACACATTTTCCAAAGAGGATGTAGCCTCCTTATTTTTCCTACCAAAATGTACTACCACACGCTTATCAATATTGAAGTTCATTTGCTAATTGCTCACCCATTCTGCAAGTTTATTAATGTCTTGCTGTATTTTTTTTAGCAGTCCTCCTCGGTATTAACTACACCCACCACAATTTGGTGTTGTTCGCAAATTTAGAAATTGTACTTCCAAACCCCGAGTCCAAATCCTTTATGTAAATGATGAACAACAGTGGACCCAGCACCGAGCCTTGTACAACACCACTTCCCACCAACAAACAAAGGGACCAATGGCAGTCTTGAGAATCGATGCTGGTCCACGCGGCGCCACTCCTGGGCCTTAACCTCGCTGCTGGGCTCGTCCTCGCTCCTGGGTCCCGGCCTCGGACATGAATGATGTTGTGTCTCTCAGGATCAAATTAGCACTGATATTCTCGCGATCCCTGGCCCGAGCTCCACTAGTCACTAGATCACTAGTCCAGTGGAGAAGTCTTGACAGCAGAGAGGTCTGGGAATTTGGAAGCTAAATTTCAGTGAAGAGCCAGTGCTCACTGATGAGAACAAAGAACAGGCATGACAGGAGCCAACGACTGCTGGACAGACCACCGTCTAATCCGCTCTGTCATCTCCATCAGTGTAGCCCCAAAACAGCGGCGGCAACAGAAACAATGCCGCAGGAAAATCAACGCTGGAGCACTCAAAGACCCCGCTAAGAAAGCCCTATTCAGCCTGCGCCTCACAAACAACCTGACGACTCCCAGTGATGCAGAGACACAGTGTCCACAGCGCCTGGTCTGCACTCAAGGCCTCCATAATCAGCACCTGTGAAGAGTCGCTCGGTCACTCAACCAGGAAACACCAAGACTGGTTAGACGAGAACGACCAGGAGATCCAGGAGCTAATAAGCCACAAGCACAAGGCATTCCTGATCTGGAAACAGCAATACAACTCGAGAGCAAGAAAGCAGCTCTACAGATGCCTGAAGGCCGAGGTCCAACAAAAAACTCGCGACCTAAAGAACAGATGGTGGGTGGAAAAAGCACAGGAGATCCAGCAGCTAGCCGACAACCGCGATGTGCGTGGATTCTTTAGTGACCCAAGCACCCATGGTCCTACCCCACTGCGGGCCCAGAACGGAGAGTTACTCATCAAGGACAGAGAGGCACTCATCAAGGACAGAGAGGTAGTCAGTGCCCGCTGGAAGGAGCACTTCGAAGATCTCCTTAACCGAGACTCTGTCTTCGACGCGATTGTCCTCAACTCCATCCGTAGCATGCTACCCGCCACCATCTCAGCACAACCCCAGCCGGCATGAGGTTGAAAAGGCCATCCGACAACTGAAGAACAACAAGACCTCAGGAGCAGATGGAATCCCTGCCGAGGCACTAAATCAGAGCAGAGAAGCATTACTGGCATGAATTCATGAACTCATTTCTCTTATCTGGAAGGAGGAGAGCATGCCAGGGGATCTCAGAGACGCCCAAGACCGCACAAAGTGGAGGAGAAGCATCCGGGAAGGTGCCGAACACCTCGAGTCTCTTCGCCAGGAGCAAACGGAAGCCAAGCGCAAGGAGCGCACGTCAACCCAAGCACCTCACCCACCCGCCCCTTCAGCCACCGTTTGCCCCACCTGTGACAGAGACTGTAGGTCCCGCATTGGACTCATCTGTCACCCGAGAACTCATTTTTAATGTGGAAGCAAGTCATCCTCGGTTCCGAGGGACTGCCTAAGGAGGAGAAGTAAGAGGAGAGAATCGATGATTTTAACCTCCACTGACTCTGGACACTAAAGTGGATAAAGTTCCTTTAAACCATGTTGGTAAAGTTTCTGCTTTTACATCAACATACTCAAACTGGTATCTGGACTATTGTTTTACTGCTCACAGCATGTTCTGACTCTGATACACAAAAGAGCAGGAGATTCCATCTTCCGCTGCATCCCCTCAGTAACCACTTCTTTGTGCCACATCCCTCATTGTATCCTTTGGTACTTATTTCCCATTGGGTGCAACAATTACAGTACTGGTATTAGGTAGAGAATGCCATCATTCGGACTCAATGACAATGAAAGAACAGCGATATATGTCCAAATCAGGATGGTGTGCGATTTGGAGGGGGACTTGGAGGTGATGGTGCTCTTGGTGGTGGATCACAGGGGAGGGAGGTGCTGTTGAAGTAACCTTGGTAAATTGTTGCAGTGCATCCTATAACTCATTGATACCGCACCCACAGTGTGCCAGTGGTGAAGGAGGTGGATATAGAGTCCAATGGCAGAGCCACCAATCAAGCAAACTGCTCTGTCCTAGTATCAAGCTTTGAGTGCGGTTGCGACTCCACCCATCCAGGCGAGTGGTGAGTATTCCATCATACTACTGACTTGAGCCTTGTAGATGGTGGATAAGTTTTGAGAGGTCAGGAGGTGAGATACATGTTGCAAAGTACCCAGCCTCATGACTACAGTACCTTCAAATCAGACACTCAGGGTTCTAAGAACTGAGGGCACTTCTGTCAATAGGCAAAAAAATGGCCCTGAAAACCCATAAAACAAATATAAAAGTTAAAGAACAAGTTTATTGCAGGTTTGCTTGGAGAATAAATTAGTGCAATAATGCTGATGGCTGTGGTTGATTAACTGGGTAATAATAATTTTACAATCTAAAGCAGAAAAATTTGCAAAGAAATGAATTGTCTTACAGACCATAAAATGGGCAAATGTAATCCTTAATTTTGTAGCTTGAGGCACAGAATACAAAATCAAGGAGGTAACGGTGAACATGAAGAATATAAACACAATGGAATAGGTGCAGTGTAGATTCATTAGGATGTTGCCCATGATAAAGGGTCACAGTTATGAAGAGAGACTTAAGAACTTTGGGCTTTTTTCACCACAGCAGAGAAGTCTGAGGGGTGACCTTAGAGGTCTTCAAGATTATGAGGGGCTACGACAGAGTAAATAGTAACAGGTTGTCTCCATTGGTTAGCAAGAAAGCACAAATTTAAGATAATCATAAAATGAATGTGATTAGGCTAGGTATGTCCTGCAGAGAAAAACATGACTGCAGACTTAATGTGCCAAATAGTTTGTTTCTGTGTTGCAACATTCTATGATTTGGTTGTGAAGACTCGTTCAACAGAAACAAACCAGAAAAAAAAAATCAAATTTTTAACGTTTGAACACTAAGTTCAATTGAGCATTGGTTGCGATATCTACATAGAGCATGATCCAAAAGAAAAATACTGCAGATGCTGGAAATCTGAAATAAAAACAGAACATACTGCAAATACTCAGCAGGTCAGGCAGCATCTATGGAGAGAGAAACAGAGTTAACATTTCAGGCCGATGACCTTTTGTTAGAACTGGAAAAAGCTAGCAATATAACAATTTTTAAGCAAGTACAGAGGCAAAAAAAGGGGGTTGGATGGGAAAGTCTCTGATAAGAGTGGAGGGCAGGAGTGATTAAACGACAAAAGGGATGATGCAAGGCAGAGGGGAGTGGTAATGGGACAAGTAAAGAAACAAAAAGATGGGTGTAGAGGAACTGTAAATGGCAACAGCAGAACCATTACCATCACTTGCTGTCCGAAAAAAATGGGAGCAATGGTTACGTTCTGAAATTGTTCAGACTCAGCACTGAAAAAGAATTACAACTGATTTTCTCTTGTTTGTTTCATCTCAACACACCCAAAGACTAAGAAATTAAGTTTACCTTGAATTGTTTAAAAAAAGCATAATATAATGCACATTTAGGGCAATAGAGTTTGTACCAGTGCCACATATCAGTTATGCATTGGGGATGGTAGCATAGTGGTAATATCACTGGACTTATGATCCAGAGACGCGAGTTCAAATCCCACGATGGCAGCTGGAGAATTTAAATTCAGTTCATTAAATAAATCTGGAATAAAAAGCTAGTATCAGTAATGAAACTATCGGATTGCCGTAAAAACCCATCTGGTCTTTTAGGGAAGGAAATCTGCCATCTTTACCTGGTCTGGCCTATACTCAGAATCATACCTTTCAGCCAATGTCCCAAACTCCTCCATCACCATCCCTGGGTATGTCCCGTCCCTCCGGCAGGACAGACTCACCAGGGGTGGCAGCACAGTGGTATACAGTCGGGAAGGAGCGGTCCTGGAAGTCCTCAACATTGACTCTGGACCCCATGAAGTCTCATGACTTCAGGTCAAGCAAACCTCCTGCTGATTACCACCTACCACCCTCCCTCAGCTGATGGATCAGTACTCCTCCATGTTGAACACCACTTGGAAGAAGCACTGAGAGTAGCAAGGGCACAGAATGTACTCTGGGTGGGGGACTTCAATGTGACTCGTAGCACCAGTACTGACTGAGCAGGCAGTGTCCTGAAGGACATAGCTGCCAGTCTGGGCCTGCAACAGGTGGTGAGAGAACCAACTCGAGCGAAAAACCTACTTTACCTCGCCCTCACCAACCTACCTGTTGCAGATGCATCTGTCCATGACAGTATTGGTAGCAGTGCCCACCGCACAGTCATTGTGGAGACGAAGTTCCGTCTTCGCACTGAGGACACCCTCCATCGTGTTGTGTGGCACTACCACCGTACTAAATCGGACAGATTCAGAACAGATCTAGCAGCTCAAAACTGGGCATCCATGAGACGCTGTGGACCCATCAGCAGCAGCAGAATTGTATTCCACCACAATCTGTAACCTCATGGCCCGGCATATCCCTCACTCTACCATTACCATCAAGCCAGGGGACCAACCCTGGTCCAACGAGGAGTGTAGAAGAGCATGCCAGGAGCAGCACCAGGCGTACCTAAAAATGAGGTGCCAACCTGGGGAAGCTGCAACACAGGACTACATGCACAGTAAAAAGCAGAAGCAGCATGCTATAAACAGGGCTAAACGATCCCAAAATCAAAGGATCAGATCAAAGCTCTGCAGTCCTGCCACATCCAGTTGTGAATGGTGATGGACCATTAAACAACTAACTGGAGGAGGAGGCTCCATGAATATCCTCATCCTCAATGATGGTGGAGCCCAGCACGTGAGTGCAAAAGATAAGGCTGAAGCGTTTGCAACCATCTTCAGCCAGAAGTGCCGAGTGGATGATCCATATCGGTCTCCTCCTGAGGCTCCCACCATCACAGAAGCCAGTCTTCAGCCAATTCGATTCACTCCACGTGATATTAAGAAACAGCTGAGCACACTGGATACAGCGAAGGCTATGGGCCCCGACAACATCCCGGCTATCGTGCTGAAGACTTGTGCTCCAGAACTAGCTGCGCCTCTAGCCAAGCTGTTCCAGTACAGCTACAACACTGGCATCTATCCGGCAATGTGGAAAACTGCTCAGGTACGTCCTATTCACAAAAAGCAGGACAAATCCAATCTGGCCAATTACCGACCGATCAGTCTACTCTCCATCATCGGCAAAGTGATGGAAGGCGTCACTGACAGTGCTATCAAGCGGCACTTACTCACCAATAACCTGCTCACTGATGCACAGTTTGGGTTCCGCCAAGACCACTCAGCTCCCGACCTCATTACAGCCTTGGTTCAAACAAGGACAAAGGAGCTGAATTCCAGAGGTGAGGTGAGAGTGACTGCCCTTGACATCAAGGCAGCATTTGACCGAGTGTGGCATCAAGGAGCCCCAGTAAAACTGAAGTCAATGGGAAATGGGGGAAAAACTCTCTACTGGTTGGCGTTATACCTAGCACAAAGAAAGATGGCTGTGGTGGTTGACGTTCAATCATCACAGCCCCAGGACATCGCTGCAGGGGTTCCTCCTCAGGGCAGTGTCCTAAGCCCAATCATCTTCAGCTGCTTCATCAATGACCTTCCCTCCAGCATAAGGTCAGAAATGGGGATGTTCGTTGATGGATGTACAGTGTTCAGTGCCATTCACAACTCCTCAGATAATGAAGCAGTCTTTGCCCGAATGCAACAAGACCTGGACGACGTTCAGGCTTGGGCTGATGGAAACATAGAAGATAGGAGCAGGAGTAGGCCATTCGGCCCCTCGAGCCTGCTCCGCCATTCAATGCGATCATGGCTGATCATCCAAATTCAGTACCCAGTCCCTGCTTTCCCCCCATACCCCTTGATCCCTTTAGCCTTGAGAAATATATCCAACTCCTTCTTGAATATATTTAATGAATTGGCCTCTACTGCCTTCTGTAGTAGAGAATTCCACAGGTTCACCACTCTCTGGGTGAAGAAATTCCTCTTCATTTCTGTCCTAAATGGCCTACCCCTTATCCTTAGACTGTGACCCCTGGTTCTGGACTCCCCGACCATCAGGAACATCCTTCCAGCATCTAGTCTGTCTAGTCCTGTTAGAATTTTATAAGTTTCGATGAGATCCCCTCTCATTCTTCTAAACTCCAGCGAGTACAAGCCCAATCGATCCAATCTCTCCTCATACGTCATTCCTGCCATCCCAGGTATCAGCCTGGTGAATCGTCGCTGAACTCCTTCCATGGCAAGAACATCCTTCCTCAGATAAGGTGACCAAAACTGCACACAATACTCAAGATGTGGTCTCACCAAGGCCCTGTACAACTGCAGCAAGACATCCTTGTTCCTGTACTCGAACCCTCTCGTTACGAAGGCCAACATACCATTTGCCTTCTTAACCGCCTGCTGCACCTGCATGCTTACCTTCAGCGACTGGTGCACAAGGACACCCAGGTCTCGTTGCACTTCCCCTTCTCCCAATCTATTGCCATTCAGTGGCAGGTAATATTCGCGCCACAGAAGTGCCAGGCAATGACTATCTCCAACAAGTGAGAGTCTAACCACCTCCCCTTGACATTCAACAGCAACACCATCGCCGAATCCCCCACCATCAATATCCTGGGGATCACCATTGACCAGAAACTTAACTGGATCTGCCACAAAAATACAGTGGCAACAAGAGCAGGTCAGAGGCTAGGTATTCTGCGGCGAGTCTCTCACCTCCTGACTTCCCAAAGCCTTTCCACCATCTGCAAGGCACAATTAAGGAGTGTGATGGAATACTCTCCACTTGCCTGGATGAGTGCAGCTCCAACAACACGAAGCACGACACCATCCAGGACAAAGCAGCCCGCTTAACTGGCACCCCATCCACCACCTTAAACATTCACTCCCTGCACCACTGGCGTACCGTGGCTGCAGTGTGTACCATCTGCCAAGGCTTCTTCGGCAGCACCTCCGAAACCCGCGACCTCTTCCACCTAGAAGGACAAGGACAGCAGGTGCATGGGAACACCGCCACCTCCAAGTTCCCCTCCAAGTCACACACCATATTGACTTAGAAGTATATCGCCAATCCTTCATCGTCACTGGGTTAAAATCTTGGCACTCCCTACCTAACAGCACTGTGGGAGTACCTTCACCACACGGACTGCAGCAGTTCAAGAAGGCAGCTCACCACCACTTTCTCAAGGGTAATTAGGGATAGGCAATAAATGCTGGCCTTGCCAGCGACATCCATATCCCATAAATGATTTTTTTTTAAAAATTGTATATTACTTTACTTAGAGGAAAATCTATTTGTTTCTGCTGCTAAATATTTCTTGGGAAAGTTGCATTCCTTTGACTTAGTTCCATGTGGGATTATTTCAAACTTTCAAATGAAATATGAAATTTGTTTTGCAAGTACTTGTTCTGTTTAAGCAGAGTGATGTCTGACCCTGTCCTACAGTTGTGTAAGGCACCTGATGCAGGTGGAGGCCTTCAACTTGCTGGCAGATCTCTGAATGGACTGTTTTACATGTGACACAACAGCTGTAATATGGTAATCAGCCACTAATACAACTATGGTTTGTAATAGCCTGTATTTTCTATTGTTCCGTCTTACTTGCCCATCACCCCTGTTCTTGCTGACCTACATTGGTGCCCAATCCCCCAACATATGAAATTTAAAATACTTGCCCTCAGCTTTAAATTCCTCCATAGCCTTACACCACTGCAATCACCGACAGCCCGATATCCCTTCCCAAACACTCCGTTCCTCTAAATCTGGCTTTCTATGCATTCCCCCATTCCTTTGCCTCATCATTAATACAGAACCTTCAGCTACCTCGCCACTCATCCCTTCAACCAAGCTTCCAGTCATCCCTCCCAATAACTCACTTTTAGCTCAGCGTCCAATTCCTTACACCCATGTGTGAAACACAGCAGTCAATTTGCGGACAGCAAGGTTTCACAAACAGCAATGTGATAATGACTAGATAATCTGTTTCAGTGATGCTGGTTGAAGGATAAATATTGGCCAGGACACCTGGGAGAACCCCTCTGCTCTTCTTTGAAATAGTGCTGTGGGATCTTTTACATCCACCCAAGAGGGCAGAAAGGGTCTTGGTTTAACGTCTCATCTGAAAGACATTTAAGGAAATTATATGCAGAACCAGAACTATTTGATTTTATTTAAATCTGGAGTATTTGCATAGAGACTCCCGCGGGTTTATAACATGATGAATTAAAAGTGGAACAGTCAAGAACAAGGAAAGGTTGCTTGCAAATGACCTAACTCTCTCAGCTTTGCATCCAACTGCATTTTAAATACTCCTAATTTTTTTTGTCTAAATGACCTGAACTGACAGATTGTTCCAAACATTTAACACTCGTTGCATCAAGTTCTTCCTAATATCTGTCATAAATGGTAGACTTTAGACTTAGTGGCTCATGTGAAGAAAAACACCAGCATATACTTGATCGGTCAAATAGTTGTTTCTATTCTAAATTTACTTTTCAATAATTGAAGCTTATGTCTTTAAGTCTACTAACCTAACTTATTTTGAAGTGATATTCTGCCTTACTCCATCTGTATCATTTAATGTTATATAACTGGCCTTCAATGAGTATTGATTTTGAAATCCTACGTAGAAAGTACAGAACTCGTGCAGCCATCTCATATCTTCAATAAAAATCCAAGTTCTTTTAAACAAAATGTCAATCTAACATTTCCTCCAAGAGCAATATAAACAACACTCACTCACCTTTAAAATAGGGTCTCTGCCTTGGTGACTGCAAGATCTTCTGAAAACATAACGTGCCCTTCTAAAGTCACAACTTCTACAGGCAAAGTCCCGTCCCAGTGTCTCTCCCTGGAAAACAGCTTTCAAACTGAAAGTCCGAAATTGCAAAAGCTTTTCACTGCAAGACCACAAAACTGATCGAAGGTTTCTCCCACAGCCCCTCTGTTGCTGCAGGACTAACCAGGCCGCCATCTTAGCCGATTCCCCCGGACAACATCCCGTTACGTAAGAAACGCCTCCGCGCAAGCGCAGTACCCTCCCGGTTCGGGGGCGTGGCTGTACATAGCCTCTCGCAGGTTGGGACTGGCAAATTCGAGGCGTGTTTGATCGAATGTCTCTGCTCTGCAGCAGAACAGGGCACTTTGTTGGACAATTTTAAAAAATGAATTATTTTGCAATTTCTAAAATCAATTTGCCTTTCCCCGCAACTTTACTTCAGTCCTCTCTGAGCGCCGATTGACAAAGGTTCAAATATGATTAGTTGTATTATTAGAAATAGTTCAAAAAGTATTGCAGGGTTTTGTTGCAGAAAATTGTTTTAGTTATTGAGAAAACTACTTGAAGGACTGCGGCCCATAGTGCAGGACACCACCAAAGTTTTAAAAAAAAGTAGGGGAGAAGCTGAGGTAAATGAGGAATTAGTGGTTATGTGATCTTGAACTTTAAAACCTGTAGAATACAGGAGGTAAGCAATTAAGAATGTGATGCATACATATGTTTTCAAAGATATATAGAAATTTTTCTATGTGATACATTGAGCTAATATATAGTGTTTTAAATGCTACGTTTTTGTGGAGAAAAACATCAGCACAGACTCAGAGGACTCTTCAGTGACTGCTGCAAGAGGCATCAGAGCCCATCTCATCAGTGAAATGTTTTCTTCTGTGTAACAGTCTACTTTTGACACAACCACTTACCTCCATTCACTGCCACATCCTTGAACCCCCTGGACGCCTTTGCAGTGCAGGGAGAAGTTTAATGACCTCACCAGAGCAGCCAAGGTAAGCTACCTCCCCACCCCCAACTCCAACTCTGCCTTGCATGGCACTCATTACAGTCATTTCTTACATTACGATAGTGACTAGACTTCAAAAGTACTTCATTAGCTGTAAAGCGCTTTGGGATATCCTGTGGTCGTGAAAGGCGTTATATAAATGCAAGTCTTTGTTTTCTTTCTCATGGTGACAGAGGAGTCAGATGAAAGCAGGATCTAATAGTGGAGAGCAAAGGCTCCGCAGAAGTCATTCCCTGGCTTCTGAGCCTGTGAACTCAGGTCTCTGGTGTCCTACTCCAAAAAAGGAGGATGCTGGATGAGCATTACACGCACATGGAAGCACTGAGCACCATGCTAGGAACTTGTGCATCCATTTCCCTTGACAGAGAGGCCTCCAGTACATGCTTTGTTAATTGGCCTTCAGGCCTTTGGGGATTGTTGGGAGAGAATGATGGTAACCATCTTCCATTGATTTGGGATGCCATCTCTGAATGGTCTGCAGTATCTAACTGTACCATAAGGTCTACTCTGTTGCTAAACACGGATCGCTCAGATCCAGGACATAGCAGAAGTGGGATGGGTAGAGTCCGCCTTCATGATCGCATCCTGTCCCCTGGTGATAGCTCATGTAACCTTTCCAGCCAGTGCCCTCAGATGCTTGCTCATGTAGGTATCAGGATACAGGACCAGGCTGCCCATGGGCCTGCAGTGGCAATGTAAACTGAAGAAACTGGCTGGGAGTCAGAAAACCCTGAGATGAGGGCCACCTCAGACCCAAGATGTTCATGATACCACAGTGCGGCCAAACACTAGTGGTGTCCCCGGACCTCAGATATCAGCCCAGTACAGCACCAGAATAGGTTGAAGAACAGCACACAGAGGCACCAGGCATCAAGTGCAGACAAGGTGTCATAGTGGAATGAACGGCGTAGAGGTGGGAGTTAAGATAGCCTATGATCAAAAGAAAGTAGTTAAAATGTAGAAAAAGTACGTAGAATAAACAACTGGGACAGTAATTTACAAAAACAATGAAAACAAGAAATTAAGCCACCAGCATATGTAAATAATAAGCTATGAGTGAGAGCTGGCAGGCCACCCTGATGCCTCAAGGAGTCAGCAACCACTCATTGCCACACCTTCTCCTGTTACAGGGTGAGAATTTTTATGTGTTCAATAGAGCATGACTTGATTCTGTGCCTGTGTAAATTTCCAAAGGATTAGCGACAGTCAAAACGAGGGTTACTAACACCAATTTATTTAGTTATGACAAACTTGTTAAGCACAGAGCAGGTCAATGACATTTAAAAAAAAAAAAGAATTACTCTCAAGTTAAAAAACACATTTTTAACACAGACTGCTCAGGCAGGGGTTCAACATTAACTAACATTTTGGTGATATTAATTATTCTATACAGCTCCATTAAACTTGAGATTGTTATGCAAGCCAGAATTAATATTACTGCTGGTTTGTAAAATTCCTGACATAAGAGTGCTTCATATTATCAGCAATTTCAAGGTGGACAATGATTTTTTTTTGTAAATTTAATTGACTGGACTATCTGGGGACTATCTGGATTTTTCTGAGTCTTAGAAAATTGAGACAATTTAAATAGGAATAAATCCTTAAAAAGTCACTATATCATGTAATTTTCTGAAGCTACATAAAGTATTTGTTTTGACAACTTATATCCCACAAAGGTTGGGTGTAAGATTTTTTTTTAATAACATTAACCTAATATCCTAAATGTTTTGTATTTTATTCAGCTGTGAAATGACTAATTATTTAAATACCCTTTAAATCAAGAAAACACAGAATTTGGAAAGCTTATGAAGAAAAGAACAAGGTTGGTTATGGACTTAAATCATTGAACTATAAGAAGAGGTTTAGAAATCTGTTTATTATCTTTAGAAAAAATTGGAAGTAAGGAGAGACATGTGATTATTTCAAAATCGAGTTAGAAACTGATTATAGTACTGCAGAAATTAGATTCCATTGGGTAGATTTTGTCTTTACCGCGTGGACATTAGCATTGCCTGGGTTGAGAGGCAGAGAGGAAAATCAGTTGCAGAGGATTGTACACTGGTAACAAAACTTGCCTAATTTTCCCCCTCTTTAAATTAAAGGAAGGAATATCAGGTGAGTTCTGTAACATGCATGCATTCCTCCCCGCCCAATTTCCTCTCTGCCTTTCCACCCAGGCGACACTTAGTATCCACGAGGTAAAGACAAAAATCAATCGCCATCTCTTTAATTTATTAGGCTGCAAGCCTTTCATCATTACTTTTCTACCCTTTCTGGACCTGACATCAATGGGTGATAAGCTCTCAATCTTTTTTCCAGTGCCATTCTAACCCATCCATTACAAAGTTTAAAAAAAAATCTTGAGATATGGGCGTCGCTGGCAAGGCCAGCCTTTATTGCTCATCCCTAGTTGCCCTTGAGAAGCTGGTGGTGGGCATTCTTCTTGAACCGCAGCACTAAATTTAAAGGCCACTCGAGGATGTCCCATGGCATTGCTCTCGGAAATCAAAGGATATACTATTTATAATGAGGCCTGCTAAGCCGCAACAGGAACTGTTCCTTCTGCTCCTAGCTATAGGAATATTATGTGCCATTGTAGAAATACTCAATTACTTCTGGGGAAAGTTACATGGGTTAATCCATGCATGTTGAGATATTTTTGTAACACAAATAAAATATTAATCCGTCATAATATGATGAGGTGTTTCCAATTAAAATATGTGCCAGCTTGAACTAGCCTGCCCAAAATTGCAGATCAATAGTGTTGATTAATGCATTATGGTCCTTTGATAGATTAGGTCACCAAACTAGCAATAACCTTAGAACAACAATTGATATCAGAATTCTGTCCCATTATGATTTAGACACCAGCAAAACAAAAAGGAGTGAAGCGTCAAATGAAAAGTCTGTATTTTGCCAAATTTTGCAAGAATTAATTCAATAGGTTAATTTTCTAAGCCCAGTGACTATTTCTGTGATGGTGTAAAGCCCATTACACCGCTGCAGCCCAAAGACTTACCCAAAAAGAGATTGTCAATATACTAAATTTGAGCAACTATAGTTTCTGTCACGTGTCTGTTTAGTTCAGTATTTTCAAAAAAGATCCATGTTGATTGGTCAGTGATGATCATTTCCTTAAAGTGAATTCTTCTGTGGTAATTAAAGTTATTTTAGGTCATACTTTGCCCTCTTAAATCAGAAGGTTTGCAAATGGACCAGAAAGTTGTAAAGAGCTTTTGAAGTAAGTCTTCAGAAATTGAGACTGTTTAACAAAAACAACAACTTGCATTTATATTGCATGTAGTAAAACGTCCTAAGGCACTCCACAGGAGCGTTATCAAACAAAATTTGACACCAATCCACATGAGATATTAGGTCAGGTAACCCAAAGCTTGGTCAAAGAGGTAGGTTTTAAGGAACGTATTAAAGGAGGAGAGTGAGGTAGAGAGGCAAAGAGGTTTAGGGAGGGAATTTCAGAACCTAGTGTCGAGGCAGCTGAAGACACTGCCGCCAAACAAGGGCAGCACGGTGGCATAGTGGTTAGCACTGTTGCCTCACAGCGCCAGAAACCCGGGTTCGAATCTGGCCTCGGGTGACTGTGTGGAGTTTGCACATTCTCCCCGTGTTTGCGTGGGTTTCCTCCGAGTGCTCCGGTTTCCTCCCACAGTCCAAAGATGTGCGGGTTAGGTTGATTGGCTATGATAAATTGACCCTTAGTGTTAGGGGGATTAAATACGTGGGGTTACGGGGATAGGGTGGGATATGTGTTGGTGTAGGGGTTACGGGGATCGGGTGGGATATGTGTTGGTGCAGGCTCGATGGGCCGAAATGGCCTCTATCTGCACTGTGGGGTTTCTGTGATTCTGTGAATAGTGGAGCGAAGAAAATCAGGGATGTGCAAGAATCCAGAACTGGAGGAGCACAGTGATCTTGAAAAATTGTAGGGCTGGAGGAGGTTACAGAGATAGAGAGGGGTGAGGTCATGGAGGGATTTGAAAATAAGGATGAGAATTTTAAAATTAAGCATTGCCTGATCGGGAGTCAGTGTAGGTTGGCGAGCACAGGGGTGAACAGGACGGTGTGAGTTAGGATACGGGCAGCAGAGTTTTGGATGAGTTCAAGTTACGGAGGGTGGTAGGTGGGAGGCTGTCCAGGAGTGCACTGGAATAGTCAAGTCTTGAGGTAATAAAGGCATGGATAAGGATTTCAACAACAGATGAACTGAGGCAGAGGCGGCGATGGGCGATATTACAGAGTGGAACTAGATGGTCTTGGTGATGGAGAAGATATGGGGTCGGTAGCTCATCTCGGGGTCAAATAAAACAGAACTTAGAAGCTTTCACATCAGTTTAATGTTTAACCCAACAAGAGTAAAGACTGCAAAATATATTGCAAGAATTAATTCAATAGGTTAATTTTCTAAGCCCAGTGACTATATCTGTGATGGTGTAAAGCCCACTACACCACTGCAGCCCAAAGACTTACCCAAAAAGAGATCGTCAATATATTAAAATAACAACACAGAATGCAGTGATACTGAACATCCATAGTTTAATGACCATTCACTCATCAATTGTTCTTGCAGAAACTTCCTGTCTAGTCCCAAATTAACAAGGATAAGTGAGTTGTGGGGCAGTGCCAGGGTTAGTTGGCACACAAATCCGGAATTATGCTGTTGGCATTACATACCACTGCACATTCATAGAATACAAGTCTTTTCTGTTCATGTAGACTTGCATATTCTTGGCAGGTGCACGGATGTGAGTGCAACGATGGAACTCAAGACATTGAGAATTCAGCAATGGCAAAGAATGATACTTTTGTTCTTTGTAAGATGCTTGGAAGCTGATATAGAGATGCATCTTCCAGAGTAAATTAACAGTGACTAGAGAAATGACTTTGGACATTGCTGACAGATAGGCCCCTATTGCTCTATAAGGTGGCAGTAACGTAGACAGAGTGCGGAGAAGTCACTTTCATTGGCATCAGCAGAGCATGGACAGTGTTGATCTTGCACTTGAAATTCTCTCTTAACCCATTAGATACAGATCCTTTACTAATCTTACAGCTCCGCAAATAGCAGTTCAGCACAAATTAATACATCCAATGTAAAATCAATTTTAAAAGGTGTATCTGCTTACTAAATTCTACAGCAGCCATTTGATACTTTGCCTCATTATTTACTCCATTGCGGACTAAATAATGGAGTAAAACAGAGACTATGAAACTGCTTTTTTGTGAATAGATTTGACATTTGTTCAGACATGCCTTATTTCCAGATACACATAAAATAAATTATTGGTGTATTGCTATGAATACCATAAAACACTAAATGCCCCCAGGTACTCTAATATTTTGCTCCTGTTTATTAGAAAGGTATACTGAATAAATTTAAGTTCTATGCCACGGTTAGAGCAAGATTGTCAGCATGTTATGATGAGTCTTTGTAGCAGGTCAACTGAATGTCAAATAAAGATTCCATGGTAGACCATGAGTCATCTCTATACATTTTATCTGTAGACACTGTATCTACCCTGATACTGAATTCCTCCTCAGTCAGTGGCCTAATGCCAAGGTCTGATTTGCTGTTCAATCATCATTTTGACAAATGATTCCTGCATAGATACATGTGCCTATGGGAGAAGATCTTGGTTATATGTCTCCTGAGATCTTATTTTTCTGTTGCTATTTAGCTATTCTTGCAACACAATAGTTTATTTCTTCCATTTGAGGTCACAGATAAATGGGATATTTGAGCTGTTTGGAATTTCTATATAGAATTGAATGTTGTTGAGCAAATGCTCTGTCAAAAAGAATTGAATCATCTTCATTTTTTAATGTTTTTTCCACTGTTGGGCCCTCTCAATTATTTGTAAGTTTCCGATGGTTGTCATGTGACATGGGATGTGACAGTACATTCTGGACATCGTTGTTCCATAGGAGCAGGGTGAAAATGACAACTTCCATGATGCATCTCTGATGCAAGACTGTCTTTATATAGATTAGATTCAACTTCCAAAGTACAAGTAAAGCTACATTATTTCTTTCATTAAAGAAACATACAGGGGTGTTTTCAGTATGAAGTACTTTTCCTTATGTGCTATTGTGTTTAAAAAATCTTCTGCGTAGGAGGAATTAATACAACTTTCAGTGTTAGTTTTTCCACCCTGTTATGTCCTCCCTCTCACAAGAGAACGAGCAGGCAGCTTCAGTCATGGATGTTGGGAGATTTTGGAGGTAGCAATATTTAATGGGTCTGGTAGCCAACTGATTATGGCACTCCATAAACAACCTAGATGTTACGAGATTAAATGTCACCACGGTAAGTTGTGAAATTGAATTAAATAAATTTAGAGGGCTAGTACCAGAAAATAACTATGAAAGCTACTTTATTGCTATTAAAAACCCAACTGGTTCACTAATATCTTTCAGGGAGGAGAACCTGCCATTTGTACCTTGTCTGACCTATATGTGACGCCAGTCCTACTCTATATTGGTAACACTTAATGCATTCAGGATAAGTAGGGATGAGCAATAAATATTGCCATCATCTGCCATTGCCATGTGTTGTCCACATCTCAAAAGATAAGTTAAAAGTGGCAAATTGAAACAATGACTCTGAAGGTGTATTGTCTCTCTCTGTCCTCGGTTTGTCACTTCCCTTGATAACATTACTGAGATCAGGAGCTCATCATTTGGAAAGATCATAACTCTAGCTAAAGTTACTGGCTGATTGACTACGAAGTTCACTATTAATTTTAACCAATGATGTAATTTTCATTTTGAACTAACTTCCATTGGGGCAGTTTATATTTCTAGCAAGTTTTTGGTTTGTTACACAGCTTTCTTTTTTACCTTTTCTTTCACTTCCCGATTGTTGTTCTTCAGTTTTTTGAACTTCCTGCTATTGTTTGCTCAGAAAGCAAAGCCTCCAGTTAAGGTAAGACTATTTCCTTACATTGAGAATATAAATCTAACATATTCTACAGTATATGAATGTGTTTTTTTTTTCAAATTCCACTGTGTAAAACAAATCTAATAGTATGCAAAAAGTTAATATCTAGTGTTGATTAAATTATCAAAGAGATCATTTTCAATACATATCCTTTACAAGCTACAGACGAACTTTCACTTTAACCCAAACAAAACAGTTTGGGAGAACTGCAGAATATTTGGTGCAAATGCTTAGGACAAAAGCAATCAAGTTGGAGGACAAGAACTCGGCGCAGCAGAGCGAGCGAGAAGTGTGACATCAACACAACACAAGGCATGGCAATCCAGTCACGTGATTCACTCACCCTGCCATCGCGAGGCCAGAGGTCAAGGTGCGAAAGTGAAAGCTGCTTACGGTGTTCATTTTGAAAACTATTTCCGCGTATTGCAAAGGTAGCTAAAATAAGCTCCGATTGCAGAATTGGTTTAATTTTTCCTCAAAAGAAACAAAAACACTTCCGGTAGCTGGTTCAACCAGTCGGGAAGCGCGTTACAGTCGGCGTCGGCTGGGCTGTCGCGTGACTACTCACCGACCAATGGGAGACGTTCTTTTAAGTTATGCCCGCGGAAAAGTCAAAGGCCGTTTGGAAGCGTTTTTTTTCTAATGTTTCGAAATTATTTTCCTTAAATTGAAGCGGCTGTTTTTGCCTCTGCGGTGGTACTGGAGTGGAAGCGGTTGATTTTAAACTCTTAAAGCCGCGATACGTGTATCGGTGTTTGTTCTTATGATCGGTTTTATTTATTCCGAAGGAGGTTGAAAGGGGGAGGGGGGTGGGGGGAGGTTAAAAAAAAATTTCCGGCCAAGATCGGAGTGGTGCGGATTGAGGTCTGAAAACATTCGGCTGGGCCCCGGAGTGGGACTGTGAATGGGAGAACGCAGCCTGGGACTCGCGTGAGGAGAGCGGTCGGGGATAGGGGGACACACTGGACCGGTGAGTAAAAGGAGGACTGCGGCAAATTGTAAGGGCAGAAGAGAGATAAGCCCGGAATAATTCGCATTCACTGTGTTGGAGTACAATGATTGTGTTGGAAACGTGTGTGTGTGTGTTTGCATTCCTGTGCTCACAGTCCTGAGCCATGCGCTGTAATTAACACAAAAAAGTCTTTGCTTCACGTACTGAAACCGAGCACGAAAGATTTTATTTTTTTATGGAATTCACTAGTTTGCCCATATTTACTAAAACTTACAGGATTCGCAGTTATGCGAAGCATGCGATCGATTGCGTTTTTTCGATTATTTCTGGTACTTTGTTTTTGCAGTGTCGTTGTTCAGGTATAATTTTTGAGTTTATTGCTCCAGAATTACATTTTATCAGAGACAAATGAAACATTTTTATATGAAGCATATTTATAAACACCATCAGCAGCAACAAACTGCAGTTTGTAGAAGACATTTTATCTTCATTTGGTTAATCTGATTACGATTCATTGTTTGTAAATATATGTTGATTCGTTGTCACTTTCAGTTTGCTCGCACCGAAAGTGGAAATTACAAGGTTTCACATTAATTTTTAAGATCAATTTCTAATTTAAAAAAATATCGCAGTCTTTGGCTGCTGCATTTTGAGAAGAGGAGGAATTTACAGTGCTTGGAGGAAGCTGAATATTTGACGTGAAATTATGCTCTGATTAGTAGGTTATTGCTTTCATTGAATGTGTGGATGATATTCTAACTGACAGTTGTGTTGGAGATCCTCATGTTAAATTTTATATTTGATTGCCTTTATTTAACGCACTAGTGAAGTGGAAGAATAATTTCTGGTACCATTTGAGATATAGATTCTGTGACTTACGGTTGACTTTTTTTTAAAGAGCGGAGTATTTAAAAAAAAAAAAAAAAAAAAAATCTTTCTTCCTGCTTTTCCCTCCTCACCCCCCAATTTTTCCCCTTTCCTAAATTCTATGACTCATGATGCTTAGGTTCTACAGGTGATAGTCCTCCTAAAAACTCGTCGAGGTGCTCATTCTTCATGAATGAGCCTAGACAGTTAGTGTAAGCTGACTATCACTGGATATTGAAGGGTCGAAGCTTCTGAATTTTTTTCCCTGTCCTCGCGACTGTCCAGCAGTGCCATTGGATAGTGGACAGGAATGGGACACTGGTTTTGTTTATTCCACAACCCACCTTAATAAAAGTGCCTTCCTTGATTGCAATTGGGGAACTCATTACAGACTAGAGTGCAAACTTGGGACCTTACCAGTGTTTGTCTCGGTATGTTAACAAGCAGTGCTTTTACCCACAAGCGACGAGAGACAAGTATATGTATATAATCCTTTTCTTCTCTCCAATTTCCTCCTTTTGTCATGGCAGACAGTGACTAACGAGCTATTCCACCATCATTGCAGTCCTTCTCCGTATGACCATGTGTTAGCTTTGCAGCCAACATGTCCGCTTTCCAACAGAAGTCATTCGATTGCGATTACTAGCAGGAGTCTGATTGATCTATTTTTCGCCACCTCTCTAACCAAGGGCAGCTTTTATAATATTGATGCTGTTGGCCCATCTGAGATCAGCTAACTCGAAACAGACTGTAGAACATGCAAGTTAGTTGGGTTGTATGACTTAGTGGTACATAGGATTACCTAGGATATACGGCACAGAAACAGGCCATTTGGCCCCACCAGTCCATGCCGGCGTTTATGCTCCACACGAGCCTCCCGTCTTTCCTCATCTAACTCTTATCAGCATAACCCTCTATTCCCTTCTCCCTCATATGCTTGTCTAGCCTCCCCTTAAATGCATTTATACTTTTCATTTCAACCACTCCGTCATAGCGAGTTCCACATTCTCACCATTCTTTGGGTAAAGAAGTTTCTTCTGAATTCCCTATTTGATTTCTTAGTGACTATCTTCTATTGATGGCCTCTAGTTATGCTCTTCCCCACAAGTGGTACACAGATTCATGCCTTTACACACAATGCCATTGAGGAGCTTTATGAAAATGATCTGTTTGTTTCCCTGATGTCTTGGCCAATGTATACTGAGTCATGCTGACCAGGAAAGTTTTGTACTTGATCCATGGTCTGTGCTCAGATAGCTGATCTCAGCTAGGGTGGTGGTTGGGGCACTATAGTTTGCATTAGAGCCCCTGGAGTAGGGTCCCTTGCTAGAAGTGGGTGTTGGGCGAGGACTGGGTTATGCTTGACTGTGATACCCCCTGAAGTCAAATTGCCTTCCGATGCTTACCATCAAGGCTCTTAAATGAATATTAACCACTTTGGCTAGGTTCTGGAGAGCAACTAACGCCAGTTGGATTGTACCCTAGCAATGACTTAATGTCTTCAAAAGCAGGGGAGAAAATTGGCGTGTATAATAACATAACATAAAAGGAAATAATCTGTTCCTTATCAGGCCAGTATCGGCTTTCTTCCATCTGTCTCTGGGTCAGCTGAAATGGCAGACGTGATGGAGAGCTGGTTGCATCTGTCACAATATCACCTGCTGCCTGGGAAATTGGATCAAATTTCAGGCAAGCAGTAAGCTACTATAACAGTCTGCTTAGTTAGTCCACATGCAAAACTGACGCTGGAATGATAAATATATTACTGATGACTTAAAAATGCAACTTTTTTTTATTCATTGATGGGATGTGGGCGTCGCTGGCTGGCTAGGCCTGCATTTAGTGCCCATCCCTAATTGCCCCTGAGAAGATGGTGGTGAACCGCCTTCTTGAACCGCTGCAGTCCATATGGTGTAGGTACACCCACAATGCTGTTAGGATGGGAGTTCCAGGATTTTGGCCCAGCGACAGTGAAGGAACGGCAATACAGGTCCAAGTCAGGATGGTGTGTGGCTTGGAGGGGAACTTGTAGGTGGTGATGTTCCCATGCGTCTGCTGCCCTTGTCCTTCTAAGTGGTAGAGGTCGCGGGTTTGGAAGGTGTATAGATTATTGGTAGTAGAAGTGGAGTGTTAGTAATTTAGCCACCAGTAATAATCATCATCTCAGGCAGTCCCTCGGAACCTAGGATGACTTGCTTCCACATTAAAAATGAGTTCTCAAGTGACTGATGAGTCCAATATGGGACCTACAGTCTCTGTCACAGGTGGGGCAGACGGTGGTTGACGGGGCGGGTGGGTGGAGTGCTTGGGTTGACGTGCGCTTGGCTTCCGGTTGCTCCCGGCGAAGAGACTCGAGGTGTTCGGCGCCCTCCCGGATGCTTCTCCTCCACTTTGTCCTCTTTTTGTTAGAACCGGTTAACTGTAAATTAACTGTAACTTAATAAAACGTTAACTAAAACTTAACGTTAAACTAAAATTTGGTTTGCCAGGGTGACTATGCACTCCAGTCCCCGCGGCGCCCACCGGTCTCTGAAGGCCTCAAGTGTGCCGGCGGACACCACGTGCTCCATCTCCAGGGCCACCCGGACGCGAACATAGCCGCGAAGGAGAGGCAGGCAATCGGGCCGGACAACCCCCTCGACCGCCCGCTGCCTGGACCTATTAATGGCCACTTTGGCCAGGTCCAGGAGCAGTCCTACGAGGAGGTCCTCCGACCTGCCCGCTCCCCTCCTCACCGGGTGACCAAAGTATCCACTTTGTGCGGTCTTGGGCCAGGGATTCCCAGCTGTCAGTAGGGATGTTGCACTTTTTCAAGGAGGCTTTGAGGGTGTCCTTGAAGTGTTTCCTCTGCCCACCTGGGGCTCTCTTGCCGTGTCGGTGCCAAATGAAGGCACGTAACTTCATCTAAAGCTTGAAATGGGGGCAGGTATAATCCTCAAAATGATTATAATGAATTTGTCACAATTAGTTTAAATTGTCACATTTGTTTATATGCCCCCATTTTAAACTTTCATTTGAAATATTATCAAAATGTAGCCTTTTCAGTTCCAAAAGTAAATTTGTGCTAAGTAATTTTAAATGTTTTCATTTCGCTCCATGGTGCCCGTAACTGAGCTGGAGGGTGGGTGACTTCTGGCTTCGCTGCTGTATAACTGTGATTAAACTGCATGTCCATGTGGTCTTTTGTGACTTGTCCTGTAGTCACAAATAAAATGTCACCAAAAGCGAGAAGCTTGACCTCTGTGCACTATGTCCTTCTGATGAGATGATGCTCTCAGCACACACAGAGATCCAGGTGTGACATCGGGCAGTGGAGTATAAATGTACTAAGCCACTGTGCTACATATATTAGAAACAAGACCTTTCATTTACTTTTTGTCTCTTTACACATTTTCCTTTAGTATGCTTATGCTGTGGCGAGCCTTTTAATGTTTGATGTTTCTGGCTTGGGTCATTTCTTTTATTGGAAGAATTTTTCTTCTGCCGATTTGATAATCAAAGGGAATTGGATAAATACTTTTGGAAGGAGATGAGAGTTTTGTGCTCAAGGATGCATGCGAAGAAGCGACATGCATGTCATGGGTTCTGAAGTTCTTGTTTTTTCGGTACGCTCAGATTAATGATGTATTGGGAAGAGGGTTTGAATGTCTTCACAAGATAGGTTTGGATTAAGAAGGTCTTTCAGTTCACCTAGTTGTATTCTTCCAGAATACAAACAGTACTGTCCATCATATCTGCCATTCCAGTTGACCCAGAGACAGATGGGTGGCAGGCAACACTGACTGGATAAGAAACAGATTATTTCCATTTATGTTATACTACTCATGAGTCCAGCATCATTCATCTTTCCTTGCATTATGTTCCTGTTGTTGATCACTCTGTGTAAAGAAACAAGTAAGTCTCAACCTATTCTCTTTTCCTGTGTAGCAAAGTTTAATTTTGTATTTACTTTTTCTGTTCTATTAAGTCGAATACATCTCTGAGGTATCTTCTAGGATGAAGAGCCCAAGCTTATAAGTAGCTCCTTGTTGCGTTTCCCTCTGGCACTGACCATCAACCTTGTTGCTTTCCTCGGGACCACTTCTAGGCCTTGAAGAGCCCCCTTATATCGCAGCAACCTGAACTGTATACCCTACTGTAGGTGCATCTGTCCTGGTCAAGTGAGAAGAAACTTGCTATTTGTGGAGGTGATGGTCCAAGTGACAAAGCTGCAGTTTGTGTAAAAGGTGTACCAGCTGCTCGTTGTGCTGAGCAGTGATGTCACAATAATTGAGGGAAACATGGGAATGGATTTGGATTTTCCCTTTCAGAATAGAGGGAGTTATAAAGAAATTCTAGAATAATACAGCACAGTAGGAGGCCATTCGGCCCATCATGCCTGTGCCGGCTCTTTGGTAGAGCTATTCAATTAATTCCATTTCCCTGCTCTTTCCACACAGTCCTGTATAAAAGAAAAAATAATTTCAAGTATTTATCCAATTCCATTTTGAAAGTTACTATTGAATCAGCTTCCATCACCCTTTCAGGTAGTGCATTCCAGATCATCGCAACTCGCTGTGTATATAAAAAAAATGTTTCCTCATGTCACCTCTGGTTCTTTTGTCAATCATCTTAAATCTGTGTCCTCTGTTTACTAACACTTCTGCCACTGGAAACAGTTTCTCCTTACTCTATCAAAACCATTCATGATTTTGAACACCTTTATCAAATCTCCTTTTTAAACGTCTCTGCTCTAAGGAGAACAACCCCAGCTTCTCCAGATAACTGAAACCCCTCATCCCTGGTAGCAATCTAGTAAATCTCTTCTGCACCCTCTCCAAGGCCTTGACATCCTTCCTAAAGTGTGGTACCCAGAATTGAACACAATATGCCAGCTGAGGCCTAACCAGTGTTTTTATAAAGGTTTAGCATAACTTCCTTGCTTTTGTATTCTCTTCCTCTGTTAATAAAGCCAAGGTCCCCATATGCTTTTTTAACAGCCTTCTCAACCTGTCCTGCCACCTTCAAAGATTTGTGTACTTATACCCCTGGGTGTCTCTCTTCTTGCACCTCCTTTTAAAATTGTACCATTTAATTCATATTGTCTCTCTTCGTTTTTCCTACCTGAATATGTGACATCTCGGTCATCAGTTGTGTTTCATTCGGATTAAGATCCTACAAAGAGAATTTCTGATTCCAAGCAAGCTATTGAATGGATTATCTAGGGGCAATCTTGATGACTGTTTAAGATTATTGAGAGTTAAGAATGGTAAAGGCATGAGTTGAGAGAATTGATTAGGACACACCATAACAATCTCCTTGAGAATATGGAAATGGCTTCAAGCAACCTAGTACAGTAGTCAGTAATTGGGGTAGGGGTTCTTTTTGTAGGAGGCATTTTGAAGTTCACTCAATTGAGAGTTTCACTTCCTGCAAGATTATGTGTTGAAATACATTAATAAACATTTGTTCAATAAAATATTATGGTAGTCCTGTTTATTTGTAACTTTTTTTAAGGAAGTTCGGGTGATGAGTAATACTAGGCGCATTTTACTGACCTGCAATATATAGTAAGTGCTCTTGTCATGCTAATTTGGTTCTCCATTCACAGCACTGAAAGTAGCTTTTTGTAAGTTTGAGTTCAATGCATAAATTAGCAAAACTCAGATCTTTTTGATCAAATACATCTGGCACTAGTTTAAACCAGAGTTAAATTGCTTATTGGAATGTTTTTAAAGAGGAAAACAGTTTAGATTGGGTTTGAATTTTATTTAGTATTAAAAGATTCAGGATTGTTTTGATTACGAATCTGGGTTTAAATTGAAAGTTTTCAGTCTTTGACTCTGAATACATTTAGTCGATGAATTTTGCCATTTTACATAAAAAAACACTAAAATGTGATGACCGAAGGATGCGCTCTAGCTCCCTGTCCCAGAGGCGTTCGAAATCGAGAGAAGGATATCTTAGGACCAATATACTTCCATTATTTTACACAAATATACCCTCCCTCTTTCTTTCAGGGGGGTTTTGATCAGTATCACTTCCCCATATCAGTTGGGTGAAGTGCAATATCCAGTTCATGTTTTAGTTCGATAAATTGCACTTGGGAGTTTATTATTCTACTTATCCAGCTATTATATTTTGAGCAGAGAATAATAGTGCCCCTTTCTTTCTCCAAAATCCCCCCACATGTAAGATTTGGATCATGTCCACGCTCAATCTTCTTTTGTCCAAAGAACTCTGCAAGTGCTTCATAATTTAAAATTGTTGAATCCCATAATGTGGAAAGGGTGCCCATAAATATTACAAATGTGGCCCCAATAGGAATCGGTGCAATTAAGTGTTCTTTGCCTTCAGGAAAATTAATAAATAATATTTTCCTTACCCACTGTCGGTAGATAAATAACTTTCTTCCCTTGCATATTATACTTGCATAAATAAACCTCAGCATGTAATACAAGGAACCAACTCTTTATCTTTGCTGATCATCTGTTTAGAGTGTGGACTTTTATTGGACTGACGAGAAATATATTAAACTTAATTTGCTTGTTTCCTTCTTTACCATATATCTCTGCAACAGTACTTAAATTAAATAAACATTCACATTCAGTGAAACAAGCAAAATACTGCAATTGCTGGAAATTTGAAATAAAAACAGAAAATGCTGGAAACGTTCAGCTCAGGCAGCATTTGTGGAGAGAGAAAGTTAACGTTTCAGGTCAGTGAAAGGTCTTCATTTTTATTTACATCTTTATAAAATATTAAAATTAAAGTCTGCCTTTCAAACACTGCCACACACAGATTCCAATTCTTCAGTTTTATACAAATATGTTTCAATCCTCATAACTCTGAGAAATCACAATCATTCCTGCATTGTTGAACCGTACTAGTAGACTACACAGTGCAGGTTAAAGCTTGGGTATTTTGGGAATAAGTTAACATAAGAGGAGAAACAAGTTGGATTTATGTAACGCCTTAACATTTGTCTCAGAAATGTCTCAAATACTTCACATTGAACTAATTGCTTAGTGCAGTGGCTATTATGTAATCAAACACAACTGCTAGTTTGTTCAAGGCCGTAAGATATATAACCATTTAACCTGTTTTTGGTGATGGTTGAAGGAGAAATGTTGACTTAGGCATGGCAATAACTATCTGCTGGTCTTTGAATACTGTAATGGTATTTTAAATGTGTACGTGAAGATGTACAGATGAGGCCTTGGTTTTACGTGTTACCTGAAGTAAAGCACTGCTGACAATGCGGTACACTTGGTACACTTGAATATCTGCCAAGTTTATATGCTTCATTCTAGGGGTGGAGTTTGAACCCACAACCTTCTGACTCTGGGGGCTACCATCTGACCCAAGCTGACACAAGATGTGGATGTGTTGGTGTGTTTCCCTAAGTGCTGAGCTCCACCACTTGGCTCCACTGTTATGGGAATGGTGCTTCTTCTCGAGAGTGGAGAATCTCAGTATGAGTTTATCTAGATTTAGTCTTAAGCATATATTGTCATGTGATGTCATTGTAAAAGGCGACATACTGCTGTGATGTCATGTTTTGAATTATATATGTAGTGGTACTTCAGTTCTGAGGATTGAGAATTTAGTGACTTCGTCTGAATTCACATTTAAAACATTGATATTATTCCTCTGGGTGCTATGCCTCCAGATCCTTTTCATATCATTTTCCCCATTTCTCCTAATCTTGCATTTCTAAGTAGCTAGATATTATTTCTATTATCTTTGGATGTACAGTACATCAGTATCTTCTAACTTAATAGTTTGTTAGAACCTACTGGACAATGTTTCCTGCAGGGTAAGGAGATCGATGTAGGATTTCATTGCTGTCAATTATGTGCACAACCCCCCCCCCCCAATCCTTATTTCCTCCATTTTTGGTGACAACTTTTTCTGGCTTAAGAGCTTTGACTTTTTTTGTTGTTTTCTCTGTTCTGTTTGCTGCCAAAACCCCCGATGAACACTTCTACTGTGACTTTTCAGGCAGAGCCTTAAGGCATTTGTACACTCAGTGTAACCTCTGTTGACTGCGTTCCACTAAATTATGGGTCTACAGTTCTGTTGGGATAAGACGTAGAGCTCGTAGCTATGTTGAACATGGATAGCCAGTGACCCAAACCAAAGAAAGAACCAACATAGCATCTTTAGAATACTCTGTAATAAGTTGCCTACAGTCAGTAGCTCAGGAACTGTTTCTACGCTTGGATACATGAGATTTTGTTCATCATCTATTGCGGGGATGGCTACTGCCGTTACCTTTTTTGTGTGGTCCATGTTACACCACTGTGTTCAGTTGTCTGTTAAACTGCAGGCTTTTTGCATAAAATGTCTGTTACTGATATGTCATGTAATACAACCTTTCAGTAAATCAGCTTGATAGCAGTTTTTCCCCTCTCCATTTGAAGAAGGAACCTGACATTTGTTGGGCCTCTCTCCAGATCATAGTACTGAGAACCAGAAGGTTGTAGGTTCAAGTCCCTGGAATTAAACTTGGCTGACACTTCATTGTAGTACTATGGGAATGCTGCATTGGCACAGGTGCTTTCCTTCAAGTGAGATGGCTCCAACACCATCATCAAGTTTGCGGATGATACCACGGTAGTAGGCCGGATCACCAACAACGATGAGTCAGCCTACAGGGAGGAGGTCCAGCATCTCGTGAAGTGGTGCGCCGATAACAACCTGGCCCTTAACATCAAGAAAACCAAAGAAATCATTGTGGACTTCAGGAAGTCTAAAGGCGGAAGTCACACCCCCATTCACATCCATGGGGCTGTGGTGGAAAGGGTGGACAGCTTTAAGTTCCTCGGAGTCCACATCACGGAAGACCTCTCCTGGTCCCTCAATACCTCCTCTCTGGTGAAGAAGGCCCAGCAGCGCCTATATTTCCTAAGGAGGCTGAAGGGATCCTGAGCGGCAGAGCAGGGCTATAAAAGCCCCAGAGACCCAGGTAAGGCCTCACAGCGTCGGCGGGAATCCTGAGCGGCAGAGTGGGGCTATAAAAGCCCCAGAGACCCAGGTAAGGCGTACCAGTCTCCAGTCTGGAAGGAGAGAGGTAAAAAGTAATCCAAGTGTGACGTCACCAGAAAGCGGGTAAGTGATTGGTTGGTAAGTATTTCTCCCTTTTAAGCTTAAATCTCTTTGGTTTATAGTTTCTAAGGTGTGATATTCACCATCTAGAATTGGGGCAGAGGATATTTAAGAATGATATTAATAAATTTAATTAATTACATAGAATGGGAGATCAGGTGATGTGTTGCTGCTGCAATATGTGGGAGCTGGTGAACACCATTGATGCTCACAGTGATCACATTTGCAGTAAGTGTTGGCTGCTCGAGGAACTCCGGCTCCGTGTTGAAGAGCTGGAGTCCGAGCTTCAAACACTGAGACACATCAGGGAGGGGGAGAGTTACCTGGACTCTGTGTATCACGAGGTAGTCACACCAATTAGATTAATTAATTCAGATGTAGTCCGTGGCCAGGGTCAGGATGGTGTGACTAGAAGTGAGGCAGGTACGGGGATCCAGGAGGTAGTGTTGGAGGAGCCGCAGCCCTTGCACTTGTCCAACAGGTTCGAGGCTCTTACTCCCTGTGGGGACAGGAGCAGGGACTGCAGGGAGGATGAGCAACCTGGCCACAGCACCGTGGAGCAGGGGGCCATTCAAGTGGGGGGAGTTAAAAGAAATGTTGTAGTGGTAGGGGATAGTATCGTTAGGGGGATAGATAGAGTTCTTTGCAGCCGAGAGCGAGAGTCCCGAAGGCTGTGTTGCCTGCCCGGTGCCAGGGTTAAGGACATCTCCTCTGGGCTGGAGAGAAACTTGGAGTGGGAGGGGGAGGATCCAGTTGTCGTGGTCCATGTTGGTACCAACGACATAGATAGGACAAGGAAAGAGGTTCTGCTGAGGGAGTTTGAGCAGCTAGGGACCAAATTAAAAAGCAGAACCACAAGGGTAATAATCTCTGGATTATTACCTGAGCCACGAGCGAATTTGGCTAGGACAAATAAAATTAGAGAGTTAAATGCGTGGCTCAGAGACTGGTGTGGGAGAAATGGGTTTTGCTTCCTGGAACACTGGCACCAGTACTGGGGCAGGAGGGAGCTGTTCCGTTGGGACAGGCTTCACTTGGCCAGTGCTGGGACTAGAGTCCTGGCGGATCGTATAACTAGGGCTGCAGAGAGGGCTTTAAACTAACTAGTGGGGGGGAGGTTCCTAGAGAGCAAATAATAAAAATGACAACAGAGAAGGTCATAGACTTAGGTAGCAGTGGGGAAATTAAAAACCAGAGCGTGTCAGGAAGGGGCAGAAGGTATAGAGTAAAAGGTAAAGTAATAAAAAGGGCAAAAGCAGGAACTAAGTGTCACAAAACATCTTTGAAAGTTCTCTATCTGAATGCACGTAGCATTCGTAACAAAATAGACGAGTTAATGGCACAAATAACTACATATGGGTATGATCTTGTGGCCATTACAGAAACATGGCTGCAGGGTGACAATGCCTGGGAATTAAACATACCAGGTTATTTAACGACCAGGAAGGACAGGCAGGAAGGAAGGGGAGGTGGGGTGGCTATGTTAATAAAGGAAGGAATCACTGTAACACAGAGAAATGATATTGGGTCAAAAGATCAGGATAATGAAACAGTTTGGGTGGAGGTAAGGAATAATAAGGGGAAAAAACACTAGTGGGCGTAGTCTATAGGCCTCCGAACAGTGGCAACTCTGTTGGACGGAGTATCAATCAGGAAATAGTTGAGGCTTGTAATAAGGGAACATCTATAATTATGGGGGATTTTAACTATCATATTAATTGGACAAATCAAATTGGGCAGGGCTGCCTTGAGGATGAGTTCATTGAGTGTATTAGGGATGGGCTTCTTGAGCAGTATGTAACTGAACCGACCAGGGGGCAAGCAACCTTAGATCTGGTCCTGTGTAATGAGACGGGATTAATTAAAAATGTCCTAGTAAAGGATCCCCTTGGAATGAGTGACCATAACATGGTTGAATTCCATATTCAATTAGAGGGTGAGAAGGTTGGATCTCAAACAAGCGTGCTAAGCTTGAATAAAGGAGACTATGAAGGTATGAGAGCGGAATTGAGTAGAGTGGATTGGGAAAATAGATTAAAGGGTAAGACGATACATGATCAGTGGTGTACATTTAAGGAGTTATTTTACAACTTCCAAAAATATATATTCCACTGAGAAGAAAAGGGTGTAAAAGAAAAGACAGCCATCCGTGGCTAAGTAAAGAAATTAAGGATAGTATTTGACTAAAAACAAGGGCATATAAGGTAGCCAAATCTAGTGGGAGGATAGAGGATTGGGAAAACTTTAAAAGACAGCAAAAAATAACAAAGATTGATTTAAGAAAGGGAAGATAGATTATGAAAGTAAATTAGCAAAAAATATAAAAACAGATAGTAAGAGTTTTTATAGTTATAAAAAAAGAAAAAGGGTGGCTAAAGTAAATGTTGGTCCCTTCGAGGATGAGACCGGGAAATTAATGGTGGGAAATATGGAGATGACAAAAACACTGAATATTTTACATCAGTCTTTACAGTAGAAGACACTAAGAATATCCCAACACTGGACAAACAGGGGGCTAAAGGGGGGGGAGGAGCTAAACATGATCAAAATCATTAAGGAAGTGGTACTCGGTAAAATAATGGGACTCCAGGCAGATAAATCACCTGGACCTGATGGCTTACATCCTAGGGTCTTGAGGGAAGTGGCGGTAGGGATTGTGGATGCATTGGTAATAATTTTCCAAAACTCCCTGGACTCGGCAAAGGTCCTGGCAGACTGGAAAACTGCTAATGTAACACCCTTATTTAAAAAGGGCAGTAGACAGAAGGCTGGAAACTATAGACCGGTTAGCCTAACATCTGTGGTAGGTAAAATTTTGGAGTCCATTATTAAGGAGACAGTAACAGGACATTTGGATAATCATAATTTAATAGGACAAAGTCAGCATGGTTTTATGAAGGGGAAGTCATGTTTGACAAATTTGCTGGAGCTCTTTGAGGAAGTAACGTATAGGGTGGATAAAGGGGAACCAGTGGACGTAGTGTATTTAGACTTCCAAAAGGCATTTGACAAGGTGCCACACAAAAGATTATTACTTAAGATAAAAAATCACAGGATTGGGGGTAATATTCTGGCATGGATAGAGGATTGGCTATCTAACAGAAGGCAGAGAGTTGGGATAAATGGTTCATTCTCAGACTGGCAATCAGTAACTAGTGGTGTTCCGCAGGGGTCAGTGCTGGGTCCCCAACTCTTCACAATCTATATTAACGATTTGGAGGAGGGGACTGAGTACAATCTATATTAACGATTTGGAGGAGGGGACTGAGTGTAACATATCAAAGTTTGCAGATGATACTAAGATGGGAGGGAAAGTAGTGAGTGAGGAGGACATAAAACACCTGCAAGGGGACATCGACAGGCTAAGTAAGTGGGCAGAGATTTGGCAGATGGAATACAATACTGGAAAGTGTGAGGTTATGCACTTTGGCAGGAAAAATCGTAGAGCAAGTTATTATCTTAATGGCAAGAAACTGGAAAGTACTGAAGTACAAAGGGATCTGGGGGTCCTGGTGCACGAAACTCAAAAGGTTAGTATGCAGGTGCAGCAAGTGATTAAGAAGGCCAATGGAATGTTGGCTTTCATTGCTAGGGGGATAGAATATAAAAATAGGGAGGCATTGCTTCAGTTGTACAAGGTATTGGTGAGACCGCACCTGGAATACTGCGTGCAGTTTTGGTGTCCATACTTAAGAAAGGACATACTTGCTCTCGAGTCAGTACAAAGAAGGTTCACTCGGTTAATCCCGGGGATGAGGGGATGGACATATGAGGAGAGGTTGAGTAGATTGGGACTCTACTCATTGGAGTTCAGAAGAATGAGAGGCGATCTTATTGAAACATATAAGATTGTGAAGGGGTTGGATCGGGTGGATGCGGGGAAGATGTTCCCGATGATGGGTGAAACTAGAACTAGGGGGCATAGTCTTAGAATAAGGGGCTGCTCTTTCAAAACTGAGATGAGGAGGAACTACTTCACTCAGAGGGTGGTAGGTCCATGGAATATGCTGCCCCAAAAAGCTGTAGAAGCTACATCATTACATAAATTTAAAACAGAAATAGACAGTTTCCTAGAAGTAAAGGGAATTCAAGGTTATGGGGAGCGGGCAAGAATTTGGACATGAGTCTAGGTTCGGATCGGTCATGGCCCTGTGGGTAGCGGAGCGGGCCCAGGGGCCGTGTAGCCTGATCCTGCTCCTATTTCGTGTGTCTAATTCTGTTAGATTCAGGAGATGGTTCTGTGATAGTGGATTGGCGGTTAGGATCAGATCAGCCATGATCTTATTGAATGGCGGAGCAGGCTCGAGGGGCCGATTGGCCTACTCCTGCTCCTATTTGTTATGTAACCTGTCACCCCTGATCCTCTCTAACTTTTACCGCTGCACAATAGAGAGCATCCTGACGAACTGTATCACAGTATGGTATGGCAGCTGTAGCTACTATGAGCGGAAAGCCCTGCAGCGGGTAGTCAAAACTGCCCAACGCATTACCGGCACCCGGCTACCGACCATAGAGCACATATACCAGAAACGCTGTTTACGGAGGTCACAGTCCATCATCAAAGACCCTACCCACCCCAGCCACAGTCTGTTTGCCCGCCTGCCATCTGGGAGACGCTACAGATGCATTCGCACCCGAACGACCAGATTTAGGAACAGCTTCTTTCCCAGGGCTGTCATCCTACTGAACTCCACAAATAAACTCTAAAGCCTGCACATCTGCCAATGCACTTTATTATGTTTATGTTAATGTATTACAAGCCAAATGAATGTTGAAATGTCTTAATCTAAATGTACACTCTCGGGAGCCGCAAGCCTACATTTCGTTGTACTGCACTTGTGCACTAACAATGACAATAAAGTTGATTATGATTATGATTATGAAACCTGGTTGTTCATGTACTTATTTTAAAACAAAACAGCAGGTAGTTATTCATGTCTCCAATGTTGGATAGTCACAGGAAGAAATCATCATCCCTGTAACATCCTGATGGCTTAGAAATAAAAACAGAAAATGTTGGAAATACTCAGCAGGTCAGTCAGCATCTGTGGAGAGAGAAACAGAGTTAACGGTTCAGGTCGATGACCCTTCGTCGGAACTGGAAAAAGTTAGAGATATAACAGATTTGTAAGCAAGTGCAGGGAAAGGAGGGGAGGAGAGGAGAGGAAAGAACAAAAGGGTAGGTCTGTGATAGGATGGAAGGCAGGTAAGATTAAAAGACAAAAGGGATGATGGTACAAGGCAAAAGGAGGGAGGGGAAATGGTGAGAGCAGACGTGCGCAAACTTGATGGGTCGAATGGCCTTCTGTGCTGTACTATTCTATTACAGAGCTATGTTCATTGTCTAAGATTATAGATTGGCTTAGCAAGGTTAAGTTCACAGTTTGTGTTTGATGTGTCACTTGAGAAGTTTCCAGCATTTAGCTATTTCTCTAATTAGCATCTTGCATATAACCTTTTTTCCTTAGTTAGTTTAGTTACTTCTGCCTTTCTCTGGGGATGCCTGCAGCCTCCTGTCGTCATTAACTTCTTTCTTCAGTTATCATCATTCTCTAGTTTCTCTCCTATCTTCCCTCATGCCCTCTCGGAGCTCATCTTGTCCATGAGACCCACCTCCTGCTCTCTCTGACCCTATTCCCCCTAAACTGCTGACCACCCAACCTCCCTTCCAGGTTCCCATGTTAGCTGATATTGTTACTGGTTCTCTCTCCTCAGGTACTGTCCTCCTCCTCCTTCAAGTTTGTCGTCATCACCTCTCTCAAAAAGCCAACCCTTGACCCCTCCGTCCTTGCAAACTACCGCCCCATCTCTAACCTCCCTTTCCTCTCAAGTGCTTGAACGTGGTGTCACCTCCCTAATCCGTGCCCATCTTTTCCGGAACTCCATGTTTGAATCCCTCCAATCAGGTTTCCACCCTGCCACAGTACCGAAACCGCTCTTCTCAAAGTCACAAATGATATCCCAGGTGACTGTGACAAAGGTATACTATCCCACCTCGTCCTTCTCAACCTATCTGCAGCCTTTGATGTGGTTGACCACACGATCCTCCTCCAATGCCTCTCCACCATCGTCCAGCTGGGTGGGACTGCACTTGCCTGGTTCCACTCTTATTTATCTAGTCGTAGCCAGAGAATCACCTGCAATGGCTTCTCGTTCCGCTTCCGCACAGTTACCTCTGGTGTCCCCCAAGGATCTATCCTTGTCCCCCTCCTATTTCTCGTCTACATGCTGCCACTCGGTGACATCATCCAAAAACACAGCGTCAGTTTCCACACGTATGCTGACGACACCCAGCTCTACCTCACCACCGCCTCTCTCAATATCTCCATTGTCAGACTGCTTGTCGGACATCCAGTACTGGATGAGCAGAAATTTCTTCCAACTAAATATTGCGAAGATTGAAGCCATTGTCTTCGGTCCCCACCACAAACTCTGTTCCCTAGCTACCGTCTCCATCCCTCTGCTAGGCTGAATCAGACGGTTGCAACCTTGGTGTCATTTCCGACTACATATCCGCGCCATCACCAAGCTCACCTATTTTCTTCTCCGTAACATCGCCAGTCACCGTCCCTGCCTCAGCTCATCTGCTGAAACCCTCATCCATGCCTTTGTTACCTCTAGACTTGACTATTCCAATGCACTCCTGGCCAGCCTCTCATGTTCTACCCTCTGTAAACTTGAGGTCATCTTCAAAAGTTTTACTTCTGTCTAATTAAACATGACCTTGCTTTAATCTTCCAACTTTTACTCTTTATTATTTGTTCATGGGATGTGGACGACTTCTTGCCCATCCCCAAGTGCCCTTGAGAAGATGGTGGTGAGCCGCCGCCTTGGGGCTTTTTTCTTTAGCAAAGAGAAGACCTGGCGGTGACCTGATAGAGTTCTTTAAAATTATGAATGGGTTGGACAGGATAGATGCGGAGAGAATCCAAAACTAGGGGCCATAAATACAAGATAGTTACTATTAAATCAAATAGGGAAATGAGGAAAATGTCCTTACTCGGAGAGTGGTTAGAATGCAGAACTCGCTACCACAGGAGGTGGTTGAGGCAAAAAGGAAACTAGACAAGTACATGAGAAAAAGGAATAGAAAGATATGCTGAAAGACTGAGATGAGGTAGATGGAATGGGAGGAGACGCGTGTGGAGTATAAACACCAGCACAGACGAGTTGGGCCGAATGGCCTGTTTCTGTGCTGTATGTTCTATGTAAAAGTCAGGATGATGTGTGACTTGGATGGGAACTTGGAAGTTATTTCCGAGCAGCTGCTGCCCTTCTCCTTCTGGTTGGTGGTGATCACGGGTTTGGCAGGTGCTTCCAAAGGAGCCTTGGTGAGTTACTGCAGTGCGTCCTGTAGATAGTACACTGCAGCCACGATACACCGGTGGTGAAGGGTGCGTCGAGTGAGTGTCACCTTCTCAACGTATGGGTTGTGGGAGCCTATAGAATTTTCCTGCCGTATAGGATTAACCACTTTATCGGCTGGTATAAAGATGGTTACTGCCATTGAAGGAGCATTCATGTCGTGGGATGTCAGTCAGCCTGCAGATCCTTCCACTGCTTCACAATATTTTCCAAGGCAAGAGTGTGAAGATATGAAAGAACAACATCCAAGTGTGCTGAAGCTAATTAAATTGTGGCTCATCCAGTGAAAGGGTCAAGTCAGGTGATGGAGAAGTAGAACTGGATGTTGTCGACGTACCTGTGCAAGCCGACCCTATGTCTTTGTACGATGTTGCCAAGGGAAAGCATGTAGATGAAGAGGAGGAGAGGGCCAAGTATAGATCCTTCGGGGATTCCAGAGGTAGCAGTGCGAGGGGTTGGGTGGGGGAGGAAAAGAAGCAAAGCTGTAGCTGGAGTTGTTTCAGCTACGATGGAATAGGTAATTGGAACCAAATGGAAACAATTCCACTGAGCTGGAGAATGGATGAGATTTGTTGGAGGAGGATGGCATGGTTGACTGTATCCAAGGTTGCAGAAAGGTTGAGGAGGGAAATGAACCATGGTCACCATCTTTGTGACTTCAACTGGCACCATTTCAGTGCCATGGACGGGAGTAAACCTGATTGGAGAGGTTCAAACATGGAGTTGTGAGAAAGATGTGCATGGATTTGGAAAGCGACATTGGAGAGGGAAAGACATTAAGCTGGGACTGTAGTTTGTAAGGACAGGGGAACCAAGGGTATTTTTTTTGTGACTAGGGTGATTACATTGGTTTTAAAAGGGAGAGGGAACAGTACATGAGTAAGAACTATGGAGGCCAGGTAGATAATTTGCATGGTCAGCATTTTAGTGGCAATGGGGCAAGCGAGCAGGAGGTGGATCTCGTGGACAAGATGAGCTTGGCGAGGGCATGAGGGGCGAAAGGAGAGAAACTAGAAGCAGGATCCAGGACAGAACCTGGGGGGGCGTTTGGCTTGATGGGCAAGGGAAAGTGGGGCTGATGTGGCAGAGGCAGCTGTATGGATGGTTTCAATTTTAGAAACAAAGAAATCTTTGACCTTGTACTTGTTGGAGGGGACACAGGAGAGGGCTTTAAGGAGACAGTTGGTAGTGGAGAAAAGAAGCCGGGGCTTATTTTTGCTCTCCAAAGTGACTCTGGAGTCATCGAGTCATAACTGCACAGAAGGAGGCCATTTGGCCCATCGAGTCCATGCCGGCTATGCAGAGCAATCCAGTCAGTCCCATTCCCCCGCTCTATCCCCGTAGCCCAGCAAGTTTATTTCCCTCAAGTGCCTATCCAGTCTCCCCTTGAAAACATTGAGTGTCTCCGTTTTCACCACTTCCGTTGGTAGTGTGTTCCAGGTCCTCGCCACTTGCTGCGTAAAAAAGTTTTTCCTCGCATCCCCCCCAGTATCTCTTGCCCAAAACCTTAAATCTAAGTCCCCTAGTCCTTGTACCATCAACTAGTGGGAACAGCCTTTCCTCGTCTAGCCTATCCAAACCCGTCATAATCTTGTACACCTCTATCAAATCACCCCTCAACCTCCTTTGCTCTAATGAAAACAAATCCAGCTTCTCCAACCTGTCCTTGTAGCTAAGATCCCCCATCCCCGGAGCCATTCTGGTAAATCTCCTCTGCACCCTCTCGAGGGCCTTCACATCCTTCCTAAAGTGTGGTGACCAGAACTGGATGCAATACTCCAGTTGTGGCCTAACCAGTGCTTTATAAAGGTTCAGCATAACTTCTCCACTTTTGTACTCAATACCTCTATTTATGAAGTCCAAGATCCCATATGCTTTGCTAACCACTCTCTCAATATGTCCTGCCACTTTCAGGGTCCTATGCACATTAACTCCAGGTCCCTCTGTCCCTGCACACTCTTTAAAACTGTGCCATTAAGTGTGTATTGCCTCTCCCTGTTCCTTCTGCCAAAATGCATCACCTCACAGTTCTCTGTATTAAATTCCATCTGACACTTGTCTGCCCATTCTGTCAGCCTTTTTATGTCCTGTTGCAGTCAATTGGTATCATCCTCACTGTTTGCCACACCCCCAAGTTTGGTGTTATTGGCAAATTTAGAAATTCTACTCTGTATTCCAATATCCAGGTCATTTATATATACATATATCAAAAAAAAGCAGTGAACACCACTGCCTACCATCCTCCAGTCTGAGAAACAGCCATTTACCAGAACTCGCTGTTTTCTGTCCTTAAGCCAATTCCTTATCCAAGCTGCCACTGACCCACTTATTCCATGAGCCTCAATTTTGTTAACCAGCCTTCTATGCTGTACTTTGTCAAACGCTTTCCTAAAATCCATGTAGACAACATCCATTGCATTCCCTTCATCAATCCTCCCTGTTACTTCATCAAAAATTCAATTAGATTAGTCAAACACGATCTGCCTTTTACAAATCCGTGTTGGCTCTCCTTAATTAGCTTAAACGCCTCCAAGTGCCTGTTAATTTTTTCCTTTATTATTGTTTCTGAAACTTTACCCACCGCTGATGTTAAACTGAACCGACCTGTAGTTACTAGGATTGTCCTTGCACCCTTTCTTGAACAATGGTGTCATATTTGCCACTTTCCAATCCTCAGGCACCTCCCCCGCATCTAGGGAAGATTGGAAAACGATGGCAAGCCCTTCCACTATCTCCTCCCCCAATTCCCTTAGCAACCTGGGATGCAAGCCATCTGGACCAGGTGACTTATCCACTCTAAGCATACCCAGCCTTTCTAGTACATCCTGTCTGTCAGTTTTCACCCCTTTGCTTCTACCTTTTCCACTTCTACCGATATTTTGTCAGCATCCACCTCCTTAGTAATATCCCAAAAGCAAGTGGATTGGCTATGCCAACCCGCGGATGTCCCAGTAGCTCAGTGTCAGCACCATTCTTGCAGTTACAGCTTCCACCTCTCGGCTCAGTTACAGCCAGACTCTGAGTGACACTGACTGGAGTAGTGGGTGGTTTTGGCAGAGGAGTCCCGAGTGCTTGTGGTTCAGCCAGATCTGGTAATGGGTGGCTCAGCCAGTTGTATACCAGATATGATCTTGTCTACATCCCTCGGTAGTGGGGGAGCCAAGATGAGGGCGATATTGTGGGAATGATGAGGATGGGAGAAAGTACAAAGATTTTACTGGGAACAAGGACATTAAAGGTGGAGGTGATTGAGCGTATCGACAAGTGTAAAAAATATTGTGGTGAATGGAAGGCCAAAGGCTTGGGAGTTTAAAAGTGTAATGGTAAATGACTTGAGGGAGAGCTTTTTGTTCAAAGAGCGGATGCAGAAGGAAAAGGGGATGTGTGGCTGGTGAGGGATACAAGGATGTTGTCAGTGATCGAGACCATAGCAGTAGTGTGGCTACATGAGATGCCAAGGTCAACGGGTGGTCATGTACGAGGTTATATGGAGGGAAAGGTTTCGGGAGGGCAGTGAAATCAGCTGAAAGAGGGCAAGGTGAGTTGAGCTGGCCGTTAAAATCACCAAGGATAAGGAACCACTCCGTGCAGTGGCTGAGGGAGGAAAGGAGGGGTTATTACTTGGAGAAACTCCGGATGGAACTTGGAGGCTTGTTAAAGAATGAAGAATTTAAAGGAGAGTCGGTGTAAGGCGAGGCGCTCCTGGAGCAGAAGTTGCTAGACGAGTAAGAGAAGAGACCAAGGTGTGATTTGATGAGGAGGGCTATGCCTCCTCAACAGCAGTTCTGTGGAGGAAGTATAGCCAGACGGGCAGGCTTGAGTCAGGGACAAAGTATCGCCACCTGTGAGCAATGCATTGGGAACATGGGAACAGGAGTAGGCCATTGAGCCCCTCGAGCTTGTTCTGCCATTCAGTGAGATCGTGACTGATCTGATTCTGATCACAAGGCATGTGTAATATGAACATCATCACTTGCTGCCATTTACAGACCTAAACTACCAGTTTTTGACTTCTTGCTGCTGTGAGGGTTTAAATAAAGGTTGCAGTTTTATTCTGGTATAATAACAGCCTTTTTGTCGGAAACAAGACAGAATGAGAAATGGAGGTTCAAGGTTTGAAATGAAAGTTCCACAACCCGTAGATGGTAAAAGTGATCTGCCAACTAAAACTAAAATGTGCCTGAGTGGGTGTACGTTTGGAGACAGTTTGTGAAAGCCTGCGCAATGAAGCTTTCTGTGTGGGAGCACAGTGGAGTGAACATGTGTTTGAATGCATTCTCTGGTCCATAACACCAGTCACACTCCCACTATCACTGTTCTGTTGTTAAATCTACTAGTTTGTCTCATGACTCAGTGTATAATTTCAAGCTTTAAATTAAATTGCAATTCAAACAAAACTACATGTTAGAATGTGGAAAATACATTTTCTATATCATGTTATCAATTTGCAATAGTGCAAAAGTTATAAAATATCAGCTACTGCTATAATAGTTTGTATTGTAAAGGGTTTATTTTGTCTTTAAAACTGCAACTAAGTCTGTGTGACCTTTTGCAATGATTCAGGAAGGATGCCCAGACGATCTCAAAGGAAGCATACATTCATGCGTTTCCAGATAACCTTCCAGGAGACCTCTGTAGATGCTAAGGAAATTATTTATTCAGCACGTGGAGATATAGATCCTTCAAGTCATGCATCACTACCCATTGGCTATCTTTACCAATGCCAAAACAGATTTAACCTTGATCCCCTGGGTTGGAGCATGTTCCTCAATTCTTAATGCTAGATCTCTCTCCCCAACCTGTCGCGGCCTGCATGACTGATTTATGTCACACAGGTAAAAGCAGAAAATGCTCTAAATACTCAGGTCAGGCAGCATCTGTGTAGTGCGAAACAGTTAACATTTCAGCGAAGATTCACCAGACTGATACCTGGGATGGCAGGAATGACGTATGAGGAGAGATTGTGTCGATTGGGCTTATACTCACTGGAGTTTAGAAGATTGAGAGGGGATCTCATCGAAACCTATAAAATTCTGTCAGGCCTGGACAGACTAGATGCAGGAAGGATGTTTATGATGGCCGGGGAGTCCAGAACCAGGGGTCATAGTCTAAGGATAAGGGGTAAGCCATTTAGGACTGAAATGAGGAGGAATTTCTTCACCCAGAGAGTGGTGAACCTGTGGAATTCTCTGCCACAGAGGGCGGTGGAGGCCAGTTCATTAAATATATTCAAAAAGAGTTGGATATATTTCTTAGGCTAAAGGGATCAAGGGATATGGGGAGAAGGCAGGGACAGGGTACTGAATTTGGATGATCAGCCATGATCTCATTGAATGGCGGAGCAGGCTCGAAGGGCCGAATGGCCTACTCCTGCTCCTATCTTCTATGTGTCTATGTGTGACGTTTTTGTCAGAACTGGAAAAATCTAAAAATGTAACAGTTTTTAAGCAAGTACAGAGGTGGGGAAAGGGGGTTGGAGGGGAGGCAAGAACACAAGATCTGTGATGGGGTGGACAGCAGGAGAGATTAAATGACAAAAGGGCTGATGATGCAAGGCAAAAGGGGGTGGTAATGGGACAAGTAAAGAACCAAAAAGATGGGTTTAGAGAAGCTGTAAATGGCAACAGCAGAATCATTAACAGCACCTGCTGTCCAAAAAAATGGGAGCAACGGTTCTGATCTGAAATTGTTGAACTCGATGTTGAGTCTGGGAGATTGCAAAGTGCCTAATCGAAAGATGGGGTGCTGTTCCTTGCTTCTGTTGAGCTTCATTGGTACAGCATCTCATCTTAAAAATATGATTTCACACAAATGTTGTATAATTACATTTATATATAGTTCCTTACATATCGAACTGTCTTGTGCTATACGCAATTAATGTTTTTAAAGTGAAATGACTTCTGTAGGCAGATAAACAGGATCATTGGTTTAGAGTGACATTTTTAATGCATGAGATTCTGGAATTTATGCTCGTGTTTTGGACTTTACTCCATAATGCCATCAATTTTTCCATGACAACTGTAAATTCGTAGCCTTGAGAATAGCCCATTTACACTGTTCAGTTACTGTTGATGGCAAACTGGTAATATCAGCAAGATAGTGTGAAGCACCAGAAAAATTGATTTTGGCCCTTAGGCAGTTTGCTGTTTTGTTATCAATGGTCTGAATGTCTGAAGCACTTGTGTCTATCCAATAGACCAGTAAAAGACTTTTTCTGTTTTTGACCTGCACAGACTTTCCCCCAGCCATTGGGAAAGGTACTGGCCCCAGAAAAAGTTGCTGTTCTGCAACTTTAAAATACCTTGTACATGTGCAGTTTTATCGCATTGCTGTAGAAACTACTTTACATAATAAGAAATAGGAGTAGGTCTTTCGAGCCTGCTCCGCCATTCAATAAGATCTTGGCTGATCTACCTCGACTCTACCTTCCCGCACTATCCCCATATCCCTTGGTTCCCTTTAGTATCCAGAAATCTATCGATCTCTGTCTTGAGCATACTCAACGACTGAGCATCCGCAGCCCTCTGGGGTAGAGAATTCCAAAGATTGACAACCCTTTGAGGTCTCCTCATCTCAGCCCTAAATGGCCGACCCCTTATTCTGAGACTGTGACCCTGAGTTCTTGAATCACCAGCCAGGGGATTCCTCCCAGCATCATCCCTGTCAAGCCCCTTAAGCATTTTATGGCCCGGAACTTGCGGTGGTTAATGACAGCGAATGAAGAGCGTTCGCCATTATTACCCCTTTGAAACTGACCACAACTAGAATACTGCGTGCAGTTCTGGTCACCACATTACAGGCAGGATGTGATTGCACTAGAGGGGGTGCAGAGGAGATTTACGAGGATGTTGCCTGGGCTAGGGAATTTTAGCTATGAGGAAAGATTAGATAGGCTTGGGTTGTTTTTTTGGAACAGAGGAGGCTGAGGGGAGACCTAATTGAGGTGTATAAAATTATGAGGGGCCTAGATAGAGTGGACAGGAAGGACCTATTTCCCTGAACAGAAGCGTCAATAACCAGGGGCCATAGATTTAAAGTAATTGGTCGGAGGTTTAGAGGGGATTTGAGGAGAATTTTTTTCACCCAGAGAGTGGTGGGAGTCTGGAACTCGCTGCCTGAAAGGGTGGTAGAGACAGAAAACCTCATCGCATTTAAAAAGTACTTGGATATGCACTTGAAGTGCCATAACCTACAAGGCTACGGACCAAGTGCTGGAAAGTGGGATTAGGGTGGATAGCTCTTTGTCGGCCGGCACGAACAAGATGGGCCGAATGGCCTCCTTCTGTGCTGTAAATTTCTACGATTCAGGATGTAGCACATGTGCATCATAATGCGGAAAACCTGAAGTTGCGGTCAGTCATTCACTACTCCGACGCAGGCTGCGCTGTGGGGCCCCCCGATAGCCGGCAATCCGTGTAATCAGAGAAACTGGAAAACTTGGGCTTTTCCAAAGTAATATCACTGTTAAATACCCCGTTTAAAAGCTAGACCATGTTGAATTAGGTGTAACTGGGTTTTTTTTATATTCGTTACTGGGAGGTACGTGTCTCTGGCAAGGCCAGCATTTATTGCCCATCCCTAATTGCCCTTGAGAAGGTGGTGGTGAGCTGCTGTCTTGAACCGCTGCAGTCTGTGTGGTGAAGGTACTCCCACAGTGCTGTTAGGGAGGGAGTTCCAGGATTTTGACCCAGCGACGATGAAGGAAAGGCGATATATTTCCAAGTCAGGATGGTGTGTGACTTGGAGGGGAACTTGGAGGTGGTGATGTTCCCATGCACCTGCTGCCCTTGTCCTTCTAGGTGGTAGAGGTCTCGAGTTATTTGGGAGGTGCTGCTGAAGAAGCCATGGCGAGTTGCTGCAGTGCATCTTGTAGATGGTACACACTGCAGTCACGGTGCGCCGGAGGTGCAGGGAATGAATGTTTAAGGTGGTGGATGGGGTGCTAATCAAGCGCGCTGCTTTGTCCTGGATGGTGTCGAGCTTCTTGAGTGTTGTTGGAGCTGCATTCATCCAGACAAGTGGAGAGTATTCCATCACACTCCTGACTTGTGCCATTTAGATGGTGGAAAGGCTTTGGGGCATGAGGAGGTGAGACACTCGTGTCAGAATACCCGGCCTTTGACCTGCTCTTGTAGCCACAGTATTTATATGGCTGGTCCAGGTAAGTTTCTGGTCAGTGGTGACCCCCAGGATGTTAATGGTGGGGGTTTCGGTGATGGTAATGCCGTTGAATGTCAAGGGGCGGTGGTTAGACTCTCATTTGTTCTAGATAGTCATTGCCTGGTACTTGTGTGGCGCGAATGTTACCTGCCACTTAATCAGCTCAAGCCTGAATGTCATCGATGTCTTGCTGCATTTGGGCGTGGACTGTTTCATTATCTGAGGAGTTGCGAATGGAACTGAACACTGTGCAATCATCAGCGAACATCCCCATTTCTGATCTTATGTTAGAAGGAAGGTCATTCATTGATGAAGCAGCTGAAGATGGTTGTGCCTCAGACACTGATCTGAGGAACTCCTGCAGCAATGTCTTGGGGCTGAGATGATTAAGCTTCAACAACCATAACCATCTTCCTTTGTGCTAGGCATGACTCCAGCCAGTGGAGCGTTTCCCCCCTGATTCCCATTGACTTCAGTTTTACTAGGGCTCCTTGATGCCACACTCGGTCAAATGCTGCCTTGATGTCAAGGGCAGTCACTTTCACCTCACCTCTGGAATTCAGCTCTTTTGTCCATGTTTGGACCAAAGCTGTAATGACGTCTGGATCCAAGTGATCCTGGCATATTAACGGCTAAACAAACATTTTGGCCCAGAAAAAACGAATTTTAATTTTGTGGCATGTCAGACTTCTCTCATAATAAAAATTACAATTTTTAAGAAACTTGAATTAAAAAAAATATATATTTTTTAAGTTTGTTCATATTTATTTCAGGTTTACCTTTTCCCCATGTGAGAACCCCAGTCTTTATCTTGCTCTCTAACATTTTAAAAAGTCAGAATAAAAGCAACTTCTTCACTTTGAAAATTTTGCATGGAGATTGGATGCTTCGGCAGCTTGTTGATGTCACAGCAGATCACGCAATGAGATCTCCACTATACTGCACTGATCTCAATTGCATGTCTCAAAAGGCAAACTTCTCGCCACAGAGATCACAAGATCTCTGTGGGCAGCTTTCTTTGGGGTCAGCGGCGAATGCCTTTGCTTTACTGCTGACCGCAAATTCCGAACCTATATGTTTCAATGAGATCACCTCTAATTTTTCTGAGCTCTAGGGAATATAGGCCTAGTCTACTCAATCTCTCCTCACGGGACAATCCCCTCATCCCAGGAATCAATCTGGTGAACTTAGCATCCCCTCCAAGGCAAATATATCCTTGGGTAAGGAAACCAAAACTGTACACAGTACTCCAGGTGTGGTTTCGCCAAGTCCCTTTATAATTGCAGCAAGACTCTTGTACTCCAATCCCTTTGTAATAAAGGCTAACATACCATTTGCTTTCCTAATTGCTTTGTGATTTGTGTACAAGGACTCTCAGGTACCTCTCAATACCAACATTTCCCAGTCTCTCACCACCACCTTCTCGAGGGCAATTAAGGATGGGGAATAAATGCTGGCCTTGCCAGTGCCGCCGACATCCCAGGAACAAATTAAATTAAGTTTAAAAAATGTTCTGCTTTTCTATTTTTCCAACCAAAGTGGATGACTTCACCCATCACATTTCTCCACATTATATTACATCTGCCATATTCTTGCCCACTCACTTAACTGGTCTATATCCCATTGCGACCTCTTGGCGTCCTCCTCACAGCTTACTTTCCCACCTAACTTTGTATCGTTAGCAAACTTGGATACGTTGCACTCAATGTAATGACTATAAATCTGCCAGTTTCCTGTTGCCAATTTTGAAAAGTGTATTTGGCTGCAAATAGGCTGACAGTTTTTTAAAACAGATATATGAAGCTTTTTTTGACTTTAGTAGACTTCATACTTTCTTGAGTTACAGCATATTAAAGGTGCATTATGTTGTACTTGCAGTTACTTACAGTGAAGATCTTTGAGTTCAATGTACTTTGTTGATCCTAAGTATTGCAAATATGTGAAGGAGGGGGGGGCGAGTTGATCTCTAGGGGAAGGGAGGTCTAATTAATGTTAACATTTTGGGCATTGATATTGGCAATGGGAAGCTAAGCCTAGAATTATTTTAATAGATTCTTCCTAATAAGCTTTTTAAGTAATCTCAATGTGACTTAACCTCAACTTTTGATTTGATTGGCACACATCTAATTATTCATAAGAAATAACAACAGAAAATGCTGGAAAAACTCAGCAGGTCAGGCAACATCCGTGGAGAGAAATTTGAGTTGACGTTTCGGGTTGGACCCTTCTTCAAAACTGGAAAGAAAAGAAACTACATCGGAGGCAGGGCTGCGATCGGACAACAGAACAGATGAGGTATTGAAGTAGGGAAGAGAAGGTTGATCATGGGGTGAAGACAATGGACTTCTCTCTGTAAATATAAATGCCATTAAGTCATGGAATGTTTTAAAACATCCTCTCCAATTCCTAGCTGTTGTGAAGTAAATGATTTGACTTTTTAAATTAAGTTTCTTATATAAATATAAAACAATGTACAGTTGCAACAGTAGAGCCCAGTTATTCCACCTGTGAGAAAGATACTAACTTATTTGTGACTTTGATATATTTTTCCTGTTTTTACTATTTTAATGAGTTGAAGTGGATCATTTTTAATTTGTTTATTTCGCTCCTGATACTGGTCTCCTGAGAATAGAGAGACAGATCCATGGGTGATAGCAGCTCTCCAGTACTTTGGGCAAGTGGCTTTTTTTGTGAACTCGGACAATATCGGAAATTATATTCAGAGCTGTGGGGTTGTGACATCTTAATCCAATCGTATCATCACCCTATGTATTGAACTCTTGTTTAGCTATGGCGATCTTAAGTTTTATAAAGAGGGATATAAAGTACAGAGGTAAAGTGGTAATGCTACACCTATACATATCATTGGCTAGGCTACAGTTAGAATAGTGTGTCCAGTTTAGGGTGGTTTACTTTAGGAAGGATGTCAAGGCCATGGACAGGGTGCAGAAGAGATTCACTAAGATGATACCAGGGATGAGAAGTTTTCGAAGAAAGTAGAGAAATTGGGCTCTCTTCAGTTGAGCAAAGAAGGTTGAGAACTGATATAAGTGCTCAAAATTATGAGGCGGTTTGATAAGATAAATAAGAAAAAAACATTTCCATTGGTTGTTAAACTTATGCCCTCCAATTGTAAAGTTAAGATAGTCACCAGAAGAAAGAAAAACGTCCTCGGGAAACATTTCTGCAGTGTTGTAGGGACATGAAGCATCCTCTTGGGGATAGTGGTGAAAACCGAGTCTGTAATTGCTTTTAAAAGGTAAGCAGATAAATATTTGAAAGAGAAATTTAGAAGGGATGAGGAGCATGCAGGACAATGGGACTAAATGGATAGCTCTTTTGGCGAGCTGGCACAGGCTTAACAGCTTCCTTCTGTGCTGTAAAATTCAGTCTCTATATGCAGCAGGAGTCATTGGAAATTAAATATGAACAGAAATGCTTTCTCTCTCTTTCCCCCTCCCCCATTAACCGAAGCAAAGAGAGGTTGCGGTTATTGTAGCTTTGTTACTAATACCCTGACTCTAATCAGCTATCTTCGCATAGATGCAGGACTGGACCAAATGGTTCGGTAACAGACCATGGGATGTAATTTCTCACTCAGCTATTGGGAGAACATTTATCTTGTGAATTGAATTCATCAAACTAGATCATTGATGTTTGCGTTGATAAATAAAATTCCTCTTGCAGACCTGACAAAATGTTCATCTACATATCACTAAAGAGTTTGGGATGTTTGTAGTCTTCTGTGGCTCTTGTCTCCTAAGTTTTAGTGACGCAAAGGTAGTTGGGTTTCTTTTCAGCGATAAAACAGTTTCCAAGTTTAGGATGGTACTGTTCAGTGGCAGCTTGGGCAGATATATGCTTAAATCTGATCTGCACTGAGTGATATGAATGTGGGAGAAATCCTGTGCTCCAAACTGGTCTTACCTTAAAGTCTACCCATCACTAGGGTAGATTTTAATTCCAGGTATAATTCAAAGGCAATAAACTCTAGACTGATTTTGCTTCTACCAAGTTTTGCTCGCGTACCCGGGACATTGCTGTTGTGTTGGGGAGGGTGGCGGTGGAGTTAAATGCTTGCAGTCCAATACAGTAATACTGATTCTCAGCAGTGTAAATTAAAATCTGCATTCAGTCCAACTCCTGGATTCAAATGTTGAGGTGTACTTGAGGCACCAGGATCAATATATGTCAGGTATAATGTTCTTGAGGCAACAGACCAAATTGTCTAATTTTACTGTATATTATTTGAAAGTATCCACAGAAGCAAGGATATAACTGCCATTAAAAATAAATAGACTGTACATTTATCTGAACAACCGTGAGTAAAAATAGTCTCTGAAAGAAGGTAGACTAATGAGCTATAAAAAGAGGCACAATCAGAAATTTAAAAATGCAGTACCTTCCAATCTGCAGACTTGATTAGTTTCTCTGTGCCAAATTCCCCGAAGAATCACACAGACTAAGTTCAGTTAAAGACCCCTGTGGGTGGTCTGAACACAGTGGCATGGTGAAGGAAACTTCATTTTAATAAGACTGAGATCACAAAGTCAGGGACCATAAAAGACCATACAGTTCTTTGAAGCCTATCCCTCTAATATTCAGTGTTTTGAATGTCCTAATATCTGTATATATACTATATATGCTTGACACATTATTTTGGGCATTTATCACACTTTGCTTGAAGTTGTTGCTTCTGGTAACTCTTTTTCACCAATTTACATTTATGATCTCTGGTCATATTATCTTGCCTTATTTTAAAGCAATATTCAGTATTTATATTTAAGCCATTTAATATTTTATACACTTCAGTGAGATCTCCCTTAACCATCTTTTTTCTAGGCTATAGCTTTTCAACATTTTATCATGGGTCATGCTCCTTACACTCTCAATAATTCTTGTTCCTTTTGTCTTCAATGCTTACACATTTCCCCTTGTAGCATGGCAACCAGAACTATTGACAGTAATCAAAGTGCACTTTAAAGAAGCAGAAGATCAAACCAAATCCCTTCCCAAAATGTGGGACAAGGATGAAAGACTGCCATCATGGCAAATGCAACCATCCCGAAGGTCAAAGGTGGGGGAAATTTCAAGGTTTTCCCACAGAGGGAAATGGGCACAGACCATGTGAAATGTGAAAATAGACATGTTTCCCTGCCAAACTTGCATGGTTATCTCTTCCCGTAGGCATGATTTGACTGAGGCAGGAACTGCTTTATAAATGATATAGTAAGAAATCTGCTACTTTGTTGATCTGGGTCTTGGTATGCAATTTCCTCCTTGAACTTAAAGTAAAAAACTTGCTATCAAAATCCTATTAACTACCTGTGCCGGCCAACGATGACTAGTACTTGTTGTAAAGCATAGAAGTTCTTTGCTACGTAGTGTTTCCTGGCCCTGATTCTCCTCATTGGCGGGTTATGGTCTTTGCTTTGCCATTGAAGACGCAGAGCAGATCCTTGGTGCTTATTTTTCTCTTTCAGAGGGATGAAAAGTTTTGAGTCACTGTCATTAACTGTGGCATAGATAAATGTTAGGGGAGGGGAATCAAAGAAAGTGTTATTTTAATGAGGCAAACGTGTAGGCATACATATGCTCGTACATATTTTAGGAGAGCGTGAAAATTTACACACAATTAGAAGTTTCCTACAATAAGGTGCCACACACACCGTGTCATGTTTTGGGTTTGTAGCATTGGGAAAAACCTAGGAGTCGGCTGCTGTCAGTTGCCTTGAGGCAATTGTGTATAGGATTTTAGAAGGTTTAAAGGGGAAGTAAAATGCAAATAACTTTTTTCATCCTGTTTTTAAAAGTTAATGAAATATAGCTTATTCCTGCAGTAGGACAATTTTGAACTGCTTATTTGATATAAGGGAATGGGTTTTACTTCAAGTTTGTGGTCCCATCAGAAAGTGGTGTTAAGCCCAATTGGGATTTTCAGTGCAGAAACAATTTCTGGGCTGGAAGTTCAGCGGTCATTCTGCAAAGCACTTCCAGGAGACTGACTTCTGTCAACTTCGTGTGCACACTTTCATAGTGGATATTGATGATGAAAATACCTGTGATTTAGATATAAAGGGAAAGGGTTATTATTAGACCATGTTTTACTCAATGTCAGCTTCTGGCATGTTAAAATGCCTGCCTGTGATAAACCCCTTTTCAAGGGTCAGGGTGTCCATTTTTGATTGCTATCCGATGACCTTTGCTGGAAAGTGTGTGCTTGTGGATATTGGGTGAGAACAGGATTGGGCTTGGCTGTGATGTCATCTATAGTTGAACAGACCTCCAGTTTTGCACAAAGAATCGTCACTTGGGTGAGGTATCAGAAGGCTGTTGGATCACTGTGGAATCTCACCCAGCACAAATCAGCATTTGAAAAGCAGAGGAAAAAGCTGGTGTGGTTGGGGGTTGTGGGGGGCGGGGGAGTGGGAATGCCTTTCAATGGTGTAACAACTAAGTCTTCAGCCTAATCTGGACAATGGCTTTGTAGGAATTCCTGTGCAGAATGTTGCAGTAATTAGAATCCAGTAGACTGCATTGGTCCTGGAGATTCTGGTAAACCTGAGAAATGGTAGTTGATGCCATTGCACAGTTCACAGGATATGCTTTCAAACATTGCTGTTCATAGGTTAGAATGAATTGCCGTAGTTTGACCTGATGTGTAACGATGTGTATGATGCATTTCAAAACGCAACTATGATGCGTGCACGGAAGTTGATCTAAACTTAGGTATAAAAATTCTGCTTCACAGAAGTGGCAACACTGATGAATGATGCTTCTGTTTTTATAGTTTGTGTTCTGAGCTGTATGTGCCATTTAAGTTGGTTAGACCTTATTTCGGCTGTACTCTGCTAATAACTAACTAGGTTTTTCTTAACATCATTTCAGAGCACTGACATCAAAGCTGGTGCAGACCTCTATTGGAACAAATACATGCCGTGGTGGAGAGCTATGGAATCGGTAAGGACTGCTGTGAATTTTTCTTTATTTTTATTATGTCCAACTCTTGGTCCTTCCACAGTTTTTTCCACAGATAGTACATGGAGTGGAATTGATTAGAGGCTTTGAAAATCTCTTAGATTTGTTGTAAAAAATAGTTTGGTTCTGCATCATGTCTAAAACTCCAGTTATAGCCTTGAAACGTTGAAAGCTATTCGTGACCCAGAGCCACATTTATCCCGCAAATTCTTTAAGAAAGAATTTGGTTCTCCAGTTTTTCCCTTTTGGAGGGGACTTGATGGTGGCAAACTTTTCATACTAATATGCGTATTTCCCTTCAGTCTGTGGATTTTGCACCACATTCTGTATAAATTGATATTTGAGGTGTTAACCTGTGAGATGTAACACTTAAGAAAAGAGCTGAGCTGCTAGCCACTTGATGTTGATGGATGCTGAAAGATGCAGTAGTTGAAATTGTGTAAGTGCTCCAGTTCTGTAACTGAATTAAGCATACCTGGTCATTATGGGTGCACATAATGGAGCGGAGCCCATGGTGGACAATGGAAATTGGCAGATAATTGAGACTCCATTGGAGTGGGGAGTGCACTGATTGACTATTAGGCGGAACACACTGATCGACTGTTGAATGGAACTGTAGAGCCTCATAAACGGCACACCTGACAGACTGTTTCTTTTCAAATCTTTTGTTTAAAAAAGAACAATATTTGACAAGAAACAGAATATAAGGAGAAGCATGTATCGGAGACACCTGCTTCACTGAATTGTTGACGAGTGGTTTCTGTCTTGCTGTCCCCATGGCATGATCTCCCAAGTATGGCAGCACAGGTAGGCTTATTCTGTACAAATTGACAACATGATTTTTCGTTGTAGTGGTGTTCTGAAGTTACGTGGAAAAATAATGTAGACGAATGCGGAGTTCTGTTCGATTTATGGAACCTATGTGCTGGTTCATCATAGTATAATTATACTCTATATGAAAGGTCTAAAGTCGAAAAGACACTTGCTGGTTGTTCAGAACAAGAATTTAAAAAAAATATGAATTCAAGCTTGCAGATCAGTTTTCTGCAACATGTTTTCCTTCAAGGCCACTGCAGTGACTCGGTAGCACATCATGTTCTGTGCGTTCTATTTTCTGTTTCTGTTCTTTGCTCAATTTATAGAGGAATATTCAAGGATAAGGCTCAGTGATGACCTAACCCTAGAGTTGCTATAATAAGTTTAAATTATTTAAAACATTTTGGTAATCTAAACATTTTTAAGTTCACTTTATTGATGTACTGCATACAGATTGGAAATGCTGTTTTTCAGGTAATTTCAGCTACTGTGGAGACATGAAGTGTTATGTCTTGCTGCTTAGCTAAAGATATTTGGCCTGCTTGCTTGTATGCATAGTGTCTTTCCACCAATGAGCAAAACAACAGACCAAGGCAGGTATCGCATTTGCGTACCTGAATATCTTTTTTTCTCCTTTCTCATCAGTGTACTTCACTCCCCATCTCTACTGAGATATTGGCTCCTTGCTGGGATACAGTTCCACTGATGCCACTAGCCTTCCACAGCATTTGTCCATGTGGCCATTATTTATCTGTGAACTTGGACAGTAAGTATCAGCAGGTTTTTCAACCACTTGGGGAAAGGACATCACAGCTGAGAATGATCTTGCCCTCACGCGACATGCACGCATTCATGGTTCTAGCAGGGTTGAGGGATAATCCAAAATGGGTGTGTACTTGCTAATTTTCCCCCTCCCCAACTACAAGAGACTGAGGTCAACTGTAGCTCTCCCACTGCTGTACCTGAGATCAGCCAACTCAGCCATTTAGGGAATCCCTAAAAAATCCTATCTACAGGAAACTTCGCGATATCCGGCACCGACGGGACCGAGCTGCTGCCAATCTATCAAAACTTCCGGATAGACCAGCGCTAATGTTGAAGGATAAGGAGGTTTTCATCTCCGTATCTGACAACAAACACTGTTGCTTAGCAACAGCTTGTAAACACTCGGCTCGTACCTTGGAAGCGTCTCTGAAGCTGTTGTTAAGCTACAGAGATGCTTTCCAGAGCCTGACTGTTTTTAAAAAAAAAAAAAAAGAAAAAAAAAAAAAATGCTAGAAGAAAAAAAAATGCTAGGAGAAGAAAAAAAACCTAACCAAAATGGCTGCTGATTTCTGCCGTTAGATCAAGGTTTCCGGACATACAACCTCTGGATAAACCAAAGTTTCCTGTAATTAGTTCTTTTTAAGTGGTCCCCAAGTTATGGGTTCATTTTGTACAGCTTGTCTTTGTTCTCTTCCACAATCATCCACTTTTTCATTAGTAATTTATTTTGTTGCAGTAAATAAAAAAATATTTTTTTCTTTCATGTGTAAGTCAACAGTTTTGGAAAAAATCTTGGTATTCCTTTTAATATTGTTTTCAATTGAGATGGTTTGTGGTTTTGATACTTGCATTGTGCTGTTTGTTTCCTGTGTAATATATTGAAAGGATAAAAGTAGCTTAATGTTGCATTGCCTATATTATAATGTCGTGTACAGGAACCCAATTTCTTTTTCTTCTTTAATTCTGTTACGAATGTATGTGAAGAATTTTTCTGGTGGTTTTGACATCAGATTGCTGGCATAATAATGAGTGTGTAGGTGTGAGATAAGAGCCATGAATAAAATACGGCTGCTGATTATAATTGCTTTCAGCATTTGGCATTACTTTGCATTTACCTGTAAAGCTTTTAAAATAGGAAAAGCAAAATGTCGAGCGAAGGCTGTTCCATTAATGTTCCACTGAATTCAACAAGCTTAATATTAACAGCCTACATATTTCAGAATATTTTTTGGTATGGAGGTGTCAGTTTGAAAAGTAAATGTCTATTTTCATTTGGATGACATGATGTACATGAAATGCAATGAGGCAAGTTGAAATTAATGCATGGAATGTTCAGTAAATAAATCAAACCATTTTGTGTTTATCTAGTATTTAGCAATACAGCATTGATTTAAGTTCTTCAGTCACAACTATTTATCAGGGTCGAGGGATAATCCACTTTCCCATACCCTTAATTTTCTCTGAGGTCTGGTTCCTTCTGCACTTTAACCAGAGTCAAATTTTTACTGAAGCATATGTACCCTGATCAAGTGTGGTCACCCACATTTGCTGGTATTGTACATTACAGCATCATGTGTGTATTTTAGCAAGAAGCTTCCATTTTTTAAAAATTGTGTGCATGTCATGTTTTACATTCAGACTGTTTCCTGCGCATATGGAATTTGGACTAGTTGGCTTAAGGCTCCCCTATGTACTTGGGCATTAGATGTCCTTCTATCTGCTGGCTTCAGAAGCTGCTTATTTTACAGTAGGTATGTAGGAATCTGCCTGTCATTGTTATGCCAATTTCCTCTGTTGTAGCTGCTTCACACACCTGGTCAGCAATATTCTCCCACAGTTATCATGGCCAGTGCAGGTGAAGTGCTTTGTAAAATATTTAAAAAATCTCACACTGCTGGTCAATGTGGAATGTCTATACATATTTAGAATGCCCATGAGTATGGAATGATTGTTCACTGTTATTTTTAAAATTGTAATTTTTATTAAAATGGAGAAATTTGGCACTCCTCAAAATTAAAATTAGTTTTTCAGGGCCATAATGTTTGTTTAGCAGTCATTGTGCTGTTTAAACCTCAGTTACACCTAATCCAACAAGGTCTAATGTTTAATGGGGTATTAACAGCAATACAGGAAACTTTTTTTATCTGGCACCGACGGGACCAGCGTGGTGCCGGTTTATCAAAAAGTCCGGATTACAGAGAGTTATAGTTAAAAGGTACGAGAGCTCTGTACACAGTAACAAATTCAGGCTTTCCTGTTGCTTAGCAACAGCTGCAGGAACCCCGGCCACAGACCAAGCGTCCCCGTTGCTTAGCAACAAGTGCAGAAACCCCTGATTACACAGCCACAGATCCAGGAACGGCCAGGGGGTGGCCACAATGTAGCCAGTGTCAGAGCCGTGAATGACTGACCACAACTTCAGGATTTCCACGTTAAAATGCGCATGCGCTAACTCCTGAAGTTGCGGTCAGGGTAAGGTTTCAGAGTCTAGGCCTAAGTTGCGGTTAGTTTCAAGGGGTAACAATAGTGAACATTGTGTTTCCGGGCCATCATCTTTACTCAAGTGATTCTTTTCTTCAGAAGGTGGTAAAATAACACTACACTAGACTTTGACTTTAACTGACAAACAGATTTATTAAACAGTAAAAGAAGAAATGAATACTGTAGTAGCAGTAATGTAGTTATTTTTTTTTCAGTAGTTAATATGCTTAGCTTGGTCTTAGAGTGAGAATAGTTTGCACGTGCCGTGTTAAACTCACTTTTACATAGTGCTCGCTTTCTTTTTTTCTCGCCATCTGTGGAATCTCGCTTGACAGTATCTCTCTGAAGGCTTCAAACAGGTTCTCCAATTTAAACAAGATTGGTTGATAAATATAACTTTTAAATAGTGACCAGGGCTGAGCAGATTTAAATAGCTGATATCAAACATATAGAATCATAGAATGATACAGCACAGAAGGAGGCCATTGGACCAATCATGCCTGTGCTGCCTCTTTGGTAGAGTTATCCAATTAGTTCCACTCCCCTGCTCTTTCTCCATAGTCCTGTCATTTTTTTCCTCCAAGTACTTATCCAATTCTTTTTCAAATGTAACTATTGAACCTGCTTCCACCAACTGTTCAGGCAGTGCATTCCAAATCATAACAGTCGCTCTGTTTATTTAAAAAAAAAAAAAAATCCTCATGTCACCCCTACTTCTTTTGTCAATCACCTTAAATCTGTGTTCTTTGGTTACCGACCCTTCTGCCACTGGAACCAGTTTGTCCTTATTTACTCCAACAAAACCATTCATGATTTTGAACACCTCCATCAAATCTCCTCTTGAACTTCTCTGCTCCAAGGAGAACAACCCTAGCTTCTCTAGGCTCGCCACATAATTGAAGTCCCTCATCCCTGGTATCAATCTAGTAAATCTCCTGTGCACCTTCTCCAAGGCCTTGACATCCTTCCTAAAGTGTGGTGTCCAGAATTGAACACAATACTCCAGCTGAAGCCTAACCAGTGTTTTTATAAAGGTTCAGCATAACTTCCTTGCTTTTGTACTCTATTCCTCCATTAATAAAGCCAAGGATCCCATATGCTTTTTTTTAACAGCCTTATCAACTTGTCCTGCCACCTTCAAAGATTTGTGTGCATGCATCCTCTGTTCTCTCTGTTCCTGCGCTCCCTTTAAAAATTGTACCATTTAGTTTATATTGCCTCTCCTCATTTTTCCTACCAAAATGTATCACTTCACACTTCTCTGCGTTTAAATTTTTTCAGTCTGTTTATATCCTCCTGAAGTCTGTTACTACTTTCTGATTTGTTTACTATATTTCTGAGTTTAGTGTCATTTGTAAGCTTTGTCATTATGCCCTGTATACCCAAGTCCATATCATTAATTATATATCAAAAAGTGCAGTGGTCCGAATACCGACCCCTGGGGAACACCACTGTATACCACCTCCTAGTCTGAAAACCAACCATTTGCCACTACTCTGTGGCTGCTGGAAATACTCAGCAGGTCAGGCAGCATCTGTGGAGGCACAAACATAGTTAACATTTCAGGTCGATGACTTGCTGAGTATTTCCAGCATTTTCTGTTTTTAGTTCACCACTACTCTCTGCCCCCTAGCCAATTATGTATCCATGCTGCCACTGTCCCTTTAATCCCATGAGTTTTAGTTTGCTAACAAGTCTGTTATGTGGTACTTTTTCAAACACCTTTTGAAAGTCCATATGCACATCAACCACACTACTCTCATGAACTCTGTTATTTCATCAAAGAACTTGATCAAGTTAGTCAAACACAGTTTGCCTTTAACCATGCTGACTTTCATTTATTACTCCAGACTTTTCCAAATATCAATTAATTTTGTCTGTAATGTAAGCTTTTGGATAACTTTGCTCTTCTGGACTATCTCTCCCTTCACACCTGTTTCCGAACCTGGACGTTGGTTTGTTGTTGACTCCATCCTCCTGCTTGCGGCAACTTTATCCCACCACGGTACCTCTGATTTTAATTCTGGACTCCCTCCTATTTTCTCCTCCCTTTCCCTGCTTATTATCAGGGCATATCTATCTTAATCTTGCATGTAATCATGCCTGTGTAGCTCAAGTTCGCTGTGTCCATTCGCGTGTGCGTTTTTGGCTGCCGCTCCGGACCCAAGCCCTTCATTTCTATTTCCCTTTTCTCTTCACTTTTTTTCTTCTCCTCTCCTAGGCCCCTCTATCCTCATAGAGTCATAGTCATAACGGCACAGCTGGAGGCCATTTGGCCCATCGAGTCCGTGCCAGCTCTCTAGAGCAATCCAGTCAGTCCCATTCCCTCGCTCTATCCCCGTAGCCCTGCAAGTTTATTTCCCTCAAGTGCTTATCCAGTCTCCCCTTGAAAACATTGAGTGTCTCCGCTTCCACCACTTCCGTTGGCAGTGAGTGCCAGGTCCTCACCTGGCTGTGTAAAAAAAAGTTTTTTCCTCACATCCCCCATGTACCTCGTAACCAAAACCTTAAACCTGTGTCCCCTAGTCCTTGTACCATCAACTAGTGGGAAATTCTCTACTTTTATACTCAATACCTCTATTTATGAAGCCCAAGATCACACATGCTTTGCTAACCACTCTCTCAATATGTCCCACCACCTTCAGTGACTTATGCACATTAACTCCAGGTCCCCCTGTCCCTGCACACTCTTTAAAACTGTGCCATTAAGTGTGTATTGCCTCTCCCTGTTCCTTCTGCCAAAATGCATCACATCACACTTCTCTGTATTAAATTCCATCTGCTGCTTGTCTGCCCATTCTGCTAGCCTTTCTATGCCCTGTTGCAGTCGATTGGTATCATCCCCACTGTTTGCCACACCCCCAAGTTTGGTGTCATTGGCAAATTTAGAAATTCTGCTCTGTATTTCAATATCCAGGTCATTTGTGGCCCCAGCACTGACCCTTGGGGAACACCACTGTCTACCATCCTCCAGTCTGAAAAACAGCCATTTACCACAACTCTGTTTTCTGTCCTTAAGCCAATTCCTTATCCAAGCTGCCACTGACCCACCTATTCCATAAGCCTCAATTTTGTTGACCAGCCTTCTATGCAGTACTTCGTCAAACACCTTCCTAAAATCCATGAAGATAACATCCATTGCATTCCCTTCATCAATCCTCCCTGTTACTTCATCAAAAAAATCCTGTCATCATGCCTCCTTCTGCTTCTCCCCTATTGGATACTCTGCCCTCCCAATTCCCTACGCTTCAGCAGTACTTGACCGTCCTACTCTCCTGCTGCTGTCCCAGTCGTGACCCGCTTGGATAAGTCTACAGCTTCCCTCTGTGGCTCTCTTGGCATCCTCCGAAGGGCCCATCAAGGCACTCTTTGTTACATCCTTACGAGCAGCAACCCCAACTGCCCCATCCTACCTTCTCGCCCAGCGCGTCTGCTGGTTGCTAATCTTGCCAACCACCTTCCCATCCCGGTCCCAGCGTGGACCCTGTGGACTGGGCCAGCAGATTGACTATCACTGTCCCTCTCCACATCTCCCTCCCAGAACGTCCGTTCACTTGTGAACAAGGCCCTTGCCATCCATGAGCTTATTGTGGATGATTGCATCGACATCATAGCCTTGACGGAGACTGGCTGCGGGGTGATGACATCTTCACCCTTAATGAAGTTTCCCCACCAGACTATACCTTCCACCACTTGCCTTGCTCAAACCGCCATAGTGGCAGTATAGCCCTCGTCACCAAATCACAACTTGGTCTGTCCCCTGACTCCTCTGGCAACAACTTCTCCTTTTGAGCATCTCACCTTGTTCCACCCTTCTCATCTTGCATTTAAAATCCTCGTTATCTACCGCCCACCCAAGTACCACGGCAAGTTTCTCACTAAGATATCTTCACTGCTTTTCTCCCTCTGCCTCTGTACCGAGCAACTTATCATCCTCTGTGATTTCAGGCTTCATCTCAACTCATCATGCTCTCTCTTCTGAGTTCACTAGCCTCCTATCCTCCCTAAATATCTCCCTACATATAAACGCCCCATCCCGCGACCTTGCCATCTAGTTTGGCTTCGCTACTCCCATCATGTCAATCACGGATAAGGCCATCTCTGATCATTTCCTTGTATCGCTCTCCACCCACTTCCCCCTCCCAACCGCACTTCTGTGTCTGCCCCTGGAAAAAAACTCTTTCTCCCCCCCCCCCCCAAATCACTTACAACTGCACTTTCAAATTCCCTACTCTCTAGCCTTTGGCCCTCCATTCACCATGACATTTCTGCAGCTACTGATCTCAATCACACTCTCGCCTCCACCTTTGATGCCCTTTTCCCTATTAAAACCATTGCGCTCTCTCCCCCTTGTCGGTCCCACTGATATGGCCCTCATCTCCGCTACCTTAAGTCCAAGGGATGCAAACTTGAACGTCTGTGGTGGACAACTGGTTTAACCATTAATCGCCAGATCGGGCTGGACCACATAAACCACTACCGGGTCCTGCACTCCTTTGCCAAAACTGTTCACTAGTCCTGGATCATCCTGGAATGCAAAGCTAACCCCTGGCTTCTCTTCTCCACTACAAACTGTCTTCTTAAACCCCTGCCTCTTCCATCCTCGCCTCCAACAGGTGCGAGGAGCTCATGGACTTCTATGGCACGAAGATTGAAACCATCCGTTCAGCTGTGCCGTTTCCCTCCCTTCCCCCCCCCCCCCCCCCCCCAACACCATGTTACTTCTAAGCTGTGTGCGGCCGCGCAGTGATCTGCAGATTGCTCACGAGCTTTTCCATTTGAAATAGTGTGCATGCACAGCAATTTAAAGGATTGCGCATTGAAATAAACAGACCGTGCACAACAAAAACAATTTAGAGGGAACATTGCCGAGCACGCAGGTGAAAATTTCCCCATAGGTTCCCTCCTGCCCTAACCCTGAACTCGCATCTTTCTCTAGTTTCTCTCCTATCTCCCATCAACCCTCTCCGGGCTCATCTTGTCCATGAGACCTACCTCCTGCTCCCTCGACCCTATTTCCACCAGACTACTGACGGCCCAACTTCCCTTCCTGACCCCCGTGTTAGCTGATGTTAACGGTTCCCTCTCCTCAGGTACTGTGTCTCTCCCCTTCAAATCTGCCATCATCGCCCCTCTCCTCAAAAAAAAAAAAACCCACCCTTGATCCCTCTATCCTTGCAAACGACCGCCCCATCACCAACCTCCCTTTCCTCTCAAACGCTTGAACGTGTTGTTGTCTCCCAAATCTGTGCCCATCTTTCCTGCAATTCCAGGTTTGAATCCCTCCAATCAGGTTTCCGCCTCTGCCACAGTACTGAAACAACCCTTATCAAAGCCACAAATGACATTCTGTGTGACGTGACTGTAGTAAACTACCTCTCCTCATTCTCTCGACGTGTCTACAGCTTTTGACATGGTTGACCATACCATTCTTCTCCAAAGCCTCTCCTCCGTCGCCCAGTTGGGTGGGACTGCCCTCACCTGGTTCCATTCTTATCTATCCAGTCGCAGCCAGAGAATCACCTGCAATCAGCGTTCCCTTTAAGCGGCGCAGCACTTGGTACATCTCGCGTAGCCGGCTCACCGGCTTGTCAATGCCACACACCTAAAAAATAATTAAAGGGAACATTGGCTGTGGGATTCTCTTCCCACACTGTTAACACTGGAGCCCCCCCCCCCCCCCCCCAAAAAGGATCTATTGTAGGCCCCCTCCGCGCTGCCCCTTGGCGATATCCTTGGAAAACACGTCAGTTTCCACATATACGCTGATGGCTCTCAGTTCTTCCTCCGCACCACCTCTAGACCCCTCCATCGTCTCTGATTTGTCATGCTACTTGTCTGAAATGCAGTACTGGACGAGCAGAAATTTCCTCCCAACTAAATATTGGGAAGACCGAAGCCATGGTCTTCAGTCCCCGCCACCAACTCTCTCCCACTCCGAGAGAACTGTCTGAGGCCGAACCAGACCGCTGGCAGCATTGGTGTTGTATTTGACCCCGAGATGAGCTTCCGATCACACATCCGCTCCATCACTAAGACTACCTACTTCCATCTTTTTTTATTCATTCATGGGATGTGGGCATCGCTGGCAAGGCCAACATTTATTGCCCTTGAAGGTGGTGGTGAGCTGCCTTCTTGAACTGCTGTAGTCTGAGGTGAAGTTACTCCCACAGTGCTGTTTGGGAGGGAGTTCCAGGATTTTGACTCCGCAATGATGAAGAAACAGTGGGTGATATACTTCTAAGTCAGGATGGTGTGTGACTTGGAGGTGGTGATGTTCCCACGCACCTGCTGCCCATGTCATTCTAGGTGGTAGAGGTCTGCTGTTTATGGCCCACACTGCCTCACCGATTCCCACAGTACACATTGAAGGGTGTCCTTACTGTGAAGGTGAGACTTTGTTTCCACATGCATAATGCGGTGGTCACTTTTACTGATGTTGTCTTGGACAGAAGTGTCTGCAACAGGTAGGTTACTCCTTCATGTTGGCTCACTTATCCCTGACGTAGGTCCAGTCTGGCAGTTATGTCCTCCAGGATGTGGCCAGCTCAGTCAGTGGTGGTGCACATTGAAGCCCTCCACTGAGAATTGTTGTGTGCCCTTGCTTCCCTCAGTTTTTCCTCCAAGTGGAGGAGTACTTATTTTTCGGTTGGTGTTGGGCGGGGAATGGGAGAGAGCAGTAGATAGTAATCAGCAGAAGATTTCCTTGGCCTTGTTTGACCTGAAGACATGAGACTTCATGGGGTCCAGCATCAATGTTGAGGACTCTCGTGGCCTCACCCATCTGTCTGTGCACCACATTGGTTCCACCTCTGTTAAGCCTGTTTTGCTTGTCGGACTGGACATACCCAGGAAGGTTGATGGAAGATTGGTTATCAATTTTTCTTCAGTATGGTTGGTAGTTATTCTGGTGACTGCCTGCACCTCTAGATGCCTTTCCGTAGCTGCTCTGCTGACTATTGTAGGTATTATATTCTGGAGCATATCTGTAGTTGTTGTAGTTATACCCAGCGTAATCATAACCTCCATATGCATATCCAATTTTTGGGTATGATTATATCAGCTGTCATTGTCTAGGTTTTGGGATAGCTCTTCTACTTGGACATCAGTGCCCCTGTTGCTACGAACATATGAAAATGACGATGTAAATCCTGCATCAGGACACCCCACCTGATTCTTTACACTGTCACTTTTTTCATTTTTGGATGCTACACATTTTCTTTCCTGTCGCTTGTCCAATAGTTGCCATTGCCCTCCAAGTTGATTTCATACTAATAATTTCAAAATGCTTGTATTTGTTCAATGTTGCTTTTTGAATTTTTTTTTTCAAAAATCTGCTAATGTACTCCTTCAAGGGTGTTGGTTAGCAACTAGCACGCATAATGTGCAGCTTTGGAATATACGTGCCAAGCTCTGAAAAATATAACATTTGAAGTAACTGGTTATTTATTTTATAGTGCCATAATTCATTTGCAACATTCTTAATTATGATGCATTGGGTGCCTTGATGCTGTTTTGGGTTTTTCCCCTTCATCCAGAAATTACTGTCTGGAAGTAAAATATTAATTTTGTGTACTTTTAGAAGTGAGAAACTTTCTTTATGTGGGTGGAAGCCCATTTGACTGAAAAGTACAGTTGGAGACTGTGCATTTTTATACTTATTGGATATATTTTTTTAATTCATTCATGGGATGTGGGCGTCGCTGGCAAGGCCAGCATTTATTGCCTGTCGCTAATTGTCCTTGAGAAGGTGGTGGTGAGCCACCTTCTTGAACTGCTGCAGTCCATGTGAAGTTATTCCCACAGTGCTATTAGGGAGTTCCAGGATTTTGACCCACTGTGGAGGAGGAATTCCTGGAGTGTATACGAGATGGTTTCCTGGACCAATATGCCGAGGAACCAACTAGAGATCAGGCCATCTTAGACTGGGTATTATGTAATGAGAGAGGATTAATTAGCAATCTTGTGCGAGGCCCCTTGGGTCGGAGCGATCATAATATGATAGAATTCTTCATTAAGATGGAGAGTGAAGTAGTTGACTCAGAGACTAGGGTCCTGAATTTAAATAAAAGAAACGACGATGGTATGAGGCGCGAGTTGGATAGGCTTGATTGGGGAATGTTACTCAAAGGGTTGACGGTGGATAGGCAATGGCAAACATTCAAAGACCGCATGGATGAATTACAGCATTTGTTCATCCCTGTTTGGCATAAAAATAAAACAAAAAATGTGACTCAACCGTGGCTAATAAGGGAAATTAGGGATAGCATAAGATCCAAGGAGAGGACATATAAATTGGCCAGAAAAAGCAGTAAACCTGAGGATTGGGAGCAGTTTAGGATTCAGCAAAGGAGGACAAAGGGATTAATTAAGAGGGGGAAAATAGAGTATGAGAGTAAGCTTTCAGGGAACATAAAAACTGGCACTTAAAGCTTTTATAGATATGTGAAGAGAAAAAGATTGGTGAAGTCAAGTGTTAGGTCCCTTGCAGTCAGAATCAGGGGAATTTATAATGGGGAACAAAGAAATGGCAGACCAATTAAATACATACTTTGGTTCTGTCTTCACAAAGGAGGACACAAATAACCTCCCAGAGATGTCGGGGAACATAGGGTCTAATGAGAGGGAGGAACTGAAAGAAATCAGTATTTGTAGGGAAATGGTGTTGGGGAAATTGACCGGATTGAAGGCCGATAAATCCCCAGGGCCTGATAATCTACATCCTAGGGTACTTAAGGAAGTGGCCCTAGAAATAGTAGATGCATTGCTGGTCATCTTCCAAAATTCTATCGACTCTGGAACAGTTCCCATGGATTGGAGGGTAGCTAATGTTACCCCACTATTCAAAAAAGTTGGTAGAGAGAAAATGGGGAATTATGGACCGGTAAGCCTGACGTCTGTAGTGGGGAAAATGCTAGAGTCCATTATAAAAGATGTAATAGCAGAGCACTTGGAAAACAAATCAACATGGATTTACAAAAGGTAAATCGTGCTTGACTAATCTAGTGGAATTTTTTGAGGATGTAACTGGTAGAATAGATAAGGGAGAATCAGTGGATGTGGTGTATTTGGACTTTCAGAAGGCTTTCGATAAGGTCCCACATAAGAGATTAGCGTACAAAGTTAAGGCACATGGGATTGGGGGCAAGGTACTGACTTGGATAAAGAACTGGTTGGCAGACAGGAAGCAAAGAGTTGGAATAAATGGGTCTTTTTCCGAGTGGCAGGCAGTGACTAGTGGGGTACCACAGGGATTGATCCTAGGACCCCAGCTATTCACAATATATATAAATGATCTAGACAAGGGAACTAGATGTAATATCTCCAAGTTTGCAGACGACACAAAGCTGGGTGGGCATGTGTGCTGTGAGGAGGATGCCGAGAAACTCCAGTATGATTTGGACAGGTTGGGTGATTGGGCAGAAGCATGGCAGATGCAGTATAATGTGGATAAATGCGAGGTTATCCACTTTGGTGGCAAAAACAGGAAGGCAGATTATTATCTGAACAGCAATAGATTGGGAGAAGGGGAAGTGCACCAGTCGCTGAAGGTAAGCATGCAGGTGCAGCAGGCGGTTAAGAAGGCAAATGGTATGTTGGCCTTCATAGCGAGAGGGTTCGAGTACAAGAACAGGGATGTCTTGCTGCAGTTGTACAGGGGCCTTGGTGAGACCACACCTTGAGTATTGTGTGTAGTTCTGGTCGCCTTATCTGAGGAACGATGTTCTTGCCATGGAGGGAGTGCAGCGAAGATTCACCAGACTGATACCTGGGATGGCAGGAATGACGTATGAGGAGAGATTGGGTCGATTGGGCTTATACTCGCTGGAGTTTAGAAGATTGAGAGGGGATCTGATTGAAACTTATAAAATTCTAACAGGACTGGACAGACTAGATGCAGGAAGGATGTTCCTGATGGCCGGGGAGTCTGGAACCAGGGGTCACAGTCCAAGGATAAGGGGTAAGCCATTTAGGACCGAGATGAGGAGGAATTTCTTTATCCAGAGAGTGGTGAACCTGTGGAATTCTCTACCACAAGGCAGTGGAGGCCAATTCATTAAATATATTCAAGAAGGAGTTGGATATATTTCTTAAGGCTAAAGGGATCAAGGGATATGGGGAGAAGGCAGGGACAGGGTACTGAAATTGGATGATCTCATTGAATGGTGGAGCAGGCTCGAGGGGCCGAATGGCCTACTCCTGTTCCTATCTTCTATGTTTCTATGATGATGAAGGAACAGCGATTATATTTCTAAGTCAGGATTGTGTGACTTGGAGGTGATGGTGTTCCCATGCGTCTGCTACCCTTGTCCTTCTAGGTGGTAGAGGTTGTGGGTTTGGAAGGTGCTGTCAAAGAAGCCTTGGCGAAATGCTGCAGTACATCTTGTAGATGGTACACACTGCAGCCACGGTGCGCCAGTGGTGGAGGGAGTGAATGTTTAAGGTAGTGAATGGGGTGCCAGTCAAGCGGGCTGCATTGTCGTGGATGGTGTCGAGCTTCTTCAGTGTTGTTGGAGCCAGGCCAGTGGAGAGTATTCCACCACATTCCTGACTTGTGCCTTGTAGATGGTGGAAGGGCTTTGGGGAGTCGGGAGGTGAGACATTTGCCGCAGAATACCCAGCCTCTGACCTGCTGTTGTAGCCACAGGACTTGTGTGGCTGGTCCAGTTAAGTTTCTGGTCAATGATGACCCCCCCAGCCCCAGGATGTTGATGGTGGGGGTTTCAACGGTGGTAATGCTGTTGAATGTCATGGGGAGGTGGTTAGACTCTCTTGTTGGAGATGGTCATTGCCCGGCACTTAGGTGCCAAGTAACATCCGCGCTACACATCGGCTCAATGTTGTCCAGGTCTTGCTGCATGCAGGCACAGACTGCTTTACTATCTGATGAGTTGCGAATGGAACTGAACACTGCAATCATCACCGAACATTTCCACTCCTGACCTTTATGATGGAGGGAAGGTCATTGATGGAGCAGCTGTAAATGATTGGGCCCAAGACACTGCCCTGAGGATTTCCTGCAGTGATGTCCTGGGGCGGAGATGATTTGCCTCCAACAACCATAACTATCTTCCTTTGTGCTCTCTTGTGTTTCAGGTGAGGTAAAGCAGGGGTGGAAGTAATGGTGGTTGGGTCTCAGCATGTGTAAAGATACTGGCCCTGAATTCGCGGTTGGCAGGACGGTGTATTCTGAGTGCGCCGTCATAACGCTTTTGAAACTGATCGCAACATTTTGAGATCCAGAAACTGATTGGAAATGAAGATATTTCTAGACTGAAAAGATTTCATCAGTGTAGTTAATTTTATGCATACATTTTCAAAGTATCAGTTGTTGAAAATATCCCTCGGGGGAAATATGTATTTAGTCCTGAATCCTGGCTTGATCATTGGTCAGTAAAATAAAGCACAAATATATCCGGTTGCTGAACAACACATTTTTGAACAAAAAATTAGCAGATAGTGTTTTGGTGGGGACTGTGTTTTATACTATGTATAGTGCCATCAATGTACCCCTAATAAAAAAACATCCTTGATTCCTCTGTTCTCAGTTTGTTGGGCTGCAGTTGTAGGAATGATATAAAAGCAATGGAAAAAGTGCATTGTTGATTCACAAGGATGTTGCCAGGGTTGAGGGATTCCGATTATAAAAAGAGACTTAAGAAGTTGTGGCTTGTTTCATTACAGCTGAAAAGGTTAAGGACCTGTTCAAGGTCTTTAGGATAATGAAGGGCTGTGATAAGTAAGTGCTGATAAAATGTTTTCATTGGTCGTCGACATGGTAACAAGTTGGGACAAAGTTAAGATGATCACATAGAAGAATTGACTGCGAGATTAGAAAAAAAATTCTCACGGGGTGAAATTGTCTTCCATAAACTGAAGCCAAATCCAGGTGTACTTTAGAAAGGGAACAAAAAGCAAAGAAGTCCAGATCCTGGAACATGAAACAAAAGCAGAAAATACTGGAACTAGTCAGCATCTGTGGAGAGAACAGATGAATTGACAATTCTGGTTTGATGATTTCTGACAGGGAAACCACACTTGAAACATTAGTTCATCTGTTCCCTCTATAGATGCTGTCTTATCCCTCAAGTGTTTCCAGCATTTTTTTGTTTTTACTTTAGAAAAATAATTTGATAGTTAGCCGGTCATACAGCATCTATGGTGAGAATGGGCAAGTTGACATTTTGGGTTTGGACCCTTTGTCAAAACAGTTCCAACGAAAGGGTCTGAATACAAGTCCATGTATCTGTTGCTGCCTGACCTGCTCAATGTTTCCAACATTTTCTGTTTTTGTTTCAGACTTCCAGCATCTGCAGCTTTTTCCTTTTTGGAATTCAATAGCTTCTTGAAAAAGAGGCATATTAAAGGTATTGGGAAATGAGCATTAGTGTGGGATTGAACTAGATAGCTCAGGGGTGGGGTGGGGGAAAATACCAATGCAAACTTGATGAGCTGAGTGGCCTTTTTTGTATGATTTTAATGTTGGGAAATTGACCCAGAGGTTGGAGAGTGATAGGGGTTAGAGTCATAGAGTTGTACAGCACAGAAAGAGACCCTTCGGCTCATTGTGTCCGTGCCGGCCATCAAGCCCTGTCTATTCTAATCCCATTTTCCAGCACTTGGTCCTAACCTTGTATGCTTGGGTTGTGGCATTGGTGGGAGAGTGGTCTTGGGGTGTGGGAGCACTGGGATGGTGCTAATAAGATGTGGGAAACTTGATGGAATGGAGTTTCTATGTGTGTTGAATACTATCAGTGGATTCCAGTGGTTGGAAGGTTTTGTTGTTTGAGGTTGCTGTGTCAGGGGTCTGGGAACAATGGGAGATGAATACTGGGGTTGGGGAGCAGTAAACAAGGTTTTGAGCTCTGGTAGCACTGGAGAAGTGGGGTGCATGGGTGTGAAATGACTGATGGAATGGCGTTGGGCTCAGACCATGGGTAGTGGCAGGTGGTCATATGCTGCAGATGTAATGGAGGGGCTGCAAGGATTTTGGAGAATTGGAGGAAGTGTCTTGGTTTGCAGGAGGATTGAGAGGCCTGGGAAGTGGTAGTATTGAAAAAAATTTTTGGGGGGCTGGCGGTGAGAGCATGAAAAGGAGATGAAAGAATGTAAGCTTTCATGATTTGCCTCCTTAGATCACTGGATCTCCAGCATTGAGCTCGAAAGATTGCTATTTGAAGTACTTAGTGTATTTAAAGTAACTAATATGCAGCTCTCGACTTAGCGCCAGGGTATCCATTTGTGACGGCATACTTTCGCTCAGAGCCCCTATGGCTGTGCTACCAACCAGGAACTGACTTGAAGTCTTGCATTTATATAGTACCTTTTATGACCCATGGCTGTCCCAAAGTCCTTTATAACCAATTTTTGAAGTGTAGTCACTGTTGTAATGTAGGAAACGTGGCCGCCAATTTGCGCGCAGCAAGGTCCCACAAACGGAAGTGACATAACAACATAAGAAATAGGAGCAGGAGTAGGCCATTTGGCCCTTCGAGCCTGCTCCGCCATTCAATAAGATCATGGCTGATCTTCTACCTCATCTCCACTTTCCTGAACTATCCCTATAATCCATTGATTCCCTTAATATTCAAAAATCTACCGCTCTTTAGCTTGAATATACAAGTTGAGCGTCCCAAATCCGGAGTTCTGGAATTCAGAATCTGTAAAATGTGCCGGAATCCGGACACCCTGAGGGAGGCTTACTAAAAACCGGAAATGGCGCAACCTGGGCTCGGGCGTTTCCGGACTTTGGACATCAGAAACACGTCCGGGAAAACCCGAAAACCTGCTCGTCCTCGGTCCCGAGGTTGCTGGATTTGGGACGCTCAACCTGTACTCAACGATTGAGCCTCTACAGCCCTCTGGGGTAGAGAATTCCAAAGATTCACCACCCTCTGAGTGAAGAAATTTCTCCTCATCTCAGTGCTAAATGGCTGACCCCTTATTCTGAGACTGTGACCCCTGGTTCTAGACTCCCCAGCCAGGGGAAACAGCCTCCCTGCATCTACCCTGTAAGAATTTTGTATGTTTCAATGAGATCACCTCTTATTCTTCTAAACTCCAGAGAATATAGGCCTAGTCTACTCAATCTCTCCTCGGAGGACAATCCCCATAGGAACCAGTCTGGTGAACCTTCATTGCACTCCCTCTATAGCAAATATATCCTTCCTTAGGTAAGGAGACCAAACTGTACACAATACTCCAGGTGTGTTCTCACCAGGGCCCTATATAATTGCAGTAAGATGCCTTTACTTTTATACTCAAATCCTCTTGTAATAAAGGCCAACATACCATTTGCTTTCCTAATTGCTTGCTGTACCTGTATATTAACTTTGTGATTCATTTACAAGGACACACAGGTCCCTCTGAACACCAACATTTCCCAATCTCTCACCATTTAAAAAATACTCTGCTTTTCTATTTTTCCTACCAAAGTGGAAAACTTCACATTTCTCCACATTATATTCCATTTGCCATGTTCTTGCCCACTCACTTAGCCTGTCTATATCCCCTTGAAGCCTCCTTGCATCCTCCTCACAACTTACATTCCCACCCAGCTTTGTATCATCAGCAAACTTGGATATTTGGTCCCCTCATCCAAATCATTGATGTCAATTGTGAATAGCTGAGGCCCAAGCACTGATCCTTGTGGTACCCCACTAGTTACAACCTGCCAACCTGAAAATGACCTGTTTATTCCTACTCTCTTTTCTGTCCATTAACCAATCCTCAGTCCATGCTAGTATATTACAGGTAGACTATCCTTTATCCGAAAACCTCGGGACCAGCCGTGTTTCGGTTTTAGGAAAATTTCGGATTTCGGGAGGTGCGCGAAAACACTTTGGTTTTCAGAGGTAATTCGGTTTTCGGGAGTGCGGATAAAGGATACGCTATCCCTTATCCGAAAATAACGACTATAAATACTGTAGTTACAGGGATAAATACTGTAGTACAGTTTATTTGTAAGGAAAACATTCAGTAAAACTTCAAACATGTACAGGTACAAACTAAGCTAAATACCTGTACATAAACATGCAATAAAGGTACATTACATCTGGCGTGAGGATCTTGGAGAAGATGGTACATCAGTGTTGTCACCATTGTCATCAGGTTGGAGTTGGACATCTGAAGATGGGCCAGGAACAGGATTCTCAAGTGATGAAGCATGACTACGACAGACGGCCTTTTTAAAGACTTCTTCCAGTGTCATCTGTCTCATTAACATTGGTTTCTGTCTAAGCAGTCTCTCTTTAATTGAGTAAACTTGCATAATCTCTTGCTCACTGATAAATGCATGTTTTTCAAGGCCAGCAATTAACTGATCACACATTGCCACCATATCGTCTATGGGGATTTTTTCACCTGTGTTCACAATGTCATCATCATCATCACTACTGTCCTCATGCTTGTCTTTATTTAACACCATTTCAGCAATTTCCCCATCACTCAATGAACTCACACAGGTGCATCATTGTCAATGTTCAGCACTTCTTCGATGTCAGCTTCCTCTAACGTATTTACACTTTCGGATGATAAACCTTTGGCGTAAGTGAGGAGGTTTGATATCATCATCTTCTCCTGACTGACAGGAAATCCTTCAAACTCGTCATCTGCAGGTCCATCTTCATGAAACATCGTTGAAGGCCAAAGTCTGTGCCAAGCATTTGTTAATGTTGGTTTGTCAACATCGTTCCAAGCATTAGCAACTGCATAAATGGCATCCTTAACATTGAATTCTTTCAGGAAGCTTTGGATTCCTTCGCCTCTGTTGATTGCATCAAGCATAGAGTTCAAAAAAACGTCTTTATACTTGCTCTTCATGGAGCGTAAAATTCCTTGGTCACAAGGCTGTATTAAAGATGTCACATTAGGGGGAAAGTTAATGCCGAAAACATAACTTTTCACAAGAAGTTCAGGAGGGGGATGTGCGGAGCAGTTGTCCAGGAACAATAAAATTTTGCAGTTTTCTTCCAGTCCAACTTGCCTGCAATGAGCTCGTGTCGCTGGTACGAAGTGGTTATTGAACCAGTGAGAAAATATTCCTCTGGTTACCCATGCTTTCCTGCTCGCATAATAATGCACAGGTAAATTGCATACACCTTTCAAACATCTCGGATGTTGGCTTTTTCCAATCACTACCAACTTTAACTTGTGTGTGCCTGCAGCATTGGCACACCCAAGAACAGTCAGCCTGTCCTTAGCATCCTTAAAACCTGCTGGTGCACTCTCATCAGCCGTTGCTAATGTTTTTCTCGGAACGTAGCGCCAGAACAGAGCTGTTTCATCAGCATTGTAAATTTGTTCAGGACCGAGGTTTTCATCCGATATTATTTTTGCAAACTCATCTATGTAATTTTCAGCTGCTTCATGATCAGCAGAAGCTTTTTCACCACAAATTTTCAGATATTTTATACCATGACGCTTCTTAAATTTATGCAGCCAACCTTCTGAATATTCACACTCAACTTCAATGTTCAGTTCTTCGTGGTATATTCTAGCTTGCTTCATGACCATCAAACCAGTCAGTGGCACACGTTCACCTCTGCGTTGTCGAATCCACTCAATCAGCACACGGTCAAGATCTTCATTTTTTGCCCTATGCAATGTTTTCCTACTTTTCATTAGTTTATGGTCATCACTGTCAGTGTAAAATTTCAACAACTTGTCTTTCTGTTTCTTTAAGTCATATACGGTGGTACTTCCCACACCATATTCTTCAGTAAGATGTCGCACAGACATACCACGATCAAGCTTCTGCAATAACTCCACTTTCTGCGATATCGATAATGAGCGATGCTTCCTTCTCTGCTTCTCACTGTTACCCATTGGGGTATCTGCAGCTCTTTTTAGCATTTTCACAAATTGTTAAAAGCCAGCAAATATCTAAGAGAGCAGCAAATATCACACAGAGCAGCATAACACCTGCGTGGGTCAAGCATTGGCAGCGTCGGGTCATGCTTTGCGCCACTTTCGGCTTTCAGAGGTTTTCTGGTTTCGGATGTGCGGATAAAGGCTGGTACACTATCTCTTATCCGAAATGGGGTGGGGTTCGGCGGGGGTGGGGTACGGCGGGTGGGGGTCGGGGTCGGCGGGGGTCGTGGTCATGCGCATTTCGGTTTTCAGAAGTCATGCTTTGCTCCACTTTCGGCTTTCAGAGGTTTTCTGGTTTCGGATGTGCGGATAAAGGCTGGTACACGTACGCTGAGCGATTTCGGTTTTCAGAAGTGCGGAAAAATGCTACACTATCCCTTATCCGGCTAGGCCTGTAAGTCGTGCGCCACTCTGGTCATGTCGTGCGCACGACTTACGCTGACCGAAAAAACCTTCGGTTTTTAGAGGGTTTCGGTTTTCGGAAGTCCAGATAAAGGGTAGTCTACCTGTACCCCCAATCCCATGAGCCCTAATTTTGTTTAATAACCTCTTGTGTGGCACCTTATCTAATGCCTTCTGAAAATCCAAATACACCACATCCACTGGTTCCCCCTTATCTATTCTGCTAGTTACAACCTCAAAAAAACACACACAGATTTGTCAAACATGATTTCCCTTTCATAAATCCATGTTGACTCTGCCCAATCCTACTATTATTTTCTAAGTGCCCTGTTACCATGTCCTTAATAATAGATTCTAGCATTTTCCCCACTACTGATGTCAGACTAACTGGTCTGTAGATCCCCGTTTTCTCTCTCCCTCCTTTCTTAAATAGTGAGGTTACATTTGCTACCTTCCAATCCACGGGAAATGTCCTGGAATCGATGGAATTTTGGAAAATGACAACCAATGCATCCACTATCTCTGTAGCCAACTCTTTCAAAACCTTAAGATGTAGGCCATCAGGTCCAGGGGATTTATCGGCTTTCAGTCCTATTAATTTCTCCAGTACAGTACTACTTTTTTACTAATACTAATATCTTTCAGTTCCTCATTCTCGCTGGACCCTTGGTTCTCCACTATTTCCAGGAAGTTTTTTGCGTCCTCTTCCGTGAAGACAGACACAAAGTATTTGTTTAATTTCTCAGCCATTTCCTTATTCCCCATTATAATTTCTCCTGTCTCAGCCTATAAGGGACCCACATTTACTTCACTAATCTGTTCCTTTTTACATACCTCTAGAAGCTTTTGCAGTCTGTTTTTATGTCACTCGATAGTTTACTCTCATTCTATTTTCCCTTTATCAATTTCTTGGTCCTCCTTTGCTGAATTCTTAAAAACCTCCCAATCCTCAGGCTTATTCTTTTTGGCAGCATTATAAGCCTCTTTGATCTAATACTATCTTTAACTTCTTGTTATCCACAGTTGGACCACTTTTCCTGTGGGGCTTTTGTGCCTTAAAGGAATGTATATTTGTTGTAAATTATGTATTCATTCTTTAAATGCTAGCTTGTCCACTCTCATACATTTTAATGTAGTTTCCCAGTCTATCTTCGCCAACTCGCTCCTCATACCTATGTAGTTTGTTTTGTTTAGATTTAAGACCCTAGTTTCGGATTTAACTAAGTCACTTTCAAACTCAATATAAAATTCTATCATTATTATGGTCACTTTTCCCTAAAGGCCCCTTTACTACAAGGTTATTAATTAACCCTTTCTCGTTGCACAATACTGGATCTAAAATAGCCTGTTCCCTTGTTGGTTCCTCAACATACTGATCTAGAAAACGATCTTGCATATAGTCCATGAATTCGTCCTCCACACTATTACTGCAAATTTGTTTTGCCCAGTGTATATGTAGATTAAACTCCCCCATGATTACTGTATTACCCATGTTACATGTGCCTCTGATTTATACTCTGCCCTACATTACAACTACTGTTTGGGGGCCTATAAACCACTCCCACCAATGTTTTCTGCCCCTTGCTGTTTCTTAGCTCCACCCAAACTGATTCTACTTCTTGATTATCAGGGCTACCCCTCATCCTTTTCCATTGTCCTATCCCTTCTAAAGTTATGTATCCTGGAATACTTAGTTCCCAACCTTGGCCAATTTGCAACCATGTCTCCGTTATGGATATTAGATCAAATCTGTTAATTTCTATCTGCGCTATTAATTCGTCTGTTTTGTTGCGAATGCTTCGCGCATTCAGATATAGTGCCTTTAGCTTTGACTTATTTCTCTTTTTCCCTGATGTCACCGTAGTCACTGATGCCTTATTACCTTTGTTACTCTCTCTGTCCCTTACTGGCCCACTCTGTCTCTTTTTACCCAAAACTCTACTCTGCTCTAGAGCCTTGACATTTCTCTCGCTGCTTTTAAATTTACTCTTTGCTGAATCGTTTCCCCCCCCTTCATTAGTTTAAAGCCCTGTCTACTGCCCTAGTTATTCGGTTCGCCAGAACACTGGTCCCAGCCCGGTTTAAGTGGAGCCCGTCCCAACGGAACAGCTCCCTCTTTCCCCAGTACTGGTGCCAGTGCCCCAAGAACTGAAACCCTTTCCTCCCACACCACTCTTTGAGCCACGCATTTAAACCTCTAATCTGTTTGTTCCTATACCAATTTGCACGTGGCTCAGGTAACAATCTAGAGATTATTACCTTTGAGGTTCTGCTTTTTAATTTGGACCCTAGCTCCGCAAACTCCCTCAGTAGAACATCATTCCTAGTTCTACCTATGTCGTTGGTTCCTACGTGGACCACGACAACTGGATCCTCCCTCTCCCACTCCCAAGTTCTTTTCCAGCCACGAGGAGGTGTCTTTAACCCTGGCACTGGGCAGGCAACACAACCTTTGGAGCTTTCGGTCGTGGCTGCAGAGAAGAGTATCTGTCCCCCTGACTATACTGTTACCTACCACCACATTCCCTTTCACTCCCCGCCCCCCAACCACACACACACAATTGAATGGCCTCCTGCACCATGGTGCCATGGTCAGCTTGCTCATCCATCCTACAGGATTTTCCCTCATCCACACAGGCAGCAAGAACCTCATACCTGTTGGACAAGGGCAAAGGCTGAGGCTCCTCCAGCACTGCTCCTGGGGTCCCCTTACCTGCCCGAGTTGCAGTCACACCCTCCTGTCCCTGACCACTAACCAGACCTGTACCACTACCTAACCTAAGGGGTGTGACTGCCTCCTGGATCGAAGTGTCCAGGTAACTCTCCCCATCTCTGATGCCCCGCAATGTCTGCACCTGACTCCAGCTCAAAAACTCTGAGCTGAAGTTCCTCACGATGCAGGCACTTACTGCAAACATGGTTGTCTGGGATCACAATGCTCTCCTCAAACTCCCACATGCTGTAGTTGCGGCACACCGCCTGCACTGCCATCCCTATATGACCTTGATTTATTTAATTCAATTTGTAATTAGGTAACTTAGTTTACAGTGTAGTTTCCTGACGACTTACTTGATCTAGATTAAGTTAAGGGTACTGCAATTAAATATCTACCTGTAACACAAAGCACTACAAGTAGTGTAGGCAAAAAGCAACAGCTCCTTCCCCCTCTTCAAATTCCCAACCAAAGCACTCTGTTCAAGTCCACTCTGTTTAATCCCGCTCTGTGCATAATCAGATAATCTATACGTGACATTTAATATATTAAATACAGATGATTGGCTACATTGACACACTTTCCATTGGAGACAGATCTGTAAAGTTGATGAGGTGTAAGTAGCCTGTAATGCCTTGCCTGATGATTTTATTTTTCTTTCTTTTGTCACCTGGTGTGTAGGGCAAACTAGCCAAAGAACCTTCTAGTGGGTTTGCTCCTGGGCTTTGCTGAATCTCTTATCCATGAGCCTAGGATGTACAAGGTTAACCAGACAGGATTCTCATGATTCTTTTATCTCTGTTTTGACCTTTAGCATGTGTGCCCAGATGACCTTAGAGCACTGTTGCAGTGTGTTTCGATTCACTGGATTCCAGCTATAGTCACTGAACATGACTGCCTGTTTTATTTTGGCAAATTTTAAATTGCTTTTCATCTAAAATTTCTACTTGTGCAAACCACTTCTTTCCCTAAAATATAGAGGTCTCCTTCCTATTCCTGCACAGATTAGTTTCTTGCCCAATCGCAATTTAACCCTCAACTAACACTATTAAAACAGATTATTCTGCAACTTCACAACTGAATAGAGGTTTTTCTTGCTTTTCTGTTATAAATCACTTGCATTTAATCAGATCTCTGGCCCCTGGAAACAGTCTGCTTCTATTTACCCTGTCCCATGCCTTCATAATTTTAAATACTTCTATTATATTGCCCTGTAATCTGTTCTAATGAGAAAAACAACAATTTTTCATTTTTTCCCCGTATTTGCATTTCCTCGAAGGCAGTGTGGCGGTACCACCGGTTGTCCCTTACATTGAGATACATCATTCCCTTTAACTTACCTTACTGTATGTATAACTTACCTGTTTGGGCCGTTGCCCCTTTAACCTGCCTGTTTGGGCCGTTGCCCCTTTAAGACGCGCCCTAGTGCACTGATGTCACGTCACGTACTACGTGACGTACGTGTGGCGGCCGCCGGCCCGACTCAGCCTTCCAGGACGGCCGCCTGCACAGCCCGGCCTCGCAACTTTGGCCGCATCGGCCAGCCGACAGGAGCGCCACGATCTTCCGCTCCCGCGGCAAGCACCGGCTCAGCCTGGCCTCCAGCTCCCGCGCTCGCGACTTCGGCCTCAACGGCCAACGACGCGCATCACGTGACGCCCTAAGCGCGGGAAAAGCGAACAACGTGATGACGTCACAACACAAACGTCATCACGCTCTCCACAGGACTGCGAACTCAGTCCTCGTGGCGTCCCCGCTGGGGAAAGACCTACACCACAGTGCTCCTACAGTCAGCCATCTTACTTGCTACCTTACCTGTTGTATTTAACCTGTTCCTGTAAATAAACAACTTTATTTATAGTTCGTCGAAGTCAAACTCGATTATTTAGTGGTGATGCACCCGAATCGCTACAGCAGCATCATTGTGAATCTGTGCTGTACTTTCTCGAAAGCCCCATACTGCACGCAGTACTCTAGCTGAGGTTGTTTTACATAGACTTATTATTACCTCTTGGCTTTTATATTCTGTACCTAGAATTCCATTAGCTTTTTTTATGGCCTAATCAACCTGAGGTGCTGCCCTAAATGTCCTGTGAACCTGTACACCGAATCCCTCTGCTCTTCCACATGGTAACTTTTCATAAGAAGCTCTTGGATTAAATATGATGATAAAATCACTTAAGTAATTGCTGAAAGACAATTTTGTTCTGATGCAAAGACTGTAAAAGATGAGGTGAGAATGGCTTTATAACCTGGTCCTATGGATGCTCAGCCTAGCCTGGGTAGTAATGGGGAACTTCCTTCCACTTTCATTAGGGTCAAAGGTACTGGTCCAGAATTCAAAGAAAGCTGCCCACAAATCTCGAGCGATCTCGGTGGCGTGAATTTCACCTCTCCCAACCTTTGGTTGAAAATGGCGCCAAATCAAGCACATCTGCAGCAACCAGCAACAGTGATGTCATCAAGCTGGCTAAGCAGCCAATCATATTGAAGATTTCTCACAGACAGCAAACCAGGAAATAAAATTATAACCTTTTTATAAATTTTACAGCGAACAAAATAAAGATTGGAACATACACACAAGATTAAGGTAGAAGCTGGAATACCATAAACTTAATTTTTTTTTTAAAAACTGTGTAATTCTTAATCGTCATGGAAACATTTGACATTCCACAATTATGAAATTAGTTACAAGAAACTCTTTCGTATCCGGCACCGACGGGACCGGGATGGTGCCGGTTGATTAAAAATTTCGGATAATGGAGAGGTATATCTACCGAGGCTATTTTTAACAAACAAAAATAAAAAAAATGAAGAAATGTGCAGTATAATTGGGTACTCGCCTACAGAATGTTGTGTTAAATGGATGGTGGAAGATGCTTGATTAAGTACAGTAATGCCAGTTCAGGGTAATCCATAACTCTTTAATTACTTAACAGTAAAACAAAACTTATAAACGACTGTATACTGTAGTTTTCGGAGTGAGATTTTGCTGGTTATTAGAGAATTCCGGATATTTAGGTGCTGTTTAAATGAGAGTTTCCTGTATTCAGGGCCAGAACGGTTGTTCAGCAGTCAGTACGCCAGTTGCACTTCTTTCAACAAGGCTTAACATTTTAGGATATTTTTTAACAGCGATATTCCATCGTGAAAGGGATGTTTCCGTCCTTGTATGTGATTTCAACTGATTGCTGGCTTTGGGGAATTCAACAGCGCAATCTGTGGCGGATCAGTGAATGATTGACCGCAACTTCAGCACTTCCGCATTATTTGCGCGTGCGCTAAATCCTGACGTTGCTGTTGGTTTCAGAGGGATAATGACTGCGAATGCTGACAGTTTTGCCATCATTACCACCGCAGAATCTGGGCCGCTATTTAAGCAAGTTGGCATGGAACAGCTACAAACTTTCAATGTTATGGCTCATTGCTGATCTAAATAGTTAAAAAAATAAAAAGTTCGGAAGCCTTATTGATATATGCTTCTTAATTCTTCCCATTCCCCCTCCCTAGTTCAGCTCCATGTGCTCATCTGGTTCATAAAAACAGTTGTGTGTTTGCAGCTTTTATTGGCTGTTTCCAGCTTTTATTACGCCAACAACTACTGAATATAGGGAACAAGCGTGGGTGGGACCAAACTTCATTGATGTGGGCAATATCATTTATTGTACACAGAAGGTTTAACTCAACAGGAAAAGTTAATTTTTCAACTTAAATCAATTTGATTGAGAATGTGTTGCAGAACTAGAAAATTGCATTCCTATCTGATGACATGGTTGGGATTGAAAACTTGTTTGGTATGGTGGTTCTAAATCTCCATCCTACCATGGTTATGTGCTCCAAGATAGCTGCTGCTGTGCAGTCTTAATAGTATGCCCAATTGAAACTACTGAGAACTGGTCAGGGAACTTGGGAGCAGAAGGTTTTTATTTTATTTATAGACACGGTTTTCAAAGTTGACACTCCAATGTAGTACTGAAGTGCTGCCTTGTCTGAGGTGCTGTTCTTCAGATGGTGTGTTAAATTGAGGCCCTGCCTGCCTGTTAAATTGAGGCCCTGCCTGCCTGTGAAATTGAGGCCCTGCCTGCCTGTTAAATTGAGGCCCTGCCTGCCTGTTAAATTGAGGCCCTGCCTGCCTGTTCAGGTGTGTATACAGGGCGCTTTGGCACAATGTAACTTGCTCTCCTGGTCAACATTCATACCACCAAAAACCAATTCAACTGGAGGCTTATTCATAATCAAAATGGCTTCAAATTTTGCCTTTATAATGGTATTTACTATGTGTTTGCAGCTTTTATTACGTTACTAACACATCAAGGCAATTCACTATTTCTGAAGCACATTGAGATGAAATCCTATATAAATGCAAATCTTTTTAATTTAAAATTTTAAATATATTTTTAGCACTATTGCTGGCCCAGTGGGTAAAAGTACACTTCAATGTAGCATTAAGCTATACAGAAATTCAATAACCAGGCTCTGCTAAATTGGCTTGTATCAGCTAAAGTAGCAGTTTGAATGCTGCAGTTGCATTCTGCATTTTTTGGGAGAGTAATTGCCATTCAGTGACCCATGTTTCAAATTGCATGCCTGCGAATGTTGAGTTACAAGGGGGCTGGTCTTGGCAGTGATGCATCCTGCGATTGAATAGCCCTCTAATACTCACTGACGAGGGTCACAAATGAAGAGTTGCCATTTAGGTGAGTTACTGGAGGGCTGCTGTTACCCATGGAACTGTTTCCAAGAGTTTTCAGAGTCTTCAAGCCACCTTCCGAGAAAGGCGACAAATTTAAGGGGAAAAAAACCAAGAAAATGTTTCTTGACAATTACAGTATATGTGCGAATCATCAATGAAATTTCTTTCTCATCTTTCTCCCCACCCCCTGGAGAGAGAAATCTGGTGCACATGTGTAGTTCAAAATATAAATATTGCACTCTTTGTATAAAATGTTGAAAGCTGTAAACTGATAACCAGCTCAAATCTGGAGGACCTATAATCAGAATACAACTCCCATTATGCATATCAGGAACACTAACCTATTGCATTTGGGTTATAAAGAGATTACGTTCAGGTTCTCCTATTATGAAGGTAAATGTTCAGTTTCTGTGTGTACATCATGGGCATAATGTATGATTTCTCTCTGCTGTCAGCTGTGGCTCAGTGGTAGCACACTTGCCTCCAAGTCAGAAGGTTGTGGGTTCAAGTCCCACTCCAGGGTAGTTGAGCACATAAATCTAGGCTGACACTCCAGTGCAGTACTGAGGGAGTGCTGCACTGTCGGAGGTGCTGTCTTTCGGATGCGTCTGCTCTCTCAAGTGGATGTAAAAGATCCTATGGCACTATTTCGAAGAAGAGCAGGGGAGTTACCCCCGGTGTCCTGGCCAATATTTATCCCTCAATCAACATAACAAAAACACATTATCTGGTCATTATCACATTGCTGTTTGTGGGAGCTTGCTGTGTGCAAATTGGCTGCAGCGTTTCCCACATTACAACAGTGACTACACTTCAAAAAGTGCTTCATTGGCTGTAAAGTGCTTTGAGATATCCGGTGGACGTGAAAGGCGCTGTATAAATGTAAGTCTGTCTTTCTTGCAGTCTATGTAATACCCGGTAAATTTGTTTGCCATGTTTTCTGTAATGGGTTAAAAAAAAAAATGCCTGTCTTGATTGTTAGCTTCTTGTAAAGGGGCTCATTGAAGCTGCGTTCGCAGTTGGCATAGCAGCAATTTAATTAAGCGCAGGTGGTGCTGGAGAAGATAACTTGCCAAAAATGATGGCTTCTCATCACTTCTGATAGCGATGCTGCTTCTGGCAGTGTAAGCAAAAGTGGGTTTACTCACTATCAGAGTTGGAGACAACCATATATTTTGTCTGGCAACAGATGAGAGCAGCTGAAGTGCTTCTGTTTGTCCTGAACAGGCCAAAAGCATTTTTTAAATTGCTGGCCTGTACAGAGAAATGTGAACTAACTCGTGTTCAACCGAAGTCACAAAATGAATAGCACCTGGATTACAAGTAATCTGCAACATTACTGGGTTGGAGTCTGAGGGTTCAGTACTAATTTGTGGGTGGGGTGGGGGAATCCTGGTGTTCAAGGAACACTGAGCAGGTCCTGAGATTTAAGGGTATTGGGGAAGGAACTCGGTTTGTGAGCATTGGGACACTTCTGGGATAACGGAGCTATGGGTATGTAGTCAATAGTCAGGGATTTTTTTATGTTTTGGGGATTTAAGTTTATAGCTCTATCCATTGTTCTGTGAAAACTGTAAATATATAGGTTTAGGAATGTACAATAATTTTTATCCCTTGCCATTTTTAATGCTGAGTAAACATAGCAAGATGGTATGCTGGATGTACTATTTGGTGATAGATATCTGGCACTTGGTAGTACTGGGGAGGGGAAGTGTAGTTTGGTGCACTCGGGCGGTACTGCGCTTTGGTAGCAATGGGGGCAGCCCTGGCTTTTGTAGCATTGGGGAATGATCCTGAAGTTCAGATCGAGGGTGGAGGTCCTAGAGGGTGGCAGCACAGGAAAGTCCTTTTATCTGGCATCATGGGAGCGAGAACCTGGTGTTTGGGAGAACTGTGAAAGTCAGAGCTGAGGTTTGCCACACCCAGGAGTTGACTGAGGTTTGGCACACTGGTGTATGTAAGAAGTGAAAGGAGGGGCATGGCATGGGTCTGTCTGCATTGATTTGGAGGGAGGAATCCCATGTGTGTCAAAACTGGCTTGTGACATTTTAAAGGATGTCATGTGTAGACATGGAATTTGGTGTTATTCTAATTATCGCCTGTGTTGATGGCTAGTACTTTATTTTGGCTCTGGAAAAAAAATCAAAGGTGCTGTGTCCTGTTGGAAATTAGAAAGTTCTTTATTTTCTAATGGTCAACATAACTGGTGATAACCAGGAGATGGTTCAAAATTCAACTTTTGTTTTTGAAAAATGAAATCAGTCACACCGAGGAAAGACGCCATCTCTCTGAGTTTAATATATTTCTGAAGTTTATAGAACACAAAAACAAAAGCTGCAACTGGTGTGTAATCAGCATTCACTTCCCCTCCCATGTGCACGCTTTCAGTAAAATGTAAAAGTTTTTAAAGAAAGATTTTGAAATTTGTGCTTTAGCAGATCTAGATGTGTTAAGGGCGTAGCCCTGTATACGCACATATGGACAAGTAAAGACCATCTTGTCCATTGAGCCTATCCCACACCATTGCGACATCTTGTGTATCACAACATATACACCCCATCCCACCCAAAACCATGTGATCTCCTGGGAGAGGCAAAAAAAAATGAGAAAACCTAGGCCAATTTGGTTGGGGGGGTTGGGGGGTGGAATCTGGGAAATTCCTCTCCGACCCATCTAGGCGAGCGAAAATAGTCCAGGAGATCACTCTGGCCTTGAATTTCCTGCAGTACCTACCTTCTGTAAGAGGTGATTGCTGCCCCAGCCAGAAACAAATCCAGCTTTCGCTTGAAGGAATTCAACGAGTCCACGTCTACCACACGACGGCAGCCTGTTCGAGGTCCACTATTCTCTGGGCAAAGAATGACTTCCTGACATCTAACCTGGATCTAGCCTTGTATAACTTAAATTTGTGATCCCTAGTCCTGCCTAACCTATTTAATTGAAATAAACTGTTAGCTGGAACACAATCTATTCCCTTCATTATCTTGAACCTCAATCAGACCCCCGCCCCCCCCCCCCCCTCCCCCCCAAAGTCTGCGCTTCTCCATAGTGTAGAGTCCCATCTCTTTTAGCCTATCTTGATAATTGAGATGCTTTAGACTGGGAATTAGTCTAGTGGCCCTCCTCCAAAGCCTCTCTCACCCACCATATGAGGAGACCAAAACTAGACACTGTATTCCAAGTGCGGCCAGACTAAGGTCTTGTACAAGGACAAAACAGGATGCCTCGTCTTGTACTCAATTGTCCTATGGATACACCCCAAAACCCTATTTGCTCTAGCTATTGCTTCATGACATTGCTCAGGTACCTTTAAGGATGTACGCACTGGAGTGCCCAAATCTCTCTCTCTCTCTCCACCATTTTTAATGCCTTTCCCTGAAGGGTGTATGAATGTTGAGCATTTGCCCTGCCCACATGCATAACACTGCAGTTATCTAAGTTATACATCATTTTCCAGTCTTGAGCCCAATCTCCCAACACATTCAGATCTGCCTGAAGCAGACGAGCATCATCTACAGTTCTAACACTCGCACAGATATTGGTATCATCTGCAAATTTGCAGACTGTGACCCAACACCTACATCTAGATCATTAATAAAAATAGTAAAGAGCAACGGTCCCAACACTGATCCTTGCGGGACATCACTGGTGACCGGTCTCCAAACAAATCCAAATCCATCTATAACTACTTTTTGCCTACGTCCTGCCAGTCAGTTCTGAATCCAGCTCAATATATTGCCACGAATACCAGCTCAATATATTACCACTAATACCAGAGGCTTTGATCTTATAGAGAAGCCTTTTGTGCGTTACCTTATCAAAAGCATTTTGGAAGTCTAAGCAGACAGTTTCTACTGGACCTCCCTCATTTACCAACTTTGTAACTTTTTCAAAAAGTACAATTAGATTTGTAAGACACGACCTCTTATGAAGCCATGTTGGGTGTCCCTCATATGTCCCTCTCTATCCAAGTATTTATATATTGCTTCCCTAATGATTCTTTCAAGCATCTTACCTATTACTGATAAACTATTGGGCCTATAGTTACCCGGGTCTGTCTTGTCACCTTTTTTAAAGATGGGGACTACATTAGCCTCTTTCCAGTCTATAGGAACTATTCCAGAGTTTAGTGAGCTTTTAAAAATACAGGTTAGGGGCTCGCACAGCACATAGAAACATAGAAGATAGGAGCAGGAGTAGGCTATTCGGCCTCTCGAGCCTGCTCCGCCATTCAATGCGATCATGGATGATCATCCAAATTCAGTACCCTGTCCTTGCTTTCTCCCCATATCCCTTGATCCCCTTAGCCTTAAGAAATATATCTAACTCCTTGAATATATTTAATGAATTGGCCTCAACTGTCTTCTGTGGTACAGAATTCCACAGGTTCACCGCTCTCTGGGTGAAGAAATTCCTCCTCACCTCAGTCCTAAATGGCTTACCCCTTATCCTTAGACTGTGACCCCTGGTTTTGGACTCCCCCACCATCGGGAACAGTCGTCCTGCATCTAGTCTGTCTAGTCCTGTTAGAATTTTATAAGTTTCAATGAGATTCCCTCTCGTTCTTCTAAACTCTAGTGAATATAAGCCTAATCGACCCAATCTCTCTTCGTACGTCATTCCTGCCATCCCAGGTATATCTTCGCTGCACTCCATGGCAAGAACATCCTTCCTCAGCTAAGGCGACCAAAACTGCACACAATACTCAAGGTGTGGTCTCGCCAAGGCCCTGTACAACTGCAGCAAGACATCCTTGTTCTTGTACTCGAACCCTCTCGCTATGAAGGCCAGCATACGATTTGCCTTCTTAACCACCTGCTGCACCTGCATGCTTACCCTATTAAAACCATTACACACTCTCACCCTGGCCCCCATACAAAAATCTGTTGAGGCTAGGTTAATTGAAAATTTCAAAACTGAGATTGATAGATTTTTGTTTGGCAAGGGTACTGAGGGTTATGGGACCAAGGCGGGTAAATGGAGTTAAGATACAGATCAGCCATGATCTAATTGAATGGTGGGACAGGCTTGAGGAGCTGAATGGCCTACTCCTGTTCCTATTCAAGCTTCTGTCATGAAAAAGTTGTTGTCCTCCACTTACTCCTCCTTCAACAGTGTGGCTGAGATTAGGGAAGTATGAGTATGATCCAATCGCCCATCCTTCCGTTACATTGAATTGGTAATATGAGGACTTTAATTCGTGATTATAAAGCACTTTGCAATGCTAACTAACTTAGTCGCTACCCGATAGGGCCATGTACTTATTATGAAGTGGCATCAGCCTGGTTCGCTTCTAATCACAATTAAATTCCTATTTTATCTATCAACTTTAGCAGAGGGATCAAATTTGCTAGACGTTGGTGTAAATAACTTTTTAAAAATTACTTAATTGGTAAACCTTCTACATTCAGAATGCCCATATGCAGTATGGGTGTAGACAAGTTCAGGGTTTCCAAAACTGGAGCTGAGCTTTAGTGTTTCATTTGGGTTGCTTTTTATTTGGGCTCACATTTGAGTTTCTTACCTCCACCAACCTAGCATTATAGATGTTTTTCTTGCACTTCACACTGAATCCTAATGGAATTGTAAGCATATGATTTTTTTTGTACTGAAGTCCACTTGAACTGTGAAAAATGTTAAATACCAGTGAAAGATTTTTGCACTATACAACTTTTAGGGAGGAATATTGCTGCTTATTAGCCTGTTACCAGTGGTTACAAGTCTGTCCCTGGTAGTGGTACCTATAGTGGTGAATTAAGCATATGAGGAAGTGTATCACATAACATGAAAATGTATTGTTGTAAGTACTGTACTACTTTTCCGACAGCATATTGTTACCAATGCACAAATAAGCCAATTGCCAACATTGGACCTTGTGTGTGTGGCGGGGTTGCTGATTATTTGAAGGTAAAAATATCCACTTAAATTGTTGAAAGGGAGGCAAATTGCCTTAATCCTAAATGTAATGTTACAATTGGCGATATGTTCACTTCTTGCCATCTTGCTGTCATTTCTTATACTATAATTTTAGAATTGTTTGGTAGAGGTAACCTGAGAGCAGACATTGTTGTAGAGAATTCCTGCCAAATTCTGTTGTAGTGACGACATGAATGTGAAGTGCTACTGAAAGCCCATCCCATTCATGATGTCACTGAACAGAATTCAGAACAACAGTGTATGCTTCCAGGCTGCTTCTAACCAGCAATTTCAGACCCTGAAAATCAGTGACAAGGGGTGATCAACATTTTCTGGTAAGTGCATAGCTAATATCCTGTAACATTCATGATTGTGACAATTATGTTGAATACATTGTACCCTTTTTTTGTTGAAAATGTAGTCTTTTTGTATTTGCCAGCAATTTGAGGGCGGTGTTCACACTTTGAAGATGTTCAAATGACCATTGGCATGAAAAATAGTATTGATTTACGGGGCAAGAATACATCGATTCCTTTTCATAGGGCAAAGAATGACTTCAGCAATATAGTCTAGCAATTGCTGTATTGCTGCAGTAAATCTATACAAACAGTGATCAGAAAGTCCTGAGTTTTCAGGAACACAAATTGCCAATTCAAAATTAATTCTTACGACAGTATTCCACATTTCTGTTTTTTAGACTCTGCATCTTTTTTCTTAGACAATGTCTCTCCCTGGGCTTGGGATTCAGGATGCCTTCATTCACCTTTGCTCAGCTGGCAGGTGCTCCCTGTTGTGGGAGCTCAGGCTCCACTTGACTTGCAGCAGTTAAGAATGGATGGCCTGGTCCATGTCAAAGCCGCTGACATGCTACACGAAAAAAAACGATTGGGTTCACTGAGAAGCACTGCTGGCTGTAAAACACGCTTTTACAGACAGCAGCTCTTCTCCGTGCCCAACTGTCCAAGTGCTAAACTCCTTTTGTTTCCTGACATGAGACCTGCCACAACTTGCCTCAACCATGGGGGAAACAGAAGTGGCAAAAGAGGCAAGACCAAATGTGAGTGGAAGAGACTCACTAAAATAGCAAAGCAAAAATTGGGGAGGGAAAAGAGGGACAATATTAAAAGAAAAACTCAGTGTCTGAGGAAAAAAAGAGCAAAACAAGAGATGGTGTCCAAGAAACAGTACATCAGAATGTGGGGGACAAAGAAATTCAAGAAACTGGAAGAAACCTCGTCCCTAGGAGGTCCACGAGGTCTTAAGATTTCTGTTGGTCTGAGGCTAGATGTACAGTACTCTTGAGTTTGGTATTGTCTATTTTTTCGATTTGTTTCTGTTGCATTATACTTACTTAAAAAAAAAAAAAGTTTGGAAACTATTGGCTAAACGGGTGGTTGATCTGCTCCAAAGGCCTTGCCAGTGCTAGTCTTGAAAGTAGCTGTTTGAGGTGTGTAAGAGCAGCCTGGAGATTAATTTCCCTCAATGTTTTCCTTGCTGGCACAAATCTAGTTCCTGCTTAATGTTTCCCCATTGCTGACGTCAGAAGATTGACATGTGGAGGACTGAGGGCACAAAGCCAAGAATGATCTATCTGTGAACACTACATTGACACACAAACACCATTGTGCTGGCTGGTGCACCGACTGCAGTGTTCTACAATCCAGTCGCGGTTACGTAAAAGCTCAACTTTTGGATTAAAAAGATTATATTTCAGAAAATGCTTGCCCTTATTTTAACTGATTAAATTTTATAGATAATTAAGACATTAAGCTGAATACAGAAAGTACAGAGGAGATCTTTAAAAAAAAAAGGAATAAGCAGGGCAGAGAGAGAGTATATAAGAATAGATTAGCGGCTCAAGTGAAAGGAAACCCAAAAGTCTTTTATATAAATATATAAATTGTAAAAGGGTAGTCAAAGGAAGGGTGGGGCAAAAAAGGAGATCATCTTGTGGAAGCATAGGGCATGGCTGAGGTACTAAATGAATACTTTGCATCTGTCTTCACGAGAGAGAGAGAGAGAGAGAGGATGCTGCCAATGTAGCAGTAAAAGAGGAAGCAGCAGCAATATTGGTTAGGATAAAAATAGATAAAGAGGAGGTACTTAAAAGGTTGGTAGTACTCAAAGTCAAAAAGTCATGCAGTTTGGATACGATGCATCTTGAGTTACTAAGGGTGTAAATGGCAGAGGCCACAATCTTCCAATCCTTGGATATGGGGGTGGTGCCAGAGGACTGGAGAATTGCAAATATTACACCCCTGTTTAAAATAAACAGGGGAGAGGATTAAACTCGGCAATTACAGGCAAGCCAGCCAAACGTCCATGGTGCGGAAACTTTGAGACAATAATTCAGAACAAAATTAACCGCACTTGGAAAAGTATGGGCTAATAAATGAAAGTCGGCATGGATTTGTTAAAGCTACTTCATGTTTGACTAAATTAATTGAGTTATTTGAAGTAACAGAGAGGGGCGATGTGTATGTGGACATTGCAAAAGGCATTTGATAATGTACCACATAATTGACATGTTAGCAAAATTAAAACCCATGGGTTTAAAGGGACAGTGGCAGTGTGGATATGAAATTAGCTGAGGGACAGAATAGTGAGGAATGGCTGTTTTTCAGACTGGAGGGAAGTATACAGTGGTGTTCCCCAGGGGTCGGTATTGGGACCAATTATTTTTTGAAAGTTACTGTTGAATCTGCTTCCACCACCTTTTCAGGCAGTGCATTCCAGATCATAACAACTCCTCAGGTACTATCCCCCTCTGCTTCAAATCTGCCGTCATCACACCTCTCCCAAAAAAAAAAAAAAAAAAAAAAAAACCTTGACCCCCTCTGTCCTTGCAAACTACTGCCCCATCTCCATCCTCCCTTTCCTCTCCAAAGTGCTTGAACTTGGTGTCACCTCCCAAATCCGTGCCCATCTTTCCTGGAACTCCAGGTTTGAATCCCTCCAATCAGGATTCCACCCAGCCACAGTACCGAAACAGCTCTTATCAAAGTCACAAATTATATCCTCTGTGATTGTGACAAAGGTACACTATCCCTCCTCCTTCTCAACCTGTCTGCAGCTTTTGACACAGTTGACCACTCCATCCCCTTCCAATGCCTCTCCACCGGTGTCCAGCTGGGTGGGACTGCACTCGCCTGGTTCCATTCTTATCTATCTAATTGTAGCCAGAGAATCACCTGCAATGGCTTCTCTTCCTGCTCCTGCACTGTTACCTCTGGTGTCCCCCAAGGATCTATCCTTGGCCCCCTCCTATTTCTCATCTACATATTGCTCCTCGGCAACATCATCCAAAAACACAGCATCAGTTTCCACATGTACGCTGATGGCGCTCAGTTCTACATCACCACCACCACCTCTCTCGACCCCTCCACTGTCTCTCTATTGTCAGACTGCTTCCAGTACTGGATGAGCAGATACTTTCTCCAACTAAATATTGGGAAGACTGAAACCATTGTCTCCGGTCCCTGCCACAAACTCCGTTCCCTAGCCACCGACTCCATCCTTCTCCCTGGCAACTGTCTGAGGCTGAACCAGACTGTTCGCAATCTTGGTGTCATTTTTGACCCCAAAATGAGCTTCCGACCACATATCCACACCATCACTAAGATCGCCTATTTTCACCTCTGGAACATCACCTGACTCCGACCTTGCCTCGGCTCATTTATGGAAACCCTCATCCATGCCTTTGTTACCTCCAGACTTCACTATTCCAATGCACTCCTGGCTGGCCACCTGTGTTGTACCCTCCGTAAACTTGAGGCTATCCAAAATTCTGCTGCCAGTGTCCAAACTTGCACCAAGTCCCGTTCACCCATCTCCCCTGTGCTCGCTGACCTACATTGGCACCGGTTAAGCAACGCCTCGATTTCAAAATTCTCGTCCTTGTTTTCTAACCCCTCCATGGCCTCGCCCTCCCTATCTCTGTAATCTCCTCCAGCCCCACAACCCTCAGAGATATCTGAGCTCCTCTAATTCTGGCCTCTTGAGCGTCCCCGATTTTAATCGCTCAACCATTGGCAGCTGCCAAGGCCCTAAGCTCTGAAATTCCCTCCCTAAATATATATCTCTCTCTCTCTCTCTCTCTTGGCAGCTGCCAAGGCCTTAAGCTCTGGAATCCCTCCCTAAATCTCTCTCTCTTACTTTTTCTTTCCAAACCTACCTGTTTGGCCAAGCTTTTGGTCATTTGCCCTAATATCTCCTTATGTGGCTCAGTGTCAAATTTTGTTTGCTAATGCTCCTGTGAAGCACCTTGGGACGTTTTACTAAGTTAAGGGCGCTATGTAAATACTTGTTTAATTTTTTTCCTCATGTTGCCTCAGGCTCTTTTACCAATTACCATAAATTTGTGTCCTCTGGTTATCGACCCTTCTGCCACTGGAAGCAGTTTCTCCTTATTTACTCTTATTAAAACCATTCATGATTTTGAACACCTCTATCAAATCGCCTCTTAAACTTTTCTGCTGTAAGAAAAACAATCCCAGCTTCTCTAGTCTCTCCACATAACTGAAGTCACTCATCCCTGGTACCATTCTAGTAAATATCTTCTGCACCCTTTCCAAGGCTTGACATCCTTCCTAAAGTGTGGTGCCCATAAATGGACACAATACTCCAGCTGAGGTCCAACCACTGATGTACAGAAGGATTTACTGTAACGTCATTGCTTTTGTAGTCCACGCCTCTATTTATAAAGCCAAGGATCCCATCTGCTTTTTTAACAGCCTTCTTAACTTGTCCTGTCACCTTCAAAGATTTGTGTACCATTGAGTTTAGAATGCCTCTCCTCATTCTTCCCACCAAAATGTATCACTTAACACTTCTCTGCATTAAATTTCATCTGCCATGTGTCTGCCCATTTCACCAGTCTGGCTATGTCCTCCTGAAGTCTGCTACCTCCTCCTCGCTGTTTACTACATTTCTAAGCATTGAGACTTTGAAATGATGCCCCCTATACCCAAGTTCAAGTCATTGATATATATCAAAAAGAGCTGTGATCCCATTACTGACCCCTGGGGTTACCACTGTATTCTTCTCTCCAGTCTGAAAAACAACCATTTGCCACTCCCCTCTGCTTTCTGTCTCTTAGCCAATTTCATATCCATCCTGCCAATGTCACTTTAATCTTGCTAACCAGTCTATTGTGCCACACAATAATCAAATGCCTTCTGAAAGTCCATGTACATATCAACTGCACTACCTTCATCAGCCCTCTGTTGTTTCATTGACGAACTCAGCAACAGCTTGCCTTCATTAAATTGGTCATACATTCCAGAAAATTGCATTATTTGTTATCCCTTTCTAAAGCATTTCACACCAATTGCTACTTTCTTAAATCTCTTTGAAAATATACCAACAGTAAAAAAATATCTGCTACTTTCTACACTTTTTCCACTGCTTTTGTTTTCCCACTCCTTCATCACTTTGTTCCCCATAATTCCCATGTGTCTTGATTTATTTGTTCCTTCCTTTCTGTAGTTTTGTCGATGTGACAAAACAAACCACGAGGTTAACTCACTTTCCCCAGTGAGATAGTGGTCTGGCGGTTTTGTCATTATTGGTGATTGGTGGTGTTCTGCTTGACTTCTGTTTTGTGATGTCCAGCCTGAGGATATTCCTACTTTAAATTTAGGAGTACAAAAAGAATGGGCACATTGGGTGTTGTTTTCCTGGATTGTTTTTCTTTCTGTACCCATGCCCAGACCAAAGCCATGCTGTAAGAGCATGTCCCACCCAATGTATTTGTCAGTGAAATACTGATGAGAGCAAGCTTTTGTTTTTAAGTGAAGCTTTCCCCTCCCCCATTAGCTGCAGTGCTTCACATTGAGGCTAGACGACCTTGTCAAAAAAGGTGGCGTGGAAGCATCGGCTGTGGCAAATTGTGGAACCATTTTGAGCACGGCACTAGAAATTCAGTATTGAAAAACTATTTTTTAAATTCATAGCCTTTCTGCTATGAATTGGTGTGTTTAATTCTGTGTTATGTTATACTTTGGAACTTGTAGAAGGCCTGTTCTGGAGGTGAAAGGAAATGCTGATTATTTGAAAGCAGATCTTCAGTGCTCAAAAGGATTAAACATTGTAATTGATCTAAGAGCAAAAACTGAGTAGTATTGCAGTTAGAAATGAGTGACACCAACCTTTTGGGCCCAACAAAACCTTGCATCAAATGACAACTAAATAATTTTTAATTGCATAACAAAGTAGCACATAGTAGAGTGATGGATTCTGCAGGTTAGCCACCACATCTGTCACTCTATTTGATCACGTGGGTTGAGTGAATTGGCGTTGGTCTTCTTCCTTTACCTGCCACACCCATATTAAGACATTTTTATCCTCGTGTTGCTTCTCACTTTTACAGTACCGAGTCAATTGAAATTTTAAGCCAGCTTCAAGAACAGAATGATAGTTCCAGGAAAAGTTTTTTTCTGCAGAACTAGCTAAACATGAGCTCTGCATTATTTATACTGTAAAAACATCTGAATCGGAGCAGTACCTTTTTTAAAATTTCCTCTGCGATCCGGCCTGGCTCTGAGGCTGCCAGTAATATTCCCATGCAGTGCTGTTTTTCTGGATATTGGTGCTTCATCCCACAAAACTCCCTACTAGCCCTTTGTAATAAATATACATAAATTGGTATTAAAAATCTGTACTCGCCACTACCTACAAGGCTTTATTATATTTTTAACCTAAAAGTTCAATTTAGTAAACTGTCTTGAGTATTTTGTACTGTATTTTGTTCACTAGTTAAATTTAATGTTTCATGTGACCACCTGTATACCCAGGATGGTTCTGCTTTCTCCAATTATTTTAATCTTCTAGTTAAAAAATGTTTTTCAGTCCTCGTTGATCCCATCCACATTGGACAGTTCTTTGTAACAGAAGTCTCTAGATTATAGAAAATGTTTTGTCTTTACCAACTTGTCAGTCAACCCAGCTTTTAATGACTGACTGATTAAAAGAGGCAGAGTGCTCAATTTTGTATCTGCCAACTGTTGCTTACCCAGAATGAGTGTAGAAGCTGGATCTTGGTAAATTGAGAATATTTCAGATTCTCCGTAGTATCTAGCTATTAAAACTAATATCCTGATGAGCCAGTAGTCTTCATTTACTAGTGGCTCGGGTGTACTGAGGCAAACCCCTAAATATGATATGTAATTATATGTATAATATGGGACATTTTGAATCACTAATCCATTGACCCAAGGATGGCAAGGTATTAAATGACACATAGGAGCAGGAGTAGGCCATTGAGCCCCTCGAACCTGCTCCGCCATTCAATTACATCATGGCTGATCTGCGACCTAACTCCATATACCTGCCTTTGGCCCATATCCCTTAATACCTTTAGTTAACAGAAAGCTATCAATCTCAGATTTAAAATTAATAATTGATCTAGCATCAATTGCCATTTGCGGAAGAGAGTTCCAAACTTCTACCACCCTTTGTGTGTGTGTATAAGTGTTTCCTAATTTGGCTCTAATTTTTAGACACTGCCTCCTCATCCTAGAATCCCCAACCAGCAGAAATAGTTTCTCTCTACCCTATCTGATCCCCTTAATATCTTGACAACTTTGATCAGATCACCCCTTAACCTAAATTCTAGGGAATTCAACCCTAATTTGTGTAATCCCTCCTTGGAACTTAACCCTGAAGTCCGGGTATCATTCTGGTAAACCTACGCTGCACTCCCTCCAAGGCAGTATATCCTTCCTAAAGTGTGGTGCCCAGAACTGCGCTCAATACTCCAGGTGTGGTCTGACCAGGGTTTTGTATAGACGCAGCATCATTTCTACCCCCTTGTATTCTAGTCCTCTAGATATAAAGGCCAGCATCCCATTAGCTTGTTTGATTATTTTCTGTACATGTTCATGACATTTTAATGATCTATGTACTTGGACCCACAGGTCTCTTTGGACATCCACTGTTTTTAGTTTTTCACCATTTAGAAAGTACCCTGTTCTAGCCTTTTTAGGTCCAAAGTGGATGACCTCACATTTGCCTACACTGAAATCCATTTGCCACAGTTTTGCCCATTCACTTAATCTGTTGATATCCCTTTGTAATTTTATGCTTCCAGCTACATTGCCAACAATTCCACTTATCTTTGTGCCATCGGCAAATTTGGATATATGACTTTCTATGCTATCATCCAAGTGGTTAATAAATACTGTGAATAGTTGAGGCCCCAACACAGATCCCTGCGGGACACCACTAGTCACCTCCTGCCAATTTGAGTACCAACCCATTATCCCTAATCTCTGTCTCCTGCTGCTCAGCCAATTTCCTAACCAGGTCAATAATTTGCCCTCAATTCCATGGGCTTCTACCTTAGTTAACAGTCTCTTATATAGGACTTTATTAAATGCTTTCTGGAAGGTTACAAGGGTATGAGGGAGACTACACTAAAAGGTATGAAGGTGGACATACAATGGCTAACATTCAAGGAAATAATGCATAATTTGCAACAAACATATATTCCTCTAGGGCATAAAAACCCAAAAGTAAAAGTGATCCAATCATGGCTAACAAAATAAATTAAAGCTAGTATTAAGTTAAAGGAGGAAGCTTATAAAGTTGCCAGAAAAAGCGGTCAGCCTGAGGATTGGGATCTTTTTAGAAATCAGCAAAGGGGGACCAAGAAATTGATAAAGAAAGGGAAAATAGAATATGAGCACAAACTAGCGAAAAATATAAAAACGGATTGTAAAAGCTTCTATAGGTATGTGAAAAGGAAAAGACTGGCAAAGGTAAATGTCGGTCCTTTGCAGTCGGAGACGGGAGAATTTATAATAGGGAATGAGGAAATGGCAGAGAAATTAAATAAATACTTTGTTTCTGTCTTCACGGAGGAAGACACAAAAAACCTTCCAGAAATACAAGAAAACCAAGGGTGTGACGAGAATGAGGAACTTAAAGAAATTATTGGTTAAAAAAAAAAAGTACAAGCAAAATTAATGGGACTAAAAGTCGATAAATCCCAAGGACCGGCTGACCTGCATCCTAGGGTTTTGAAAGAGGTGGCCATTGGAATAGTGGACGCATTGGTTGTCATCTTCCAAAATTCTATAGATTCTGGAACGGTTCCTGCAGATTGAAGGATAGCAAATGTAACCCCGCTATTTAAGAAAGGAGGGAGAGAGAAAACGGGGAACTACAGACCTGTTAGCCTCACAGCAGTAGTTGGGAAAATGCTGGAATCGATTAAAAAGGATGCAATAACTGACCACTTAGAAACTAATAGTAAGATTGGGCAGAGTCAACATGGATTTATGAAAGGGCAATCCTGTTTGACAAACCTATTGGAGTTCTTTGAGGATGTAACTAGTGGAGTAGACAAAGAGGAACTGGTCGATGTGGTGTATCTGGATTTTCAGAAGGCCTTCGATAAGGTCCGACATAAGAGGTTGGTGAACAAAATTGGGGGTAATATACTAGCATGGATTGAGAATTGGTTAACAGACAGAAAACAAAGAGTAGGGATAAACTGGTCTTTTTCAGGATGGCAGGCTGTGACTAGTGGGGTACCGCAAGGCAGGAAGGGAATGGGTGACCACCAGGCAGAGTAGTAGGTGCAGGCAGGTAGTGCAGAGGTCCCCTGTGGCCATCCCCCTTTCAAACAGATATACCACTTTGGATATTGTTGAGGGGGATGGCTTATTGGGGGAAGGCAGCAGCAGCCAACTTCCTGGCACCATGGGTGGTCCTGCTGCATAGGATGGGTGGTCCTGCTGTATAGGATGGGAGGAATAAAAGCGGGAGAGCTATAGTGATGGGGGATTCTATTGTAAGGGGACTGGATAGGCGTTTCTGCGGCCACAAACGAGACTCCAGGATGGTATGTTGCTTACCTGGTGCAAGGGTCAAGGATGTCTCGGAGCGGCTGCAGGGCATTCTGGAGGGGGAGAGTGAACAGCCAGTTGTCGTGGTACATATAGGTACCAACGATATAGGTAAAAAAACTGGATGAGGTCCTAAAAGCTGAATATAGGGAGTTAGGAGGTAAATTAAAAAATAGGACCTCAAAGGTAGTAATCTCAGGATTGCTACCAGTGCCACGTGCTAGTCAGAGTAGAAAAAGAAGGATATTTTAGATGAATACGTGGCTAGAGGAATGGTGCAAGGGGGAAGGATTCAAATTCCTGGGACATTGGAACCAGTTCTGGGGGAGGTGGGACCAGTACAAACTGGACGGTTTGCACCTGGGTGGGACCGGAACTGATGTCCTAGGGGGAGTGTTTGCTAGTGCTGTTGGGGAGGGATTTAAACTAAAATGGCAGGGGGTTGGCAACCTGTGCAGGAAGACAGAAGGAAAGGGAAGCAAGGATAGAAACAAAAGATAGGAAGAAGTAAAGCAAAAGTGGAAGCCAGAGAAATCAAGAGTGTAAATCAAACAGGGCCACAGTAAATAATAATTCTAAAAGGACTAAGAGTGTTAAAAAATCAAGCCTGAAGGCTTTGTGTCTTAATGCGAGGAGCATTCGTAATAAGGTGGATGAATTAGTTGCGCAAATAGATGTAAACGGATATGACATCATTGGGATTACGGAGACATGGCTCTAGGATGACCAAGTCTGGGAATTCAACATCCAGGGGTATTCAATATTCAGGAAGGACAGGAAAAGGAGGTGGGGTAGCATTGCTGGTTAAAGAGGAGATTAACACAATAGTAAAGAAGGATGTTAGCTCTGATGATGTGGAATCTGTATGGGCAGAGCTGAGAAATACCAAGGGGCAGAAAACGTTAGTGGGAGTTGTATACAGACCCCCAAACAGTAATGCTGAGGTTGGGGATGGCATTAAATGGGAAATTAGAGATGGGTGCAATAAGGGCACAGCAGTTATCATGGGTGACTTTAATCTACATATAGATTGGGCTAACCAAATACTAACAATATTGTGGAGGAGGAATTCCTAGAGTGTATACGGGATGGTTTCCTGGACCAATATGTCGAGGAACCAACCAGAGATCAGACCATCTTAGACTGGGCATTATGTAATGAGAAAGGATTAATTAGCAATCTTGTTGTGCGAGGCCCCTTGGGGAAGAGCAATCATAATAGGATAAAGTTCTTCATTAAAATGGAGAGTGAAGTAGTTGACTCGGAGACTTGTGTCCTGAATTTAAATAAAGGAAACTACGATGGTATGAGGCACGAGTTGGCGGGCATGGATTGGGGAACGTTACTTAAAGGGTTGACGGTGGATAGGCAATGGCAAACATTTAAAGATCGCATGGATGAACTACAGAATTTGTTCACCCCTGTTTGGCATAAAAACCAAACAAAAAAGGTGACTCAACCGTGGCTAACGAGGGAAATTCGGGATAGCATAAGATCCAAGGAGAGGACATATAATTTGGCCAGAAAAAGCAGCAAACCTGAGGATTGGGAGCAGTTTAGGATTCAGCAAAGGATGACAAAGGGATTAATTAAGAGGGGGAAAATAAATTACGAGAGTAAGCCTGCAGGGAACATAAAAACTGACTGATTGATTGTAAAAGCTTCTATAGATATGTGAAGAGAAAAAGATTGGTGAAGTCAAGCGTAGGTCCCTTGCAGTCAGAATCAGGGGAATTTATAATGGGGAACAAAGAACTGGCAGACCAATTAAATGCATAATTTGGTTCTGTCTTCACAAAGGAGGACACAAATAACCTCCCAGAGATGTCAGGGAACATAGGGTCTAATGAGAGGGAGGAACTGAATGAAATCAGTATTTGTAGGGAAATGGTGTTAGGGGAAATTGACGGGATTGAAGGCCGATAAATCCCCAGGGCCTGATAATCTGCATCCTAGGGTACTTAAGGAAGTGGCCCTAGAAATAGTAGATGCATTGCTGGTCATCTTCCAAAATTCTACAGACTCTGGAACAGTTCCCATGGATTGGAGGATAGCTAATGTAACCCCACTATTTAAAAAAGGTGGCAGAGAGAAAACAGGGAATTATAGACCGGTAAGTCTGACATCAGTAGTGGGGAAAATGCTAGAGTTCATTATAAAAGATGTAATAGCAGAGCACTTGATCGGACAAAGTCAACATGGATTTACAAAAGGTAAATCATGCTTGACTAATCTAAACTGGAATTTTTTGAGGATGTAACTGGTAGAATAGATAAGGGAGAACCAGTGGATGTGGTGTATTTGGACTTTCAGAAGGCTTTCGATAAGGTCCCGCATCAGAGATTAACGTGCAAAGTTAAAGCACATGGGATTGGGGGTAAGATACTGTCTTGGATAGAGAACTGGTTGGCAGACAGGAAGCAAAGAGTTGGAATAAACTGGTCTTTTTCCGAGTGGCAGGCAGGCAGTGATTCGTGGGGTACCGCAGGGATCGGTGTTAGGACCCCAGCTATTCACAATATATATAAATGACGTAGACGAGGGAACTAGATGTAATATCTCCAAGTTTGCAGACGACACAAAGCTGGGTGGGCATGTGTGCTGTGAGGAGGGTGCAGAGAAACTCCAGTATGATTTGGACAGGTTGGGTGATTGGGCAGATGCATGGCAAATGCAGTATGATGTGGATAAATGCGAGGTTATCCACTTTGGTGGCAAAAACAGGAAGACAGATTATTATCTGAATGGCAATAGATTGGGAAAAGGGGGAAGTGCAACGAGACCTGGGTTTCCTTGTGCACCAGTCGCTGAAGGTAAGCATGCAGGTGCAGCAGGCGGTTAAGAAGGCAAATGGTATGTTGGCCTTCATAGCGAGAGGATTCGAGTACAGGAGCAAGGATGTCTTGCTGCAGTTGTACATGGCCTTGGTGAGACCACACCTTGAGTATTGTGTGCAGCTTTGGTCACCTTATCTGAGGAAGGATGTTCTTGCCATGGAGAGAGTGCAGTGAAGATTCACCTGGGATGGCAGGAATGACATGAGGAGAGATTGGGTCGATTAGGCTTATATTCGCTAGAGTTTAGAAGAATGAGAGGGGATCTGATTGAAACTTATAACATTCTAACAGGACTAGACAGATTAGATGCAGGAAGGATGTTCCTGATGGCCGGGGAGTCCAGAACCAGGGGTCACAGTCTAAGGATAAGGGGTAAGCCATTTAGGACTGAGATGAGGAGGAATTTCTTCACCCAGAGTGGTGAACCTGTGGAATTCTCTACTACACAAGGCAGTTGACGCCAATTCATTAAATATATTCAAGAAGAAGTTAGATATATTTCTTAAGGCTAAGGGGATCAAGGGATATGGGGAGAAAGCAGGGACAGGGTACTGAATTTGGACGATCAGCCATGTTCTTATTAAATGGCGGAGCAGGCTCGAGGGGCCGAATGGCCTACTCCTGCTTATATGTTCCTATGATAGGTGCTTGGGCCCCAGCTATTCACAATCTATATTAATGATTTGGCTGAGGGGATTAAATTTAACATTTCCAAATTTGCTGATGACACAATGCTAGGTGGCAATGCAGTTGCAAAGAGGATGTGAAGAGGCTTTAAGGGGATCTCGACAGGCTCGGTGAGTGGGAGAGAACATGGCAGATGGAATATAGTGTGGATAAATGTGAAGTTAACCACTTTAGTAGAAAAAACAGAAAGGTGGAGTATTTCCTAAATGGTGAAAGATTGGGGAATGCAGATGCTCAAAGAGACCTGGGTGTCCTTGTACATGAGTCACTGAAAGTGAATGTGCAGGTGCAGCAAGCCATTAGGAAGGCAAATGGTATGCTGGCCTTCATTACAAGAGGATTTGAGTACAGGAGTAAAGTAATCTTACTCCAATTATATAGGGCCTTGGTGAGACCACACCTGGAGTACTGTATACAATTTTGGTCTCCTTACCTAAGGAAGGATATACTTGCCACAGAGGGAGTGCAACGAAGATTCACGAGATTGATTCCTGGGATGGCGGGACCGTTTGAGAAGAGATTGAGTAAACTAGGCCTGTATTCTCTTGAATTCAGAAGAATGAGAGGGGATCTCATTGAAGCATACAAAATTATTACAGGGCTTGATGGGATGGGTGCTGGGAGAATGTTTCCCTTGGCTGGAGAGTCTAGAACCAGGGGCCACAGCCTCAAGATAAAAGGTAGGCCAATCAGGACTGAGATGAGAAGAATTTTCTTCACACAGAGGGTGGTGAATCTTTGAAATTCTCTACCCCAGAGGGCAGAGGAGGCTCAGTCATTGGGTATATTCAAAACAGAAGTCGATAGATTTCTGACTAGTAAGGGCATCAAGGGATATGACGATCGGGCTGGTGAATGGAGTTGAGGCAGAAGATCAGCCATGATCTCATTGAATGGCGGAGCAGGCTCGAAGGGCCGAATGGCCTACTCCTCCTATTTCTTATGTTATTATGTCCCTATAAATAACATCCATAGACATTCCCCTGTCCACTACTTTCATCACCTCCTCAAAAAATTCAGTCAGGTTTGTCGGGCATGACCTACCTTTCACAAATCAATGCTGGCTCTCTCTGATCAACTGAACATTTTTGAGGCGTTCGGTCACCCTATCCTTAATTATAGACTGCAGCAATTTCCCGACAACAGATGTTCTAACTGGCCTATAATTCCCTGGTTTAAATAGCAGAATGACGTGCAATTTTACAATCTAATGGAATGCTTCCTGAATCGAGAGAACTTTGGAAGATTATAGTTATGGCATCTGCAATGTACTCACCTACTTCCTTTAAACCCTGGGATAGAAACCATCTGGTCCTGGGGATTTGTCACTCTTTAGTGCCATTATTTTCTTCATTACAGGAAACTTTGGTTTATCCGGAGGTTAACTGTCCAGAATGCTCGAGCCACCGGGAAAATTCAGGAGTCAGTTCACTAAGTTTTTTTCTTTTCGTTGCTTTTTTTTAACCAGTCAGGCTCTGCAAGGTCTAGCTAAAGCTGTTGCTTAGCTACAGAGACGCATGCAAGCTACGGCCGACTGTTTAGAAGCTGTTGAAAGCAACAGGGTTTGTTGCTAGATACGGAGCTCAAAAGCTTCCGTATCTTTTAACATTAGCGCTGGTTTGTCCGGCAGTTTTGATGGGACGGCAACAGCTCGGTCCCGTCGGTGCCGGATATCACAGTTTTCTATACTGTTATTTTACTTACATTAATTTTACTGAGTCCCTGTGCCTTATTTAGTTTCCTTGGGATTTGTGGCAACTCTTCCTCTACTGTAATTACTGACGCAAAGTAATTATTTAACATGACCGCCATTTCCTTATTATCACTGATAATATCACTGCTTTCAGTTTTTAAGGGGCCAACATTGTCCCTGACTACCCTTTTTTTCTTAATGTAATTGTAAAAATATTTTGAGTTGATTTTGATATCCCTTGCAAGTTTCTTTTCATACTCCCTTTTTGTAGCTCTTACTATCTGTTTTGTGACCCTTTGCTGTTCTTTGTATTTTTCCCATTCGCTAGAATCTGTGCTATTTTTTGCATTTTTGTATGCTTTTTCGTCTAGTTTTATGCTGTTCCTTACCTCTTTAGTCGTCCATGGCTTTTTTTGGTTAGTAGAGCTCTTGCCCCTCGGGAGTATAAACTGGTTCTGTATCACCTTAAATTCTTTTTTGAACATCTCTCACTGATCATCTGTTGTTTTATCCATTAACAGATTTGCCCAGTTTACTGTGGACCATCTGTCTCATCCCGTTGAAGTCAGCCTTACCCAAACCTAGAATCTTAGCTGTTTTGCATTTCTCCCTTTCAAATGCTACGTTGAATTCGATCATATTATGATCGCTGTTGGATAAATGTTTGCGCACAGTTAGGCTGTTAACTAAATCTGAAATAACAACAGAAAATGCTGGAAATACTCAGCAGGCCAGGCAGAAACGTTAACTCTGTTTCTCTCTCCACGGATGCTGCCTGGCCTGCTGAGTATTTCCAGCATTTTCTGTTGTTATTTCAGATTTCCAACATACGCAGTATATTGCTATTGTGTTAACTAAATCTGGTCATTACTAAATCTAATATGGCTTGCCCCCTTGTTGCCTCTAGGACACACTGTTGCAGAAAACTATCCAGGACACACACAAGAAATTCACTACCTTTCTGACAGCTGCTAGATTGCTTATCTCAATCTATATGAAAGTTAAAATCCTTGATTAAAACCACTCTGCTTTTGCTACACGCTTATCTAATCTCTAACTGGACCAGCCACATAAATACTGTGGCAACAAGAGCAGGTCAGAGGCTAGCTATTCTGTGGCGAGTGTCTCACCTCCTGACTCCCCAAAGCCTTTCCACCATCTACAAGGCACAAGTAAGGAGTGTGATGGAATACCCTCCACTTGCCTGGATGAGTACAGCTCCAACAACACAAGAAGCTTGACACCATCCAAGACAAAGCAGCCTGCTTGATTGGTACCCCATCCACCACCTTAAACATTCACTCCATCCACCACTGGCATACTGTGGCTGCAGTGTGTACCATCTACAAGATGCACTACAGCAACTTGCCAAGGCTTCTTCGGCACGACCTCTACCACCTAGAAGGACAAGGGTAGCAGGTGCATGGGAACGCCACCACCTCCATGTTCCCCTCCAAGTTACACACCATCCTGACTTGGAAATATATCGCCGCTCCTTCATCGTTGCTAGGTCAAAATCCTGGAACTCCTTCCCTGACAGCGCTGTGGGAGTACCTTCACCATGCAGACTGCAGCAGTTCAAGGCGGCGGCTCACCACCACTTTCTCAAGGGCAATTAGGGAGGACGGGCAATGAATGTTGGCCTTGCCAGTGATGCCCACATCCCATGAACGAATAAAAAAAATCCCATCCTAGCCTGTCCTTGGGCTCTAATGTTTTCCTCACTTGTTTCTTATTTCTCTCACCTAGTTTAATCACTTTACATCTTTTAGTTTTCCCTCTATATGTAGTGGCTAAAGCACAATTTCTGACTGTTACTCTACTCTCTTCCCTTTCGTTCGTATTTGAACTACTATTTGTACTACAATTTCCGCCTGAGCTCGCCTCCCCCCCCCATTTACCAATTTAAAGTCCTTGTGACCGCCCTGTTTATCCCTTCCGCTAGGACCTGGTCCCAGACCGGCTTAGTTGGAGCCCGTCTCAATGATACAGTTCCTTCCTGTCCCAATACTGGTGAACGTGCCCCATGAAATGGAACACCTCTTTCCCACACCACTCATTTAGCCACGTGTTCGCTTCCCTAATCAGCTTGTCCCTATGTCAATTTGCATGTGGCCCAGGTAATAATTCAGAGATTATAACCCTTGAGGTCCTGTTCTTTAATTTAGCTCCTAATTCCTGGTACTCCCCAATCAGGACCTCATGCCTACTCTTTCCTATGTTGTTGGTCCCAACATGGACCACAATGACTGGATCCTCCCCCTCCCTCTCCCTCTCCAATGTCCTTTCAAGCCGGTTCGAGATGTCCCTTACCCTGGCACTAGGTAGGCAACATACCATATGGGACTCTCAATCCTGCTTACAAAGGATGCTATCTGTCCCCCTAATTATAGAATCCCCTACAACTACCACATTATGCTTCCTCTCCTCGTCCTCCTCCACCCTTAGGACAGCCTTCTGCTCCAAAGTGCCATGGTCGGCATTCTGGCTGTCCTTCCGACACGCTTTATCCTTACCCTCGCAGGTAGCAAGTACATTGTACCTGTTAGATGGGATCAGTTTCTGTGGATCCTTGTTCTCTTTCTTACCTGGGTTCCCTTTACTCTGCACACTATCAGTCACATCAACCCCGTTCTGATCCTGCACCTCTCTAAGGTGTGACCGAGGTCTGGAGCAAGCTGTCTTCACCCTCCCTTATGTGTCATAGTGTCTCCAACTCGCACTCCAGCTCAGTGACTCTGGAGAGATTCGAGATGGAGACATCTACTGCAAATGTGTTCACTTGCGACAGTCTCACTGTCCACAAACTCCCGCATACTACAGTCGAGACACACAACCTGCTCTGCCATACCTTTTATTTATTTAATTAGTTAAAATCTTTATTCAATGATTATTTATAGTTATATTAATTAGTTTATCTAGTTAAGTGTTTAATTGAATAAAGTACATTAGTGTTTCCCAATCTTAGTTTAAACCACTGCCTAGCTTAGAGAAGGAAATGCTAATACTCACCAACCAATCACCTACCTGATCACAGAATCACAGAAATCACAGAAACCCCACAGTGCAGATAGAGGCCATTTCGGCCCATCGAGCCTGCACCAACACATATCCCACCCTATCCCCGTAACCCCACGTATTTAATCCCCCTAACACTAAGGGTCAATTTATCATAGCCAATCAACCTAACCCGCACATCTTTGGACTGTGGGAGGAAACCGGAGCACCCGGAGGAAACCCACGCAAACACGGGGAGAATGTGCAAACTCCACACAGACAGTCGCCCGAGGCCAGACTCGAACCCGGGTCCCTGGCGCTGTGAGGCAACAGTGCTAACCACTATGCCACTCCTTTTTTTTATTTGTTTTAAAATTCGCCGGCGATACCACCTCATCCAGTGCCAACTCCTCTCAGGTCTGCGCTGCCTCTCCTCCTGCTCTGTTTATGTTTTGCTACCTCCTCCAGTGCTGACTCCTCACATGTCCTTGACTTTGAGAAAGAATTGTGTTTTTTTTTAATTGAGCACCGAAGAATAGAAGTACAGATGGCTAGCTTTTTAGGCACAATGCCAAGATAGTAGTCCAAGATCTAGAATAAAACTGCTACTTAAAATCAAAAGTAAATGCCTATTAGCAGGGATCTGCAAGGAAGACCATTTTGGGTTTTTTTAAGTCTCTGAAGCAATCTAGTTATAGTATCCAGTGTGTTTAACGGAGCATCATCCAACTTATGTGAGCTACACCATTGGAGATCTGCTTGTAATTTAAAAACTTGTCATTTAATTTTATGTGACTGATACAAAATTATGTTTAGTTTATTAATGTTTTTTGGATTAAAATGACATGCAGAAATTCAAACTGTGATTTGTGTAGATTGTGAATATTTGAGTGTAATTAAGCATCGAGCCCTTGTTGTATTAGGTGAGATTTATTGCACAACCGTTGGTACTTTTTGAGGGGAACTGGATGGCACAATGAGTTTCACCTTTGTGACTTGGGTTCAAATCCAACTCGAACAGAATGGATTAAAGTGTTTTTTCTGTCTGCTGGCTTTGTGAAATGAAGTGGACAATCTCAGTCCAGTTCCTAGTGGGTAATGGCCGGCAGCATTAAACTACCCTAACTTAGCACTAATTGTCAATGCCACTTGGAAAGGCCCAGGATGGTTGTTGAGAGAAATAGAAAAATACCACATGTGCAGCGTAGATGCTCTTCTGAGGTTTGGACTGAGTCACGCTGTTACGACAGAGTAGATGGAGCGTACTTGGCACTCATGTTGTGTATAATTACTGAATGTTGCAAAATTCAGCCCTGCAGACCAGATTTGAGCACTTTTCACTTATCAGTTTTTAACAGTTGGTACTTTTTGTTTCAGTATTACTCATCCCTGGCGTGTCATTCATCTTTGCTTGCCTGCAGAGACTTGATCAAGATTTCAGTGCTGTCAGTGTTGCATCATTGAGGAAAATGGGTCATATTTTCTGGGCTTTTTCCAGAATGATATTTACGTTCTCTAAATGTGGCAATGCCCAGTGACTGCAGATTCTTTTATGCACTAAAGTAAGTTACACTAAGTAAAATGATTACTTGCAGAATGACAAAATTTGATTGCATCAAAAAATGCTTTTGCTTATAACATTTCCTCAAATTATGGGTAAAGTTATTTAGTTATGCTTACAGTTGAGTAGTATATTCACATTTTAATTAAATTCATTACTTTGCAGTTGTGTTTTCTTTCAAACTATAAATCAGCTGACTTTGTAGCAGTTGTCATTTGCATACTTGCAGATTTAGTTGATTTTGACACCTAGATTGTATATTCATGACTTGCTTTTTATTAACTGGAGTACTTTCTAACTACCTGTAGTTAAATTGGATGTTGCAGCGGAAGGGTTCATCCCAAGCAGATACTTTTCTGAAAGGCCAAACTAACCTTGATCATTCTTCAAAATAGCTACAATTTTGGGGGGCTTAGAAAATCCCTATTGGATGGAAAGCCTGCAGATGCATCAGCTACATTTGAACAACCACATTCTTTGCTCTTTTAATTTATGATAATGACTTAATTCCTAAAATCTTTAAGTACAATAACATTAAACCCCAGTGTTTCAGGCCTTTCTGCAGCCAGTTTACTTACCTAAAGCAATGAAGCTGCTGGCTGCAAATCTTATTTCTTGTGCCTGTTTTTGTGTCAGTAAAGAATAATCAAATAACTGAAAAGCAGTTCCAAATCTGGGTTGTGATTGGGTGGAGGTGTTGGCTGCATATTTATCTTGTGTTTAAATTGCAGCTTTTGATTCAGCTACAAGTTTACTGCAAATGCTGATTAAAGCCAGTAGTTTAGATGATGCTTTAGAGGTGAAGGACAAGTGACTCCTTGACTTGAACCAGAAAGGTCCAATCTATGTAATTTTCCTGTAAAATGTTTCAAAATATGTTTTCAATATTTTTAATGTAATGAAGGTGCAATCTGGTGCCATTGAGATGCTGCAGTTGTTATTTCCTTTTGCCTTTGTACCCAGAGTGAATGTGGTGGAGAGCAGAGTTTGAAGCATTTTGTGCAAAAATGTAAGCAGCTGCTTTTTTTATTTGCAGTGTCAAAACTGAGGCCACATGTAAATAGTTAAATAAAATTGGTGATACGCCACAAATGACCTGACTGGTTACTAGAAGCTGTCTTTAGCCAAATTTTAGCACAGCTTTCCTTGCCTGAATTTTAATATTTTGAGCTTGAATAACTGAAGTAACTGAGGAAAATGTCTGTTAGTTGATAGCACAAGTGTCTGTTAATGAGGAAATAAAGGCAGTGGAGGTTCAGTCATTGGGTATATTCAAAACAGAAGTCGATAGATTTCTAACTAGTAAGGGCATCAAGGGATATGGCGATAGGGCCGGTGAATGGAGTTGAGGCAAAAGTCACTCGGGCTCCGGGATATCCCCCAAGTGACTGTTAACGTGTGAAGCTTGACAGTAAATGTTGGCAGGATATGCTCATTGAAGCATACAAAATTATTACAGGGCTTGATAGGGTGGATGCTGGTAGAATGTTTCCCTTGGCTGGGGAGTCTAGAACCAGGAAGCCACGGCCTCAGGATAAAGGGTAGGCCATTCAGGACTGAGATGAGAAGAAATTTCTTCACAGAGGGTGGTGAATCTTTGGAATTCTCTGCCCCAGAGGGCTGTGGAGGCTGTCATTGGGTATATTCAAAACAGAAGTCGATATATTTCTGACTAGTAAGGGCATCAAGGGATATGGCGATAGGGCTGGTGAATGGAGTTGAGGCAGAAGATCAGCCATGATCGCATTGAATGGCGGAGCAGGCTCGAAGGGCCGAATGGCCTACTCCTGCTCCTATTTCTTATGTTCTTGTGTTCCTATTCAAAGTGATCTCCTTTTGAAAGAGGCAAATAGTACTCACTTGAATTTTTTGAAAAGATCAGTTTCTTTATTAGTGTGGAGATCCTCAAAAGGACCCCTCTGGTGACTTCAAAGCACCAAGAGCTGCCTTGTCTAACTCCAGGAAACTTCACTACAGGTTGGGATTGCAATTTTGTCTGCCAAGTTTTCTTCACCATCTCTTAAAAGTCAATCGGTCTCTGGGATATCCCCCAAGTGACTGTTAATGTGTGAACCTTGACAGTAAATGTTGGCAGGATATTCCACCATGTGGCTTTCATAACCGAGTACTGTTCCTTGACCCATGTCCACACATACTAATTTCCAGTGAGAGTCACTGCATCGTGATCAGGAGTGGGCCTCCGGCTCATTTCTCTCTCCCTAAGTGTTGTTCAGGTCATCTGTTGTATGCTATCCTACTGAGAACAGCTAACTGAGCTCAGACTGTAGATTGAACCTGAATGAGCCCTGAATCAGGGTTTTTTCATATGCTTGCGAATGTTCAATGCCATGTTTGCAACTCATGGCATATGATGTCTTCTCACTAACATCTGGATTCCCTTTGGAAAACATTGTTTCAGGGAGCTATCGGGCATTAAGCTGCAACATCCTGTACTCAAACAGCAAGTTGCCACATTTTTGATGAGATCCTTCACGATGGAGCTGTGTTCACAGGTATTCAATTGCGGGGGGGTCCAGGCTAACGGACATTAAAATTCAAGTTGTACAGTGACTGAGCAAGTCAAATTGCAGTCCCATTGCACAGGATTCCTGGACTAATCAGAAATAAAATAAGAAGGAAAAATAACTTATAAATCAAAAATATGTTAAAAGTGTGATTAGAGGAACCGAGAGAGCTGAAAAAAAGTATAGCTGTGGTTCCAAAACACAGCATTAAAAACATTTTTCATTACTTTAACAAAAGGAAGTTAGTCATAGATCAGGCAGTAACCCAAAAAGAGGATGAGCAAAATATACTTTGACTTAATGATCACTTTCTTCCAAGTACTCACCGGGAAAAACATGAGCACCATGCCCTCCTGAAATTGTAATGAATACAACTAAACTTAACTCTTTTTATATAACTTTATAATCTATGTCTTATTAAAAACCTTACAGCTATGCAACTGGACTGCCTGTTAACACATTTTTATCACACCTTTTAATGTCAACATTTTTCTATTATAAGTTCTGGTGTTCTCATTTCTAATAGCCATTGCCTATGTGCCAGTCACCACCCTTTCAGGCAGTGCATTCTAGATCATAAGTTGCTGTGTATTTTTTTTCAAAAGTCTGCATCATCCCTTGGTTCTTTTGCCAATTTTCTTAAATCAGTGTCCTTTGGCTGTCAACCCTTCTGCCAGTAGAAACAGTTCCTCCCTATCAAAATCCTTCATAATTTTAAACATCTCCATTAAATCTCTGTGTAATTTTCTCTGCTCTCGGAGAACAGTTCCAGCCTCTCCACATAGCTGAAGTCCCTCATCACTGGTACCATTCTAGTAAATCTCCTCCGCACTCTCTCCAAGGCCTTGCCATCCTTCCTAAAGTGTGGTGCCCAGAATTGTACTACTCCAGCTGAGGCCTAACCAGTGATTTATAAAGGTTTGGCATAACTTCCTTGCTTTTGTACTCGATACCTCTATTTATAAAGCCAAGGATCCCATATGCTTTTTTAACAGCCTTATTGACTTGTCCTGCCGCCTTCAAAGATTTGTGTATGTGAACCTCTAGCTCTCATTGTTCCTGCACAGTCTTTAAAATTGTACCATTTTAGTTCTGATGAAGGGTCGCAGACCGGAAACGTTAACTCTATTTCTCTCTCCACGGATGCTGCCTCGCCTGCTGAGTGCTTCCAGCTTTTTCTGTTGTTATTTCAGATTTCCAGCGTCTGCAGTATTTTGCTATTGTATTACCATTTAGTTTATATTGCCTCTCCTCATTTTTCCTTCCAAGATGTAGCACTTCTCTGAATTAAATTTCACCTACTATGTACCAGTTTGTCTATGCCCTCCTGAAGTCTGCTACTATCCCCCTTACTGTTCACTACATTTCCAAGTTTTGTTTCATCTATAGTGCCAACTGTGGCTCAGTGGGCAGCACATTCGCCTCGGAGTCAGAAGGTTGTGGGTTCAAGTCCCACTCCAGGGACTTGAGCACAAAAATCTAGGCTGACACTCCAGGGCAGTGCTGAGGGAGTGCTGCACTGTCGGAGGTGCCGTCTTTCAGATGAGACGTTAAACCGAGGCTCCGTCTGCTCTCTACATATCAAAAAGATTGCTGTGGCCCTGGGAAATACCACTGTATACTTCCCTCCAGTCTGATAAACAACTGTTCAACCCGACTCTCTGCTTAATATTGGCATTACTTACAGTTTTGTAGTTTTTCAAACTTTGATCTGCGTCAGTTTTCTTTGAGAATTTGTGTAAACAACTTGTGATAGGACTGGAGGGAAGTACACAATGAAATGGGCAGACGCATGGTAGATGAAATTTAATTCCGAGAAGTGATGCATTTTGGAAAGAAAAATGAGACAATATAAATGCAGTCGCCCCATTTACACTACCTTCATACTCGACTAAAACTAAGGTATTGAAGCTATAATGACAGTTGATGTAACCTGATAGCATTGGCTGAATCTAATAGTATTTACACATAAGTGATGGACAGATATGCAAGTCTATCCGAAGAGAAGGATGAAAATAAAACGGGTGAGGAGCAGGAGCAAAAAAAAAAGCCAAGTGTTCCCATGCACCATGTTGTAGTCACATTTTCTTTGATCACTGCAAATCCCACTTGACATACCAACATGCACAGAAAATTTCAGTATACCCTGGCTGCAGCAGGGATTTGATTATACACCTGGTGTAGTTACTCATGATAAAATAATTTCCAGGTTTTCATTTTTGTTCTTTTTGTGTCAACCTTGATCAGGACAATGTGCTAGTTTACATCAGGAGTAATGGGAAATGTACAGATATCCTAAGATCACAGAGAAAATATTGTTTACAGAGCCTGTGATAAGAATTGTGTAGTTGAAGTCTTTGGTGGCCTCGTGGAATATCTCTACTGTGTGAAAGAACTTGAGAGAAAAAAAAAGTTGTTGTTGTTCCTGGGCAGTCCCTCGGAACCGAGGATGACTTGCTTCCACAATAAAAATGAGTTCTCGGGTGACTGCTGAGTCCAATGCGGAACCTACAGTCTCTGTCACAGGTGGGGCAGACGGTGATTGAAGGGGCGGGTGGATGGGGTGCTTGGGTTGACGTGCGCTTGGCCTCTGCTTGCTCCCGGCGAAGAAACACGAGGTGTTCGGCGCCTTCCCGGATGCTTCTCCTCCTCTTTGTATGGTCTTGGGCCAGGGATTCCCAGGTGTCGGTGGGGATGTTGCACTTTTTCAAGGAGGCTTTAGGGTGTCCTTGAAGCGTTTCCTCTGCCCACCTGGGGCTCTCTTGCCATGTCGGAGCTCCGAGTAGAGCGTTTGTTTTGGGAGTCTCGTATCGGGCATGCGGACGATGTGGCCCGTCCATCGAAGCTGATCGAGCGAGGTCAAAGCTTCGATGCTGGGGATGTTGGCCTGAGCGAGAACACTGATGTTGGTGCGCCTATCCTGCTAATGGATTTGCAGGATCTTGCGGAGGCAGCGTTGGTGGTACCTCTCCAGTGCTTTGAGGTGCCTGCTGTACATGGTCCATGTCTCTGAGGCATACAGCAGGGAAGGTATCACTGCTGCCCTGTAGACCATGAGCGTGGTGCTGGGTTTGAGGTCCTGGTCTTCAAACACTCTCTTCCTCAGGCGACCGAAGGCTGCACTGGCACACTGAAGGCAGTGTTGGACTTGGTCATCGACGTCTGCCCTTGTTGACAATAGGCTCCCGAGGTATGGAAAGTGGTGAAGGTGTTGACGATGGTTTGGATTTCGGCCTCAGAGTGTGTGCAGACGCAAGCATCGTCTGCATACTGTCATTTGATGACAGAGGATGGGATGACCTTGGATCTGGACTGGAGGTGACGGAGGTTGAACAGTTTCCCGTTTGTTCTGTAGATTAGCTCCACTCCAGCGGGGAGTTTACTGAGGGTGAGATGGAGCATTGCAGCCAGGAGGATCGAGAAGAGCGTTGGTGCGACGACACAGCCTTGCTTGACCCCGGTCCATACATGAATTGGATCTGTGGTGGATCCATTGGTCAGGATCACAGCTTGCATGTCGTCATGAAGCAGGCGGAGGATGGTGACAAACTTTTCAGGGCAGCCGAATTTGAGGACACGCCATAATTCCTCATGGTTGACGGTGTTGAAGGCCTTTGTGAGGTCAAAGGCGGCCATGTTGGTTGGTGCTGTTCCCTGCATTTCTCTTGTAGATGACGCGCGGTGAAGATCATGTCCATTGTGCCCCTTAGTGGGCAGAATCCACATTGCGACTCTGGGAGGAGATGTTCAGCCACTGGGAGAAGGCAATTGAGGAGAATTCTTGCGATGGCTTTCCCTGTGGCAGACAACAGGGAAACTTCTCTGTAATTACCGCATTTGGACTTGTCACCTTTCTTGAAGATGGCCACGATTACGGCATCTCTCATCCCCTGGCATGCTCTCCTCCTTCCAAATAAGAGAAATGAGTTCATGTATTCGCGCCAATAGTGCTTCTCCGCCATGTTTTAGTGCCTTGGTGGGGATTCCGTCTGCTCCTGAGGTCTTGTTGTTCTTCAGTTGTTGGGTGGCCTTTTCAACCTCATGCCGGGCTGGGGTTGTGCTGAGGTGGTGGCGAGTAGCATGCTGTGGGATGGAGTTGAGGGCACTCTCTCGTCGAAGACAGAGTCTCGGTTAAGGAGATCTTCGAAGTGCTCCTTCCAGTGGGCACTGACTGCGCCTCTGTCCTTGATGAGTATCTCTCCGTTCTTGGCCCGAAGTGGGGTAGGTGCTTGGGTAGTAGGTGGTCTTGACTGCGCTAAAGAATCCACGCACGTCGTGGTTGTCGTCTAGCTGCTGGATCTCCTGCGCTTTCTCCACCCACCATCTGTTCGTTAGGTGGCGAGTTTTTTGTTGGACCTCGGCCTGCAGGCATCTGTAGAGCTGCTTTCTTGCTCTCGAGTTCTGTTGCTGTTTCCAGATCAGGAATGCCTTGTGCTTGTAGCTTATTAGTACCTGGATCTCCTGGTCGTTCTCGTCGAACCAGTCTTGGTGTTTCCTGGTCGAGTGACCGAGCGTCTCTTCACAGGTGCTGTTTATGGAGGCCTTGAGTGCAGACCAGGCGCTGTGGATACTCTGTGTCTCTGAATCACTGGGAGTCGTATGTTCACAGTGGGTGATGTACCTGTGTTCATTGCTGAATAGAACTGAGGAAAAACGTATACTGTTTGCTGAATACATGGCTATTCATGTCTTGTGTATCTAAATACATTATTGGGCCACACATTGCAGTACAAATTCCATTCTGTTAGACTCTATCATACTTTTCACTTGCTGTAGTGAAGTTGTTCAGCTTCCTTCGGGATACAAATGGTTAAATTTGAATGGCAAACCAAATATTGAATGAGTTCCCATTGTAAAAACTGTTCTACCCTTTTGAAAAATGCTGATGTTAGCAAAGCAAAGTTTTATTTGGCTAATTTGGCACTATTGTATTCATTGTCCGGGTGACGATCTTTAAATCTGATTTTTCTGATTGTCCATTTTACAACGATTAACCAACATTTTTTTCCCCACTAAATATCTTTTATAACTTATTCAAAATACCTGTGTCACCTCCAGATTGTTGTGCAGTGCCATCACCCTGATACTTCACAAGCTCAGCTGCTCCCCATGTTCCAGCGAATTCGCTGACATGTCACATGAAGCAACCCATTTCTTCCAATCGTTTTACATCCAGTAGATTGTGCTCTGGATTGTTTCTGTTTGAAGTCCCTTTTTATGTGGACTCGGAACTCCCTAGCAGGAGAAGCAGCTAGTTGCAATGGGAGGTCACTACTCCACTCCCATCAGTTGCGAGTATCCCGCTGGATGTCAATCTAGTATTCAGAGACCGTAACTCTCATCTCTGCTCACCGGGACTATCTGGAGTGGAGCTTGAACCTATAATCTTCTCACTGAGGTGGGAATGGTACCAGTGAGCCAAGGCTAACTCCAATTACATATTAATGAGAGAGAATTAATTCTGTTCACTTGTCACTCGAAGCTATTTGCCTCATCCCTGATTACATTCCTTCCTTGCCTTCTTACTCAGATGGCACTTGTTCGATCCTGAGCTGAGTTTCAGACTGCACTTCCATTCCATCACCAAAGCGGCCTGTTTTGTTCTCCAAAATATTGCCCTCCTCACTTCACCGCTGTTGATGCTCTCATCCACACCCTTATCATTTCTGGGTTGGATTTCTGAACTGGCCTTCTGAGTTGTACCTATGCAAACTTATCCAGAACTTCTGAAATAAAAGCAGAAAATGCTGGAAATACTCAGGTCAGGCAGCATCTGTGGAGAGAGAAACAGAGTTAACGTTTCAGGTCGGTGACCCTTCGTCAGAACTAGAAAATTTCATTCACTTTGCTTCCAATTTCCACCCTTTCCTCACCTTCACATGGTCCATCTCCGACTCTTCCCTTCCCTTCCTCAACTTCTCTGTCTCCATCTCTGGGGATAGGCTTTTGACAAACATTCACTACAAGCCCACCGACTCCCACAGCTACCTGGACTACCTCCTTCCTACCTACTTTCTCCCACCCCGCTTCCTGTAAGGACTCTATTCCATTCTCCCAGTTTCTCCGTCTCCGCCGCATCTGCTCTGACGATACTAGTGCTTTCGACATGTCGTCTTCCTTCCTCAACCGAGGATTCCCCTCTACTGTGGTTGACACGCCCTCGACCGTGTCCGTTCTATTTCCCGCACTTCTGCTTTCACCCCTGCCCCTCTCTCCCGGAACCAGGATAGGGTTCCCCTTGTCCTCACCTTTCACCCCACCAGCCTCCACATTCAACAGATCATCATCCTCCATTTCTGCCACCGCCAGCGTGATCCCACCACCAAACACATCTTCCCCTCGCCTCCCTTTCAGCATTCCGAAGGGACCGCTCCCTCTGTGACCCCCTGGTCCACTCGTCTATCACCCCCAACACCCTTTCCCCTTCGCCTGACACCTTCCCATGCAAGCGCAGGAGATGCAACACATGCCCTTATACCTCCCCCCCCCCCTTCCCACTGTCCAGGGCCCCAAACACCCCTTCCAGGTGAAACAGCGATTTACTTGTACTTCTTGCAATTTAGTATACTGTATTCGCTGCTCACAATGCAGTCTCCTCTACATTGGGAAGACCAAACGCAGATTGGGTGACTGCTTTGCGAAACACCTCCGTTCAGTCTGCAAGGGTGACCCTGAGCATCCGGTCGCCTGTCACTTTAATTCTCCACTCCATTCCTACTCAGCCCTCACTGTCCTTGGCCTCTTACACTGTTCCAATGAAGCTCAATGTAAGCTCGAGGAACAGCACCTCATCTTTCTATTGGGCACTTTACAACCTTCTGGACTCAACACTGAGTTCAACATTTTCAGACCATAACCTCTGCCCCTATCCTTTTTTTTCCCCCCATTTATTTTATTTTAAAATTTAAAAAAAAAAAATTTAGTTTTATTTTAGTCTCTCTTCCGCATGGCAGCTGTCTTTCATTCTGCCAGTGCCATTTATACTTCATCTAGAGCCATCTTTTGATTCTTTACTTGTCCCATTACCATCTCCTTTTGCCTTGTACCATCTCTTAATCTCTCCTGCCTTCCACCTTATCACAGACCTTCCCTTTTGTTCTTTCCTCCCCGCCCCCCTTTCTCTGCCCCTACACTTGCTTAAAAGCCTGTTCCATCTCCAGCTTTTTCCAGTTCCGACCAAGGGTCACAGACCTGAAACATTAACTCTGTTTCTCTCTCCACAGATGCTGCCTGACCTGAGTATTTCCAGCATTTTCTATTTTTATTTCAGATTTCCAGCATCCGCAGTATTTTGCTTTTGTATTATCCAGAACTTCGCTGTCTGCATCTATTCTGCACAAATTCCAGCTGTCCCACCACTCGACTTGTCACCTATCATTCATGTTCTCATTGCAGTCCTCTAGCTCCCCATCCTCCAAATCACTGATTGCTAAATTCTTATTTACAAATCCTGCAGTGACCTTCCCCATACTATCTATGACCTCCTTCACTCCTGCAACCAAACGTATGTAGAAGAGCAGAACAACTGTGCATTCCCCATTCCACTGCATGATCAATGTCTTTATCCATCACTACCAGTCCTCTGGCATTCTCTCCCTAAAGTACCCTGCCCTGCAGCTGTATCCCTGCCTTTTAAGAGTCTTCTCAAGTTCACTGCACCTTTGGGCATCTCCCCTAATCTACCTTTCCTTGGGGTTCAATCTGCCCCTTTATGAAGATGATAGGACATTTCATGATCTTCAAATCACTGTACACATTTGTTGCTGAGTGTATAATTGTGCAGTATGCGGAAGTATAAAGTTTGGACTGTTGTATTTGATTTGCGTTGTCACGTTACTCTGGAATGTTGTACAGCTGAAGTGAAAGGATTGTGTTTACTGAGCGGTTTTGGCCACCAGCCATTACAATATTATGGTATTGTCCTGCACAATCAAAGACTGCATGATGAGAACAAGAAGCAGTGTAACTAGGTAATAGAGCAACCATCATGGCAGCCACATTGGGGGCAGAGTTGAGGCATGCACAGTATTCATAAGACATGTGTGTATATATAAAACTATGTAGGAGACCAGAAGGATGAAATATTGCACTTCCTATCACATCAAGAATTGCAGCGCCTGCAATTACACATTGACTGTTGACTTTGCAAAATGGAGTGGGAAATGTTGACACAGCAATTTACAATGCTAAATGTGGTGGAAAAGTGTGTAAAAATTATGATGACAGGAAGTAAGATTTGCTGTGTAGGATGCACACCAAGATTTTTAACATTCTAGTCGCACCTGTGGCATTGCACACTGGAGGGGTGGGAAGTTAAGTTTTTATACTGAGAGTTTAGAGGGGATATTTGGATGGGAATGGTGTGGAGGGGTCACAGGAAATGCGAAGAGTAGGAGCAGAGGGAAAGCATGGGAGGCGGTGCAGTAAGGTAGAGGCTTAGGTGGCAGAAGGAGAAGAAAGGAAAGTAGGGGAGGGTAGGAGTAGGTGGAATGTTAGGAGCGAGAGAGGATGGGGCCCTTCCACCCCCTCCCCTTCCCCTCCCCAACTCCTCGCCTCTTGCCCCCCCCCCCATTCTCCTCGTCACTCCCCACCCATTCCCCTTGCCTCTACCCATCCCTTCTCGTCGCCTCTTTCCCCACTTCGCCACGCCCCTTCTCTTTTCCTCTCGGCCCCCCTTCTCCTCTCGGATCCGCTTCTCTTCTCCACTCCTTTCGCGCCGCCCCCTTTCTCCTCTCGCGCCGCCCCCTTTCTCTTCTCCACTCCTCTCGCGCCGCCCCCTTTCTCTTCTCCGCTCCTCTCGCGCCGCCCCCTTTCTCGTCACCGATCCTCCCGCGTCGCTCCCCTCTCTAGAAATCGATGCACATTTGTAATACCCACTGGAAATGTTATGTACGCTAAGTATGGTTATCAATCTTTAACTTAGACACTGTATTATCATTGTTATAAATCCCTGGGTTAAAGTTGCCCATGTGAAGGTACGGCAAGAACTTTTAAGGACACAATGTGACTAAGAGCAGACTTTCCATAATTCTGCACCAGTATCAACTGTTGCAGACAGTGAGGCTGGGCAGTCTCCAGGCAGAAACCCCAGGAGGAAGGGGTGGAGTCAGGTTTTTCGAGCGGGAAACTCGAGCGACTGGAAGAAAAGAGGGCAGGAGCTCTGAAAAGAGGGCTCAGGAGGCAAATGGCTGCCGCATCCCGTCCCGGGCTTCCAAACTCGGCCGCCGCCCTTCGTATTAGTAGCTCTGCATCCAGAACTCAAAGTGGGATTCAGTGATCGTGAAGAGAATTCAACGAAGGGGTTCGGAGTCGTAAGTCTTGCAGGCATTATACATACCATGAGCTCCAACTTAAGTGCGCCAACGAAAGAGTGCACTTGAATTTGGACACAGGGACAGATTCTCCTTTGAATCCATATAAATGGAGAATGTATGTTTATTATGTCTAGATTCATTCTAATGTATGCAAATGTCTAATTTAGGTCATTGACCCGTAATCTTCTTATACTGTCTGACGTTAAAACTATAAAGTAAGATCATTAGAATTAAGCCATTGTAGTAGTGATCTCCTTACTGGACTATAGAATACTGTCTACAACAGAGACCACATCTCACATATATCTAGAGAACCGTGAAGGGGTTACACATTGAAGGCCCATCAATCATGTACTAAAGCCAATCTATGGAAACAGAGCTGTACCATGTATGCAATTGTGTTTTCAGGAGCCCAAGGCACAAATGGAAAGGAAATAGTAAATAGATTTAATGTTCAAATTTGTTTTTGCTGTGAGATACCTGCAATGGGGTAGGGCTAGACCAGGTGTCAGGTGAAGAAGAGACGAGGGTGCCAGAAGAAATAGTGGGGTAATCCAAATACCACTGACAGTCTGACACCGCTATATATATTTTTCAGAAACTGGGTAAGTTATCAGCTTTCTGATAACTTCTGAGTTATTCTGTTTTACCCAAGTCTTGAAGGAAGAAAACATTTCAGCTGGATCCCGATACTCCAGTGCCCAGACCATTAAATTAAATTGACTAAGCTTGCACATTGGACTTAGAATCCTCGCCTTATCTGTATAAAAACTTTGTTATAAAATATTAATTAAAAAATACAACAATTTAAAGTTAATAACTTCTTTGAGCAGATAGATGTGTACCTTCTGGAATCTCAGAAAAAAAATCAAATGGCGGTCAAGCTGGCACAGGCAGCTTTGCACTCGCCCACAATTGCACAATTAACATGACAAGTTTATGTAGGTGAAATACATTATAAATGTGGACATAGGAATTTATAATGGCGAAAGATGACCCAAAAAGTGCAACAAAAGTGACACCAAAGTCAAGCGATGTTGACGAGAAGTGCATGCAGACATTTTTTAAAAGCTTTTTTTTATTGCCCTTCTGTTTTTTTGCTAATTTTCTCTCGTACTTCCTCTCGGCTTTTCTAATTTCCCTTTTTGGTTCAGAGATATTCTTTATTTTGTCCTGACTTTCTGTTCCAGGGACACCAGCACTGAAGACTCCTCACTTGTGCTGTCCAAGATGAACTTGAAAAATGAGTCAGATCATATTAGAGAATGAGGTCACATGTCCAATTAAGAGCTGAATACATCAAGCCCAATTCAAGCTCAGCTCTGTTGACTTTGTTGCTTTGCGTGAAGCAGTATGCCCCGAGGCTCCTGGTGTGGTGGAATCCTGCTTCATGTGTGGCTTCCATTGCACCAGAAAATGCTTGCAGAAGAACTGCAACACTATTTCTGAATGTTAAATTTTCACTAGTAGCTGGTGAGGTACATAAAGGCCAGTGAGTGAAAACCGTATTGCTGGCCTGTTTCAGGCGGAGTTGCTCAGTCTGTTGGCAGCCAGAAAAACGTTTAGCCTTTTGGTGGCAACATTTATATTGCTGCCAAGGACATGCTGCTTCTGGACATGCTGGCAAAACCCACCTCCTTAAGTGGGCCTCTTAACCTTTTGAGGCAGCAGCGTTGATTTGTTTACTTTACAGGGTTGTAACTGGTTGGCCGTGCGTGAAAGTAAATGGAGCTTAAGAGTTTTATTCAAGTCTTGAAGGAAGAAAACATTTCCGCAGGATCCTGGTACTCCAGTGCCCAGACCATCAAATTAAATTGACTGAGCTTGCACATTGACTCAGAATCCTCGCATTACCTGTAAATGTTTATGCTAATTGTACAACTTGCAAAATCTTTCATTATTGATTGATTGAATAATATCTTCAAGTTTCTAATAAAGTTTTGATTAAATATTAGCACACTATACTTCTGGCTAATTGAATAGTTTCAGCTTGTGCCACATGTCAATTTTTAAAAAAACATTTGTTTTAATTATTTCTCCATGAACCTTCTGCTGCAATAGCGCCGATGTGCTTCAACACTTACGAGAATACCTTGTTTGTGTCTGTTACCATTTTTTGCAAAAAGGCTGCTCTGCCTTTTCTTGTGTCTTGCCTGTCTCGGACTTCTCTTCCTCTCTATTACTAAATCTTGGCATTTCAGTTGAATAACTTGTGCATTCTAGTTTACTTACAATTTTTAATTCCATGACCACTTGTTGATCCTTTTTATTGAATTGGAGGCACGGTCCTTTGTCTTTTGCATGTAGCTACCCACTGGTCTGTAAAATGAAATTTAAGCCTAACCATTAGACTGCTGGCAGATTCAGGAAATTTCCGAACTCCCTTGTCAAAAAATAATGGTTCAGCGTTGCTTTATTAAGTAGTGTTATGTGGCGGTCCCAACGGTTGTCCTTTACATTGAGTTACATAATTCCCTTTAACTTATGTATAACTTGCCTAACTGTATGTACTTAATTAACTTATTTGTGTAACTTACCAGTTAGGGCTGTTACCTCTAACTTACCTGTTGGGCCGTTGCCCCTTTAAGAGGCGGCCTAACGCGCTGACGTCACGCATCATCTGACGCATGCGCGTCGGCCGCCGACCTGACGCCACGCATCACTTGACGCATGCGCACTGGCCGCCGGCCCGATTCGGGCTTCCAAGACGGCCGCCGGCCCGATTCGGGCTTCCAAGACGGCCGCCGGCAGAGTCCAGCCTACCGTGACTTCAGCCGCATCGGCCAGCAGGCGGGAGGGAAGTGATCCTCCACTCCCGCAGCAAGTACCGCAGCCTTACAATCCTGGCCTCAAAGCCAGCCTTCGTACCGGGGAGAGGTACGATGCAACGGCGCAGGTCACGTGACCGCCCAAGCGAACGTGCCGACGTCATGACGCGGTCACGTGACGCCCAAAGCGGGAATAAAGAGCCGAGTGTGAGGAGGTCATGAGGCTCCCCACGGGACTGGGAACGCAGTCCTTGTGGTGTCCCCGCTGGGACAAGGTCTACAACATGGTGCTCCTGCAGTCAGCCATCTTACCTGCTACCTTACTTACCGTAAGACCTACAACATGGTGTTCCTGCAGTCAGCCACCTTACCTGCTACCTTACCTGCTGTAATTATCCTGTGATCTACAATATGGTGCTCTTGCAGTCAGTCATCTTACCTGCTACCTTACCTGCTGTATTATCCTGTTCTGGTAAATAAACAACTTATTTATAGTTCGTCGAAGCTAAACTCTTTTATATAGTGGCGATTTACACGAACCACTACAGTTACCTATTTTGTGCATATGATTAATTGTCCACACAGTCGATGACTTAGTGGCCTTTAATATTTGGTTGTCTGCCAGATTCAATTGTCCTATAACTTAGCTGCTTATAATTTTGTTGCCTTTATCTTTAATTTTTTTAATTCATGCACAGGATGTGGGTGTCACTATCAAGGCCAGCATATATTGCCCATCCCTAATTGCCCTTGAGAAGGTGGTGGTGAGCCGCTGCCTTGAACCGCTGCAGCCCGTGTGGTGAAGGTCCTCCCACAGTGCTGTTGGTTAGGGAGTTCCAGGATTTTGACCCAGCGATGATGAAGGAACAGTGATCTTTTTCCAAGTCAGGATGATTAGATTTTTGTTGTAGGATTGTGGGGCCATGTTGTGCCTAGTTGTTCAACTTGGTATATGAATATAAGCTGAAGAATTGTATGGCAGAAAGATGTTGCTAATTGCAGAAGCTTTAGAGCAGCATTCATGATGTAATGTGTAACAGTACTCTGGAGTTCATGAACAGGTTGTAGATTAGAGTGCCTAAAGGATCAGCTGCAGACATCAAATATTGAAAGGCCGTTGGCACAGATCTTAGTCTACTGATAGGGTTAGATGAGCTTACAGTAATTAATGTCACTATTGTTCTCGGCCATCTGTCCAACAGTCATTCAGGGTGGCAGTTTAACACGGTCAGTCACTTCCAAAAGGAGGAGTCAGGCTTTCTGTTGCATATATTTGTTTGAAATTGCCAATTCAGCCAGTTCTTCCTGTACAATAACTTGCTTAGAGCTGTACTCTAACGCACAAATTTCAAAGGCAATAATAGAGATGCAGTAGAAATTTTGTTTGTTGTTAAAAGATGTACCAAATATTGGTGCATTCCATTAAGTATAATTATGGTTGCAAATGAGGCTGGAGGTTACAATTTGTAAACTGAGAGGCACCATAATGCAACAAAATCTACCTGAAAGACCAGATGTGTACATTTAATATCTGTACCAAAAATATTAACCAAAGACTGACAGGAAAAACTGTAACGGAACAATGGGTGATCTTTAAGGAGGAGATGTTCCAAGGACAGGCTAGGTACATTCCAACAAGAGGGAAGGGCAAGGGAACCAAAGCAAGGGCTCCTTGGATGACGAGGGTGATAGAGAAGATGATGAAACAAAAAAAAGAGGGTGTATGATGCATGTCGGGTGAATTCTTCAAGGGAGAACCAGACCAAATACAATAAGTTGAGAGGGGAAGTGATGATGAAAGTAAGATTGGCAAAGAGAGAATATGAGAGTAGAATGCGGTTAACATAAAAGGGAACCCAAAAATCTTCTACCGGCATGTAAACAGTAAGCGGGTAGCAAGAGGTGGGGTGGGGCCTATTAGAGACAAAGAAGGTGATATATGTTTAGAGGTGCAGGGCAAGTCTAGATAAGTGTGTTGTATCGGTGTTTACTAAGGAGGTGAATGCTGATGAAATATTGGTAGAAGTGAAAAAGGTAGAAGCAATGGAAGGGGTCAAAATTGATGGACAGGATGTACTAGAAAGGCTGGGTGTGCTTAGAGTGGATAAGTTGCCTGGTCCAGATGGCTTGCATCCCAGGTTGCTAAGGGACTTGGGGGAGGAGATAGCAGAAGGGCTTGCCATAATTTTCCAATCTTCCCTAGATGCGGGGGAGGTGCCTGAGAATTGGAAAGTGGCAAATGTGACACCACTGTTCAAGAACGGGTGTAAGGACAATCCTAGTAACTACAGGCCGGTCAGTTTAACATCAGTGGTGGGTAAAGTTTTAGAAACAATAATCAAGGAAAAAATTAACGGGCACTTGGAGGGGTTTAAGCTAATTAAGGAGAGCCAACACGAATTTGTAAAAGGCAGATCGTGTTTGACTAAGCTAATTGAATTTTTTGATGAAGTAACAGAGGGGATTGATGAAGGGAATACAATGGATGCTGTCTACATGGATTTTAGGAAGGCGTTTGACAAAGTACCACATCGAAGGCTGGCTAACAAAATTGAGGCTCGTGGAATAGGTGGGTCAGTGGCACCTTGGATAAGGAATTGGCTTAAGGACAGAAAACAGCGAGTTGTGGTAAATGGCTGTTTTTCCAGACTGGAGCATGGTAGACTGTGGTGTTCCCCAAGGGTCAGTGCTGGGGCCACTGCTTTTTTTGATATATATATATAAATGACCTGGATATTGGAATACAGAGTAGAATTTCAAAATTTGCCAATGACCCCAAACTTGGGGGTGTGGCAAACAGTGAGGAGGATACCAATCGACTGTAACAGGACATAGAAAGGCTGGCAGAATGGTCAGACAAGTGGCAGATGGAATTTAATACAGAGACGTGTGAGGTGATGCATTTTGGCAGAAGGAACAGGGAGAGGCAATATACAATATAATGGCACAGTTTTAAAGAGTGCAGGGACAGGGGGAACTGGGAGTTAATGCGCATAGGTCCCTGAAGGTGGCAGGACATATTGAGAGAGTGGTTAGCAAAGCATATGGGCTTTTGGGCTTCTTAAATAGAGGTATTGAGTCCATAGTTATACAGCTCAGAAAGAGGCCCTTCGGCCCATCGTGTCAAAAGTAGAGGAGTTATGCTGAACCTTTATAAAGCTCTGGTTAGGCCACAACTGGAGTATTGCGTCCAGTTCTGGTCACCACACTTTAGGAAGGATGTGAAGGCCCTCGAGAGGGTGCAGAGGAGATTTACCAGAATGGTTCCAGGGATGGGGGATCTTAACTACAAGGACAGGTTGGAGAAGCTGGATTTGTTTTCATTAGAGCAAAGGATGTTGAGGGGTGATTTGATAGAGGTGTACAAGATTATGACGGGTTTGGATAGGCTAGACCGGGAAAGGCTGTTCCCACGAGTTGATGGTACAAGGACTAGGGGACACAGATTTAAGGTTTTGGGCAAGACATACAGGGGGGATGTGAGGAAAATCTTTTTTACGCAGCGAGTGGTGAGGACCTGGAACTCTCTGCCAACGGAAGTGGAGACACTCGATGTTTTCAAGGGGAGACTGGATAGGCACTTGAGGGGAAATAAACTTACAGGGCTACGGCGATAGAGCGGGGGAATGGGACTGACTGGATTGCTCTACAGAGCCCACAGGGACTCGATGGGCTGAATGGCCTCCTTCTGTGCCATTATGACTATATGACTGATTTGGTGTTGAATCTTTTGTGGTCCCCTTCCTGTTAAAAATATTTATCCTAAACGTGGCCTTTACAGATAGTATTTGATGCCAGATGGTAAAATTCCATGATATTAGTTGACCATTTGCTGTTTTGCAGCTTTACAGTGAGTGAATTGCAAGATTTGAGACCCCATTATCTGTTAGAAATCCTAAAGGAACATTTTGATTTAAAGACATTGTAGTTCTGGGAGGGATGAAGTTAATGATTTTTAATAATGAAAACAATTCTGTATTTGGAAAAATTTGAATAGACAAGGAAAGAAATTGTACATTCCATTCTATTCCCATTGATGACTTGCTCTTTTCTGTACCTATCTCTCTGTTCAGTTCTGGGAAGCATAATAAAGAACTTAAAAACTTAGTAATCAGCTTATTGATACCACAGATTTTGCAACCATTAATCACAAGCTTGCAAAATACCACAAAGCAATTGAACATCATAGGCTAGGAAGCGTACTCTTTGAAGAATAATGAATCTTGCTATGGGAAGTTGTCATTTACTAGTGTAATACAGCTTATAGTAATAACCCATGTGGCCAATGACGCCCTAGATCTTGGATTGGTGCTCTCAGCTGATGCAGAAAAAGCATTCGACAGGAATTCCTATTTTTTAATGGTGTATAGTCAAAAATAGATTTTAGGGCCCGTCTGATATATTCTTGTCCTCGTAACTGGAGCAGTCGCCTCTGTACTTTTAACCTCCACAACAATGCATCAGGTTTGGTCACCATACTTACCACCAGAGTACCGTTAAGGTAATCAGAACAGGTAGCTGAGAATTGCATGCATCCCTCTGCGCCGATACAGTATTGTGCATCTCAAGATCTCCTACATTAGACCCTATTGTTGTATCTGCAACTGGGCAATGTAGAATGTTCTGTATACAAAGCTGGCTAAATCAAATTGGAGACAGCAGCATGGAGAGCAGCACTTGTCCAGGATTGCTTTAAGGTCACCTATTCCATGTGGCTGAAAAAAAGTAAAACAACTGACCCATTATAATGTACTGGGTATGCAGCACTGGAGGAAAGGTCCTTCCAGCAGGTCTAGAAGGAAGGATAGCATCCTGGAAAATGGGCATATTGCTAAGATTTCTACATGGTTTTACATGCTGCCTGTAACCAGCCTTTGGGCCACATTCTGACAGTTGGGCACAATAAACCAGATTATTTTGGGATGGAAAAATTTGGTTGCGAAATTTGCAACTGTCTCTTACTTAAGAGGAAAAGCTTGGTTTTCAGCTACAAATATCAATATTGAACTGCACATGGAAATTTAATCTAAACCCAGGTATTATTCATCTCCCTCCACCCCCACAAACGCCATCTTACAATTATTTTGGAAAATATAGCAGTTATAGCTCAGCCACGCCTGATTAAATGGCTATAAAGTTATTTGTAAAAAACACACTTATTCAAAAAATGTACAAATCAAATGTCGAAGTCTGGGAGAAGGACCCAGAGGAGCAACCAACAGCAGGGCCATGGACTGCAATTTGGCAAGACACTGAAGTCATGCTTTCACTTCCAGCAGGCTGAGAGAAGGGCAATCTGGCTTCTTGCATCATACATGTTGTTCCATCTATCTCCACAGCTCAAACCCGACTGAAGCAAATTGCTGGAGGATCTGTGGGAAAAGGGACGATTTCTTCTGCACGCACCACATTATTTATAAGACAATGTGGAAGTGCTGGGGAACTGAAAGAATGATGTAACTTGAAATTTAACTCAATTCCAAGTACAGTACTGCCTATTTGGTCGCCCCACTTGTGTACCACTGGATCTTATGAGTAGTTTGTTGGCATTCCTGTTTATTGGCTTTCAGTTGTATCCCTCTCCACTAGTACTTCCTGCAACCCCCGCCCTGTGAAAGTCCTGTGGGAAGTGGCCCTGATGGAGAGTGTCGTATATTCCCTTTGTTTGGACGTGTGTTAATAAGATGCCCCTTTCTAGTCTATGCCAATCAAATGAGAATGAAGAATTTGGAGTAGATCACAAGGAATGGTTGATAACTAGTCCAGATTCGAGAGAATCAATACATGCCAGAAAATGAATAGACAAAAATAATTAAAAGAAGGGAAGGTAAAGCAGCAAGATGCAGGATAGTAAATCATAACCATGACAACAGTAAATCATAACCATGACAACAGAAAGGAAAAGGCACCAGTCAAATCAGCAGGGGAAACTGCAAAAAGATCTGGATTATAGCAGTGAATAAGATGTGAGAATGAGAACTCCCATGAGAAATGTGTATAATGTTGAGAAAGTAACGTACTACACCATTGTAATGTAGCCCTGATGTGACCTGAGATTGTAGTGAGATAAATTATTCATACAAATTGTGCTAATGTAACCCAGATCTGAAAGTGACTGAACACTGGAAAATAGTATACTATTTTAGGAATACGAATAACATAGAAGAACAAATGCATTCTTGCAGCCTGATCTGTATTGTCACGAAGACTTCAGAAAAGCATAATGGTCGATTTGAAAACTTTTGGTGCCGTGTCTTTGTGTGCAACACCAAATTGAAGCTCATCGGGTAACAATGATATAAATCTTTTGCAAAGTATTGTTGCCAGTGTGTTCAGTGATAGTGCTGCAGTATTTTATGATGAAATGAGTGCAGTACATTTGTATCATTGCAAGTTTGTTTGCACCAAAAGTAGTGGCGGCTGGTGACTTTTGACAAATGAGACACAGCTGTACATGCCTGAACAAGCCAGCATGTAACCATGGGAGTGGCCCTTCCTGTCGAATACCACCAACGTTGTAAGCTGTAGGAGGCTCGGGGTTGTTAAAAGTAGTGATCAATAAATCCGTCCTGGGAACTAGTCCTTTCTCACATTGCCACAGTAATTCAGGAGAAGATAATTAGGCCAGCAGAGTTTAAAATTGGCTGCTACTATGTATCTAAAAACTTAAATACCTCCAGGTGAGGCAGTGCCTTGTGCCTAACCTGACCAACCACCTCTGAACCAAAATAACCAGTTAATTTTCTTTCCATCCTCTCTTTCTTTCTCTCCTCTTGCTTTGCTCTCTCCTCTTACCCCTCTTGCCCCTCTCCTCTACATCCCTCGCGCCCCCCCCCCCCCCCCCGGCCTCTGCACCCCCTCTCTTCCACCCCCACCGGCCTCTCTACAATCCCCCCCCCCCCCCCCCCGCCGGCCTATCTCCTCTGCGCCCCCTCTCTTCCACCACCGCACCCCCCCCCCCCCCCCTCTCCTGCTGGAATGTTGTCATTTTACCTGTAGCCCCAACCCTCAAGTCTACTGTGCTCTGCCTGCTGGCCTTGGGCTTTCATTTAGTTTTTCTAAGGGCATATTGCAGGGAAAAACAACATGATCACCTTGAATTTGTAGATGAGCCATTATTGAGGGAGCTGATATTAGGTAGGGAATTCCAAGATTTTGGTGCAGCAACAATGGTGATACAGTGGTGTGTATCTAGAAGTGGTGTTCCCATGATAACGGCTCTTTTCCTTCTTGGTAGTAGAGGCTGCAAGGTTGGGGGTGCTTTTGGATGAGACGTTAAACAAGGCATCCTCGCTGGTGGATGTAAAAGATCCCATGGCCACTATTGTTAGAAGAGCTGGGGGGTTCTCCCCAGTGTCCACGACCAGCATTTATCCCTCAACCAACCTCGATTTTAAGAAAAAACAGATGATCTGGTCATTATCACATTTCTGTTTGTGGGAGCTTGGTGCGCGAATTGCTGCCGCGTTTCGTAGATTACAACAGTGACAACACTTATTACTTCATTGGCTTTAAAGCGCTTTGGGATGACCAGAGGTCAAGTAGGGCTCTATATAAATGCAAGTCTTTCTTTATTGCTGCAGTGTATTCTGTAGATAATAAACACTGCAGGCACAGTGGAGTGGGTGGATATTGAATCCAATGACGGGTGCCAATCAAGCAAAGTGCTCCATCCTGGATGCTGTTGAGCTTCCTCAGTATTGCGGCTGCATCCATTCAGGCAAGTGGTGAGTATTCCATCAGACTCTTGATTTGACCCTTGTTGATGGTGGATTGTGTTTGAGGGGTTGGGGCAAGCCATTTGTAGCCACTTTTTTTTAATGTGGTCTGTCCAGTTAAGCTTCTGGTCAGTGGTGGCCCCCCCCCCCCCCCCCAACCCCGCAAGATGTTAATGGTGAGGGACTTGGCTGAAGGCCCAGGGAGAAGTGATTGGGCCTTTTCTTGTTCAAGATGGTCATTATCTGCTGGTTTTTGGCTCAAGCCTGGGTGTTATCTGGGTTTTGTCATGGCCTGACATGAGCTGCTTCATTATTTTAGGAGCTGTGAATAGAGCTGGACACTAGAATAGTCAGCAAACAGCAACTCCTTATCTTATGATAAAGGAAATGTCTCTGATGCAGTAGCTGAAGATGGTTGAGCCAAGAATACTGCCCTGAGGAACTCTTGCATTGATATCCTGGCTCTGTGATGACTGGCATCGAACAGTCGTGAACATTTTGCTTTGTTGGGTATTACTCCATCCATTGGAGGTTTTTCCCTTGGCCCTAGTGACCTCAGTTTTGTTTGGGCTCCTTGGTGCCATACTTGGTTGAATTTTGCCATGATCTCAGTCCACGACTTAGCATCAGTAAACAAGTTATTGGTGAGCAGGTATAGCCTAATGGCATTAGTGATGACTTCTGTGATGTCAGCTGTGGCTCAGTGGTAGCACTTACGCCTCTGAGTCGGAAGGTTGTAGGTGGTTCAAGTCCAACTCCAGAGACTTGAGCACATAATGCAGTACTCACTCAGTACCGCATTTATCGGAGGCGTGCTGTCTTTCGGATGAAGCGTTAAACGGGGCGTCTGCCCTATCAGGTGGTTGTAAAAGATCCCATGGCACTATTTTGAAAAAGAGCAGGGGCATTCTCGTCGGTGTCTTAGCCAATATTTATACCTCCATCAACATCAATAAAAGAGATTATCTGGTCATATTTCTCATTGCTGTTTGTGGGACATTGCTGTCAGCAAATTGACTGCCACTATTCCTACATTACAACATTGACAACACTTCAAAACTACTTCATTGGCTGTAACGGGCTTTGGGACATCATGAAAGGCGCTATATAAATGCACATTTTTTTTCTTTATCACTTTACTGATGATTGGGAGGAGGCCGACAGGGCACTTAATGAGATTTGTCCTTTTTTTGGGATATGACATCTGGGCAATTTTTCCACATTATTTGGTAGATGACTGTCATAGTTGCACTGGAATAATAACTCAGTTGGGTTGAGGGGGGTGGGTTAATTCTGGTTTTTAAGCAGTACAGCAGGATGCTGTTGGGGCTCATAACTTTCACTGTGTTCAGTGCACTCAGCTGCTGATTAATGTCACGTGAAGTGAACCAAATTGGCTGGGCTGAGTGGGATTGTCCACGTGACGCATCTGGCTGAAGACATTTGCAAATATTTAATCCTTGTCTGTTGCACTCGCATGCGGGCTCTGTCATATTTGGGAATGTTTATGGAGGTTAGTTGACTGATATACCACCAGTGTTCTTGACTGCTTGTTGTTGGACTCTGCTCTGATCTGTTGGTTGTAGCACGACTTAGGTCTGTCTGCAGCATGTTGTTTTCTGTGTTTAGTTTGCAGGTAGTTCTGTACTGTAGCTTCACTAGGTTGGAGTCTCATTCTAAAGTATGTCTGGCGTTGCTCCTGGCAGGCCCTTCTACACTGCATTAAACCAGGGTTGGTCTTCTGGCTTGTTGGAGATGGAGGAATGAGGGTTGTGTCAGGCCATGAAGTTATAGGTGGTGGTGTGTCATTTCAGCTTTAGCTTACTCGGCGTGCCTCATGATTTGCAAGTTTTGGGGTGCTAGATCTGTCCTTTGTCTGTCCCATGGCAGTAATGCCACACTACATAATAGAGGGTGTTCTCATTATGAAGATGAGACTTCGTCTTCTTAAGGACTGTGTGGTGGTCACTCCTGCCAGTGCTATTGTGGACTGAAATGTTTGCGACTAGTAGGTTGGAGAAGATGAGGTCAAGTAGGTTATTTCCTCGTATTGTTCCTTAACCATCTGATGTAGGCCGAGTCTGGCAGCATTGTCCTGAAGGACTCTGCCAGTTCAGTCAGTGGTGGTACTACCGAGTCACTCTTGATGGACTTTGAAGTCCCAAACCGAGAATTTGTTCAGTGCTCTTGCTTCCCTCAGTGATCACTCCAAGTGGTGTTCAACATGGAGGAATACTGATTTGTCGGTTGAGGGGTGCTGGGGGAGAGGGACGAATCAGTAGGAGTATCCGGTTCCTTGACCTTGTTTGCCCTTTGGCTATGGCACTTCATGGGATCCAGAGTGAATGTTGAGGACTTCCAGGGCACAGGCCACCCTTTATACCACTGATAAATATGACTGAGTATAGCAATGTCAGGTTGTTGTTTGATTTGTTTGTTGGACTGCTCTCCCAGTTTGGGCACTAGACCCAGATTTAGGGAGGACTTTGCAGGCTTGACTGAGCTGGATTGTTTAGCTCGTCTATAGGTCTTCTAGATATTTTTCTTATGATTGTGTTCTGTAGAGATTGTTGACAGGTGAGTGGTCACTTCAGAGGGCATCTGTTGTGGGGCTGGAGTCATGTGTAGCCCATAAATTACCAGATTAATTGAACTCCATTTGTACAACTTGCCATGGTAGGATTAATGACTATGCTACGTAGGGTTGCAAAATTCCAGGAATTTTTAAAAGAGGAAACTTTCCATGGGAATTTATGGGAATTTTGAGTTTTTTTGCACACTGATGGTTTTTGTCTCTGACCCTTATATCTTTGTCATCAAAATAGACATACTGTTCCATACAAATAAAAACAGGCTTTCAAAACTTTACGATAGCAAAATACTGTAGAAGGGTTTCGACCCGAAACGTTGACTCTATTTTTCTCTCTCCACGGATGTTGCCTGGCCTGCTGAGTTTTTCCAACATTTTCTGTTCTTTCAACACTTTATTTAGGTTATAATTTTGAACTTTATTAGACCCCCACAAAAAAGACCCATCTAAAATAAAATAAAAAGAGCGTCAGCTTATTTAGCCTGTAATTTGTCCTTATTTTGTCCCTTTGAGTCTTCTACTCATGAGTCTTCTGAGTCTTCTACTCCTCATTGCTCCTCCTGATTCTCTGACTCTGGCTCTGACGTGTCCATTTCCTCCTCTGTGTCCGTGTCTAGCTGTGTGGTGGACATTTCTGTATCTGGCTCAATAAGTTGTAGGTTCGCCCGGATAGCCACCAGTTTCTCCACTCTCTTGTTAGTCAGCCTGTTGCGCACCTTTGTATGCGTATTCCCAAAAAGTGACCAGTTTCGTTCAGAGGCCGCTGATGAAGGTGGGATTTGGAGTATCACCGATGCAATGGGTGACAGGGCCTGAGATGCACAAAGTCCCTTCCACCAGGTATCTGCACTGATATGCTTGCATGATTCCCATATCCCGTCCCCATTCCAAAGACCTTGCTTGGTAGAGAACTTTGCCAGACTTCCCAGAACTTTGCCCACGTCCAGATTGAGGTGGCGTGAGAGGGTAGAAATCACACTAAGCGCTGTTGATCTGTTCTCCAGAAAGTATTGGTCTCCCAATATGCTTTGGGTCCAGCATGTATGCTGCAGCATGAATCGGCTTGACACAAAATTCTTGACGCGTCTGTATGAATTGAACAATTGCCTTCTCCTCTGCTTTGAGCAGCAGGGATGTGGGTAGGGCTATGCTGATTTGTTCTTTTAAATCAGCAAAAAGCCTGAGAACATCTGACAAGACAGCAGCATCTCTTTCAATCTGAGCAATTGCAGATGCTACTGGTGAGAGTAGTTTAAGGCTGCGAACAACTCTCTCCCAAAACGCATCATCCAGCAGTATTTTCTTGATGGTGGTTTCCATATCCCCAGACTGGGATATTGCCATTTCTTGCAGCGACTCCTTACCCTCCAGAAGGCTGTTGTACATTATGACACCACCACCCTATCTAGTGTTGCTGGGCAGCTTAAGTGTGGTGTTCTTGTTCTGTCTCATTTGCTTGGAGTTGTAGGTTGCTGCAACTACCTGTTTTCCCCTGACATACTTAACAACTTGCTTGGCTCTCTTGTACAGTGTTTCCATGGTTCTCAAACCCATGATGTCCTTGAGGAGCAGGTTAAGCCCGTGAGCTGCACACCCAATAGACGTAATATGAGGGTAGGCCTCCTCCACTTGAGCCCAAGCAGCCTTCATATTCGCAGCATTGTCAGTAACTACTGCAAAGACCTTTTGTGATCCAAGATGACCGCTTTCAGCTCATCAGCAATGTATGTGCCTGTGTGTCTGTTGTCCTTCGTGTCTGTGCCCTTGAAGAACACTGGGAGAGGAATGGAGATGATGTAGTTTATGATGCCCTCCCCTCATACATTTGACCACCAATCTGAGATAACTGCAACACAGTCTGCCATCTCTATCGTTTCTTTGAGCTTTCCTTGGACTCTGTTATACTTAGCCTCCAGCAAATAAGTAGACAAAGCATGTCTGGTGGGAGGACAGTATGCAGGGCGAATAACATTGAAAAATCTCTTCCAGTATGTTACGTCCGTGTAATAATAAGAAAAGGACTGCAGAGAACGGTACAACAGGTGTTTACTCAGCGTGGTTCAAACTGCAACTGAAACAACAGATTACTACTCAGCGTTATATACAGGTGTGGTCACTGTCGGTACTACAGTATACATGAGCTGTAGAAAGTAGTTCCCCCCCTTAAAGGTACATACATTACAATTCCTCCCCTTTTAGATTAACAGTACCGTAACACTCATTTAACAATTAAATATCAAACTAATTACAATTAACACTTTTAACATGCAACATTAGCTGAAAATAGTCTATTTATAAATTCAGTCTTTGGGGAGGCTTCCTGATCCTTTCTGGATAGCGCCTTTCCCGAGTGTCTTGCTCTTGGTGCGGAGGCGATTCTGGCCCCCTGTCGTCGGTTGGTTCATCAGCTTCCGATGCTACTGTTTCTGGGGTAGATGCTACCTGTACGTCGGGTTCATCACCAGGTATGTATGGGCGAGGCATGGGGTTGACTTGTTCCTGTGACTCAAGGATCTGGTCAGCACGGCGTCTCATGATGCTCTCCCCAACGTCCACTGTGTACATTAGTGGCCCCTGCCGTGTGCATATCGTTCCTGGTTGCCATTTCTCTGTTCGGTAGTCGCAGGCCAAGACTGGTTGCCCTACATTGAAGCTCCTTGTCGGCTTCTCATTGATGTGCTGGAATTGCTTACTCAACATCTCTTCGTACATTTGGTCTGAGCAAATCCAGACGAGATCTCAACCTTCGGTTAAAGAACATCATGGCCGGGGCCTGGTTGGTGACTGCATGTGTCGCATTTCTGTAGGCTAACAGGAAATTGTCCACCTTATGCTGCAGTGGAATGTCGTCATCACACATGGCCTTTACTGCTTTTTTAAAGGTTTGTACGAACCTCTCAGCCAATCCATTTGTGGCTGGATGATACGGAGCGGATGTGTAATGCCGTACCCCATTCCTTTTCATAAATCTTCGAAACTCTTCGGACACAAACTGTGGTCCGTTATCAGAGCAAATCTGCTCTGGCAAGCCGTTCCTGGCAAAAATGGTCCGTAGGACTGCAATAGTTTTCTCCGTGGTGGTGGAGGACATTTTGATCGCCTCAGGCCATTTCAAGTGCGCATCCACGGCTATTAAGAACATTGAGTCCATGAATGGACCAGCAAAATCAATATGCACCCGTTGCCATGGAGATGAGGGCCACTCCCATGGGTGTAGAGGGGCATGTGGTGTTGCATTTTGGACCTTCTGGCATCCTGAGCAGCTCTTTGTCAGGTCCTCGATTTGCTGATCGATCCCCGGCCACCACACAAGCCCTAGCAAGGCTTTTCATTTTCACCCCTCCCAGATGACCTTCGTGAAGCTCATTGAGCACTCTCTCCCTTAACTTGGGCGGAATTACCACTCGGGATCCACACATCAAGGTCCCCTGGCATACCGACAGCTGTTCTCTTCTGGATGAGAATGCTGGCAACAGTGAGTCGCCATGTGCTGGCCATCCCTTCACCGTCAAATCATAGACCCGAGACAGTGTCGGGTCATTTCGGGTCTCCTTCTCTATACCAGCGTTAGTTACTGGCAAGCATTCAATTATAGTCGAATGAAATATTCGACAGTATCCACTGCTGGTGCTTCCTCCGCAGTAGGCAGTGGCAGGCATGATAGCCCATCAGCGTTTCCATGCTGTTTCGTGCCCTTCTACTCGATTTCATATTGGTGCGCCCCGAGAAAAAGGGACCATCTTTGTAGCCGTTGCGCAGTCATCACCGGAACGCCCTTCTTTGGATTAAAGATGGAGACAAGTGGTTGGTGGTCAGCCAGCAAGGTGAACTTCTGCCCGTGCAGATAGTGATTGAACTTTTCCACTCCCCACAGTAGGCTGAGGGCCTCCCTGTCAATCTGGGCGTAGATACGCTCGGCTGAGGTTAGTGACTGAGACGCAAAGGCTACTGGCCTCTCCGAGCCGCCCGGGAATTTGTGCGACAGCACCGCTCCAATGCCATAGGGTGATGCATCACACGCCAACCGAATTGGTAGTGCTGGGTTGAAATGAGCCAACACCTCTTTTGATGTGATCAATGCTTTGCTCTTCTGGAAAGCTCGTTTACATTCGTCACTCCACTTCCATGGTACCCCCGTTTGCAGTAGGGTGTTCAGTGGGTGTAGTACGGTAGACAAATTTGGCAAGAACTTATGGTAGTAGTTCACCAGCACGAGGGACGACCTCAGTTGTGACACATTTTCCGGTGCTGGAGCCTTGACTACTGCCTCAATCTTTTCAGGGGACTTATGTAACCCCTCTTTATCAATAACGTGGCCACAATACGAGATCTGCTTCTGGAAAAACTCGCATTTGTGGCGATTAGCTCGGAGCCCATATTCCTTCAATCTAGTGAGCACCTGCTCCAGGTTGGCGAGGTGATCACTGTCATTTTCGCCCGTGACCAGGATGTCGTCCAAATAACACTGGGTTCCTGGAATCCCTTGCAGGACTTGTTCCATTGCCCTTTGCCAAATAGCCGGAGCTGATGCTACCCCGAACACCAGCCGGTTGTATTGGTAGAGACCTTTATGAGTGTTGATCGTGAGGTACTGTTTCGAGGCTTCTTCTACCTCCATTTGCAGGTACGCCTGGGCCAGATCAATCTTAGTGAAGCGTTTCCCTCCAGATAGCGAGGCGAAAATATCTTCAATCCGCGGAAGCGGATATTGTACAGTGTGAAGGACTGGGTTCACTGTCACCTTAAAGTTCCCACAGATGCGAACCTTCTTTGGTTCCCCAGGCATATTACTCAATGACCTCTTCATTACAGGAACGATGGGTGTAGCCCACTCGCTCCAGTCCACTTTGGACAGTACTCCTGAACGTTCCAAACCTTCCAGCTCTGCTTCGACGGCTGGGCAGATCGCATAAGGTACCGGTCTGGCCTTAAAAAATTTTGGGCTTGCATTTTCCTCTATTTTGATCGTCGCTGTTATGCCTTTTAGTGTTCCGAGTCCCTGCTGGAACACTTCTTGTGCGTCAGTTAGCATTTTTGACAGTCGGCCAGGTGTGACGTCGTCCTTTTTGGCATCTACAGTCAGTGCTTGTATGGAATGCCAATCTAATTGTATCTTCCGGATCCATTCACGTCCTAGTAGTGGTGGTCCTCCATCTGGCAATACATATAGGTCCATTTTTGGTGTTTCCTTGCCGTTATATATAACGTTCACCCTTATTTTTCCTTTGGGGTAGACTTTTTGCCCTGTGTACGTCTTCAAGACAATCTTTGTATCTCTCAAGGGTATATATGAGAATAGCCGCTTGTAGTCCCTTCGGTTTATGATGGTTAGGGACTCCTGCTATCTTGAGCGTGACCCAGATAGTTTGGTGATCCTCCGTTTTGATCACCTTATGTAGTTTCAGACAACCCAGTTCCTTGCTTCCGGAGTCTGTATCACTCTTCTGTTCGTCTGAACTACTCTCCGTCACCTTATGTACCTTCTTGTACTTCTCCTGTGGAGATTTCTTGCTGCTGGTTTTCTTTCCTGACCTGCAGACACTTGCTATGTGTCCTACTTTTCCACACTGTCTGCACACTTTGTCCTTGAACCAGCAATCATTATGGTCGTGTGTTGTTCTGCTGCAGCGATAGCACTTCACTGTTCCGTATGACATTTCATTTGTGCCATATTCTTGCGGTCTCCGTTGTATCTCTGCAGCGCCCCGTGCTGCTGCTTCGTGTGATACTGCAATGCTGAAAGCCTTGTCCAGCGTAAGATCTTTTTCTGATAGAAGCCGTTTCTGGGTTCCTTCACTTTGAAGCCCACACACAAACTTGTCCCTTGAAGTATCTGCTAGTCCCGTTCCAAACTGGCAGTGTTTCGATAGCTTGCGCAGTTCCGTTAAATACTCAGCATTACTTTCATCTTTATGCTGGTTCCTTTTGTGAAACTTAAATCTTTCTGCTATCAGCAGCGGTGTGGGGTTTAAGTGGTCCTGTAGGATTGACACTATGTTTTCAAAATCCTTTTCTACTGGCTTCTCTGGGGTTACTAGGTTTCGTAGTAAACCATACGTTTTTGTACCCATTGAATTCAACAATACCAGCGCTTTCTTGTCATCTGGCACTTCATTCGCCTTGCAGTATACTTCTATGCGTTCGACATATGTCGCCCAATCTTCGACTTCATTGTCGAACGCTGTGATACTGCCATTCTTCGGCATTTTTGGGTGTGGTTAGACTGGCTTAAAATGGCGTCTCCCGCGCTTTCCTTTCTTCCCCGCTGCGGCTTAAAATGGCGTCTCCCGCGCTGCTGCCAACGCCGCTCTCGGCGGTCCTCGTGGCAAATGGCGACGCCCTGTGGGTTTCGTGCGCTGCTCCTGCGCTGCTGCCAACGCCGCTCTCCGGTCCTCGTGGCAATGGCAGCGCCTCGCGTTTTTCTGCGCGCCTCTCTTCCCCCCCCGTTGACGCTGCTCGGCTCTTGACCACCGGCTGCGCTCTGCTCTCTCGCCTCTTTTCCCCCCCCCCCCCCCCCCCCCCCCCCGTTGACGCCGCTCGGTCCTGAACACCGGCTGTGTCTTGTGTGCTCTCTCTCCCCCGTCGACGCTGCTCGGCCTTTTTCTGTGCCGCTCGGTCGGGCTCTAGCCCGTCGCTGTCCGGGAAGGGTCTGCGCAGTACCTGTTGCCAGCCCGTTTCGCTGGACCACCGTGACTGGAAAGCCAAGCCTGGCTCTCGACAGCCTCCCCTGCGATGCTCAAATCTCCGCTGGATGACTGGGCGGTTGCCCGTGGTCAACGCCCGTGCTTCTGGACTCGACCTTCTTCCACTGTTCTCCAGGAGCGAATCCCTGGGAGGTGATGCAGAGTTGCAGGTAGGTTCGAACTTGCTCGTCGCCACTGTTACGTCCGTGTAATAATAAGAAAAGGACTGCAGAGAACGGTACAACAGGTGTTTACTCAGTGGTTCAAACTGCAACTGAAACAACAGATTACTACTCAGCGTTATATACAGGTGTGGTCACTGCCGGTACTACAGTATACATGAGCTGTAGAAAGTAGTTCCCCCCCTTAAAGATACATACATTACACAGTACACATTGGCTGTGAGCCTGTTGCATATACAGCTCGAGCAAGGCACTCCTCTGCATTCTTCTAGCTATGGTTATCCATTGTATCAAAGAACCTTCCAAGTGGGCCAGGAGTTGCTGATGGTAAGGAGCCTGATGCTGAATGTGAACCATCATCTTGAATGGAAGCAGAGGAACTCTGGGCTGACTGCTGTGAGCTTTGAGTGAAGTTGTTGCATTTGGATAAATGCTGCTGCATCTTTGTGGCATTCTTTACATATGGCTGTGTACAGTGTTTGCACATGTACACAGTCTTTCCATCTTTAATGCCTGGGGTAAAATGGTTCCACACATCCGACGGTAAACGCGGCATTGTTCTATGCAGAGAAATAAAGGGCATTCGTCTCTGTGTCGAACTGTGGTCGATCAGCACGATTGCAACAGGGCGAGTAAATTTTTCCTGATGCTCCATGTGATGGAAGCATGACCTGTGCACACATGATGCTACATCACCAATAGAGGGAGCTAATCACTCATCCACTCATCCAACCAGTCAGGACACATTTGTTCACAGTCACACACAAAACTTGTAATTATTAAAACAAGCCAAGTAAGAAGATAAACATATATTAAGAAATTCCTTAATAATTAAGATTCCATCCTTGTTAGTAATTTTAGGAGAGGACCTGTGGGGGTGAAAAAAATGAAAAATACAAAAAAAAACAGTATTAATGCTAGCATGTGCTTTTTTGGGCAAAATTCCCAAGCTAAACTTCCCGTGGAAAATTTCTGGAAATTTACCGGAAACTTTCCACCCCTTCTCAACCCTAATGCTACGACATCCTGACAGAAGCACATCATTCCGAATACTGGTTTTGAATTGCAAAAATAATTTTAAATCTGTTTTTATGTTTCCAAACCATAAGCAGAATAAGGGAAGTGATTACTTAATCGAATATTCCTACAAACAGTCAGTGAGGGGAACACTTTATCAGTTTGTGTACCTAAGACATCTTGTATGGTCACCCAAAACTTTTTTAGAAAGTGGAGCTTGGAGAACTGGCATCTTGAGAGTGGTGTAACAGTCCATTCTTCATCAGTGGGTGATTTATAGTAGAGTTGTTTGCTGGTGTATACGGAGATGAATGGGAGTGCTTTCTACACTCTTCTCCAAGAAGCCATTTCGTTTCCTTAGGTGCTTCGACGTTTGGTGCTACTGTAGCTAGGGTTGCAGGAGAGTGACATCAATGCACCAGTTTCCTTTGGTTTAATATTACTAAAATCAGCTTCTTCACGCAATGATAGGTGGCATTGTAAGGAGTGTAGATGGAAACATAAAATTACAAAGCGATATTGATAGATTAATTGAATGGGCAAAAGTGTGGCAAATGGATTTCAATGTAGGCAAGTGTATCCACTTGGGATCTAAAAAGGATAGATCCGAGTACTTTCTAAATGGTAAAAATCTAGAAGCAGTGGAGGTTCAGACACTATGGGGTCCATGTACATAGATCATTAAAATGTCATGGACAGGTACAAAAAATAATCAAAAGGGCTAATGGAATGCTGGCCTTTATATCTAGAGGACTCGAATACAAGGGGCTACAATTCATGCTGCAGCTGTACAAAGCTCTGGTTAGACTGCACCTGGAGTACTGAGAGTAGTTCTGGGCACCACACCTTGGAAGGATATATTGGCCTTGGAGGGAGTGCACTGTAGATTTATTAGAATGATACCCGGACTCTTGAGGGTTAAATTACAAGGCAAGATGACACAAACTAGGGTTGTACTTCCTGGAATTTAGAATTAAGGGGTGATTTGATCGAGGTTTTTAAGATATTAAGGGGAACAGATAGGGTAGATCGAGAGAAACTATTTCTGCTGGTTGGGGAATCTCGGACTCTGGAAGATAGCCAGGCCTTTCAGGAATTAAGTTCGGGAACCCGTCGACGCGCAAAGGGTGATAAAAGTTTGGATTTCTCTTCCGCAAGCGGCAGTTGATGCTGGATCAGTTGTTAATTTTAAATGAGATTGATAGATTTCTGCTAATCAAAGGTATAAAGGGATATGAGGCAAGGACAGTCATATGGAGTTAGGTCACAGATCAGCCATGATCTTATTCAATAGTCAAACAGGCTCGAGAAGCTAAATAGCTCACTCCTGTACCTATGATCCTATGTTCATGCAGATAACAGATTTGTAGACCCATCTATTCATATCTTGTGGTGCTGTTGGAGGTGCAGATTGAAACCACCTCTTTTGGTAAACAAAAAGCAGAAGACTGCAAATGCTGGCAACAACAACTTGTATTTATATCGCGCCTTTAACATAGTAAAATGTCCCAAGGCGCCTCACAGGAGCATTGTCACAAGGTGATATTAGGGCAGATACGTCGGAGGTAGGTTTTAAGGAGTGTCTTGGGGGAGGAAAGAAATGTAGAGAGGTGGAGTGGTTATGGGAGGGAATTCTAGAGCTTAGGGCCTTGGCAGCTGAAGGCAAGGCCACCAATCGGGGATGTTCAAGAGGCCAGAATTGGAGGAGCGCAGATATCTCGGAGGGTTGTAGGGCTAGAGGAGATTATAGCGATGGGGAGGGGCGAGGTCCTGGAGGGATTTTAAAATGAGGATGAAAATTTTAAAATTGAGACGTTGCTTAACCAGGAGCCAATGTAGGTCAGTGAGCACAGGGGTGATGGGTGAACGGGACTTGGTGCGAGTTAAGACACGAGCAGCAGAGTTTATGGAGGGTAAAAAGTGGGAGGCCAGCAGGAGTGTGTTGGAGTCGTCAAGTCTAAAGGTAACAAAGACATGGATGAGGGTTTCAGCAGTGGATAAGCTGAGTCGGGTGATGTTACGGAGGTGGAAATGGGCGCTCTCAGTGATGGCATGGATATGTGGTCGAATATGACACCAAAGTTGCAAATAGTCTGGTTCAACTTCAGGCAGTTGACAGGGAGAGGAATGGAGTTGGTGGCTTGAGAACAGAGTTTGTGGCAGGGACCAAAGACGATGACTTCTGTCTTCCCAATATTTAGTTGGAGGAAACTTCTGCTCATCCAGTACTTGCAATCAAACAAAAACAGAAAATGCTGGAAACAAGCAGCAGGTTAGGAAGCATCTGTGGAGAGAACAGACGAGTTCATGATTTAGGTATGGACCTTTCATCAGAACTCGGCTGTTGTCTTCACAGATGCTGCCTGACTTGCTGAGTGATTTCATCTTGTAGGAGCAAAGCGACAGAAGCAGGGATTATTTCAGCAGCAGAAAGGGAGAGGTAGCAGTGGAGGAAGATAGTGTTGCGGAGGTGAAAGAAAATGATATTGATGACTTATTGGATGTGGGAGTGGAGGGAAGATGAGCTGGTTGAGCTGTATACCAGGATTCTGCACCTCTGGGCTTGGCCTAAGCCACAGAAGTACATGAAGTTGAGGTTGGAGGTGCACATGTGTTTGCAGAAGCTGAGATGATTGCTCTGGTTTTGTCTACATTTTAGCTGGAGAATGTTTTTGCTCATGCGTGTCTTAATGGCACCATTTCCATGGGGTCCATGCAGGAGGTGGCAAGGTACTGCTTAACATGCCTGTGAAAATGAGACAACCCTGCCCCCACCTGTAACCAGATAACATTGTTGATTAATATAAATAGTGAAGTCTATTGTGTGATAGTTATGCATGGAACCAGGAGCCAATTGGGAGGTTACACAGCGTGTTTGGGGGCGGGGTGGGGGGGTATGTGGGTATGTAGAGGGGGAAGGATTCGGGAAGGAGAGGAGGGGCAGCGGTGTCAAGAGGAGGAGGGATGGAGAGAGGAGTCATTCTTCATCATGAGTTGTTGGTAGACTTCTTTCATGGTAAGCATCACAGTTCCCATCCTGGTCCCACAAAATACGTGGTAATTACAGGTGAGGAAGGCCACTTGCATCCATCCGGAAAAGTCTTAATGTACCCCTTTGTAGCATCCAGTTGTTTCATAAATAATTTCAGGGTTTTTTCCTCTCCTGCACTATCTGTAAGTTTATTCTGACAAAGTGATCAACTTGTGGAAGAATTTCCTGATATTAGTACTAAAATTACCTTTTACTAGTTTGAACCCGTGTCCCCGAGTACTCCTGCAGTTTAATTTAAAGTAATATTCTGGGTTAACTTTCTCTATTCCCTTAACAATCTTAAATATCAGCCATGGCACAGAAATAGCGCAATCACCTCGGAATCAGAAGGTTGTGGGTTCAAGCTCCACCCCAGAGGGGAGTACATAATCTAGGCTAACACTTAAATGCAGTGCTGAGTGAGTGCTACATTGTAGAAGGTGCTGTCTTTTAGATGTTAAACCGAGGCCACGTCTCTTCCTTCTTGGATCCATTGGCACTATTTGAAAAAGAGTTGGGGAGTTCTCCTGGTATCCTGGCCAACGTATTACTCAACCAACACCACCAGAACAAATTATGTGGACATTTATCTCATTGCTATTTGTGGGACCTTACTGTGCATAAATAGGCTGCAGTAGTTGCCTGCATTACAGCAGTGACGACACTTCAAAAGTACGTCATTGGCTGTGCAGCGCTTCATGACTTCTGGAGGATGTGAAAGGTGCTACATAAATACAAGTTATTTGTTGTATTTCTTATTTACTTCTCAAATCGCCAGATCTGGCCTAATCATGCTGTGTGGCACTCTCCTCCAATAACTAGGTTCAGTACTAGGACCACTGCTGTTTTTGATATATATTAATGACTTGGACTTGGGGGTACAGGGCACAATTTCAAAATTTGCAGATGACAGGAAACTTGGAAGTGTAATAAACAGTGAGAAAGATGGTAATAGACTTCAAGAAGACAGACAGGCTGGTGGAATGGGCGGACACGTGGCAGATGAAATTCACCGCAGAGAAGAATAGGAAGAATGAGGAGAGACCATACACCCTGGTACAATTTTAAAGGGGGTGCAAGAACGGAGACCTGGGGGTGCTTGTCCACAAATCTTTGAAGGTGGCAGGACAGGTTAACAAAGCAGTTAATAAAGCATACGGGCTCCTGGGCTTTAGAAACAGAGGCATTGAGTACAAAAGCCAGGAAGTTATTCTAAACCTATAGAAAACACTTGTTTGACTCCAGCTGGAGTATTGTCCAATTCTGGGCACCACACTTTATGAAGGATGTGAAGGTTCTCGAGAGGATACAGAAGAGATTTACTAGAATGGTTCCAGGGATGAGGGAATAAGTTACTTGGATAGACTAGAGAAGCTGGGGTTGTTCTCCTTGGAGCAGAGAAGGCTAAGAGGAGATTTGATGGAGGTGTTTAAAATCATGAAGGGTTTAGATAGAGTAAATAAAGAGAAACTGTTTCCAGTAGCTGAAGGGTCGATAACCAGAGGGCACAGACTTCATGTGATTGGCAAAAGAACCAGAGGCAACACGAGGGGAAAAAAGTTACATAATGAGTGGTTGGGATTTGGAATGCACTGCCTGATAGGGTGGTGGATACAGAGTCAATAGTAGCCTTCAAAAGGGAATTGGATAAATACTTGAAGGAGAAAAAATTGCAGAGGTATGGGGAAAGAGTGAGGGAGTGGGACTCACTGGATTGCTCTTTGAAAGAGCTGGCACAGACTCGATGGGCTGAATGGCCTCCTTCTGTGCTGTACTATTCTATGATTGTATGAACTAGCCGTTACTCCAGGATTATTATGGAGGACAAGGACAACCCGTGCTCCTTTTTTCTCCATGACAAACCGCCTCCTCAAATGCCTTACTCTGTCTCCTGTCCCCTCAAACCTCACTTTCTACACCAAAATGTGAAGAACTAATGTATTTCTTTGTCACTAAGACCATCTGCACAGTTGCCTCTGCTGCCGCCTCCTGCTCCAAGTTATTCACCAAGACTATCCTTACCACTGTGTAGTTGCTCTTCTCATTCTTCCCCTCTGCACCTTCCAAGCTCACTTGTTCCATGAGACCAATGAGATGGCCAGTATATCATAAATTTACATAAAATCTTCACATGGTCAAAACTTTAGAAAAAAAAATTCTTCCCTTTCATCAAGCACCAGATGCACAGAGACTGTCTGATGCAAGAACCACTACCAGAACAGCAGTGACTGTGCTGAAGAAACTTGACATCAGCTGTTTCAACAGTTACAACTCCTCCCAGGATGTCATTATTTACCAAAGGCACTCAGAACTTTAGAGCTCAAACATTGCCCATCCGTTCCAGCATGACATACCCAGTCAGTATCTAGAGTCATAGTACAATTCCTTTTTTATTTGCTGTGTGTAGATTCAATTGTTACTAGGTTTCCTAATAATCTATTCCTCAACTATGTTGTGATGGCCATAAGTGTACATGATTATTCACTGACAACCTTATTGCGTGACTTTACTGGATGCACTAGTCAAAAATAGCAAAGCTGCAGTTCACCCAGTTGCAGTAAAATGAGCAACGAAGGGTCACAGACCTGAAACGTTGACTCTCTTTCTCTCTCTCCACAGATGCTGCTTGGCCTGCTGAGTGTTTCCAGCATTTTCTGTAATTTCAGATTTCCAGCATCTGCAGTATTTTGCTATTGTGAAGTAAAATGAGTAATTGTTAGACTCCAGAATTTGAAACAGTGCATGGGACAATAAATCAGCTATATCCCAATTTTAAAATGTATAGATTAAAGACTTGATCCGTTTAAGAGGCGGTCAGACTGTCGTGTTAATTTTAGACTGAGCGGGAAGGTGTTCAGCTCTGCAGCCAACAAGAAGGGCTCGTAGCAATGGCAGTTGTTTTAGGGGCCATGGGGGTGGGTGGGCTGGGGTGGGGCAACGATGGAGACTTAATGACCAGTAATCACACTTTAACAAGGTGTGAGCGGCTGTTTAACTGCCATAAGTAGCCGGCCCACTCAAGACTGTGGTGCCTTTACATAGAATTACATAAAATCTACAGTACAGATACAGGCCATTCGGCCCAACTGGTCCATGCCGGTGTTTATGCTCCAGACGAGCCTCCTTCAACTTATCCCATCATCATGGCCCTCTATTCCTTTCTCCCTCGTGTGTTTATCTAGCTTCCCCTTAAATGCATCTATACTACTTGTCTCAACTACTCCTTGTGGTAGTGAGTTTCACTCTCTGGGTAAAGAAGTTCTCCTGAATTCCCTGTTGGATTTAAATTGATAATTGTAATTTAAATTGTGCTCGACGCCTATGGCAAATGGTCAGCTCCATTTGCCCGATTTCGGTCTCTGTCTGGGATAAATGGGTTGGTGCAGGTGATAGGAACTATATTCATTATTCTTTGAAAGAAAATCAGTATTCATATATAAAGCTCATCTACTTTTATTCTCCCCCTTGACTTAATGTTCATAGCACTTGTTAGGCTTAAATTTGTATGCATTGCTTTGTGGCACAGTTTGGTATTTGCTGCCTCCTCTGGTCAAAGAACTGCATGTGCAGTTCAGAAAAATGGAATTATATGCAACATGGAAGGTGACAAATCCCAGTTGTACTTTGATTACTGTCAGGATGACAAAGCATATGTTATAGAAGAGGTAACATTTGTGTAATGTAAATTTAGAGGGACGTGCTTATTAGTCTTAACATTAAACTAATGCTCCCACATGTACTGTATACAGGTCAACAGAATCTATCGTAATATCTTTTTGTGGATTGAGTCTTCCCATGAAAATTGTAAGAATAGTTTAATGCAAATAAAAGCAGTTCTGCAGTAGCTACATCTGGTAATCTCGTGCTTTAGTCTCTAGAAATCCTAAACTATGAAAATATAAAATGCACATTAGAAGAGATTTTTATCATGGTATCGTGAAAATTTGGGGGCACTTGTAGATTTTGTTACATCTCTAGGTGTATGGATGTGATTTGTTTTGAAGCTTAGTACTATTTGGGTATAATGTAATAAATATAAAGTTGGTTTGTTCACGACAGATGCTGGCTTTGTATAGCTATGTGTAGAAATTGTAATTATTTGTGTATTTAATGGTTATGTTTTACTTTAATTCAAGATTCGGGCTGCAATCTTGTATACTTTCGATGTGCCAGAGTGGTCCTGGTAAATTATGATACCTGCTTTTTTTAAATTGGTGTTTAACCTCAATATCTGTACACTGCACACTGCTTATATTCTCTTCTGGCTGCTGAAAATCTGATGTCTGACATGTGTAAAGCTCTACCCACTTCCTTCATGGTAACTGTTCAACTCTGTTCATTCCTTATCCCAATTTAAATTCCCCACTTGAAAGATTCGCTGCAATCTAAGTTTTGCTCATCTAATTATTTTTAACTTGCCTTTGCTTACTTTCTAATTCTCCAAGTTCTTCATCAAGATAGCATTGATTATACAGAAATAGCGCACTCTTTAGGGACTAGTTACCTTAAGATTAAATTTAAAGTTTATCAGATAATCAGGGCAAAAAATTAGATTTTAAGAAGGTAAAGGAATAAGGAAAATGCTAAAGGCAATTAACTCAGAAAGATATCAAAGTTGAAGAAAAATTATGTTGCCAGGAAAACTATGTACAGCCTGTTGCAATGCTGCAACTTCTATGTAAAAGGTATTGGGGAAAACATTTTCTCAACAACTTAGATTTATATATTGCCTAGAATGTAGAAAACTTTCAAAAGGACTTTATAGAGGGGAGCAAAATTGAATAGGTGCTGAGTTATGGTTAGAGAGTTATCAAAAGCTTAGTTGATAACATGGGCTTTAAGAAGGCTTTTAAAGTAGGGAGATGGAGCAGCTGAAGGAGAGAACTCTGGTAGTCGGGACAAGCTGGCTGAAGGCTCTGGGTGGAAGGGGGTTGCGCAAAAGGCCAGAGTTGGAAGAGCAAACAGTACAAGAGAGGAGGTTGCAGAGGTAGAGCGGGGACAAAGTCTCGTGGAGGGATTTGAAAATAAGGATTTTTAAGAAATGAATTCTCTGGATACGGGTGTCACTGGCAAGGGCAGCTCCCTTACTTGGCTTTCTAGGCCACGAGGGCAATTGAGAGTCAACCACGTTGGCCACATATAGGCCGAAGAGATAAGGTGGCAGGTTTCCTTCCCTAAAGGATTTTTAAGGCAATCTGACAGCGCCATGGTCACTTTTACTCGTTTCTATATGCTGAATTCAAATCTCAAACTGCCATGGTGGGATTCGAACTTGCAGACTGAATTATTCATTCAGGATTACTAGTCCAGTAACATCACCACGACGTTACCGTACCCATTCTGATTAGATGCTACGATGAGAGAGTTAATGTGCTAGAGGGATGAGTTTCGATGGGCCGGGTGCCTTTGCTAATTGCTGTCTTGTCCGTGCCAAATTCTTTGCATTTTTAAATGCCTTCTGCGGTTTTTTTTGTTGACAATAAACACTCCTGTGTTTTTTATTTTTAAATTGCTGAAATAAATTTACTGGGTACAGTAATTCATTTTTTTCCTGAGCAAGAAATTACTTTGAATTAACGAGAATAGACTGTACTATTTTTGTATTCCTATTTACCCACATTGGTGTCTTTAGCCGTTCTAGTTATTTTGATTTTACTAGGATGAATTTCAATTTGGCCTCTTGTTTTGCAAATATTTCCCACTGTAGATTTTTTGGACATCTGGGAAAACATAATGGCCCAGATTTAGCTGGAGCGGGACATCTCACGGCAAACCCCATTAGTTAGACTTAGAATTGCATGTTTAGGCTTTAAAAACTTGCCCACAAAGTTGCTGTGGAAGTACGAGCTGCTAATGGTGCAGCAAGGGCAACAGGGCATCTGGGACTTTGATGAACACTGGTACATGCAGTGTATCTCCTTAACCAATGAGATTAAAGGATTGAGAAATAAACAAAGGAAGGACTGAGAAAGAGCGTGAATTAGAGTGGATGAATTCAATGTCAAATCAGTTTCAGAAAGAGAGGGAAAGAAAGATTGGATTAAGCGAGAGAGAAGAGGCGGAAAGGAAAAGGATATTTTTTTTTTAATTGCTATTTTTAAAATCTCCTGTAACAAGTCACAACCTGAAGGAATTTCACTCCACACTTTTATAATTGTTTACTTTCTGGGCAAGAGAGGTTGATTGGCAGTCATTAACAATTATCGCAATGTTAAAAAGGTAATTATGCTGATAATTACTAGACTTCACTTTCTATAGTGAGCTTAATGTGCACATGCTGCAACTTCACAAAAATCATGAGGTTGAGCACAAGTTTTAGTTTTCGCGAAGCTAATGGTGGAGTAACGCAAATCAGCCAGTAACATGGTGATTCGCAACTCACTGGGTACCTTTTCCTCGCTACAAGTTGCTGGCCGATTTGCACATTCATAACAATGCGCATCGTTCAGACTCCGTTATTTTTTTTCAGTAAAACCTGGCCCGATGTCTCAGTTTCCTGTCTTGCACTCCCAGGATCACCTCGTGCTTAATATGTCCAGAAGAATGTTGTAGGGCCCTAGTTTTATGTACCCTGAACATTCTAATATTTGCAAAACCATAATACATTCCAAATAACTCCCTTGGGGATTATCTGAGCACCAATTTGGTTCTTATTTTTTGTAAAACAATTTTAGCTTATTCTTGTATTGCTCTTGTGCCGCTGTCTCATGCAGCCAGCAACAATATCAAGCTAAACACACTGGATTTTTAATATCAGCAGCCAAGAAATCCCTTTTAAAAAAAAACTGGGTCTTCCTGACGGCCACTGATAGTGACACCATGGCATTAGAACTTTGTGTGTGCACACTGACCAAAATATCACCGCAAATCTGCACATGCACAAAATATCATGTCTCACTTTGCAGCAGTTTACGGGTAGACTAGGTGCACTTTTCAAAGATAAATTTAGGAGAGTGGAGGACTTGGGTCATTCTCCCAAGACCTAGGCTGCAACATAAAGCAGCTTTCGAAAATGGCCAGTGGTTCAGAAATATTCCAGTGAATATAGTGAGCAGTGGAGAAGGATGTCTGGAGCTTTTAGGTTGAGGGCTGAAGTATTGTACCACAGTGCCCCAAATGTACTTAATTTAAAACTGCACAAGTGTTGGTTCCAATGAGCAGGTCTGCAATAGGGGAGATTTTATTTTAAGAGATAAATTTATGATTTTTTTTATTGTAGATAAAAATGTTCCTTGGAGAATATTGTTCCTGGAATTTACAGTTGAAGATTCAGTGTGAATGAAGCCTGTTTGCATGACAGCTGTTTTGTATTTTCAGTTGTTGCAAATTAAATTGCAGGCAAAGTTTATGTTTAGTGTATGCAAGATGCAGGTGTAGTGTCTTTTTCTTAAAATGGAGAAAAATTACAAGTGCAGTGCATCTACAACTTTGTGCACCCCACCCCATTATTACATGTTTACCATCTTACTCTTGTAACTGTTCCATTTCAACACGTAAACTCATTACTGTGAAATCAGAAAAAGGAACAGTACTCCTTTTATACTTGTGTGAACACAGCAGCAGTATATATACAGAAAGGGGGGTTGGCACTGCAACATCTTATGTGGTGACTATTACGACTACATTAACTTAAAATTGATTTGAATCTTTATCCCTTAAGTTTAAGTTGACATACCAATACATATATTGAACAGGGAGCTTAATATGTTTGGTTTACGTTCTCTGTTGTTGCAGAAGAAAGAAGCTAGGAGAAATTATTTATGTAAACTTAAACTATTTCCCTGTGCAGACATCATGTTTCTTCCATCAAAAGAATGCGTGTGTGTGTAAAAGTTTTTAAAGAAACATTATCACCTGTTGGAAATAAATGAGTTGTATCCCCTGCCCCAGTGAATGCATAAAGGGAATTCAAAAGTCTTCTCTAGGCATATAAATAGTAAACGTGTAGTAAGAGGAGAGGTGAGGTGGATTAGGGACCAAAAAGGAGACCTACGCATGGAGGCAGAGGCTGAGGTACTAAATGAGTACTTTGCATCTGTCTTTAGCGAGGAAGAAGATGCTGCCAAAGTCATAGTGAAAGAGGAGATACTGGATGAGATAAAAATTGATAGAGGAGGTACTAGAAAGGCTGTCTGTACTTAAAAGTAGATAAGTCACCAGGACTGGATGGGATGCATCCTAGGATGCTGAGGGAAGTTAAGGAGGAAATCGCAGAGGCACTGGCCATAATCTTCTAATTCTCCTTAGATACAGGGGTGGTGCCAGAGGATTGCAAATGTTACATCCTTGTTCAAAAAAGGGTGCAAGGATAAACCCAGCAACTACAAACCAGTTAGTTTAACCTCGGTAGTGGGGAGGCTTTTTGAAACGATAATCGGGGACAAAGTTAACAGTCACTTGGACAAGTGTGGATTAATTAAACTAAGCCAGCATGGATTTGTTAAAGGCAAATTGTGTTTAACTAACTTGATCGAGTTTTTTGATGAGGTAACAGACAGGGTTGATGAGGGCACTGTGGTTGGGAGTGGAACTAGCTGAAGTGCTGTTACAGAGAGCCGGCACAAGCTTGGCAGACCGAATGGCCTCCTTCTGTGCTGTAACCATTCTATGATTCTATAATCTGGCAGTGAAACTCCTCACCCCCAACTGAGTAAAAACTCTGGGATAGAAGCACAGTTTCAAAATTAAGGTAAAGGCCACAATTTTTTCAAAATAGTGAAGCTGTGACTGGGTGCAATTAGTACCGCTGGATGGATTTGTGTTTGGGATATTCGGCTAAATTAACTTGCTGTCCCAGTGGGGCGCTGTATTAGAAGGCCGTCTAGGTCAGAGAATTGGTGCTACATTGTTGTAGCCATATCTCTAACCCATACGCCTTCGAGTATAGCTCCCCCCACCCCTCAAGATCATCCCCGAAGGGGAGCAGGGGGGCAAGATCAGTGAATTTGCTGATTATATTGCTGAGAGAATCTCGAGTGAATTTTTTTATGTAATTTGCTGTGAAGTAACTTCATATCATGCAGTGGTACTTGACTGATGACCCCTGCAATATCAAAGGTAAACTAGTTGACACCCAGTTCATTTCTACAGATACGTAAGCAGTTGGCACATGGAATTTTCATGTGGCAGCAGTGGTCCAATGTGTGTGATCACCTTGAGAGCTGGAGGTGGAGCAATAAAACCGAAGAAACTACAGAAATTTGAAGCATGGTAATATTTTCTTAACAAGGAAGTAGAAAAGGATAAAATAGCAAGCTAGCCCCAATTCCCCTTTTCACCTACCCCTGGCTCAGTTGGTGTGAAATTTCTGCACTCCTGATCAAAAATATATCATGTCAGAATTTTTGAATTGTTAAAATTTTGGCTGATACTTGCCTGTCAGTTGAAATTCAGTGCTCTAATTTGCACTTTGTTTATTTACTGCAGACTGTCGATGATGATGCGATGGATGTTTGAATGAGGTGACAGCCGTGGGAAGGAGGAACGATGCCCAAGAGCGGGTGTTCTAAAACACCACAATCGGAAGATTACCCACTCAACATCGATATGGTGGAGAAACAATCGGGGAAGAAGGTAAGATTGTAGAATCACCAAGAATGTGAAAGAGTTGTTTTAACTCTTTGGTTTTCCTTAACATTTGGTGGAGTAAGGCCCGAGTTCCTATTATCTAATACTATGGCAATTAGATATGATTATGATCCTGAGAAGGTGGATGCGAACAAAGAACCTAATGAGCAGAAAAGGAATTTAATGATCTTGTACCTGTTGAGAAGTGGGATTGATGGTTATAATGATAACATCGCTATTTTTGCCTAGGGAGGTACAGGAAGGAACTTCACGTTCTTTAAAGTAGGGATCATCACATGGTGTGGCAGCAGGGAAGCCCAAAGTAGAATAAATATACAGTACATGGGTTCTGCATGGAGCAGGCTTAATGGGCTAAATGTGCTTTTCTTGCACTGAACTTTAAAATTCATCTTGAAAATATTGTTTCTAAGTAGAATGGTTACAGCTCTCTGCGAGAGCACTTCAGCTAGTTCCACTCCCCCGCCCTTTCCCCGTAGCCCAGCAATTTTTTTTCTTCAGGTGCTTATCAACTCCCTTTTGAAAGCTGTGATTGAGTCTGCCTCCACCACCCTTTCAGGCAGTGCATTCCAGATCCTAACCATTCGCTGAGTAAAAAAGCTTTCTCTCATGTCGCCTTTGGTTATTCTGCCAATCACCTTAAATCTGTGTCCTCTGGTTCTTGACCCTTCTGCCAATGGGAACAGTTTCTCTCTATCTCCTCTGTCTAGACCCCTCTAGATTTTGAACACCTCAATCAAATCTCCTCTCAATCTTCTCTGCTCTAAGGAGAACAACCCCAGAATTGGACACAATACTCCAGTTGAGGCCAAGCCAGTGTTTTATAAAGGTTCATCATAACTTCCTGGCTTTTGTACTCTATGCCTTCTATTTATAAAGCCCAGGATCCCGTCTGCTTTTTTAACTGCTTTCTCAACCTGCCCTGCCACCTTCAATGATTTGTGCACATATACCCCCAGGTCTCTCTGTTCATGCACCCCCTTTAGGATTGTACCCTTTAGTTTATATTGCCTCTCCTCATTCTTCTTACCAAATGTATCTCTCTGCACTTTTTTGCATTAAATTTAATCTGCCAGGTGTCCGCCCATTCCACCAGCCTATCTGTCTTCTTGAAGTCTATCACTACCCTCCTCACTGTTCACTATACTTCCAAGTTTTGTCTCATCTGCAAATTTTGAAATTGTGCCCTGTATTCCGAAGTCCAAGTCATCAATATGTATCAAGAAAAGCAGTGGTCCTAGTACCGATCCCTGGGGAACACCACTGTATACCTTCCTCCAGTCCAGAAAACAACCATTTACCACTATTCTCTGTTTCCTGTCACCGTAGCCAATTTCGTATCCATGCTGCCACTTTCCCTTTCATTCCATGGGCTTCAACTTTGCTGGCGAGCCTATTATGTGGCACTTTGTCAAACGTCTTTTGGAAATCCATGTACACCACGTCAACCGCATTGCCCTCATCAACCCCCTCTGTTGCCTCATTTAAAAACTTAATCAAGTTAGTTAAACACGATTTGCCTTTAACAAATCTGTGCTGGCTTTTCTTAATTAATCCACACTTGTCCAAGTGACCTGAAAGATTGTATGCAACAAATCATGGATGAGCAGGTAAAAAATGTACCAATTGACAAGTAAGAAGTAGGAACAAAAATCAATCATTATATTTTTTTAAGAAATAATTATGAATTAAGAAAGGACATCAAGCAAAAGCTATCAATAAGTGAAAAGGTGAAACAATGAAATTGCTTAAAACATTTTTGATCCTTTTTGGCTGTCATCTCAATGTCAACAGTTGAGAAATCTCACACTTGAATTCCTTTCCTGAACCCCCTCGCTCTTGCTGTCCTGGAGGATGGGAGGACAGCAAAGGGCATTGGAGTAATCCAGTCTAAAAGTAATAAGGGTTTCAGGGGTAGAGGAGATGAGGTAGGGGTGAAGGTGGGCAATGTTCCACAGGTGGAAATGAGAAAACTTGATAATTGAAACAATGTGGGGTTTGAAGCTCAGCCCTGGGTGGAACAGGGTGCCAAAGTTTTGCATGGTCTGCTTCAGCCAGAGGAGCCAAGGAAAAGGATGCATATGGTGGGAAAGGAGCGGAGTTCAAGGTTGAGAGTGGGGGAGAGAGATTGGGCGGGGGGGGGGGGGGAGCGGTGGTAAAGCAGTGACTTCAGTCTTCCCAGTGTTCAGTTAAAGAAAATTGTGACTTGTCCAAGACTTTCATTTGGGCAGACATACAGGTTGTGCATTCAAGTGATCTGGTTGTCATTGATATACATATGGAAGTTGACCGTGTCTGCTTTTGTTGAGGGGCAGCTGTGGTAGGGCATTGTATAGTGTCTGCTGCTAGACTTGCCTTTGTACGTTTAGGTTTTTACATTTTTTGCATGCCAAGCTGCTGAAAGTGCGAGCTGATAACGGCGCAGTGAGTGAAGCAGAGCCTCTGGGACCTGAGTGCACAGGGCAACCAACTGTATCTCCTTAACCAATCAGATTGAAGGATTGAGAAATAAGCAGCGCAAGGACTAAGAAGGAAGTGTAAATTAGAGTAGGTGAATTCAATGGCAAATCCGGTACAGAAAGAGAAATAAAGAGAGGGAATGAAAGATTGGATTAACAGAGAAAAAAAGAGACAGAAAAGTAAAATCGCCAACAATTAATACCTGTAGGAATGAGACCCCACACTTGTAATAGTTAATTTTCAGTGCCAGTGATGTTGTTTGGCAGTATTTAACACTTAGCATGTTGTTAAAAGAAAAAAAGACTTGCATTTATATAGCATCTTTCACGACCACCGGACGTCCCAAAGCGCTTTACAGCCAGTGAAGTACTTTATGAAGTGTAGTCACTGTTGTAATGTAGGAAACGTGGTAGCCAATTTACGCAGAGCAAACTCCCACAAACAGCAATGTAGTAAAGACCAGATAATCTGTGTGTGTTGTTGATTGAGGGATAAATATTGGCCAGGACACCGGGGATAACGCCCCTGCTCTTCTTCAAAATAATGCCATGGGACCTTTAAAGTCCACCTGAGAGAGTAGATGGGGCCTCAGTTTAACGTCTCATCCGAAAGACAGCACCTTCAACCGTGCAGCACTCCCTCAGTACTGCACTGGAATGTCAGCCTAGATTCTTGTGCTCAAGTCTCTCCTGGAGTGGGACTTAATCCACAACCTTCTGCCTCGGAGGCGAGAGTGCTACCACCGAGCCACTGGCTGACACTGTAGAGTACTTACACTTGAAATAACAAGACTTAATTTGGTGAGTTTAGTTCGTATCTACTGCGCAAATACAGCAACTTTGTGCCATTCAATGGAGAGACAGACAGCGAGATGTTGTTTTTGCGAAGCTAATGGCGGTGTGGCGCAGCTCTGACAGCAACTTTTGGATATTTGTGTTTAACTGCGCATCTGCCCCTCGCCTGGAGCTACGTATAAATCACAGCAAGCACCATTAGCCTCACTGTTATTTTGACAGCAAATTCTGGCCCAATGTGTTCTCATTGTGAAATTAAATCTAAATGTCAACCCTTCCGAATGAGCGTGCTCAAGTAACGCCAGCTGGCACTATCGTTGCCTCATTGTGAAGAAAGTGATTTTGTAGCAGTTTTTAAAAAATAAAAAATTAAAATAAAATAAAAAATTGGTGACAATTGCAATGATTCCATTGTGTTTTGTCTGTGACTGTTGTGTGAAGTTGTCCCATGTGCCTGCTGATCCTTGGGTACAAGAATACTTTGGAACAGGAGATTTCTCTGCTCAGCTGGGATCAGAAAATGTTTTTGGAAAAGGTCCAGTTCACCAAACAATCTGTAAGGGTTCGACAAAAGAATTCAAATTTCAAGTGTTAAAATAGAACCAGTTAACAGGTACTACCTTACAGCAGAATACGAAAGCACTTTTCTTAATTTAAAACAGTAGCTTAGAAATAAAGCTTTAAAGTATAGCATCCCAAATATGCCATACTTTAACCGGCCTGACTTTATCACAGAGATCTGCAATAAAGCATAGAAACATAGAAGATAGGAGCAGGAGTAGGCCATTCAGCCCCTCGAGCCTGCTCCGCCATTCAATGAGATCATGGCTGATCATCCAAATTCAGTACCCTGTCCCTGCTTTCTCCCCATAACCCTTGATCCCTTTAGCCTCAAGAAATATATCCAACTCCTTCTTGAATATATTTAATGAACTGGCCTCCACTGCCTTCTGTGGTAGAGAATTCCACAGGTTCACCACTTTCTGCGTGAAGAAATTCCTCCTAATTTCTGTCCTAAATGGCCTACCCTTTATCCTTAGACTGTGTCCCCTGGTTCTGGACTCCCCGACCATCGGGAACATCCTTCCAGCATCTAGTCTGTCCAGTCCTGTTAGAATTTTATAAGTTTCAATGAGCTCACCTCTCATTCTTCTGAACTCCAACGAGTACAAGTCCAATCGACCCAATCTCTCCTCATACGTCATTCCTGCCATCCCAGGTATCAGCCTGGTGAATCTTTGCTGAACTCCTTCCATGGCAAGAACATCCTTCCTCAGATAAGGCGACCAAAACTGTACACAATACTCAAGATGTGGTCTCACCAAGGCCCTGTACAACTGCAGCAAGACATCCTTGTTCCTATACTCAAACTCTCTCGCTACGAAGGCCAACATACCATTTGCCGCCTTAACCGCCTGCTGCACCTTGCATGCTTACCTTCAGCGACTGGTGCACAAGGACACCCAGGTCTCGTTGCACTTCCCCGTCTCCCAATCTATTGCCATTTAGATAATCTGCCTTCCTGTTTTTGCCACCAAAGTGGATAACCTCGCATTTATCCACGTTATATTGCATCTGCCATGTTTCTGCCCAATCACCCAACATGTCCAAATCATCCTGGAGTTTCTCGACATCCTCCTCACCGCACACACGCCCACCCAGCTTTGTGTCGTCTGCAAATTTGGAGATATTACATCTAGTTCCCTTGTCCAGATCATTTATGTATATATATTGTGAATAGCTGGGGTCCAAGGACCGATCCCTGCGGTACCCCACTAGTCACTGCCTGTCATTCAGAAAAAGACCCGTTTATTCCAACTCTTTGCTTTCTGTTTGCCAACCAGTTCTCTATCCAAGTCAATACCTTGCCCCCAATCCCATGTGCCTTAACTTTACACGCTAATCTCTTATGCGGGACCTTATCGAAGGCCTTCTGAAAGTCCAGATACACCATATCCACTGGTTCTCCCTTATCTATTTTACCAGTTACATCCTCAAAAAATTCCAGTAGATTAGTCAAGCACGATTTACCTTTTGTGAATCGATGTTGACTTTGTCCAATGCTGTCACTGTTTTCCAAGTGCTCTGCTATTACATCTTTTATAATGGACTCTAGCATTTCCCCCACTACCGATGTCAGGCCTGTAATTCCCTGTTTTCTCTCTACAACCTTTCTTGAATAATGGGGTAACATTAGCTACCCTCCAATCCATGGGTACTGTTCCAGATTCCATCGATTGTTGGAAGATGATCAGCAATGCATCTACTATTTCTAGGGCCACTTCCTTAAGTACCCTAGGATGTAGATTATCAAGCCCTGGGGATTTATCGGCCTTCAGTCCCATCAATTTCCCTAACACCATTACCCTACAAATACTTATTTCTTTCAGTTCCACCCTTTCATCAGACCCTATGTTACCCGGCATCGCTGGGAGGTTATTTGTGTCTTCCTTTGTGAAGACAGAACCAAAATATGTATTTAGTTGGTTTGCCATTTCTTTGTTCCCCATTATAAATTCCCCTGATCCTGACTGCAAGGGACCTACGCTTGACTTCACCAATCTTTTTCTCTTCACATATCTATAGAAGCTTTTACAGTCAGTTTTTATGTTCCCTGCAAGCTTACTCTCATATTCTATTTTCCCCTTCTTAATTAATCCCTTTGTCCTCCTTTGTTGAATCCTAAACTGCTCCCAATCCTCAGGATTATTGCTTTTTCTGGCCAATTTATATGTCCTCTCCTTGGATCTTATGCTATCCCTAATTTCCCTTGTTAGCCACGGTTGAGTCACCTTTTTTGTTTTATTTTTATGCCAAACTGGGATGAACAAATTCTGTAGTTCATCCATGCGGTCTTTGAATGTTTGCCATTGCCTATCCACCGTCAACCCTTTGAGTGACATTCCCCAATCAGTCCTACCCAACTCGCGCCTCAGACCATCGTAGTTTCCTTTATTTAAATTTAGGACCCTAGTCTCTGAGTCAACTACTTCATTCTCCATCTTAATGAAGAATTCTATCATATATTATGATTGCTCCGACCCAAGGGACCTCGTACAACAAGATTGCTAATTAATCCTTTCTCGTTACATAATACCCAGTCTAAGATGGCCTGATCTCTGGTTGGTTCCTCAACATATTGGTCCAGGAAAGCATCCCGTAAACACTCCAGGAATTCCTCCTCCACAGTATTGTTAATAATTTGGTTAGCCCAATCTATATGTAGATTAAAGTTACCCATGATGACTGCTGTGCCCTTATCGCACGCTTCTTTAATTTCCCTTTTAATGCCATCCCCAACCTCCGCATTACTGTTTGGAGGTCTATATACCACTCCCACTAATGTTTTCTGCCCCTTGGTATTTCTCAATTCTACCCATACAGATTCCACATCATCAGAGCTAATATCCTTCTTTACAATTGTGTTAATCCCTTCTTTAACCAGGAACTACATAGATGATGGTAGAAAGACAGAATATCAGCCCTTCAGAGAATCGTGACCGCGTCGGAAGTTGATTTGAAAATCTTAAGTTTAAAAAAGACTTGCCAAGAAAGTGGTAAAGAACTCATTTTGAAAGCTGATCGTAATTTGTTTGCACATACGGTTATCATTAGCACAAAGCAGAAGCTTCTAAATCAGAGCTGTGTTGGCAAATGCATTGAATTCTCTATCATGGGCTTTCGCTACATCAAATGCATCGCCAAGAGAAACACACCTGCCCTTAGAAAGAAGGAACTTGCAATTATATAGCACCGTCTCAAGCCTTTATGATGTCTCAAAGTGCTTGGCCAGGACATGAGGTGAATTCCATGTTCTTCAGATAGTGCCACTCGCGTCCATCTGAACAGACAGACAGGGCCTCGGTTTATTTTCAAAAGATGGCACCTTCAGCAATGCAGCTCTCCCACAATGCTGCACGGACATTTAGCTTTATATTATGTGTTCAAGTCCTGGAGCAAGTGACTTGTAAAGGAATGCTTGTCCTACAGAGCCATCATCCTGTATGAATTGAGCCATGTACAGACGTTGAAAGCAATCTGCAAAGCCTTTGCTGTTCTATTTGTCAATGGTTTATCTGCTCTGATTGAAGGATCAATTAATTAAAAAATCTATGTTGTACTTGATGTACCTATCAAGCGCAGATATTAATTGGGATGAAAAGGAATTTTTCAATTTAAGATCCTAGCCCCATCATCACAAAATTTACATTGGAGTTAGTACCTAACGAGCTTTAACAACAAGGGAAGTCTCATTAAATCCCTGGCTGGAGAATAGAATCACCTTGAACACAAACATGAGCTCCATGTAAAGGTTTTGTTACCTGTTGCAAGAAAACTGCACTGTGAAAGTGAGATGCTACAATGCGCATAAGAGGATGTAGCTACTTGAAATCTCTTTCAAATGACTCGTATCTGTCTGGCTCGGAAGCGGTAGTAATTGTGCTTGAAGATATAGGTGTTATCCTACAGTGCCTGGCTTTAGTGTAGAGAGTTTCAAATATATCAGAAAAGTGGGATGATGACTCAAAAAATATATCGACATCAGAAAGCTTGTCAACAAAGGAGGGTAGAAGTTGCGCATTTATTATTGGCGCAATGCATTCACTAGTTGTGATGCAGTGCGTACCTTTGCTGGTTGTGGAATGAGTACTGCATTGCAGATCATTAAACCGACGAGATATGCCAAGAGACTATCCAGCAGTTGGATTTATTTCATCAGGTATATGAGAACCATCTATAGGTCCAAGGGGGAATGCAACATATGGACTTTGTGCCAAGAAGGATAATTCAGTCACCTTCCCCGCCCCCCCCCCCCCCCCCTCCTTCGGGTGGTAATTTAATGCTGGCAGATGCTTGCAAAAGTAGGGCGAGGTGAGGCCAAGTAGGGATTTGAAGGTGGCAGCGAAGATATTAAATTCAGTGTGTTTGTTTTTTAAATTTATTCATTCACGGTATGTGGCCATCGCTGGCAAGGCCAGCATTTGTTGCCCATCACTAATTGTCCTCGAAGGTGGCGGTGAGCCGCTGCCTTGAACTGCTGCAGTCCGTGTGTTGAAGGTACTCCCACAGTGCTTAAGGGAGGGAGTTCCAGGGTTTTGACTCCGTGACAATGAAGGAACAGTGATATATTTCCAAGTAAGGATGGTGTGTGACTTGGAGGGGAACTTGGAGGTGGTGGTGTTCCCATGTGCCTGCTGCCCTTGTCCTTCTAGGTGGTAGAGGTCGCAGGTTTTGGAGGTGCTGTCGAAGAAGCCTTTGGCGAGTTTCTGCAGTGCATCTTCTAGATGGTACACACTGCAGCCATGTTACGCTGGTGGTGGAGGGAGTGAATAATTAAAAATGGTGTATGGGTTGCCAATCAAGCGGGCTGCTTTGTCCTGGATGGTGTCGAGCTTCTTGAGTGTTGTTGGAGCTGCACTCATCCAGGCAAGTGGAGAGTATTCCATCACACTCCCTACTTGTGCCTTGTAGGTGGTGGAAAGGCTTTGGGGAGTCAGGAGGTGAGACACTTGCCACAGAATACCCAGCCTCTGACCTGCTCTTGTAGCCACAGTAGTTATATGGCTGGTCCGGTTAAGTTTCTGGTTAATGGTGACACCCAGGATGTTGATGGTGGGGTATTAGCTGATGGTAATGCCGTTGAATGTCGAGGGGTGGTGGTTAGACTCTCTTATTGGAGATAGTCATTGCCCGGCACTTGTGTGGCGCGAATGTTACTTGCCACTTATCAACCCAAGCCTGGATGCTGTCCAGGTCTTAATGCATGCGGGCATGGACAGCTTCATTATCTGAGTAATTGCGAATGGAACTAAACACGACAATCATCAGTGACCATTCCCACTTCTGACCTTATGACGGAGGGAAGGTCAATGATGAAGCAGGTATAGATGGTTGGGACTAGGACATTATCCTGAGGAACTCCTGCAGTGGTGTCCTGGGGCTGTGATGATTGACCTCCAACAACCACAACCTTTGTGCTAGGTATGACTCCAGCCAGTGGAGAGTTTTCCCCTTGATCCCCATTGACTTCAATTTTACTAGGGCTCCTTGGCACCACACTGTCAAATGCTGCCTTGATGTCGAGGGCAGTCACTCTCTCCTTACCTCTGGTGTCCAACTCTTTTGTCCATGTTTGAACCAAGGCTGTAATGAGCTGAGTGGTCCTGGCGCAACCCAAACTGAGCATCGGGGAACAGGTTATTGGTGAGTTAGTGCCACTTGATTGCAGTATCAACTTCCATCACTTGTCGATTGAAAGTAGTATGATGGGGCGGTAATTGGTTGGATTGTATTTGGCCTGCCCTTTGTGGACATGACATACCCGGGGAATTTTTCACTTTGTCGGGTAGATGCCAGTGGTGTAGCTGTATTGGAGCAGCTTGGCTAGAGTGCTGGCTAGTTCTGGAGCACATTACAGTCAGGGCCCATAACCTTTGCTGTATCCAGTGTGCTCAGCCGTTTCTTGATATCACGTGGAGTGAATCGAATTGGCTGAAGACTGCCATCTGTGCTGGTGGGGACCTCGGGAGGAAGCCGAGATGGATCATCCACTTGGCACTGGTTGAAGATCGTTGCGAATACTTCAGCCTTGTCTTTTGCACTCATGTGCTGGGCTCCGCCATCGATGAGGATGTTCATGGAGCCTCCTACTCACGTTAGTTTAGTTGTCCACCACCATTTATGACTGGATGTGGCAGGACTGCAGAGCTTTGATCTGATCTGTTGGTTGTGGGATCGCTTCGCTCTGTTTATAGCATACTGCTTCCACTGTTTACCATTTAGTAGTCCAGTATTGTAGCTTCACCAGGTTGGCACCTCATTTTTAGGTATGCCTGGTGCTGCTCCTGGCATGCTCTTCTACACTCCTCATTGAACCAGTGGTGGTCCCCTGGCGTGATGGTAATGCTAGAGTGAGGGATATGCCGGGCCATGAGGTTACAGATTGTAGTGGAATACAATTCTGCTGCTGCTGATGGCCCACAGCGCCTCCGAATCTATCTGATTTAGCACGGTGGTAGCGTCACACAGCACGATGGAGGGTTTCCCCAGTGTGAAGACGGGATTCATCTCCACTATGTGTTTGGTGGTGGTGGCGGGGGTAAGAAGATAATATAGATGAACGAGGACATAAGTGATGGGCCTGTAGGACAGGATATGACGGCCGAGTTTTCAATCAGTGGAAGTTTATGTCGGGAAAAGGAATTGGAGGCTTATTTAGAGAACATTGGAGAAATTGTGTTGAATTGTCAGAAATGTGGGTATGGTAGTGGGGATGGAGGGGGTGATGCTGAAGAGGTGGAAGTAAGGACTCTTGGTAAATGTCAGATGGGAATTGAAACTAACTCTGTCTCGAACAGGATGCCAAGGAAACCAAAAAACAATGGCTTCAGTCTAACAGTTGTAGGAAACTTAACCCACCCACCACTCGATGCCAGTTAGGCAGTCTAATGGCACGCAGTTGATTGTGGGATTACGAGAAGTGGTAGAGATAGAGCTCTGTGTCCTTAGCATATGTATAGGAGCTGGTCCCATGTCTGCAGGTAAGGGACAGCATTTAGATGAGCAGGAGGCCAAGGTTAGATCCTTCAGCATCTCTGCAGGTGACTGCACGGAACAGGAAGAAACCCATTGCTGAAGATGAAAAATATGCAAGATGCATAGTTGTGAATGCTTTGCTACTGGTTTGGAGTATACTGAAGTGTGCAGGTTGAAACCTGACAACAAACCGGCAATTAAGGATGACTGGTGAGTTTGCAGATGCTGATGATATGCAGGATGATGGCAATTGCGAGTGACTAGCTCTTTTGTAACACTGAGTAACCTCAAAAAGTTCCGTTTTGTTTCTCTGGGCAGTATTTTGCGACCCCCTACGGGTGCGTACGAGGTGTGTACGCACCTATAGGGGCTGCGCAAGTGCCCGGTTTAGGCATGTGAAGCGCATGCGCTGAAACCCGGCACTTGCGATCTTGACAGGTCCTCTGCACGCCCAAGAAAAGTGCCTCTGCGGGTGGAGAGTTGCCCAACTTCCGCCCGCTGAAAGCCTGTCGAATTCTTAGCCTGGTAAAAGCCGGCGTAAGGCCTGCTTTTACCAGCAGAGTTTAAAAAAAAAAAAAAAAAATAGAAAAATAAAACTTTATCCCTCATTTATAAATTAAAAATATTCTTCAAAAAGGTAAGTTTATTTTTAGCCCTGTAAAAACATTAAATTTTTTCCCCCCAAAATTAAATTTGTTTAAAATATTTAATTAAATGACATTTTAAATATGTAATTAAAAAAAATTATTTCACGTGTTGGTGTATTTTTTAAGTGATCCCCATTCATACTTTTGACAGTTCCGTACGTACGGACCTGTCAGAAGTATGAATGGGGATTCTCTTCCATTGGTTGGTCCACGTGATCCCAGGAGCGCCTACGAACCGCAGACGCCCCGGGATACGTGGGGCTCTGCCCACACGGACCTGGAGAGGCCCAGGAGCGCAAGCCGCCATTCCACCCGGGCCACTAGAAATTTTGCAGGTCGGAGGCTTCCGATCGCAAATGTTGGCCCAAAATGTTTACAAGTGCTACTTCTGCATGCTTTGATTATAATATATTTAAGAGCTCAATAATGGACTGAGTTTAGTGAATTATATAACTAGTAATTGGAACTAAGCACAGGGCGTCACATTTCTTGTTTTATTTGTTAATATTTTGTTAATTTTCTGTTTCACTGCTTATGCAGTTAATGTGGTTGGAAGATCATGCCAAGTGCACTGTGTACAACAAAGGCAATTTAAATTAAGTTAGGATTTAAAAAAATCTAGCATTGGATATTTATATAAAAAATGTAAACCAGATTTTTTAATATATTTATTCATTAACTGGATGTGAGCATCACGGCAAGGCCAGCATTTATTGCCCATCCCTAATTTGCCCTAGAAGGTAGTGGTGAGGCGCCTTGAACTGCTGCAGTCTTGTGGGGAAGGTACTCCCACAGTGCTGTTAGGTAGCGAGTTTCAGGATTTTGACCCGGTGACAATGAAGGAACAGTGATATATTTCCAAGTCAGGATGGTGTGTAACTTGGAAGTGGTGGTGTTCCCATGCGCCTGCTGCCTTTGTCCTTCTAGATGGTAGAGGTCGTGGGTATGGGAGGTGCTGTCGAAGAAGCCTTGGCGAGTTGGTGCAGTGTTTCTTGTAGATGCTTGGCTTCTCAAAAATGGGTATGAAAATTTACGCCTCGTGTGGTATTGATCGGTCATTTTCAAAGCTAGGAATTGAGGACAAACGTGTAAAGAGTGAGTATACTTGCAAGGCAAGGGACACAAATTGTGACCCACTTTTTAGTGGTACTTCATAACTCATGCTTATAATTTTGTTGCTCTAGAGCTATTTGAATAGCTTATTCTTGGGATATAAATCAAATCCACTCAACTCAAGAGTATTGATATACCCTTCATCATCTATTGTACTAATCTGGAAGGGAGCAATTGAAGGGATGTTCAATTCAGTCCTTCTGTGCACCATTTGTTCTAGTTTGAGCTTAGTCATCCAGCAGCCATACTGGTAGATTTTATTTGTGCTGGTTTCTTAAGGAATGGAGATTAACAAAAAGCACACCAAGGAAGTAACGTCTGTTTACTCAGAAGCTAATTGGCTAAAGGCACTGTATCTGAATGCACAAAGCATTCGTAATACGGTAGACAAATTAACAGCACAAATACATGTAAACGGATACGATATAATTGCGATTACAGAGACATGGCTGCAGGGTGACCAAGACTGGGAGCTGAATATCCAAGGATATTCGATATTTATGAAGGACAGGGGAAAGGGAAAAGGAGGTGGGGTGGTGTTGTTAGTAAAGAATGAAATCGGAGCAATAGTGAGAAAGGATATTGGCTCAGAAAATCAAGATGTAGAATCAGTCTGGGTGGAGCTAAGAAGCACCAAGGGGCAGAAAACATTGGTGGGAGTTGTATATAGGCCTCCAAACAGTAGTGGTAATGTAGGGGACAACATCAAACCGGAAATTAGATGCATGTAACAAGGGTCCTACCTTAATCATGGGTGCCTTTAATCTACATATAGACTGGCCAAACCAAATTAGCAGTAATACTGTGGAGGATGAATTACTGGAGTGTGTGTACAAGATGGTTTTTTAGACCAGTACGTTGAGGAGCCATCTAGGGAACAGGCTATCCTAAATTGGGTATTGTGCAATGAGAAGTGGTTAATTACTAATCTTGTTGTGCGGGGTCCTTTAGGGAAGACCATAACATGATAGAATTCTTCATTAAGATGGAAAGTGGAGTAGTCCAATCCAAAACACGGGTCCTAAATCTAAACAAAGGAAACTACAAAGGTATGAGGAGGGAGTTGGCTATGATAGATTGGGGAGCTTCATTAAAAGGCAGGACGGTGGATAGGCAATGGCTAACATTTAAGGAACGAATGCATGAATTGCAACAGTTAGACATTCCTTTCTGGCGCAAAAACACAAAAGGAAAAGCGGCCCAACCATGGCTAACAAAAAAAATTAAGGATAGTATTAGATCTAAAGAGTAGTCATATAAAGTTGCCAGAAAAAGTAGCAAGCCTGAGGATTGGGTGCAGTTTAGAATTCAACAAAAAAGGACCAAGAGATTGATTAAGAGGGGAAAAATAGAGTATGAGAGTAAACTTGCAAGGAACATAAAAGCAGACTGTTGAAGCTTCTACAAATATGTAAAAAGAAAAAGAGTAGTGAAGACAAATGTAGGTCCCTTACAGTCAGAAATGGGAGAATTTATAATGGGGAACAAGGAAATGGCAGAGCAATTAAACAAAGAGTTTGGTTCTGTCTTCATGGTAGAGGGCACAAATAACTTCCCAGAAATGCTAAGAAACCAAGGGTCTCGTGAGGAGGAGGAATTAAAGGAAATTAGTATTAGTAAAAAAATTAGTGCTGGAGAAATTAATGGGACTGAAAGCTGATAAATCCCCAGGGCCTGATAATTTGCATCCCAGAGTACTAAAAATAGTGAATGCATTGGTTGTCATCATCCAAAATTCTATAGATTATGGAACAGTTCCTGCAGATTGGAGGGTGGCAAATGTAACCCCACTATTTAAAAAAGGAGGGAGAGAAAACAGGGAACTACAGACCGGTTAGCCTAACTTCAGTAGTAGGGAAAATGCTAGAGTCTATTATAAAGGATGTGATAACAGGATACTTAGAAAATATCAATGGGATTAGACAAAGTCAACATGGATTTATGGAAGGGAAATTGTGTTCGACAAACCTACTAGAGTTTTTTGATGATGTAACTGGTAGAATAGATAAGAGAGAACCAGTGGATGTGTTGTATTTGGATTTTCAGAAGGCCTTTGATAAAGTCCCACATAAGAGTGCAAAATTAAAGCACATGGGATTGGGGGTGGTATACTGGCATGGATTGAAAATTGGCTAACAGACAGGAATCAGAGAATAGGAATAAATGGGTCTTTTTTGGGGTGGCAGGCAGTGACTAGTGGGGTACCACAGGGATCAGTGCTTGGGCCCCAGCTATTCACAATATACATCAATGATTTGGATGAGGGAACCAGTTGTAATATTTCCAGGTTTGCTGATGACACGAAACTAGGTGGGATTGTAAGTTGTGAGAATACAAAGAGGATTCACAGAAACTGATCCTATCGAACCGGTACAATGTACTTGCTACCTGTGAGGATATGGATAAAGACTGTCGGAAGGACAGCCAGAATGCAGACCATGGTACTTTGGAGCAGGAGGCTGTCGGGGAGGAGGAGGAAGAAAGCCTAACGTGGTAGTTGTAGGGGATTCTATAATTAGGGGGACAGATAGCATCCTTTGTAAGCAAGATTGAGAGTCCCACATGGTATGTTGCCTACCTGGGGCCAGGGTGAGGGACATCGCGAACCAACTTGAAAGGATATTGGAGGGGGAGGATCCAGTCGTTGTGGTCCATGTTGGGACCAACAACATAGGGAAGAGTAGGTAAGAGGTCCTGTTTGGGGAGTACCAGGAACTAGGGTTATAATCTCTGAATTATTACCTGAGCCACATGCAGATTGGTGTAGGGATAAGCTGGCTAGGGAAGTGAACCAGTGGCTAAAGGAGTAGTGTGGGAAAGACGGGTTCCATTTCATGGGCACTGTCACCAGTATTGTGGACAGGAAGGAACGATACTGTTGGGATGGGCTCCATCTGAACCAGTCTGGGACCAGACCCTAGCGGAAAGGATAAATAGGGCGGTCACAAGGACTTTAAACTAGTAAATGTTGGGGGGGGGGGGGTGCTCAGGTGGAAATTGTAGTACAAATAGTAGTTCAAAAACAAACGAAAGGGAAGAGAGTGAAGTAACAGTCAGAAATTGTGCTTTAGGCACTACAGGTAAAGGGAAAACTAAAAGATGTGACGTGATTAAACCAGGAGTGAGAAATAAGAAACAAGTGAGTAAAACATTAGAGCCGAAGAACAGGCTAGGGTGTGTTGCCCAAATAAGCGTTCTTTATACAAACACACAGAATATAAGGAATAAATTGAATGAACTGCAGGTGCAAATTCAAATTGGAGGGTATGACATGGTAGCCATTACTGAGACATGGCTGCAAGACGGTCAGGACTGGGAGCTAAATATACCAGGTTATAAGGTTGCAGGAAAGATGGGGAAAATGGCAGAGGGGGAGGAATAGCCTTCGTGATTAAAGATGAAATCACTTCAATGATGAGAGAGGATATAACGAGAGGCAATCAGGCAATGGAGACGATATGGGTAGAATTAAGAAATAGGAAAGAATTTATAAGATTGTAGTGGGAGTTGTGTACAGGCCCCCGGTAGCAGTTGTGAAGTGCTAGATTGTATAAATGCTGCGATTAGACAAGCGTGTAGTAAAGGCAGCGTGGTTTTAATGGGGGATTTTAACTTTCATATAGGTTGGGATAAACAGACTAGCACTTGTCAGAAAGGTAGTGAATTTCTTGTGTGTTTTCGGGATAGTTTTCTGCAACAATATGTCCTAGAGGCAACAAGGGGGCATGCCATATTAGATTTAATAAGGAGTAATGAGCCAGATTTAGTTAATAACAACGACGTGTATTTATATCATGCCTTTAACGTAGTAAAATGTCTCAAGGCGCTTCACAGGAGTATTAAAGACAAAAAAATTGACACTGAGCGACATACAGAGAAATTAGGGCAGGTGACCCAAAGCTTGGTCAAAGAGTTAGGTTTTAAGGAGTGTCTTAAAGGAGGAAAGAGAGGTAGAGAGGCGGCGAGGTTTAGGGAGGGAATTCCAGAGTTGGGGCCTAGGCAACAGAAGGCACGGCCACCAATGGTTGAGCGATTATAATCAGGGATGCTCAAGAGGGCAGAATTAGTGGAGCGCAGATATCTTGCGGGGGGGGGGGGGGGCGGTGGTGGGCGGCAGTTGTGGGGCTGAAGGAGATTACAGAGATAGGGAGCCTACAGCCGAACTCTGTGTAAACATTTATCCAATAGTCATAACATGATTGAGTTCAGCGTAGCATTTGAAAGGGAGAAACATGCAACAGCTACTAAGATTCTAGATTTGAATAAGGCCGACTTCAACGGGATGAGGCAGACACTGTCCACAGTAAATTGGGCCAATCTATTAATGGGTAAAATGACAGATCATCAGTAGAAGATGTTCAAAAAAGAATTTAAGATGATACAGAACCAGTTTGTATCCCTGAGGGGCAAGAGCTTGACTTGCCAAAAAAAAAGCCATGGACGACTAAAGAGATGAGGGACAGCATGAAAATAAGAACATATAAGAAATAGGAGCAGGAGTAGGCCAATCAACCCCTCGAGCCTGCTCCGCCATTCAATAAGATCATGGCTGATCTGATCCTAACTGCCAATCCACTATCACAGAGCCATCTCCTGAATCTAACAGAATTTGACACACGAAATAGGAGCAGGATCAGGCCCGCTCCGCTACCCACAGGGCCATGACCAATCCGAACCTAGACTCATGTCCAAATTCCTGCCTGCTCCCCGTAACCCTTAATTCTCTTTACTTCTAGGAAACTGTCTCTTTCTGTTTTAAATTTATGTAATGATGCAAAAGCGTACAAAAAATAGCGCAAATCCTGGCGAATGGGAAAGATACAAAGAACAGCAAAGGGTCACAAAACAGATAGTTAGAGCTACAAAAAGGGAGTATGAAAAGAAACTCGTAAGTGATACCAAAATCAACACAATTTTTACAATTATATTGACCTTGGAGGGAGTGCACCATAGGTTTACTAGAATGATACCCAGACTTCAAGGGTTAAGCTATGAGGAGAGATTACACAAATTAGGATTCAATTCCTAAGAAATTAGAAGGTTGAGGAGTGATCTGATCGAAGTTTTCAAGATATTAAGGGAACGGATAGGGTAGATAGAGAGAAATTATTTCTGCTGGTTGGGGATTCTAGGACTTGGGGGCATAGTCTAAAAATTAGAGCCAGACCTTTCAGGAGTGAAATTAGGAAACGCTTCTACAAACAAAGGGTGGTGGAAGTTTGGAACTCTCGTCCAACGGCAATTGATGCGAGATCAATTGTTAATTTTAAATCAGCGATTGATAGCTTTTTGTTAACTAAAGGTATGAAGGGCTATTGGCCAAAGGCAGGTGTATGGAGTTAGGTCACAAATCAGCCATGATCTCGTTGAATGGCGGAACAGGCTCGAGGGGCTCGATGGCCTACTCATGTTCCTGTGTTCCTCTGCCTCCTGCCCACCTTCCATATGCCATCCATTGTAAAACTGGAAACAGGATAGGGAATTTTTATTTTTCTGTTTTTTTCCCCCTCTCATAAGCCAAAGTCTGGCTTTGAAATGGGTGTGTAGAAGGATAAGAATAAAAATGAGGGAAAAATAAGTTAGAAAAAGGAAAAGTTAATAACTTGTTTCTCGAAGAGTAGGAGACTTTGAACACGCACCCCTCTGTCTTATTATAGCCGCACTCATCCTTAGGGCCTTCTCCTACCAGATGTGGGCATATCATAAGTGTGCCTTTCACGTGGCATCCGTTTAGGGAGACTCCTCTCATAGTACCATTCTTTCCGATGGCATAGGTATCAATTGGATAGTATTGGAGGTATGTCTCACCCCTCACTGTGCCTATGTTTGTTACATGGTACTGTGGGTATGGAGTCTTATCTAGTCCCACCACTGGTATCAGGAGTACCATGCCTATCATTGCTGTCACTTCTGCTTTACATTTTTATATCACTGGATATACTCTGGTCATCCTTTTGAGGATGCAAGCACTCAGAGGGCCTGGATTCTGGCTCCTGCCGTGGAGCTGTGTGCTGTTAATCCAGACTGGTACCTCGTCTTGCTGTATCTGTGCCAGATTATGTTTTAACTGTCCGGTAATCCATTGGCCATAGGCATGACACACGCCTCCCCCCTACCCTGTCTTTTGTCTGTTCCTCATCTCAATGGTTTAGTTTGTTAACGCTAGCATGGTCCTCTATAACCTTGATTCCCTCGAGTAATTTCCTTATCGTGTGTCCTCCTAACTCTGATCCTTGTCAAACCAAACCAGTTTCCGTCTCTAAATTCTGTTGTATTACCCTTTGTAGTCGTTCCACACTACTCTGGATTCCTTGTATATCTAGGGCATTAATGAATGATGTCCCCGTGTTTATTCCTGTGAGTATATCGATTCCTAAGCTCCTTTTAATCCTTTGGTGGAATGCAGCATGTCCTCTGAAACTAGTGGCCCTGTCTCATCAGCAGCTTGGTTAATTACATTCTTCATCATATATGTATACAATTCTCTAGTTTTAGTAAACCTTTCTCAATATCCTGGCCATTGTAACATGGTTAAGTTCCTTAGCACCGGTACAAGTTCGTGTCTCCCGTTACCATACAATTGTTCTCCCTCGGTAAATAATACTAGTCCATTCATAGGTCCAGGTTTCATATCTAGACATTGTAGCATCCTTGGTTCGCTTGTCTCTTCTTTCTGTGTATTGGGAGCTGTGGATGAGACTCCGAATGTGATTGTTCCATTAAAACATGGTGCTTCCTCATCATGTACTTGTCGTGTAATGTGGGATGTCCCTTCACTTATTTCGTGATACATACGATTCCCAGCAGTAATCCCACCTTCATGGTGAAGTTTCCCTGTAAATTCAGCAGAAATCTGGTCGTCACCAGATGTTCGTTTATCTCCGGTGTTTATCCCATTGTTCCTGTGGGATTTAAGTTCAGATGGGTTATTGCTGTATCGTTTTAGTTGGGTCCAATGTTTCCATCTACCCTTTCCCCTCATATCTATACATGCGCACATATCGCTGGTCATGATAACCTCAGACGGTTCGGTCCATTTAGGTGAGAATCCCGATCTCTGGCGATATTTTAACAAATACCTGTTCGCCCACCTTGGGCTCCAAGGCCCCCTGCTTTTGTGTATTTTTACCTCTGATGTCTTGTTGTTCTTTAACTTCTTGTTTGAGCTCCTTCAATTGATTATCCAATGTTTGTACGTATTTCCTAATTTTATCTTTTAAGGGTCCTAGTGCCTCACTACCAGATGCTACTCCTTCCGGCAGACACATTGCTCGTCCAGTCATGAGTTCATATGGTGTCAGTCCGGTCACCCTGTTTGGGGTGGCTCTAGGCCTCATCAGGATACATGGAAGTAGGGTTGCAAAATTCTGGGAATTTTTAAAAGAGGAAACTTTCCATGGGAATTTTTGGGAATTTTGAGTTTTTTTGCACACTGATGGTTTTTGTCTCTGACCCTTATATTATCTTTGTCGTCAAAATAGACATACTGTTCCATACAAATAAAAACAGGCTTTAAAAACTTTATTTAGGTTATAATTTTGAACTTTATTGAACCCCCACAAAAAAGACCCATCTAAAATAAAATAAAAAGAGCGTCAGCTTATTTAGCCTGTAATTTGTCCTTATTTTGTCCCTTTGAGTCTTCTACTCATGAGTCTTCTACTCCTCATTGCTCCTCCTGATTGACTCTGGCTCTGACGTGTCCATTTCCTCCTCTGTGTCAGTGTCTAGCTGTGTGGTGGACACTTCTGTATCTGGCTCAATAGTTGTAGGTTCGCCCGGATAGCCACCAGTTTCTCCACTCTCTCGTTAGTCAGCCTGTTGCGCACCTTTGTATGTGTATTCCCAAAAAGTGACCAGTTTCGTTCAGAGGCCGCTGATGAAGGTGGGATTTGGAGTATCACCGATGCAATAGGTGACAGGGCCTCAGATGCACAAAGTCCCTTCCACCAGGTATGTGCACTGATATGCTTGCATGATTCCCATATCCCATCCCCATTCCAAAGACCTTGCTTGGTAGAGAACTTTGCCAGACTTCCCAGAACTTTGCCCACATCCAGATTGAGATGGTGTGAGAGGGTAGAAATCACACTGTAAGCGCTGTTGATCTGTTCGCCAGAAAGTATTGGTCTCCCAACATGCTTTGGGTCCAGCATGTATGCTGCAGCATGAATCGGCTTGACACAAAATTCTTGACGCGTCTGCATGAATTGAACAATTGCCTTCTCCTCTGCTTTGAGCAGCAGAGATGTGGGTAGGGCAATGCTGATTTGTTCTTTTAAATCAGTAAAAAGCCTGAGAACATCTGACAAGACAGCGTCATCTCCTTCAATCTGAGCAATTGCAGATGCTACTGGTGAGAGTAGTTTAAGGCTGCTAACACTCTCTCCCAAAACACATCATCCAGCAGTATTTTCTTGATGGTGGTTTCCATATCCCCAGACTGGGATATTGCCATTTCTTGCAGCGACTCCTTACCCTCCAGAAGGCTGTTGTACATTATGACAACACCACCCCATCTCGTGTTGTTGGGCAGCTTCAGTTTGGTGTTCTTGTTCTTTGTCATTTGCTTGGAGTTGTAGGTTGCTGCAACTACCTGTTTTCCCCTGACATACTTAACAACTTGCTTGGCTCTCTTGTACAGTGCTTCCATGGTTCTCAAACCCATGATGTCCTTGAGGAGCAGGTTAAGCCCATGAGCTGCGCACCCAATAGACGTAATATGAGGGTAGGCCTCCTCCACTTGAGCCCAAGCAGCCTTCATATTCGCAGCATTGTCAGTAACTACTGCAAAGACCTTTTGTGATCCAAGATCGTTGATGACCGCTTTCAGCTCATCAGCAATGTATGTGCCTGTGTGTCTGTTGTCCTTCGTGTCTGTGCTCTTGAAGAACACTGGGAGAGGAGTGGAGACGATGTAGTTTATGATACCCTCCCCTCGTACATTTGACCACCCATCTGAGATAACTGCACCACAGTCTGCCATCGCTATCGTTTCTTTGAGCTTTCCTTGGACTCTGTTATACTCAGCCTCCAGCAAATAAGTAGACAAAGCATGTCTGGTAGGAGGACAGTATGCAGGGCGAATAACATTGAAAAATCTCTTCCAGTACACATTGGCTGTGAGCATGAGGGGTGAGCCTGTTGCATATACAGCTCGAGCAAGGCACTCATCTGCATTCTTCTGGCTATGGTTATCCATTGTATCAAAGAACCTTCCAAGTGGGCCAGGAGTTGCTGATGATAAGGAGCCTGATGCTGAATGAGAACCATCATCTTCTTGAATGGAAGCAGAGGAACTCTGGGCTGACTGCTGTGAGCTTTGAGTGAAGTTGTTGCATTTGGATAAATGCTGCTGCATCTTTGTGGCATTCTTTACATATGGCTTTCTACAGTGTTTGCACATGTACACAGTCTTGCCATCTTTAATGCCTGGGGTAAAATGCTTCCACACATCCGACGGTAAACGTGGCATTGTTCTATGCAGAGAAATAAAGGGCATTCATCTGTGTCGAACTGCGGTCGATCAGCACGATTGCAACAGGGTGAGTACATTTTTGCTGATGCTCCATGTGATGGAAGCATGACCTGTACACACACGACGCTACATCACCAATAGTGTATTATTTTGTATATTTTAAATTGAAGGACAACAGAGTTCAACAAGTAACTGGTTTATTTGGTATAAAGTCTGATTTACTTACTGCATCATCACAACATCAGCAGAAAACAAAATGACTTCCCTCAGGACCCCTAACCTGGATCTTAAAAAAACTATAGCAGTCTTACAGATGCCTGCAGGCCAATCACAATTCGATATACAAATAGAGGGAGCTAATTGCTCATCCACTCATCCAACCAATCAGGACACATTTGTTCACAGTCACACACAAAACTTGTAATTATTAAAACAAGCCAAGTAAGAAGATAAACATATATTGATTAAGAAATTCCTTAATAATTAAGATTCCATCTCTGTTAGTAATTTTAAGAGAGGACCTGTGGGGGGGGGAAAAAAGAAAGAAATACAAAAAAACCAATATTATGCTAGCATGTGCTTTTTTGGGCAAAATTCCCAAGCTAAACTTCCCGTGGACAATTTCCGGAAATTTACCGGAAACTTTCCACCCCTTTGCAACCCTACACGGAAGAACATCCACCCATCCCTGTCCGGTTTCAGCTATGGCCTTGCTTAAGGCTGTTTTCAGAGTTCTGTCCATTCACTCTACCATGTGGATGATGGGAGATATGGAACTTCTGTCTTACTCCTAGTAACTTGCAAGCTTCTTTCGTTATCTTTCCTGTAAAGTGGGTGCCTTGATCTGAATCTATTTGCAATGGGACCCCCCCCCCCCCCATCTCGGTATCACATCGTATGTAAATATTCGGGCCACAGTCTGAGCACTACAGTCTCTGGTAGGGAATGCTTCCACCCACCTTGTAAACTGGTCTTTGATCACTAAACAGTATTTCTTCCCTCTACTGTTAGGTAGGGGTCCAGTAAAGTCTATCTGGAGGTTTTCCATGGGGCCTTTGGGTCGTGGCTGGTGGGCCATTCTAACCTTTTTGGGCCTACCCGGGTTGTGCTGTACACAGATGATGCAGCGCCTGCAGTATCTTGCCACATCTTGTCCCATTCCACTCCACCACCAATCTATACTTAACCTACCGATCATGCCATTCCGCCCCCCATGGTCTGGCTCATGGTATATTTTCAACAAATTCTCCTGAATACAGCGAGAGGCTACCACCCTGTGATCCTTTTTCCATATTCCATCTCTACCTTTGGCTGCGCCTCTCTTTGTCCATTGCTCCTGCTTCTCCATTTCGGTCTCCTCTTGGATTCTTTTAATGTTCACTTCCTCTGCTGTTATTCTACCTGCTGCTATTGGTGTAGGCATCTCTGTCCGCTGCTGTTCTTGCTACCTGATCAACGCATATTTCTTTTTTGTTGCTCGCTCACTATCTTGTGGTGTGCCTTTATTTTAATCACTGCTACCTCTTCTCCTTTTACCGCTTCTACTAGGTCTCTCACTACTTCCTCATGCTGTATTTGTCCTCCGGAGGTTACATATCCTCTCCTATTCCACGCTATCATATAATCATGTACTACCCCAAACGCATATCTACTGCCTGTATATATATTTACTCATTTTTTCCCTTTGCCAATTTCAATGCTTCCGTGAGAGCCGCTAGTTCTGCTACCTGCGCTGAAGTTCCTCCTTCAAGCCCTCCCTTTGCGACTATTTCTCCATTCTCGGATACTTCTGCCCAGCCAGTGTGTGGCTCCCCATTTATATATCGGCGAGATCCGTCTACATAAAAAGTGTTTTGGGGATTTTCAAGGGCCGATTCTGATACCGTTCCTCTGACCTCTTTGAATACTAACTGACACTCGTGTGTCTCACCCTCGATAGCATTCCCTCTGCGGGGTTGACTCTATGTTCCCTTATAATCTGGACTGATCTGTCCTTGGGTATCTATACTGCTTCCCAAGCCGCCCTCCTTCTGTCTGATACAGCCTTCATTTTACCTGTGTTTAGCAGATCCACCACTGTGTGTTGCGTGTGTAATATCAGCTGTCCTGACATAGTGACGGGCTCGCATATCCGCACCGCCCATGCGACGCAGTCGAGGGCCGCCACGCATCTCACTATTCCTTTAGCCACGGGAGTTTGTTGGGTGGAGTAATAGGCAATTGGCCTGATATCTCCCCCGTACTCTTGGGTGACTACAGCGTTATAGAAGTTCCCGTCTATACTTTATAGTATATATGGAATGGTTTGACTATATTGGCAATCCTAGTGTGGGTGTGGACGTCAGGGCTGCTTTTAATTTTGCATAAGCCTCGTCCTGCTCCGATTCCCATTCTATCTTATCAGTGGCGGGTCTCCCCCCTTTAACTAACCGTTGAATCGGCTCTGCTTTCCCTGCAAAGTCTGATATAAAATTCCTGCAGTAGTTAAATAGTCCCAACACTTTCCTTACTCCCCTGACGGTCACTGGCCTTGGCATGTCTTAATATGGCTGCTTTTCGTTCCTGCGGGAGTGCCTTATACCCCTGGCTAATTTTGTGCCCTAGATACTTTGCTTTGGACAGTCCAAACTGTGCTTTTTTGGGGGGTTCAATTTAAAGTTAGCTTTCTTAATTGTCTGGAGGGTGGCTAGTAATGCTCCCATGTGTCCTTTGGCGTCCTCTGATGCAATCATTATGTCATCGACATATTGGAGTAGGGTGGTACTTCGATGGGTCTAACTCATTTAAGGCTTGACTCAGTACACGGTGGAATATATTTGGACTATTGTGGAACCCCTGCGGGACCCTGGTCCATGTATACTGTCTCTCCCCGACAGTAAAGGCGAATTTCCCTTTTGTGATTCCTCTGCCAATGGTATGGACCAGAACCCGTTTGCTATGTCCAAGACTGTAAATATTTTAAAGTCTGGTTTCAGACCATTAAATATCTTATTCAATGCAGTCTGCACAAATTTACACCAACCAGAATTTCACTGTGGCCGCAATAAAAGTCTGATTTTAATAGGTTAATTAACCTCATAACTCCAATTTAATCCAGATCATTTTTTTAAAACTAACCAGTATCACTTGGAAAAGAAAGAAACCATAGCCACATTAACAAGGAAACAATCGCTCAAGCCTTGTAAACATTCAAATTCATTTTCTTCCAAGCACATTGGCAACTGTGACTTCAAGGATGAAGCTTATCTTTTGTAAAACAATTAACAAATTTAAAACAGCACACGCTTATCCATCATTCAAGACAAGTCTTCAAAGGGTTCAACAGCTTTTAGCTCTCTGTACAAAAGAGTGGGTGGAGCTAAAACACAAGCACAAACATTTTCTTTCAAAGACAGAAAACTTCCACACTTTTAACACACACTTTCACACAAACTGAGACTCTAGGATTCCTTTCACTCAGCAAATCCTGGATTTTACTTGTGTTGGACAGAAACTGATAGCATCTGTGTCGATAAAACTTAAATTTTTTCCTTATTCCCTTTCTTAAATTACTGGTACTCTGGTACAATTTTGGGACCCGTTTTTGGTCCAAATTCGAGTACGTCTACTCAACTCAAAATATGCGCGAGCCACTAAAATGATGGCCTTTTCTTCCTTTAATTTTGTTTCTTTAGCCCACCATTCTCTTTGTTTTACCGGTGGGTCGTTCGGTTGCCAATCATTTTTAACCATTTTGTCAATAATCTTTTATTTTTGTCCGCTAAATAGTGTGTCAGTGACCCCACCGGTCCCCACTCAAGTTGTTCACTTCCCATGGTTAATTGTTGTCAGCGGTACGTCCCTTACTTTATTCTCGCAGAGTGAGACTGTACTTGCAACAATTTTGTTCGGGTAATTTGTTCTCGGAGGTATGTTTGGCACCACTTGCAACTGGAGTTGTCAGAGGTATGCTTTAAACTTTTACTCCAAAGTTAACGCACTACTTGCAACTCATACCATGCCTATACTTCCACGCGTTTCGCCCTAACCCCAAGACTGCTTGACATAGCGATTCAAACCTTTTTGTTCTTTGATTCCAAAGGGGGCGGTGGACACAAGACGGTGTTGCCTTGCCCTAACTACGTGGTATTTAAAAGTACTCACGTTTTTGGCTCGGCTTCACTTGCCCGTGCCTCCCGTCCGTGTGGAGATCCTGTTCGTGACACCAATTGTTGTGGAGTATTTTAAACCAACACTCGACGCAAGGTTTTCAGATCGATAATCAAGTTGTCTTTATTACACCCGTGGGGAGACTGTCTGCTCTGTCTTAGCCAGACTTCTCCAAATTGTTACAGCAAACACTACATTTTTATACATTAAAATAAGCATGTCCGGCTCATGCTAAATTCATTCCTGCAGCCTGATTGGATCTTGGCCCGCACGCACCTTCACAGATTGGTTACAAACCTTAATGTAAGCATGTGCAAGCTGCCTCCTCAATCAATCACTCAAACTGCTGAATGCTAATTAAAAGATACCTAGGTAATAAAGCTGTTAAAGGTAGTTGAAATGCTGGTTATCCTGTCTCCACTTAATTGTTTTATTTCTCTTCAAAGGTCAGCTATCTTGACACTATCTTTGTGTCCTTTCATGTTAGCACCTGTCTTTTCTTATGCCATTCAGTGAAACTGCCAGCGATGTCATTTTAATTCTTTCCCCACTGCAGACTGGTTGGACCGAATGGCCTGTTTCTGTGCCATATATCCTATGTAAGGCCAGAAAGTTGCAAAGCTGCTCCTGCTAGTCATTAGTTTCCCATAGCTGGAAAGTGATATGTGTGGGTGTCTGAGGAGGACAGCCTAAGGTTGGTCCTACAGTTAATTAGCTTGTTGGCATTCACTAGGCTCGCAAGTGAAGAAGGTGCTACATAGGCAAAGTACGAGAGGACAGCTGCAAACCTGCAATTTTGACTGTTAACTGATGACCAGAAAACATGCAAATTGACAGTTAACCAGCTGTAAAATGTACTGAGAAACGCCCTCGAATAGTGTCATCACATGTTTAACTATAGCAACTGCTAACGACACAACAGTCAGTTTCAGAATAGTGCAGTTAAGGGATTTGTGGTAGATGTATAATATAATATAATTCACATGCATCTGCCTTTGCTACCCAACTTTAAATCTTGCAATTTTGATTTTGCTTCTTTCTCATTTGCTCAAGAAGATTGTGTAGTCCAGGGGTTCTCGACCTTTTTGCTTCTGAGGCGGCCCCCCCGCCCCATGTTATTAAAATTCCACGGTCCTCCGTAACGCAAGTATTTTTTTCCCGTATAAAAATTCTCAGTGTCGTTCCCACTCACCATGTTACTGCTGCTGCTGCTATCCTGGCACTGCAGAAAATACTGGTCCCTGCACCCATCCCACTCCATCTTTCCCTCCATATGAGCCCCAATCACCTGACCCCCAGTCTCCCTCTTCCTCCGCCCCCCCCCCCCCCGCAAACCCTGACTCCCTCACTGCCTGATCCTGGTTCTCTGCTTGATTCAGTCAAGCAGCCTTTATTCCCCCATCACTAATATTTTTATAACTAATAAAACAAAAGTGTAGAATGAAAATGAAAAAAACCAAATTGCCTGCAGCAGTGTCCAGATTAATATTTTATCCCTGGCGACTCCAGGATAACGCTGGATGGTTGAAATCCTAGCTGGAGGCCAACATTGGGTGTGAATATTCAGGTCTGCCTGTGATGCCCTCCTTGGTAGAGCAAGACTGCTAACACTCAAGGTATTGGCTCGCAGTTGAAGAACGAATGAGGTTAGGCACCAAAGGGCAGCTAGCATCCTTGTAACTATAATAGTGTGATTCAACCCTTTGAAGGCAGCAGGAGAGAAAATGGGAAAAATTAGACAGTGCAGCATATTTAAATAAGTTTGCAAACTGTTTCAGTTTTGCTGCTAATAAGTGTCAATCCTAATGGTTTCCTAATGTTGGCATATTCTGCTCTTCTTCCTCCATGAAGACAGCGACTCACTGTTTGACCCCAACAGCTCCTTTTCTCCTTGCAATTGCTGCCTATTTCCTTGCCCCTTCTTCGTTTGATTGACAATCACGACCACGCATCCAACAAAAATAGGACCAAAAAAAAACATTCAAATCTGAAAAGGAACCGACGTATGTGCACGCATGCAGAGCCACCCTTGGCTGAATTCAGCACTCGCAGGATACTTGAACTGAATGGGCTACAGTTGCCACTGGTGATGTATGGCAGAGAGAGGATTGAAGAAGCGAGGGGTGAAAGTAGAAGAGTAAACTGCCCCAATTAGCCCGGGAGAGGGGTTACAACAACCTACACAGCGTGGTGTTAGGACAAGTGTTGGGGGGGGGGGGGGGGCGGGGAACGTCGAAATATACAGCAGGATCTGGCACAACAAGAGCGGAGGATGGAGAGCTTGAGCCAGGGGATCTGCGCTCAGCAACCTGCGACCACTGCCTCTCTCCCTTCTCAGTGAGCAGGGACCTGGGCTCAGCGGTAGCTGCCGCTGTCATCGCACAGACATTCGGGACGGGGGTAAACGGAGATTCAAGTTGGGGCTGGAGCTGCCAGTTTGCTCAGCCTGATCCCACCTTTACACAGCGGTCAATGTTTCTTCTTTTTTATATCTGATTTTTTTGAAAAATCCCAGAGGTTATTTATGGTGGACCTCCGATTGAGAGCCCCTGGTGTAGCCTACAGGGAAGTTTTCAAACATACAATCCCTTAAGAATACATTGTTATCCCACTGTATAACCTTTCCTTCTCGTACATTTTATAGCATCATAATGTCCTCTTTTCCAAGTCTTTCTATTCCTACTTGGGTATGTTTCACATTTCATTTGCTTTTTTTGCTATATTCCCATGCAGTATACCGGGGATGTTAATTTTTGATCACAACTTTAATTTGCATCAAATCCTGGCTGAAGTATCTAGGAACTGCATAAAGATGCCATCATGATTCTTGTCTTTGTTCTTTCTTTAAGAATTGTGATTTGATATGGGCCACAAATTTAGCACTAAAACGAAGAAGTGGCAAAAGGAATTGGAGGAGCTCCTCAAAGGGAGCAGTTGTAACATCTACTTGTGTGTCAGGTGCTGCAAACAATGCTCCCTCTAAGCTGTGCGGCCGCCCAGCTGGGGCCAGCTTTTTCAATGATAAATTTCACACATGCGCACAACTGTGAATGGGCCGCGCACCTTTAAAAAAAGAGGGGAAACATTGGCTGCAAAGCCCTCTTGCCACATTCATTCGTTCTTTTTCCTTCTATTTGTTTCTTGCTGCATCATGAGTTGCCCTGCCATTCTACTTCTGCCTTTATTTTGCTCGTCTGGACACTCCAGCGAATGACGATTCTGAAATAAGGGTGAAAAGTAGGGACATTACAGTAGGTGGAATCCTTCTCTTTAAAAGAAATGTAATATTTACACTCAGTTAGGAACTACCTTTCTCCCATTGGGGTGGTAGGGGAAATGTTATAAGAAGATAAGAAATAAGGGCAGGAGTAGGCCATACGGCCCCTCGAGCCTGATCCGCCATTCAATAAGATCATAGCTGATCATTGACCTCAACTCCACTTTCCCGCCCGATCTCCATATTCCTTGATTCCCCTAGAGTCCAAAAGTCTATCTATCTCAGCCGAGAATATACTCAGACTCAGCATTCACAGCCTTCTGGGGCAGAGAATTCCAAAGATTCCCAACCCTCTGTGTGAAGACATTCCTCCTCATCTCAGTCTTAAATGGCCTACCCCTTATCCTGAGACTATGCCCCCTAGTTCTAGACACTCCAGCCAGGGGAAACAACCTCTCAGCATCTACCCTGTCAATCCTCTTCAGAATCTTGTATGTTTCAATGAGATCACCTCTCATTCTTCTAAACTCCAGAGAGTATAGGCCCATTCTACACAATCTCTCATCATAGGACAGCCCTCTCATCCGAGGAATCAATCTAGTGAACCTTCATTGCACCGCCTCCAAGGCAAGTATATCCTTCCTTCGATAAGGAGACCAAAACTGTGCGCAGTACTCCAGGGGTAGTCTCACCAGGGCCCTGTACAATTGTAGCAAGACTTCCTTACTCTTCTACTCCAACCCCCTTGCAACATGCCATTTGCCTTCCTTGTTGCTTGCTGTACCTGCATGCTAGCTTTCTGTGTTTCTTGCACGAGGACACCCAAATCTCTCTGAACACCAACATTTGAAAGTTTTTCACCATTTAAAAAATATTTTGTTTTTCTATTCTTCCGACCGAAGTGAATAACCTCACATTTCCCTACATTATATTCCATCTGCCGCCTTACTGCCCACTCACTTAGTCTATCTATATCCCTTAGCAGACTCTCTGTTCTCACAGCTTACTGTCCCACCTAGCTTTTTATCATCAGTAAACTTGGATACATTACACTTGGTCCATTCATCTAGGTCATTAATATAGATTGTAAATAGCTGAGGCCCCAATACTGATCCTTGCGGCACGCCACTAGTTACAGCCTGCCAACCTGAAAAAGATCAGTTTATCCCCACTCTCTGTTTTCTGTCTGTTAACCAATCCTCTCTCCATGCTACTATATTACCCCCAACCCCATGAGCCCTAATCTTGTGTAATAATCTTTTATGTGGCACCTTATCGAATGCCTTTTGGAAATCCAAATATACTACATCCACTGGTTCCCCTTTATCTACCCTGCTAGTTACATCCTCAAAAAACTCTTAATAAATTTGTCAAACACGATTTCCCTTTCATAAAACCATGTTGATGCTGCCTAATCATGTTATGATTTTCTAAGTGCCTTGATACCACTTCATTAACAATGGATTCCAGCATTTTCCTGACGACTGATATCAAGCTAACTGGCCTGTAGTTCCCTGTTTTTTCTCTCCCTCCTTTCTTGAATAGCAGTGTTACATTTGCGACCTTCCAATCCGCTGGAACCATTCTAGAATCTAGGTAATTTTGGAAGATCAAAACCAATGCATCCACTATCTCTTCAGCCACCTCTTTTTAGAACCCTAGGATGTAGGTTGTCAGGTCCAGGCGTTTTAGTCCCATTAGTTTCTCTAGTACTTTTTCTCTACCTATATTAATTACGTTAAGTTTCTCACCCTCATTAGATCCTTGGTTCCCCACCATTTTTGGTATGCTTTTTGTCTTCTACTGTGAAGACAGATACAAAATATTTGTTTAACGTTGCTGCCATTTTCTTATTCCCCATAATAATTTCTCGTGTCTCAGCCTCTAAGGGACCAACGTTTTACTTTTGCTACTCTCGTCCTTTTTACATACTTGTAGAAGCTCTTACAATCTGCTTTTATATTTCTTGCTAGTTTTCTCTCATTCTATTTTTTCCCTTTTTATCAATTTTTTGGTCATCCTTTGCTGGTTTCTGAAACTCTCCCAATCCTCAGGCTTACTATTATTCTTTGCAACATTATAAGCTTCTTCTTTCAATCTAATGCTATCCTTAACTTCTTTAGTTAGCCACGGTTGGATCACTTTTCCCGTGGAGTTTTTGTATTTCAATGGAATGTATTTTTGTTGTGAATTATGAAATATTTCTTTAAATGTTAGCCACTGCTTATCTACTACCATACCTTTTAATCTATTTTTCCAATCTACCTTAGCCGACTCGCCCCTCATATGTAATTGGCTTTATTTATTTAAGACTCTAGTTTTGGACTTGGGCAAGTCACACTCAAAATTAATGTAAATTCTATCATATTATGATCACTCAGCCCCAGAGGATCCTTTACTATGAGATTGCTAATCAACCCTGTCTCATTACACAATGCAAGATCTAAAATAGCCTGTTCCCTGGTTGGTTCCATGACATATTGTTCGAGGAAACTGTCCCAAATACATTCCATGAACTCGTCCTCCAGACTACCTTTGCCAATTTGATTTGCTCAGTCTATGAAGATTAAAGCCCCCCATGATTATTGCATTACTTTTGTTGCAAGCTCCTACTATTTCTTGATTAATATTCTGTCCAACGGTATACCTACTGTTAGGGGGCCTATATCCTACTCTTACCAGTGTTTTCTGCCCCTTGTTATTCTTTATCTCCACCCATACTGATTCTACTTCCTGATCTGCCGAGATCCTTTCTCGCTACTGTCCTTATGTCATCCTTTATTATCAGGGCTACTCCCCCTCCTTTTCCATTCTGCCTGTCTTTTTGAAACATCGAGTACCCTGGAATATTTGGTTCCCAACCTTGGCCACCTTGCAACTATGTTTCTGTAATGGCTATTAGATCAAACTATTTGTGCCACTAGTTTGTCTATCTTGTTACGAATGCTTCGTGCATTCAGATAAAGAGGCTATAATTTAAATTTGTTACCATTATTCCCTGCTTTGATCTTATTCCCTGCTGCACTTCTACCATTACACTCTCTGTCCCTTCCTGTCACACTGCTTATTTTTACCCAAATCACTACACTGCTCTATTGCCTTGACCTTTCTCTTTATATTTCTAAAGTTCCCCTCACCTGACCCCTCTCTTTCCCCCGCCCTCCCACCCCCTCCTTTTTTAGTTTAAAGCCATATCTCTACAGCCCTAGTTATTCGATTCGCTAGGACGCTGGTCCCAGCCCGGCTTAAGTGGAGCCCGTCCTGACGGAACAGCTCCCTCTTTCCCCAGTACTGGTGCCATTGCCCCATGAATTGAAACCCCTTCTTCCCACCACTACTACTTCTTGGGCACTCCCTCGGAACCAAAGATGACTTGCTTCCACATTAAAAATGAGTTCTCAGGTGACTGATGAGTCCAATGTGAGACCTACAGTCTCTGTCACAGGTGGGGCAGACAGTGGTTGAAGGGGTAGGGTTCTTGGGTTGACGTGCACTCTTTGCGCTTGGCTTCCACTTGCTCCCTGCAAAGAGACTCAAGGTGTTTGGCGCCTTCCCGGATGCTTCTCCTCCACTTTGTGCGGTCTTGGGCCAGGGATTCCCAAGTGTCAGTGGGGATGTTGCACTTTTTCAAGGAGGCTTCGAGGGTGTCCTTGAAGCGTTTCCTCTGCCCACCTGGGGCTCTCTTGCCGTATCGGCGCTCCGAGTAGAGCGTTTGTTTTGGGAGTCTCGTATCGGGCATGTGGACGATGTGACCCGTCCATCGGAGCTGATCGAGCGTGGTCAAAGCTTCGATGCTGGGGATGTTGGCCTGAGCGAGAACGCCACTCTTTGAACCACACATTTAACTCTCTGATCTGCTTGACCCAATGCCAATTTGCTGGTCTCCGCTGTCTTTTGTCTCCTCTGGCCTATTACCATCTCGTCTGGTTTCGAATACCTTTTTATTGTCTCTTTTTTACTTCTTTTGTTCGATCGCAGCCCTGCCTTCGATCTATTTTCTTTTCTTTCCAGTTTTGAAGAAGGGTTTCGACCCGAAACGTCAACTCAAATTTCTCTCCACGGATGTTGCCTGACCTGCTGAGTTTTTCCAGAAATTTTTGTTATTTTGATTTTACACACAATTTGTGTTATGTAACTATCCTCCACTCACTGCATTTGCTGGCGAAATCGGCGTGCTTTTATCAGGAGAAGTTGCTGCAGTTTTGATCATGTTTGTTGCAGTTGGTAGAGACTCTTTTCAAATAGGCTCCGTTTGATTTGCTGTTTGCTGTGTAAATAAACTTTGTTTGCTTTACTATTTGTTTGTTTGCTGTAAGTCCCGCCCTGCCTCTCCTCCAACTCATTGGCTGATGCACTGCCTCTCATTGGCTGACACAATGGTGTCAATGGGCTCTCAGTTTTATGCTTGGGCTTGCTGCTCATGTTTGTTGATGGAGTTAGAATTGTGTGTCTGCACAGTGCTTGACCTTTGTGAATGTAGTGAAGCGCTTGGGATTGGGTTTCCACTGTGCTTTGAGGTGGCCATTTCCTGTGTTCTGTATCTTTGAAGACAGACAAAAATTGCTTGTTATATAGTATAGCAAAACTAATGCTATGAATGGAGAAAAATTATGACTTGGTAGTAGTATTTATGTTTCTTTTTCACATGCATAAATAAAACAATACATACAACAGCATCTGGAATTTTTTTTTAAGTGGAGCATTAGCATAGAATGAGAAAGGAAAGTTACATACAAGGTAACATGGAGTTTCTCTAAGCTAGAGGCACTTGAGGTTTCTTCTGGGATTTGCTCATATAGATCCTATATCCAAATGAAAATCTCAATTTATTCTGAAGAATTCGGACTCCTACATCTGTGAGAAAAGTACCTTCTGTTCTGGTCTCTCTGTCACCCACACTCAATAATGTTTTTGCACAATAACAGCCTTCTCCACAGTTCAGTATTTGTTCTGTTCATTCATTTACAAGAGGCAGAAGAAGCTGGAGTGTTTAAACTTTTCCTTCAGTGGTGTGCCTTCATTGATGGCATTGCTCAGGATTGATTGATTTGCTGGTGGTAGATGTAGGAGAAAACAAACTAAAACTGGCCTAAAAGTTCTTGACAAATGCTGTCTCTGCATTTTATGAATATGTAATTTGGTTACTTTATTTTAAGTTTCTTTGTTCCAAAATTTGTATAATTTGGAATGACATAGAGAAATAAAACTTTTTACAAATGGCTTTTGAGCTGTGTATCTGTCTATTTCTAATCCAGGATAAGGAAAAAATCTCATGTAACAAGACCCCGAAATTGGACCGAAGTGATGGAGGGAAAGAAGTGAAAGAGAAAGCATCGAAGCGGAAACTGCCGTTCACGATCGGAGTTAACAGCAGTGATCAGAAAGACTCGGACACAGGTAAGAGGGAGGCACTGCCAAAAGCAGATCCCCACAGGGCTTTGAGGATAATCTGCACCTAGAATTGTAGCTGCTATGCAAATAGGTTCAAAATGGATTTTTTTTTAATGCGGGCTATTTCATTTTATTAACTTTTAAACTCTCTTAATCAATTTTCTTGTAAAATTTGGCATCAGCGCCGATAGTTTTTTTTTCAGATTTCATAGAGAAGTGCATAATCACAAACACTGGGTATGTTGTCTTTCTAGCAGCGTTTCTGGTGTGCCATTCATTCGAGTTAACCCTTAGTCTTAGATTAGATTTTCTGATTTTGCATTGCAAATTTAGGCAACCACCTTGATAACCTTTTAATTTTGTGAACTTTGTTCTATATCTTTTACATAGTAATGTCTTGAACCTGATTCAACAGACCTGTTGAATAAAGCACTCAAATTAGCTTTAGATGTTTATCATGCTTATAGTTTTACATCAAATCTTATCTGAGAATTCACTATTTTCATGATCATGCCTTGCAACAACACAGGAGGAAGTTAATAGCTCGTAAATACAATAGTTTAATACTGCGTCAGAGAGAAAACCTATTGACAAATGTTTTTTTTTATATAGAACTGTGAAGTTCTATAATAATATAGTGAAAGCCATATGAATATAGTGCCATAATATCCCTTCTCTTTTTTTGCTTACTCTTGCCCAGGCTGCTTGCTTGCGCCTATTTATATTCTCCAATATTGGTGAAATAACTGCACTACAAAAAAGACAAAGTTTGATGTGTCATATTCATTCTGAAAGAAAATTAATAATATCCTGGCAAGTGACACCTGATGTATTATAATTCTGTAAAATTATTTTTAAAAAGTAAGGAAACAGATAATGACAGCAGCAGTGATGCTAGCAATTTTTTTTACATATTTGTTCCCTGGATGTGTGCAATGCTGTCAAAGCCTCATTTATTTCTTGTCGCTAGTAGCCCTGAAAAAGGGATGACGAGCCACCTTTTACAGCAGAATGTCTTGCTAGGCCATTTCAGAGGCCATTAAGAGTGTAGGTCAGACTAAGTAGGGTGGCAGATTCTCTTCCCTGAAGGGCATTAATAAACCAGTTGGACTTTTACAATAACCTGGCATCTCTCATGGTAATTTTCTGGTGCTGGTTTAAAAATGACCAGATTTATTGAGTTTTCTTTCACGATTTGCCATGATAAGATTGAAACTTATGTCCTCTGGGCTACTAGTCCAGTTAATAGTCCGATGCTTTTATACCTCTCAAATCTGTGCAAATGTGACTTCCCAAAATTGATCATTACAGACAATGAGTGTGTAAAACAGAGAGAAAGGAAGCCAGAGTGAAAGAAACTGAAGGAAACAAAAATTAGTGTGGGAAGCAAGCAGAGGTGCAATTACAGTAATAGCTGTACTATTTTTCAAGTTTTGTATGTGAGCGTTGCAGTAAGGATACAAGTTTTTAAAATCAAAATCAAAAAGATGTCAGTAAATAGCTTAATTTTCTTATTGCAGAAATCAGTTCTCTGTTGGCAGACATTGCTGAAGAGAGCGGATGTTGTTTTCTAGGTCAATGGACATAGACAATTATAGTCCAGGCACAAGCTGTGTTTAAGTAGAAAAGCCTTAACTCCATATTGGTGATAACATAAGCAATGGAAGCTCTTTGACGGGCATTGTTGGATACCACAAGAAGAACATTGAGCTTGTTTCCATTTAGAGTTGGATTAGTACCTTAACATTTGAAGCATAATCTGAAGTTCGAGGAATAGGACTTGTACAGTGCATTTGATCTCTTGCTGGCTACTGGTATAAAAGTGACAGGCAGTCTTTACATTGATGTAACCAATGCATCAGATTTTACAAAAAAGTAAGGCTGTCCTAAATAAAAATTCTGTGATTTAGTGTAACAATAAAATATTTGCCACCTTTAAAAGAAACATCAATTTGAGCAGTCAATATCATTGGAGATATGTGGCATGAAAAGTTAACTTTGTTGGGCAGGATGCTAACTTCGTTTTTTAATTATGACTTGTTTAAAATAGTTTTCCATAAATAAAATGGGCATGTTCCAGAAATTTGGTAACGCAGAGATCATCAAACACTGTTTATATAACAATTCTAGAATCTGCTATTGCTCATTATTGATATCAATCCACTGATGCATTTTTGGTGCCATGTCATCAATACTCTGACCATTAGGACTTGTGTCCTCAACTGGGTTTGAACTATATCTTAGTAAACAGGAGTCAACATGAATTCAGAAGGGGAAGATCTTGCATGATTGACCGTGTCAACTTTGTCAAGGCAGTGACAATCCAAGTGGACTTGGAAAGCCCTATAATGTGGTGTACCTAGACTTCTAATGGCATTTGGCAAAAGTTCCACATTAAAGATTATTAGTTAAGCTCAACAATAGGGATTCAAGGTAAACTTGGGGAGTGAATAGCTGAAGGGTAGAAAATGATGAGTACTCATTAGAGGAGTTATATCAAGATGGGGAGATGTACTGAGTGGCGTGTTCCAGGACTCAGTGTTGGGACCACAATTCTTAGTAATTTATATAAATGATCTGGATTCAGAAACTCAATGCAAAGTCGTCAAATTTGTAGATGCTGCCAAACTAGGAGGTACAGTGGAAATGGAGGAGGCAGCTCAGAAATTGCAGAATGTTTTGGGGAGAATATGTAAGTGGGCAGAAAAATGATTGATGATATTTAAGGCTGACAAGTGCAGATTGCAGATAGAAAGAAAAAAAAATAAGAACCAGAGAAAGTTGTGACTAAATTGTAGTGCTGTGGTCAGACCGCACCTTGAGTACTGCATCCACTCATGGTCATCGAGACTCCAGGGAGACATTAATGTGCTGGAGGCAGTGCAGAGAAGAGCCACAAGGCTGATCCCTAGTGTCAAAGATCTGAGTTATGAGGAAAGACCAGAGAAACTTTGGATTTTCAACCTGGAAAGGAGGTGTCTGAGAGGTCATTTTATAGAGGAATGTAAGTTTGTCACATTTTTTCCATGAATAGGAAAAAGACATGAATTGTTTTTAAAATGTGTTTTGAGCAGAACCTTGCCTAAAAACAGACAGTTGCATGCCGAGTTATCAATCCATGACTGTCGAAGAGTTTTAAATGTGGATGATCTCTGCATATCCAGGATTTTAATCGCTTGGTGGCAGTGCCTTTTAGCTGCCTAGGCCCCAAGCTCTAGAATTCCCTCCCTAAACCTCTCTGGTTCTCTACCTCTCCTCCTTTAAGACGCTCCTTAAAACCTACCTCTTAGACTAAGTTTTTGGTCATCTGTCCTAAGATCTCCTTGTGTGGCTCACCGCCAAACTTTGTTTGACAACGCTCTTGTGAAGCACCTTGGGACGTGTTGCTATGCTACAGACACATATATAAGTATAGAATGATAGAACGGTTACAGCACGGAAGGCAGCCATTCGGCCCATGTCTGCAAGAGCATTTCAGCTAGTCCCACTCTCCTGCCCTTTCCCTGTAGCCCTGCAAATTTTTTTCTTTCAGTCACTTATCCAACTCCCTTTTGAAAGCTGTGATTGAGTCTGCCTCCACCACCCTTTCAGGCAGTGCATTCCAGATCCTAACCACTCGCTGCATAGTTTTTTTTCTTATGTCGTCTTTGGTTCTTCTGCCAATCACCTTAAATCTGTGTCCTCTGGTTCTTGACCCCTCTGCCAATGGGAACCGTTTCTCTCTCTCTACTCTGTCCAGACCCCTCATTATTTTGAACACCTCTATCAAATCTCCTCTCAATCTTCTCTGCTCCAAGAAGAGCAACCCCAGCTTCGCTAGTCTATCCACGTAACTGAAGTCCCTCATCCCTGGAATCATTCTCGTAAATCTTTTCTGCACCCTCTCTAAGGTCTTCACATCCTTCCTAACGTGCAGTGCCCAGAGTTGGACACAATACTCCAGTTGAGGCTGAACCAGTGTTTTATACAGGTTCATCATATTTTCCACGCTTTTGTACTCTATACCTCTATTCATGAAGCCCAGGATCCCGTAAGTTTTTTAACTGCTTTGTCAACCTGCCCTGCCACCTTCAACGATTTGTGCACATATACCCCCAGGTCTCTCTGTTCATGCATCCCTTTTAGGATTGTACCCTTGAGTTTATATTTCCTCTCTTCATTCTTTCCACCAAAATGTATCACTTCGCATTTTTCTGCGTTAAATTTCACCTGCCACGTGTCCGCCCATTCCACCAGCCTGTCTATGTCCTTTTGCTGCTTTACTGTCCACTATACTTCCAAGTTTTGTGTCATCTGCAAATTTTGAAATTGTGCCCTTTACACCCATATCCAAGTCATTAATATATATCAAGAAAAGCAGTGGTTCTAGAACCGACCCCTGGGGAACACCACCTTCCTCCAGTCCGAAAAACAACCATTCACCACTACTCTGTTTCCTGTCACTTAGCCAATTTTGTATCCATGCTGCCACTGTCCCTTTTATTCCATGGGCTTCAACTTTGCTGGCAAGCCTATTACGTGCCACTTTATCGAACGTCTTTTGGCAATCCATGTACGCCACGTCAACCGCATTGCCCTCATCAACCTTCTGTTACCTCATCAAAAAACTCAATCAAGTTGGTTAAACACGATTTGCCTTTAACAAATCCATGCTGGCTTTCCTTAATTAATCCACACTTGTCCAAGTGACTCTTAATTTTGTCCCTGATTATTGTTTCTAAAAGCTTCCCGACTACCGAGGTTAAACTGACTGGCCTATAGTTGCTGGGTTTATCTTTACACCCTTTTTGAACAAGGATCTAACATTTAAAGTTCTCCAGTCCTCTGGCACCACCCCTATTTCTAAGGAGGATTGGAAGATTATGGCCATTACTTCCGCGATTTCTTCCTTCACTTCCCTCAGCGTCCTAGGATGCATCACATCCGGTCCTGGTGACATCTACTTTTAAGTACAGCCAGCCTTTCTAGTACCTTGTCTTTATCAATTTTTATCCCATCCAGTATCTCCTCTACCTCCTCCTTCACTATATCTATGGCAGCATCTTCCTTGGGGAAAACAGATGCAAAGAACTCATTTAGTACCTCAGCCATACCCTCTGCCTCCATGCGTAGGTTTCCTTTTTGGTCCCCAGTCGGCCCCACCCTTCCTCTTGCTACCCGTTTATTTATTTATATGCCAATAGAAGACGTTTGGATTGCCTTTTATGTTAGCTGCCATTCTATTCTCATACCCTCTCTTTGCCCCTCTTATTTTCTTTTTTACTTCTTCTCTGAACTTTCTATATTTAACCTGATTCTCAGATGTATTCTCAACCTGACATCTGTCATACGTGCTCTTTTTCTGCTTCATCTTACTCTCTATCTCTTTCATCATCTAGGGAGCTCTGACTTTAGTTGCCCTACCTTTCCCCCTAGTGGTACCTCGACTGTACCCAAACTATTTCCTCTTTAAAGGCAGCCCATTGTTCCGCTACTGTTTTGCCTGCCAATCTTTGATTCCAATTTACCTGGGCAAGATCTGTTCTCATCCCACTGAAATCGGCCTTCCTCCAATTAAGTATTTTTGCTCTATATTGTTCCCTGTCCTTTTCCATAGCTAATCTAACCCTTATGATGCTATGATCACTGTATGCTAATTGTTCACCTACTGACACTTGCTCCATTTGACCTACCTCATTCCCCAGAACCAGATCCAGCAATGCCTCCTTCCTCGTTGGGCCGGAAACGTACTGATTAAGAAAGTTCTCTTGAACACACTTCAGAAATTCTTCCCCCTCTCTGCCCTTTACACTATTACTATCGCAGTCTATATTAGGATAGTTGAAGTCCCCCATTATCGCTACTCTATAGTTCTTGAATTTCTCTGTAATTTCTCTGCAAATTTGCTCCTCCATATTTTTCCCACTAGTTGGTGGCCTATAGAATACACCTAGTCGTGTAATGGCACCTCTATTATTTCTTAACTCTAGCCATATAGATTCTGTCCTTGACCCCTCCAGGACATCCCCTCTCTCCAGCACTGTAACATTCTCCTAACCAGTACTACCTCACCATCTCTTTTATCTTTCCTTCCCTATCTTTCCTGAACACCCTATATCCAGGAATATTTAACAACCAATCCTGCCTTTTTTTGAGCCAGGTCTCCGTCGTTACCACGACATCATATTCCCATGTGGCTATTTGCGCCTGCTGCTCACCAACCTTGTTTACTATGCTTCGTGCGTTCACATACATACACTGTAAACCTATCTTAGACCATCCTGTGTTCTCATTAGTTTGACCCCACCTAATACCTTATTATTTCTTACTTTAGTGTTATCCATCTCTCCCAATCCTTTATGTGCATTATTTCTCCTTTCTAATGTTACATCCTGGTGCCCATCCCCCTGCCAACTTAGTTTAAGCCCTCCCCAACAGCACTAGCAAACCTCCCCACGAGGATATTGGTACCGGCTCTGTTGAGGTACCACCACCCCCAGAACCGGCCTCAATGTTTCAAGAATCTGAAGCCCTCCCTCCTGCACCATCTCTCCAGCCACACATTCATCTGCTCTATCCTCCTATTTCTATACTCACTTGCACGTGGCACCGGGAGTAATCCAGAGATTTCTACCTTTTTTGAGGTCCTGTTTTTTAATCTCTCTCCTAGCTCCCTAAAATCTGCCTGCAGGAACTCATCCCTCTTTCTACCTATGTTGTTGGTACCAATATGGACCACAACCTCTGGCTATTCACCCTCCCCCCCTCAGAATGTTCTGCAGCCGCTCAGCTCAGTGACATCCTTAACCCTGGCACCAGGGAGGCAACACACCATCCTGGCGGCCGCAGAATCGTCGGTCTGCTCCCCTAACTATCGAATCCCCTACCACTATTGCTTTCCCCATCTTCCTCCTCTCTCTTTTCCCCCCCCCTCCCCCCCCCCGCCTCTGTACAGCTGAGCCATCTGTGGTGCCATGGACTTGGCTCTGGCTGTACTCCCCAGAGGAACCATTGCCCTCACCAGCACTCAGAACAGAATACTGGTTCGAGAGTGAGATGCACCCAAGGGACTCCTGCACTACCTGCCTGATGATCCTCTTTTGTCTGGCGGTCACCCATTCCCTCTCTGCCTGCGCACTCATTTGCTGCGGGGTGACCACCTCCTGAAACGTGCTATCCACGTAGCTCTCAGCCTCACTGATGCATCGCAGTGATACCAGCTGCTGTTCAAGCTCTGAAACCTGGAGCTCTAGCTCCTCCAGCTGACGACACTTCTTGCAGTTCTCCAGGACACGGGAAGCGTCCTGGAGTTCCCACATGGCAGAGGAAGTGCATTCCACTGGACCGAGCTGCTCTGCCATGCCTTTATTTATTCGACTTAACTAACTTTACAGAAACTTAAGACTAAGAGATGTATCTAATTCAAGTTATTATTATAATATAGTATTAACAGTTACTAATCTCCAAGCTCCTGCTTTATCCCTAACCAGCTATTTAACCCCAGCCACTAATGGAGAAAAAAACTGGTGTGACCTTTACCAACCAATCAGTTACCAGCTATCCTGAGACGTCACTCCTTGTGTTTTTTTGAATCGCAGCTCAACTCCCTTTATGCTGTTGCTGCTCCAGCTCAGGTCCGCGCTCTGTCCTGGGCCTTCTCTGCCTCTCCCTTTATGTTGCTGCCGCTTCCGCTGCTCACGCTCAGGTCTGCGCTCCCACGCAATTGTTGTTAGTTGCAAGCCAAAAATACTGATTGCAAGTTTTACAAATTTTCTAGGCGTAACTATATTGGGGATATTGCTGAATTCAGCTCATTAGGACTATAAATCAGACTTCACTGACTCAAAAAACATATTGGTGAATTATTTATATTTATTTCTCTCTCTCATATAATAAAGTATATAGTGAATCTGTCATAGCCTTGCTAATGCAATAGCAAAATACTGCGGATGCTGGAAATCCAAAATAACAACAGAAAATGCTGGAAAAACTCAGCATGCCAGGCAACATCTGTGGAGAGAGAAATAGAGTCAACGTTTCGAGTCAAACTCTTTGTCAAGACAAAGAGTTTGACTCGAAGCGTTGACTCTCTTTCTCTCTCCACAGATGTTGCCTGGCATGCTGAGTTTTTCCAGCATTTTCTGTTGTTATTATGGCCTTGCTAATGACTAGTTGGAGGAAATGTTATGGCCTGGATTTTGCGGGCAGCGGCCAACGAACAGCGCTTGCCGTTGATTACGCTTACAGCTGCCCACAAACTTTTCGTGGGCTTTTGCGTGGCAATTTAGTGTCATCGGGAGTCCAACAGCGCAGCGTCCTCTACAGAGGATCTGGGACCTGTGTGAACAGGGCAAGCAACAGTATGTCTCTTCAACCAATCAGACTATAGAATCCTTACTGACAGCAAATTCCTGATTTCTCGTTTAATTGCGCATCTGCAGATGCTGGATAGCCTCAGTTATTCCGACCGCAAAGTCCGGGCCACTGCCTTTTAGCTGTGCTTGTTGTAATAGATCGAGGTAATACCGCCTTCTCTGGAGAAAATAAGAATAACAGTCAGACGGAGAGAAGTTACAATGGCCCAGAAATTCAGGTCTCCATGGGTGAGTATGCACGGGGTACTCACCCGTAAGCCCAATGGAAGTGCCGGTTTCCTGCATGCACGGGAAACCGGTACTTCCGTTCCCCTGAACGAAGGGGTTCAGAGTTCGAACGCGTCGCAGGAGAGGCTGCGCGTGCGCATTGAACTTACGTTTTTTTTGCAGGTTTTCCCGGGAGGGTAAGTCTCCAGAAGTTACACATATAAAAAGCAGTCGCAAGGCCTGCTTTTTACAAGGTAAGTGGTGAATTAATTAAAATTAAAACATTTTTTCCACGGGTTTATTATTTTTAAATACTTTAAAGAAAGGTAAGTTTATTTTTAGCCCCGTTAGAAAATAAAATTATTTTTTTCAAAAATTAAATTATTGTTTAAAATAGTTATTTCATGTAATTTATAGTTTATTTTAAAAATGTGATGTTTTTTAAAATTTTGAAGATTTAGTGATGTTTTGGGGCTTGTAGTATTTATAAGTTTGGCAGCTCTGCCTGTCAAACTTAACGAATGAAGCATTCCCCGCTCCGATTGGCTCCCCATAGCCCACGTGATCCCAGGGGATGCATCGAACTAACTGCGCCCCTGGGATACGCAAGCACTGCGTGCCAGCAGTTGGAGGAGGCCCAGGATTGGAATTCCACGGGGGCCCACAGCTCAACGGCCAGCGCGCTAGGTAAGTGCAGGTCGGAGGCTTACACCCGCGGGAAGCCCTCAACCCGAATTTCTGGGCCAATGTTTTGTGTGGATGAAGTATCAATAGGGTTAGTGCTAGTGTTGCCCCTTGATTTCAATAGACTGGTAGCACAGCTGAGACAAACCAAAAACACTCGAATTTTAATATAGATAGTTGATTTCCTATGGCATTGCACACAATAAATTGGAGAATATGGTCACTTTCTTAACTGTTTCTTCTGGTTTTCCTGTTGTTTCGCTCTCCGCTTCTGCTTCTGTCTGTCTCCTGCTTCTCTCCCTTTAACTGTCTTTGCTCCTCTCTCTTTCCTTGTTTCCTTTTCAGGTCGGTAGGTGGAATGGTGGTGAAAGGAGCCAACAACTGCAGACATGTTGCATTTGAGGTCAGAATTCCAGGGAACATATGGTTTCCTTACCACCTCCTCCTCAAGTTACTTGTGCTTCTCCCACCTCCTCACTCATTGGGGAGAAATGATTCTTTACTGAACAGAATTTACGCTCAACAACCTTCTGAAGATGCAGATGGTGTCCAATTGTTTCCAAGTTCTTAACTGCTGTTTTTAAAAAAAAATTGCATCCTTGTGCTTCACTTCCTCCTTAGAACCACGTGATAGGAAGCAACTAATCATGGAAGATGTCTTAGGAGTTACAGGTGGACCTATATAGAAATGCATATTGAGTGATCCAGCCAGTGATGTTTCCTCCTTTCACAACACCAGTGATGGGATCTTCTCTCCTAATTCTTTACATTACTGTCGTTTATCAACAGGAAGATACAGAAGACTATTAAAAGTTGTGGTTTTCAGTCTGTTCACCACCCTATGACTACACTTTCATCACTTATTCTAAACAATGTCTTGATGAAACCAAGAGTATGTAGCGTAAAACATAGCTATCAATTTTTTGGGTGGTAAGGTGTAACGCAGTTTTACTTTGTTGCCTTTTTAAAAGAAAATAAAGAGAAGTATTTGCAGTAATTTTCCTACCCTGCATCATTGAGATTAACAACTGTTCATAGGTATAAACTGAAATACATTGGAGTGAGCAATACATCTATTTAGCAAAGATAAAAGCATCATAAAAAAGGCAGTAGGAATGATAGATCTGCACTGGCTGATCAGTTGGGCAGTAAAGTAACTACTATATTGGTTTTTAATAAAAATTTAGAGATGGAATTATAGTAAACTCTATTCATAATTATTAAGGTATGCTAGTGGTGACACCTGACCTGCATGTATTTATGCCTGCTGTCCGGAGAATATTTTAAGTTTGTCAGCAAAGCTGCAGCTGCTTTGACTGGGATGAAATCTAGTTTTCTGCTTGGTTTACAGTGCAGTTTGCTCCCTGTTGTGATTGGAGTGTCTACTCTGTTCCTCAGTGTATACTTTCTCCAACAGGTTTTTGCAGGCTGCATTGGGAAGGAAATCCTCAGGTAAGAAAGAGGCAATTAAAGTTACTAATGTTTATTTTTTTAAATGAGCCCTGTTGTGAGCCATTAAAAATGTTGATGGAGCCTCAATATTCCTAATGACTTCTTTCAGTGTTCTAAAATTTGGTAGCTGAACTTGGCGATGGCCCTGCTACCAGAAAAGCCAATGTGTCTACAGAGGAGAATTTAATTGTAGGGCTTGTCTTAAATAGCTGCTTCTTCAGCAAGGACTACAAGGTGTATAATGTTGCACGCTTTCCCTTTCAGTATGTATAGAGATTTTTGAATGCATGCCAGTCTTGGACACCTTGGACCTTGATGCAGCTGTTCATGATAATGAGCTTGGATCAGTCCGAGTCCTGGATAAGTTTCCTTATTTTTCTGTCTTCGATCCATCAGTTGTATAATTCTGGATACAACTTCTTCAAATTCAGTTGGGCAATATTCTAGCTTCTCTCAATTTCCCCCTCCACGGACACAAACTGGGGATTATGTATGCGAGGGATTTTCACCTGGTGATGCAGCATTGATGCATAGTACTTCCAGGAGTCTGATTTAAATTATTGTGTTCTCTCCATATTTTCACAGCCATTTCCAGACTGCTATGATCTGGAATTTGCAACTTTGAAAGATTTGATTAACTCAGAGATTAACCACTCATTACTCTACTTGCACTATTTAGCATACTGTATTAATAGTTTTGTGCTTGGCTACACACACAGAACAAATTAGTTATGTTACAGCACCAAGCAATTAAAATATTTTATTTACAATAATGTAAATATGAAGCCCAGAAGAATTTGGCAAGTTATCAGTACCCCCTGTATAATAAAACACAGACGTATTATACACTAAGACCCTAGTGGATTAATAACGTTTTGAAAAATGTTTGTATATTAGCCAGGCTCCTGGAATGTACATTCCACTTATCTTTGACCCTTTGTCCCCTTTCAGTCTCAGTATAAATTGCAATTGAATTCTGATGTACAACTGATCATACAAGAATAAGGGAACTTGCGTTGGCCTCACAGTATGAAGTCCAAATCTCAGAACTCAATGAACTAAAGCACTGTAACAAGTTCCAGCTTTTATCTATCTACGGCAAGGACAAGGGTACTTCACTGAAAAGAAGTAAATTATAGCAAGATAAAAAGGGACCTCTCTCATTAAGTGGATGAAATATTTGACAAATGGAATCGTAGATCAGCAATGGGAAATATTTAAGCAGGAGATGGAAGGGTACGAATCAAATACATTTTATAAGAAAAAGTGTTGGACAGCTGATGATTCATGGATGAAAAGGAAGATTCGATCACATTTGAACTAAAACATTTTTAGTGCTGATGAAAATAAGTTAGGGCAAATATAAAGAATATCAGAAAGCTGCAAGAAGGAGATTAGGAGATTAGAAATGCTAAGAGAATGTACAAGAGAAAATTTGCAAACACAAAGGAAAATAAAAAGGCTTTATAAAGCACAATAATAGTAAGAGGATAGTCATAGAATCATAGGAAGTTACAGCACGGAAGGAGGCCATTTCGGCCCATTGTGTCCGTGCCGGCCAACAAAGAGCTATCTAGCCTAATCCCACTTCCCAGCTCTTGGTCCGTAGCCCTGCAGGTTACAGCATCCCAAGTGCACATCCAAGTACTTTTTAAATGTGGTTAGGGTTTCTGCCTCTACCACCCTTTCAGACAGTGAGTTCCAGACCCCCACAATCCTCTGGGTGAAGAAATTTCCCCTCAAATCCCCTCTAAACCTACTACCAATTACTTTAAATTTGCGCCCCCTAGTTTTTAACCCCTCTGCTAAGGGAAATAGGTCCTTTCTATCCACTTTATCTCGACCCCTCATAATTTTATACACTTCAATAAGGTCTCCCCTCAGCCTCCTCTGTTCCAAGGAAAACAAACCCAGCCTATCCAGTCTTTCCTCATAGCTAAGATTCTCTACTCCCGGCAACATCCTTGTAAATATCCTCTGTACCCTCTCTAGTGCAATCACATCTTTCATGTAATGTGGTGACCAGAACTGCACGCAGTACTCCAACTGAGGCCTAACTAGTGTTTTATACAGTTGAAGCATAACTCACCTGCTCTTGTATTCTGTGCCACGGCTAATAAAGGCAAGCATTCCGTATGCTTTCTTAACCACCTTATCTACCTGGCCTGCTACCTTCAGGGATCTGTGGACATGCACTCCAAGGTCCCTTTGTTCCTCTACACTACTCCGTGTCCCACCATTTAATTCCCCTTTCTTGTTGGCCCTCCCCAAATGCATTACCTCACACTTCTCCGGATTGAATTCCAGTCAAGGTAGGGCTGCTAAGTGATGAAGGAGGCAAGCCTATAGTAGTGAGTGAGGCAATGACAGAAATATTAAGCATTTTGGTTCAATTTTCATAGAGGAGTTGGATATTGGGATTATAAAATTACCAGACGTGGGTATAGAGAACTGTTAGTGGAGGCTATTAGTCAGTAAAATGGTATTAATTAAGTTACTCAATCATAGGTAGACAAATCAGACATCTGAGAATCCTGAGGGAAGTTACAAAAAAAAGCAACGGTTCTGCTTATAATTTTCCTAAATTCTGTAGAATGGGATATTGCTTTAGAGGAATGGAGACTCGCAAATATGACATCCCTCTTCAAAAAAGGAGTGCAGGATAAGCCAGGAAATTTTAGGCCAGTTTGACTCATTTTAGTAGTTGTTAAAGCACTCGATTCTATAATAAAGAACAAAATTATTAAATACTGGGAGAAATTTGCTGATCAGGACCAGTCAGAACAGATTTCTAAATGACAGGTCATACTTGATCAACCATATAAAATTCTTTGAAGAAATATGAGAGGATAGATGAAGGAAATGTAATGAATGTGGTTTATATGGATTTTCAAAAAGCATTTGATAAGGTGCCACAGAGAGGGATAAATAATGGCACATGGGATTAAGGGGAATGTGACCACATTCAAAGCGAGATGATTGGGGGCCAGAAAGCAAAGTGGGAATAAAGGAAATAAAAACAGAAAATGCTGGAAATACTCAGTGGGTCAGGCAGCATCTGTGGAGAGAGAAACAGATAACGTTTCAGGTCGATGACCCTTCGTCAGAACTGGAGGGTCATCGACCTAAAACGTTAACTCTGTTTCTCTCTTCACAGATGCTGCCTGACCGGCTGAGTATTTCCAGCATTTTCTGTTTTCATTTCAGATTTCCAGCATCTGCAGTATTTTGCTTTTGTATATGGGAATAAAGGGAACTGGAAAGATGCGACGACTGGTGTTATATAGGCGTCTGCGCTGAGTCTGCTTGCGCTTGCTATATAAAGAAAAGATTTGGACTTGAGGGAATGATATCAACCTGGTGGTGACACCAAATTGGGGGAATGGCAAATTGTAACCGAGTCTAGCGGGAATAACACATGACATGTCGAGAATGTGAAGGGATGCATTTAGAAGTAAGACTAGGGAAACCAGTTGTGCCTTTACTGTGTTAAAGCTGTTACATAAATAGTAGAGTAACAGATGCACAGGTCATTTAAGTGTGGTTGTGCAAGTATATTTTTATACATATTAATATTTTTATACATTATGTTTTCACATACGTTAAACTTGTACTAGACTTTAGGTTAGGCTATAGTTGATGTATTGTGTAGAGTTTTGGGAACCCCATTTTACGAAGGATGTGATAGCAATGGAAAAGGTGCAGCATGGATTCACTGAGATGTTCCCACAGATGAGGAGTTGCAGTTATGAAAAGAGACATTACCAGTTGGGGCTTTTTTCACTGGAGCTGAGAAGGTTTAATGGGGTGACCCGATAGAGGTCTTCAAGATTATGAAGAGTTATGATTGGGAAAATAATTATTTCCATTAGTCAGTGAGATGAAAATCAGAGGTTTCAAATTTAAAATAACAATAAAAGGAATTTAAGTAATTTTTGTTTCACACACCATGGTGTTCAGATTGTGAAATACTCTGCTACAAACTATCTTTGAAGAGCCTATAAATTGTTTAGATAGTTGTTTGAAAATGAGGAATATTAAGACATGGGAAGAAAGCATGAGTGTGGGATTAGACTAGGTAATTTATGGGGATTTGATGAGCTGAATGGTCTGTTTCTGTGCTGTGTAAATTCTGTGACTTTTTTGAAATCCGGTTTCTAGCCGTGTGTGTGTGTATATTTATATATCAAATACATTTGGCAATGCATCAAACATAAATATCCAAACAAAAGCATTTATACATGTGTAGAATTAGATCGAATTCACACATTAAACAGAATAAAACAAAGTTGTTTTCACAGCACTCACTTCTGTCAATATATTATTAGCCAAATTAATTTAACAGCTAAGCTTAACAAACCGAAACAATACTTTTAGATTACAGAATATGTTTCTATTTGCATCAAGTGCATCCATTAGCAACAATATTTATTTAGTGCTATTTACATTTGGACAGGAAGCAATGGAGGAGTGAAGTCCAAGTCGGGAACCAGGAGAGCAGTGAGGCTTGGTTTTTGAAATCAGAGGAAGAGCGGGGTTAGTAATTCAAAATAGCAACCTGATCTACTCTGGAATCAAAACCTACTTCATCTCAAACCGCCTAATCATTCGAACAAACAACGGTATCAGAACAGCAAACATTCTATATTTGTGATCGGTTATCTGCCATTTGTCTTTTAGTCCGTACGGTCCAATAACTCCACTGTCCTGTTGGAGCAGTCAGTGACTGATGCAGCAAAATTGTGCCGATGGTGGGGATGGATATTGAATCTATTGCTAAGGGTGCTAATCAAGTAGACTGCTCGGTCTTGGATGGGATGGAGCTTCTGTATTATTGTTGGGGCTGCACCCATCCAGGCAAGTGATGAGTATTCCATCACACTCCTAACTTGAGCCTTGCAGCCAGTGAAGAAGCTTTGACGAGAGCTCAGGTGGTGACTCTCTCCTCAGAGTACTCAGCCTCTCACCTGATCTTGTACAATTGTCTGCAAAAGATTTGTCCCACATAGGTATGCTCATCTGACTGGAGCTTGAATGAAACATTTTATTTGTGGCTTAGTTGCTGTAAATTTCTTGCTGCTATGGACAATTCCTGTTTGAGTGTTATATGGTCCGAGTAGTAGTTTTGTCCTGCTTCTCGGAAAATACAATGCCCAGGACACTGATAACTCCAATCACCTGACAACCAAGCAGAAATTCACAAATAACTGAGGCAAGAGTCGCAGAGAAAAGCATTAAACTATTTTGTAGCATTTTATCCAGTTAAAACTTTTGCAGTTATTGGTGTTTGGGCACCGAGGGTGATTTTTGCATTAGATTGAGGTACTTTGATGCTGAGCTACAAATCTGTTGGATGAAGTAAGGAGGAAAAATATCTTCTATAATGTGCAAATAATTGTGAAAAAGGAGGAAGGTTTTGCTGTGGAAAGTATTAATAAAGTTCTTGCATCTTAAACAAATATTCTAAATCCAATTTAGGAGAGGGAGCAAAAAAAATGTAAATAACTGAATAAGCCATTTTGAGGAAGAAAGAAATAAGTATTGCATCTTATGCAAGTTTCATAGTGATAAATAGTATTACAAATAGATCTGATGCCTATATCTTTCAATATCAGTAAAGCATGTACAGGAAACTTTGTGCTATCCGGCACCGACGGGACCGAGCTGCTGCCGTTCCCTCAAAACTGCCGGACACTCCAGAGTTAATGTTGAAACATATGGAGATTTTCATCTCCGTATGAATCAACAAACCCTGTTGCTAACAGTCGGCAAGTGTCTCTAGCTGAAGCTGTTGCTTAGCTACAGACCTTGCACAGCTTGACTGTTCAATAAAAGCAAAGAAAAGAAACAAAAAGAATAAAAAACGGCTCCTGATTTTTGCTGGTGGCTCGAGCTTGCCGGACGGTTCGCCTCTGGATAACTCAAAGTTTCCTGTAATAGTTTTAGCTTAAGTCAGTCATGAGATGTATTGCTTTAGTAAGTTTGCTATATTAAAATGAAATGTGAACTTCTGTCAACACCAGAAACTGCATTCCAGATCTGCAACTACCCATAAGCAACATTATGGTAGAGAATTTATTTATATTTCTATTTTGTTCCAAATAAAATCATATTTGAATTGGAGTTGAACTTTTGTGAGAGTCTAAAAGCAATCGCCTTATTGTACAAACCAACTAGGATGCTCTTTCCTGTTTTGTAATTGGGACAAGAAGGACTCTGTTCTCAATCATCATTTTTTGTAGTAATTCTTTCTGTACCAAATCACTGTACCAACCCAGTCACTGCTGGTATCAAGTTCACTTTGTTCTTTTCTTTGGACTTTTCCATTGTACAGAGGTTTTCTACCTTTGGTGGCATTACAAATATTTCCCCCCCCACGTCCTCCAAGTTGATGCTTCCACTTTTGGTTCTCCACTCATGTTGTATTTTTTTTTAATGTGTTTTGGGCTATTTCCATTTACAAAGACTAAAATAATGATCTAAAGTTTGTCTTTGGAATGACTTGGTCACTTTAGAGGTAACCTTGTTGCCATTCCACTTTGCTCATTGGCTGATTGTCTTGGTGTTCAAGCCTTTGCTGTAGAAACATAGAAGATAGGAGCAGGAGTAGGCCATTCGGTCCCTCGAGCCTGTTCCACCATTTAATGAGATCATGGCTGATCATCCAAATTCAGTACCCTGTCCCTGCTTTCTCCCCATACCCCTTGATCCCTTTAGCCTTAAGAAATATATCTAACTCCTTCTTGAATATATTTAATGAATTGGCCTCAACTGCCTTGTGTGGTAGAGAATTCCACAGGTTCACCACTCTCTGGGTGAAGAAATTCCTCCCCTTCTCAGTCCTAAATGGCTTACCCCTTATCCTTAGACTGTGACCCCTGGTTCTGGACTCCCCCACCATCGGAGGATTTTGGGGATGTCCCATGTGATTTCATCTCATCGATGGATACAGTTAATGGTGGACAGACTGGAAGGGTTCAGTGGTGGAAGTCCATTTATCATGAAGTTTATTTTTCTGGAAATGGCATTAGCTTAATAGCACCTCATTTCTTTTTCAAATGTCTTGTACCTAGTCTCCAGTATCCTAAAAAATCATTTTTTTTACATCAGTGAAATGAAATCATTTTGAAACTCTTATTGATGCTTTTTTGGGACAATATACCAGTGCGCACTGTTTTGTACTGAGTCTGTACCATAAAGACGAAACTGTTTTCCAGATTTCTGTGTCAAGATGACTCAGCAAACCAAGTGCCCAGGAAAGCTCTTTATATTGCCACGAGCTTCACCATTGGAGTTATAACAGCATCTCAAGCGGAAGAATTGTTGATGCCTGCAGAGCAACTACTCGCAAGTCTGTCAGAATTTCACTAGGTGTTATAAGGCTTAGTAGTAGCACTCTCACATAGTCAGAGGATCATCTGTTTAAGCCCCACATCAGGACTTGAGCACATAATCTCAGCTGACATTTCAGTGCAGTACTGAGGGAGTGCTGTACTGTTGAAGGTGCTGTCTTTCAGATGAGACGTTAAACCGAGGTCCCATCTGCCCTCTCACATGGACATATAAGATTCCATGGCACTATCAAGTGGACTGTAAAAATCTCATGACAATTCAAAGAAGCGCATCAAAGTTCTCCTTGTTTTCTGGACAATATTTATATCTCAACTAACACTACTAAAACAGTTTAATTGGTCATTTCTCTCATTGCTGTTTGCGGGAGCTTGCTGCATGCAAATTGGCTGCTGTGTTGCTCAACAATTGCACCAGTGACTACACTTTACCACAAGTGCTTCATTGGCTGTGAAGCACTTTGGGTCGTGAAAGACACTATATAAATTCAAGTTCGTTTTTAAAAGGATCCTTGCGCCTCAGTAAATGATGCTTTCTCACAGGTAAACATTTGACTGCTCATCTACTATTATATCTTCTATTATGAGGAATTAACAAAGTAAGATACTCTAGTTGTGTATACATAGATATGTAGGATTTGGTTTAATCTCATATGACTTAAGGTTTTTGCTTTCTTTTTACTTATAAATGGCGTGTGGATTTTTACTGTAGCCTGAAATAATTAAATGGTTAAAGTTGTTCATTCACAGGATGCTTTAGGGTTCAATGTGTCAGGGTACAATTTAGCTGACTGCAGTTTAGCTTCTGGTGAAAGTGCAGGATGTGTGATTCATGTCTGTTTGACTAAACTTTGTCAATACAATGAGCCCAAGAGAGTGATAGGAAGCAGGAAATAGGGCCAAGATGATTAGTTACATCCTAGATGGAAAATAGGTTGACATCTGGCGTTTTGTAGGAACTACTTCATTTTTGGGGGGCCTTTTTTACAACAAACTCTTGTCATGCCATAATGAACCATCAAGGAGAGTGTGCGTGACTAGAGGCCTATAAAGATCTTGAACTTTCCGTAGCAATTTGTAGAGAGAGTTAGAATTGAAAGGATTGATGAAAGTTACATCTCTACCGAAAGGGGTAATATTGTTTGTTTCTCTGTATGTCTACTGCTTAGAGACATTGCGCGTGTCAAAGACTTGGTCGAACATAATAAAAGGATTGAGTTGCAAACCATATTTGGTTGTCAGGTTTGAATGTTCTTACAATAATATCAGAAGATAATTATGGGTGAGGAAAGCTATTCTGCCCATCTTGGTGCATCAATATAGGATGACCCTAAAGTCTACCATTTGCAGCATCCAATTTGTTCTTAAATAATTACAGGGTTTTCACTTTTATTATCCTATCTGGAAGTCTATTACATATATTGATCCCTCTTTGTATGCAGAAGAGCTTTCTAATATCAGTCCTAGGTTTGCATTTTTCTTGTTTGAGCATATCACCCCTTGTCCTACTCTTCCAATTTAATTTAAAGTAACTTTTTTGGATTTACCTTTTCCATACTGTTTACTATCTTGTATATTTCTATAAATCACCTCTCAGACATTTCTTTTCAAAGCTGAAAAGTCCAAGGTTCTCAAGTTTGTCCTTATAACTCAGACTTCGGACACTAGGGTTCAGCATTGTGGCTCTTCTCTGCACTGCCTCCAGTGCTTCAATGTCTCCCATGTGTGGTGATCAGAACTGAACACCACACTGTACTCTAGGTATGGTCTGACCAGAACACTATGCAGTTTGATCATGACTTATTCTGACTTGTGTTCTGTGGTTTTGGCTGTATACTTAAACATTCTGTTTATTTTGTTGATTTCTGTTCTGTCTTGATTGGACTTGAACATTGATTCAACTAAGACTCCTAGATCTTTCAACTTCATCATTTGTTTTTTTAGCACCATTTATGGGATACATGTGTACCCATTTTTCCTTCCTTCGCTTTTTAAGAATGGCGAGAGAGGAAAACCAGGGAATTATAGACCAGTTAGCCTAACATCTGTTGTGGGTAAATTGCTAGAGAGTATAATTAAGGATAGGGTGACTGAACACCTCAAATTTTCAGTTGATCAGAGAGCCAGCATGGATTTGTGAAAGGTAGGTCATGCTTGAAAAAACCTGATTGAATTTTTTGAAGAGGTGACTAAAGTAGTGGACAAGGAAATGTCTGTGGATGTTGTTTATATGGACTTCCAGAAGGCATTTGATAAAGTCCCACATAAGAGACTGTTAACTAAAGTAGAAGCCCACAGAGCTGAGAGCAAATTATTGACCTGGTTAGGAAATTGGCTGAGTGGCAGGAGACAGAGAGTAGGGATGATGGGTAGGTACTCAAATTGGCAGGATGTGACTAGTGGTGTCCCGCAGGGATCTGTGTTGGGGCCTCAACTATTCATAATATTTATTTACGACTTAGATGATGGCATAGAAAGTCATATATCCAAATTTGCCAATGACACTAATAGGCAGCATTGTAGGCAGTGTAGATGGAAGCATTAAATTACAAAGGGATATCGACAGATTAAGTGAATGGGCAAAACTGTGGCAAATGGATTTCAATGTAAGCAAATGTGAGGTCATCCATTTTGGACCCACAAAGGATAGAACAGGGTACTTTCTAAAGGGTGAAAAGCTAAAAACAGTGGATGTCCAAAGAGACTTGAGTGTTCAGGTACATAGGTCATTAAAATGTCATGAACAAGTACAGAAAATAATCAAAAAGGCTAATGGAATGCTGGCCTTTATATCTAGAGGACTAGAATACAAGGGGGCAGAAGTTATGCTGCAGCTGTACAAAACCCTGGTTAGACCACCCCGGAGCAGTTTTGGGCACCACACCGTAGGAAGGATATATTGGCCTTGGAGGGAGTGCAGCGTAGGCTTACCAGAATGATAACCGGATTTCAAGGGTTAAGTTACGAGGCGAGATTGCACAAATTAGTGTTGTATTTCCTAGAATTTAAAAGGTTAAGGGGTGATCTGATCGAAATTTTCAAGATATTAAGGGGAACAGATAGGGTAGAGAGAGAGAGAGAATCTAATTCCACTGGCTGTGGAGTCTAGGATAGGGGGCATAGTCTAAAAATTAGAGCCATACCTTTCAGGAGTGAAATTAGGAAACATTTCTACACACAAGTGTGGTAGAAGTTTGGAATTCTCTACCACAAATGGCAATTGATGCTAGATCAATTGTTAATTTTAAATTGGAGATTGATAATACATTTAGTTAACAAAAAGCTAAAGGATATGGGCCAAAGGCAGGTACATGGAGTTAGGTCGCAGATCAGCTGTGATCTCATTGAATGGCAGAACAGGCTCGAGGGGCTGAATGGCCTACTCCTGTTCCTAAGTTCCAATGCCTCCATTAAATGTTGTACGCCATTGTTCTGTCCAGTTCATTGTTATTTCTGAGTTTCCTCCTCTGATTCCATTGCCCCTCCTAGTTTAGTAGCACCTGCAAATTTAGCCACTTTGCACTGGGTTTCTGTGTCTAAGTCACATGATGTAAATTAGAAACCGTATTGATCCTAACACTAAACCCTGGAACACCCTACTTAGTACTTCCCTCTCACCCTAATGAGACTTTTCTAATAAATGCCTGTTTTCTATCCTTATATCTATTTCTTACCCATGCCCAAAAATTATCCTGAATTCCCACACCTTAATTAATAGCCTTTTATGTGGAACTTTGCCAAATGCCGCCTGGAAATCTAGGTACAGTGGCAGGCAGTGACTAGTGGGGTACCGCAAGGATCGGTCCTAGGACCCCAGCTGTTCTATACATTAATGATCTGGACGAGGGAATTGGATGTAATATCTCCAAATTTGCAGACGACACAAAGCTGGGTGGGAGGGTATGCTGTGAGGAGGATGTCGTAAAACTCCAGTACGATTTGGACAGGTTGGGTGATTGGGCAGAAACATGGCAAATGCACTATAATGTGGATAAATGTGAGGTTATCCACTTTGGTGGCAAAAACAGGAAGGCAGATTATTAATTTGAATGGCAATAGATTGGGAGAAGGAAGTGCAAAGAGACCTGGATGCTCTTGTGCACCAGTCGCTGAAGGTAAGCATGCAGGTGCAGCAGGCGGTTAAGAAGGCAAATGGTATGTTGGCCTTTGTAGCAAGAGGGTTCAAGTACAGGAACAAGGATGTCTTGCTGCAGTTGTACAGGGCCTTGGTGAGACCGCACCTTGAGTATTGTGTGCAGTTTTGGTCGCCTTATCTGAGGAAGGACGTTCTTGCCATGGAAGGAGTGCAGCAAAGATTCACCAGGCTGATACCTGGGATGGCAGGAATGACGTATGAGGAGAGATTGTGTCGATTGGGCTTATACTCACTGGAGTTTAGAAGATTGAGAGGGGATCTCATCGAAACCTATAAAATTCTGTCAGGCCTGGACAGACTAGATGCAGGAAGGATGTTTCCGATGGCCGGGGAGTCCAGAACCAGGGGTCATAGTCTAAGGATAAGGGGTAAGCCATTTAGGACTGAAATGAGGAGGAATTTCTTCACCCAGAGAGTGGTGAATCTGTGGAAATCTCTACCAGAGGGCGGTGGAGGCCAGTTCATTAAATATATTCAAGAAGGAGTTGGATATATTTCTTAAGACTAAAGTAATCAAGGGATATGGGGAGAAGGCAGGGACAGGGTACTGAATTTGGATGATCAGCCATGATCTCATTGAGTGGCGGAGCAGGCTCGAAGGGCCGAATGGCCTACTCCTGCTCCTATCTTCTATGTTTCTATGTTTTACAACACGTGGTAAGGCTTACCACCATCCACATGGGATGTTTCGTCCCCAGAAAAGTCAAGAAAGTTGGTCAGGCAAAATCTTTTCCTTCTGAGTCCATGTTGACTGCTGTTTACCAAGTTATTTTTGTACAGATAACTTTCAAGTTTACACCTGATACTGTACTTCAATTACATGTAAAATAATGGAAATTAAGACTGATGGTACTGTCGTTACCAGTGTCTCTTTTTGGAAATGGGGACCATCTTGGCCTTTTAACATGTTTCTGCATGTTCTTGTATTCATTACAATGGACTTCATTTCCTTGCAGAGGCTATTTTTCCTCATTATTTCACTTTGATTTCTATTTGGCAACAGTTGACCCTTTATCTATACTTTTTGCAGCCCTGCACTATAGCTATACTGCTCTTAGCATTATTAGTTCTCTTGGCTTTCTTTATGGCACAGTTCTCTTTGTTCTTTATAAATAGAAGCATAGAGTACAAAAGCAAGAAAGTTATGTTAACCTTTATAAGTCTCTTGATTCAATCTCATCTACAGTATTGTGTTAAATTCTGAGCAGCACACTTTAGGAACGATGTCAAGGCCTCGGAGAGGATGCAGAGGAGATTTACTAGAATGGTACCAGGGATGAGGGGCTTCAGTTATGCGGAGTGACTGGAGAAGATGGAATTGTTCTCGTTGGAGCAGAGAAGGTTAAGCGGAGATTTAATAGGTGTTCAAAATTATGAAAGGTTTTGATAGAGTAAATAAGGAGAAACTGTTTCCATAGGCAGGAGGGTCGGTAACCAGAGAACACGGATTTAAGGTAATTCGCAAAAGAGCCAGAGGGGAGATGAGAATTTTATTTACGCACCAAGTTGTAATGGTCTGGAATGCATTGCCTGAAAGGGTGGTGGAAGCAGATTCAATAGTAACTGCTTGGATATATACTTGAAAATGGAAAATTTGCAGGGCTATAGGGAAAGAGCAGGGAGTGGGACTAATTGGGTAGCTCTTTGAAAGAGCAGAGATAGGCACAATGGGCCAAAAAGCCTCCTCTGTGCTGTATGATTCTACATTTCTTTGATCTGTTTGTTGCAAATTATTTTTTAAAATCATGTATTTTAGTTGCTGCTGATGAAATTCAAGCTCTTCAGATACAGAGTATCAAAGTATACAAACAGAGAACAACGGAATAAAATTATTGCACTGTTCTGTATTGTGTATTTTGTTTATGTAACCGATGTAATTATGATTTTTAGTTTTTCACTTTAGTTGATGACCGGAACTAGACACCACCAATCCTTCTTTAATGAAGGCATACTGCATATATCCTAATTTGTACCCATTGTTCACTGTCTTACCATTGCAGTTTCTGGTGATATTGGGCCGAAATTTGTGATCTGAGGCACGAAAAAAAAAATCTGAAAGTACTCGTTGTCTTCGGGTCTTGGGCCTGCAGGCCTGTGTAAAGGCCCACGGATCCCAGGGGCGCAAGCGGTTCGGAAGCGGCCCTGGGATCATGTGGACCAGGCCAACCAATTAGAAAGGGGGATTTCTCATAAGCTTATGGGGCTTCCATTTACGAACGGAATCCCCAAAGCTTATGAGAAATCCCCATAAATAAATAATTAACATAATTCCAATAAAAATAAATATTGCCATGTTCAAAATTAATTAAAAGTCCCTTTGATTAAGCATTTAAAATTAAAATGTGATTTTTTGAAAAATTATATTTTAATTTGACCCACAATTTACACGAGCTAATTTCAATTTTTTTTAATGTTGTAATCACTTAAATTTTTTTAATTTAACATATTTATTGTAACCCAGGCGTAAGGGTTTCGTGGGCATTCATTGGGCAAATAGCCCAACTCTGTGCCAGCTTGGGCCGCATGCAGACGATCTGTCAAGTTTCTCCTTGACAGATCGCAAGTTCCGGGTTTTTGCCCGGAACTTGCGGGGCCATTCTGAGGACTTACGACTGCGGACGCTGTGCGTATACCATCTTCGGCCCTGCAAAATCCGGGCCATTGTGTTTATATTTAATAGTGTGCTTTCCCTACCTTTTAAATAAAGTACTTCTGAATAGATACATTCTAAATATTTTGTCATCAAAGTTCTCTTCTTCATGACCCCCTCTCCCCAAAAAAGCTGAAGTGTTGGGATCCATAGTCACTGTCTCTCCTGATGAACTCTTCTCTGTTAGGCAAAAATAATTGAGGATCATCATAGTACAAGATCACATCAGGTGTCTTTATGCTGTTTCCAGTTGGATGTTTATCTTTAATGCGTGCAGTCTGTGTCTTTTAAATGTAATTGCATCTAAAGGTGAATAGTTACCCGTAGCTTTGGTTCTACATAACCTAGAAAAGCAAAATTACCCAGCCTCAAAAAATTATTTTAAAAGTACGCCTGCAGTGTTGTTTTATTCTGTCCAGTTTTACTGAGCAAATGGAATTACAGTTTAAGCCCAAGATAAACTACTAATAAATAGTAAATTACGTAAACTCTGGCAAGTAATAAAACCGTTACTGAAATTCATGTGTTTAAAGTCCTACAGCTTCAATATTGATTTATGTTCCCTCTTTCTTAGCCCATTGCTGCACTGATGCAATGAGCTGAATCTCAGCTCTTTACTTTTCTGTTGAATCGAGTCTTTAATGTTCAGGGGAATAATTTATATTGAAAAAGAGCGATTTAATTTAGAATACATTAAAGCTTCACGTACACTTGTGGACAACTTTTTCCATCATAAATTCCCTATGTCCATACTTATAATGAACAGTCTATGTAAGCTTGTTGGGGGGAAAATTCGGTTGCTTTGCGCCTCCCGTTACAGGGCGCCAAGCAACTAGTGCCCAGGTGCAGTGCCGCCAACGCCTCCCATGAAATTCAGCGGGAGGTTAGCGTCGGCGGTAACCGTTAGCACCCCGCGGCGCTGCGCCTCCGGCGATGACCTCGTTTCCGTGCGCAGCGCCCCAGCCACGATCTTCACTAGCGCCCCCTGATTTACCGCCGGACGCTATGTCCAACGGGGTCAGGGAGGCCTACCTGTGGCTGGGGCGGCGGTAATTAAAGGCAAGGGACCGTGCGGCCATTTTTGTTGCTGGTTGCCTGCCAGCACCTGCCCCCGTTGCCATCCCCGGCCTCCTCGGCAGCCTCCTCCCCCCCCCCCCCCCCCCCCCCCCCAAACGGAGTGCCGGCTGCGCTCCGTGAGTCTGCCACTTCTTTTGAGTGCTGGGCTCTTTTGCCGGCACTCCAATCCCTGGTGGCCCAGCTGGGCCCCGGGTCGCGCTGTGCAAGGCCCCTCCCCTTTAAGAAGGGGAGGAAGGTCTGCAGTACCGCGGCACTATGTGCCGCGATATGCCCTCGCAGCGCCCCAAGAGGGAGGCGAGGCGCTTCTAGCAGCGCCCCGCTTCCCTCTTGGGGTGCTACTGATGAATTTTGGCCGCAGGGGTGCTAATTTTTTCAGGGCACTAAAAGTAGCGCCCAGGCGAAGTTAGCGCCCCAAAGGGGGCGCGACTCAATTTTCCCCCCCGTTGTGCTATAATAACATCCTTCTGCCAATGATAGCGTTGCAGCACCTAAGTTTTGCATCTCCCATCTCCTCAGGCTATACGACAGAGAAACTGCTATGCTCCAACCAACTCTACTTTCTGCTTTCCAAATTGCTGTATATTTTGCTATTTAACTATAAATAACACAAAATCTATGGAATATATAAAAATGACAGGTTGTCAGACTGGGGACACACAATTGCATCCATACGCCCATGCCCATTTATCTAAGCCCACTTCACTTGAAAACTACTTTTGTGTAGTGCCACGAGAGATTGACTAGTAATTTTATTAACATTTCTAGTATTGATTCAGGATTTTGAATATGAAAACTAAGTTTAGATAATTCAAAAAATATTCTTAAACCTCCACTGATGGCAAATATATCGGGTGCGGAGCCATTTGCTATAGTGAATGAATAAGTAATTCTGTTTTTATTACAATAGGATTTCAGGACTTTTACCAGTCTTGTGGTGATAGCATTCTGCATTCCATAATTTTATCAATTTTTCTATGAAAGTGGAAAGTCAGTGGCTTTGCTTGTACTATATGCTCCATAATCAGGCGGTTTATATATAACGAAGAAGTCAAATTCTTTTCTTGATATTAGATTCTGGAATTTTTACTCATGTTTTGGGAATTACATTCCAAGATTCTGTCCATTTTTTGGTGATTGCTGAAGATCACAATGATCATGTAGTGTGATACCTAACCATATATTCCAGCAAAGCTCCAAATTCAATCCCTGGCCTGTGCTGAGTGAGCCAATCTCAACCAATGCAGCATACAATTGGCAAGGAAAATGGAAATAAAAATCGGCCAGAGTTCGCACTCCTGATGGCTGTCTGGTTAGTGATCCTGCAAGAAATGTGTGTATGTGTGGATATTGGGTGAGACGCAACTGTGAATGTTCCATATTGTCAAATAACCTGTACTGACAGTTGGTGTCCATGTTCACGAATGAAAAACAGCAACATGGGTGAGGTACCAGTGAGTGACTGCCATCAGAAGATAGATAAGGAAGAAAACATGGACCTGAAAAAGTATGCTTTGGGGCTTTTGGCATATGTGCAGCATTAAACATCTCGCTCACCCCCAAAAATTGTTTTCTTTTCCAATTTTGCTTGCAGAGAAGCAGGGTCCAGAACGGAAACGAGTGAAGAAGGAGGTTGGAGCCAGAAAGTCTGGATTGTTTGGGGCAGGAATAAGAGCGGGCTGTCCACTTTCAGAACGGCAACAAGTTGCTTTGCTGATGCAAATGACGGCAGAAGAATCGGCAAACAGTCCAGGTCAGTTCTCTTAATGTGGTTGTTTGGGGGGGGGGGGGGGGGGGTAATATTTTATTTAGTTTCTTACTTTCTTATTACCCTACTTATAGTTTAAAATCATTTTTTTTCCTACAATGCCACACTTAAGATGGTTACACATTCATTTGAAAGCCAACATAGCATCTTGGGAAAGGGCTGCAGAAACTCTATTTTGGGAACAATGTATCCTTAATATGCTAATAATTTGATTGTAAAGTCGTTAAGTGAATGGAGCATCTGGCATTCACTTTACACATAAAACAAAATACTGCAGATGATGGAAATCAAACAAAAAGAGAATCCTGGAAATACTCAGCAAGTCAGACGCAGCATCTGTGAAGAGAAGTGCAAAGTTGATGTTTCAGGCATATCCATTCATCAGAACCCTCATACGAGCACAGTAGATGCAAAACCTGCCTGTTCAATTCCTCCCACACTACTGTCCAGGGACCCAAACACACCTGGGTGAGGCCGTTATTTACTTGTACTGCCTCCAATGTAGTATATTGTGTTCACTGCTCACGATACAATCTCCTCTAGATTGGTCGAGACTAAACTCAGATCAGATGATTGCTTTGCTGAACACCTCCATTCTGTCCACAAGCTCGACCCGCCGCCGCCTGTCGCTTGCCACTTTAGAACTCCATCCTACTCTGTTCTTGGCTTTGGCCTTTTATACTGTTCGAGTGAAGCTCAAAGTAAGCTCAAGAAACAGTACCTCATCTTTTTTGTAGGCATTTTTCAGCCATCTGGCCTTAATATTGACTATAGCAACTTCAGATCTTATCCATGCCTCCCATTTTCTCTGTGCTGGTAAAGTAGGTTGGGTGTAATAGTGCTTCCGTGGATGGGAGAAAGAGCGGGTTGGTGCTTAGGATGGCGATTCACAATCGGTACACCTCTACACTCCTTGGCCACCGATGCTTGCACTGCTTCTCCAGGTTTTATGCTCCCTTTCTCCAACTTGGGCAACCTGCTTTAACTATACACACATTCTCTGGGTCTCATATAGATCTTTTCTTTCATTTCTATCATCTTGCCTCCTTTCATCTTACATGCTCGAGGGGCTAAATGGCCTACTCCTGTTCCTATGTTGTGCTATTATCACCTGTCAGTTCACCATCTCCAAGTTGCTACCTAATTGCTTTACAGGCTTGTGTGTGGTGTGTGTGTGGTTTGTTTGTGTGTGTGTGCGCGCTTTTTTTGTGTATGTTTTGTTCCCCCCTGGTGTGATTAGTGACACTATGCGGCTACTTCCGAGTGTGGGATACAACCACTTCTGGTTCTGGGCCTCTGAAGATGTCCCATTCGGGCCGGACACCCAATGACTTCACGAAGTTCAAACAACCAGGAGCTGCTTGCCTTGCTGCCTGAAATAAATCTGTGCTGCTTATTTAAGGAGCTGTGGTATCTTTGTGCTTTTCTTTGTAAGAATCTGTCACTAATATGAGGAAAGTTGCATTTGGTGAGTTTGCTTGCAATTCGTAATGCTACAATTGATTAAACTACTTAAGTTGTATAATTGTAGTGATGCTGTTCTTTCTATGGTCTCGTAACGCTACAATTGATTCTGATTAACTACTTTAGTTCTATAATTGCAGTGCTATTAACCTCAGTAGTGATTCTTGTTAGTATCACCGGTGATATTCATCATAGTAGTAACTTGTGGTATCCTAACAATTACATGAGATTGGTGCTATGCTCTACGTGGCTTCACACTGTTCCTGGCTGCACTAGCCCACGTGAGCATAGCATGTTATGCCAAAATCATCTTGCAGAATCCTTCATGTTTTCATTCTGCACCTAGGGATTTTCAGTCATCTTCACAGTGTGAAAGTCTGCTAGTATAGCCTGCTACATGCCACCTATGGAGTCCAGTGCATTTGGTGTACTCTGTGTGGAAAATATCTGTGTCCTTTGTTTGATAACCTTTGTCTAGTGAGTGTCTAGAGTTTTCTTCCATGTGCTCGCCCTGTGCCCTTTGCTGCAATGTAAAGGTATAGCATGTATGGAAAGGTCCAAAATATGTCCTTTTGTTTACCACGCACCGAGATTTCCTCCATGTGCTCCCCTTTGTCCTTTGATGCACGTAAAGCCACAGCATGTTTGATTATGGTCCACTATATATCTTTTGTTCTCGGTGCACACGGACAAAGGGCACTGGGGGAGCACATGGAACAAATCTCTAGGCACCCACTTGACGAAGGGCACCAAACAAGGGATACAGAGGGTTTCACATGGAGCACCCCAAATGCACTGGTTTTCACATGCAGCATGTCGTAGACTATCCCCACGCACTTCTACACAGTGAAGACCTGAAAGATTCCCCAAGATGATTTCGGCATAACATATTGTACACGTGCGGGCGAGTGCAACCAGGAGAAATTAGGCCACGTGGAGCACGGTAACAGTCTTGTGTAACTATTAGGAGTCCACAAGTAATTACTATGATTAATTTAGTCATTGGTGATACTAATACGAATCAACACTGAGGTTAGTAGCACTGCAATTATAATACAACTAAAGTAGTGAATCAGACAAACAAATGTAGCATTGAGACCACATGGATCACAACACCATCTCGTATAACTACTAGAAACCCATTAACTTCTGAGATTAATATCACCACGGAGAATAATTCTACTGAGTTATACACCTAAAATAATTTCTCAAATCAGTTGTAGCACTATGAATTGCAAGCAAACTCACCAAAAGCAGCTATTTGAGTGTTTGTGCTTTTCTTTGCAAGGATCTGTCACTAAGACACCACAGCTCCTTAAATTAGCAGGACAGATTGATTTCAAGCAACAACTTCTGGCAGCAAGGCATGGGCCTCCTGGAAGGTTAAACGTCGCAGGTGAGGAAGTGACATCACTATCGCGTGCTTTGCACTGCTGCCAAGGCAAGGGCGAGAGGAGACGAGCTACAGCACTTCACGTGAGCTTGCACTGCCTGTGCATATATTTGAAGAGGTCCACGGGTCAGTTGCTGGGCTGGCATGGCAACGGTGGACAGGTCAGCAGTGTACAGGTGTTGATGGCGTTGTTGCTGATTCCTACCATCGCTCCACTGATGATTGGGAGAAGGTTAACAGGAAGGCAGCACTTGGCTGGATTAGTATTATCCTCTTTTTCTGGGTGATCAAACATATCGGAGCTTCACTGGAGCAGCTTGGCTATGTATGTGCCAAGCTCTGGTACAAGGGTCTTCTACACTTCAGCTGGGTTGTTCTCACGGCCTAGGATCTTTGTTGTTCCGCCCAGTGCACTGCGCGGCTTTCCAATGTCATGTGGAGTGAACTGAACAGGTTGAACGCTGGTACCTGTGATAGTCCGGACCTTGGGAGGAAGCCGAGCAGGATTGTACATTCAGCACCTCTGGCTGAAGATGCTTGCATACTTTGGTACCCCAATGCAGGGTTCTGCCCCATTTCAGGAATGAGGCACTGTGCGTAGTCTGAACTTTAGGGAGTGTTAGCACTGTGCAGTCTGAACTTGGGGGTATTAGCGCTGTGCATTGTCTGAACTCGCACTGTGCATTGTCTGAGCTGAGGTGTTATGCTGCAGTGCCACTATACACTGGCAACATCTTTGTGCTGTCGAGCAGTGCTTGAATGTAGCACTGCCTGCCTCCAGCCTGACTGCCTCTAACTGGATCAAACTACACATTACAGGCAGAATGCTGGGTGACTGGTATCCAATTGTACCTCCCACTTCCCTGTGCTGTCTGTATACCTGTGCACTAGAGGACATGACATTGCCCATAGACTCATTTTTTTTCTTCCCTCCCCCCCCCCCCCCCCCCCCCGCCTTCCATTCCTTATAAACTGATCATCTGTAATAGCTTCTAGTTCTGATAAATGGTTATGCCTGAAATATTCTCTTGTCACTTCTCTCCACAGATGCTATGTCAGACTTGCTGGTCTTGCCAACATTTTCTGGTTTTGATTTTTTTTTAAATCTAATTAGGAGGCCAGTAACTTTGTACTAGGTGGCATCAGAGTGTATCAATGGCTGAGACCATAGACCATGGCCCTGAAATTGCGGTCTCCCTGATGGCGTACTCCGAGTACGTGTCGTAATCCATTTGAAAGGCCCCACAACTTCCGGTTTTCCGCATGCGCCTTGACAGATCATCTGAACCACATGGAAAATCAGTATTGCTGGCGCAGAGTTGGGCTATTTGCCCAGCAATTGCCCACGAAACTCTTACGGCTGGTAAAATCAGGCTTGGGGCCTGCTTTCATCAGCATAAGGGTAAATATAAAGCCTCAAGTTAAACATTTAAAAATCAAAAGTTATGCACATACACTTTAAATTAGTTTATGAAAATATTGGCCCAGATTAAGATGATTAAAATTGTTTATCAAAAAATTACATTTTTATTGAGGTTGGTGCAATGAAGGGTCTTACGAATAAAATTGAAATTCAGTACATTTATTAGAATTATGTACATTGTATAATTATTTGGGGATTCCCTTCGTAAATGTTTGCAATGGAATCCTCCTTTGTCATTGGAAGACCGGGCCCAGGGATGCTTACGAACCGCCTGCGTCCCTGGGATCCGTGGGCCTTTATGCTGCCTTACCCTGGAGGCCTGAGACTGGAAGTCTATGCAGCCTGGGTGCCTGAAGGTAGGTTCAGAAAGGTTTCGCGGGCCAGAGGCGTACTCCGGAGGTACACCTCCCACCGTAACTTCTAGCCCAATATTAATCACTATGTATATTTACATTTCTTATCAAACACTGCAGGTTGCCACCACTTCACACAAAGGATAGAGAAAATCTGAAACTCTGCCCGAAAAGGCTGTGGATGCTCGGCTAATTGAAATTTTCAATACTAAGATTGATAGATTTTTGTTAATGGCTACATATAAGCTTAAATGGCATTCATCTGCCCTGGAGCCCTGGCTGGATCACATTAAGTTGTGCCATTGTGCCCTGTCCATGGCCAAAACCACTTACTACTCCAAGGTTATCCTAAAGAACAGAAACAAGTCCAAATCTTTTTTCTCCATTACTAACTGCCTCCTCAGACTTCTTCCTACTTCACCCCTTAACTTCATCTTGGCCTCAAAATGTAAGGAACTCATTTTTTGTCCAAAACCGAGGTTATCCTCATTGGACCACTGATACTTTGCTCCCAAATCTTCCCTCAGCTGCCTTCACCCTTCACGTTCTTTGAAATGTCTCCCTCCCATCTCTTCTCGGCTCACTTATCTCGTCCATTAAGTCCACCACATGTTTTCTCGATCTCCTTCCTCCAAGCCCAGCTCTTGACCACGCAACTACACTTCCTCAACCCCCCTGTTTGACAGCATCATGAACCTGCCTCTCTCACCTGGCACTGTACCCACCTTCAAAACCCCAGTCATCACTCCCTCAAAAAACCCACCCAAAACCCATTCACTCCCTAAAACTATTGCCCTATTTTAAATCTTCTCATCCTCTAAATTTCTGGAATGTGGTGTTGCATTACAATTATGCTCTCGCCTCTTCACTTTTTAATTGAGTTCCTACAGTTTGACTTCCATCCCACCCATAGTACTTAGATCACACTGGTGAATAATAAACAACATCCTGTGCAACCATGACTTCCTGTCTCTTCCCATCCTCCTTGACACCTCACTCCTGCCTTTGATACAGTGGACCACTCAGTTCTCCTCCAGCATCTCTCCTATGTGGTCAACTTCTTGGGCACTACTCTCTCCTAGTTCCACAATCTCACTTGACAATGCAGGCATTACATTGGTGCCAGTAGCATTTCCTCCTCTGCTTCCCTGGTCACCTCCAGGACATCCTGGGGGTTCATTCTCAGCTGTCTTCTCTTCACTATTTAAATGCTACCTGTGGCACATTACCCGGATGTGTGAGGTTGAGGTCAGCTTCCACGTGTATGTTGACTGATCCAGCTCTACCTTGCTGTCTCCTCTAGTGACCCAAAAGTATTTGTTTGTTTCTTAAATTGCCTATCTGATACCAAGATCTGGATGAACCAGTTGAAAGTCAGCAAGAATGAGGCCATCTTCTTGGGTGTCAGTCAGCACTTCAGGTCTCTGGAATTCTCTAACTCGTTCCTTCTACCTTGCTACCATTCTCCCTCCTTCCTCAAAACTCTTTTCACCTGTAACCCATCCTAGCCTGTGAATTACCCTTGTTTTACCCATGTTCAGTATCCATTGTCTCCCTTTCCTCGTAAAGTTCTTTGAGACATCTTTCTGCACTGGAGGAGTGCTATACAAATACAAGTTATTGCTGTTAGTCCCTCTCTCTTTACCTCTCTCGTGACACTCTGCCCCTCTGTCTGATTTCCTTTATCCTTTGGCTCACTCCCTCTATCCCCCTTCGTTTAATTATTTTCTTTCTCATTCACTCACCACATGCACACTCTATTTTATAAACTTGCATGGCATCTGTATTCCAGGTAACACCTCTGGCTTCTGTTCTGCAGCAGAGGCAGCTTAAAGCTTTGGGACTGTGGCATCAGCAGTTATGTCACTTCCCAAAATCTGAAATAAAAACAGAAAATGCCGGAAATACTCAGCATAGAAGATAGGAGTAGGCCATTCGGCCCCTCGAGCCTGCGCCGCCATTCAATGCGACCATGGCTGATCATCCAAATTCAGTACCCTGTCCCTGCCTTCTCCCCATATCCCTTGATCCCTTTAGCCTTAAGAAATATATCCAACTCCTTCTTGAATATACAGGAAACTTTCTGGTATCCGGCACTGACGGGACCAAGCTGGTGCCGTACCATCAAAACTGCTGTAGAAACCAGCGCTAATGTTAAAACATACGGAGCTTCTGAGCTCCGTGTGAATCAACAAACCCTGTTGCTTAGCAACAGCTTCAAAACAGTCGGCCGCAGCTTAAAAGCGTCTCTGTAGCTAAGCAACAGCTTCAGCTAGACCTTGCAGAGCCTGACTGGAACAAAAAGCAACGAGAAGTAAAAAAACTTATAGGAAACGGCTCCTGAATTTTGCCGGTAGATAGAGCTTTCCGGACATTTAACCTCCGGTTAAACGAAAGCTTCCTGTATTTAATGAATTGGCCTCTACTGCCTTCTGTGGTAGAGAATTCCACAGGTTCACCACTCTCTGGGTGAAGAAATTCCTCCTCATTTCTGTCCCAAATGGCTTACCCCTTATCCTTGGACTGTGGCCCCTGGTTCTGGATTCCCCGACCATTGGGAACATCCTTCCTGCATCTAGTCTGTCCAGTCCTGTCAGAATTTTATAAGTTTCAATGAGATCCCCTCTCATTCTTCTAAACTCCAGCGAGTATAAGCCCAATCGACCCAATCTCTCCTCATATGTCATTCCTGCCATCCCAGGTATCCGCCTGGTGAATCTTCGCTGAACTCCTTCCATGGCAAGAACATCCTTCCTCAGATAAGGCGACCAAAACTGCACACAATACTCAAGATGTGGTCTCACCAAGGCCCTGTACAACTGCAGCAAGACATCCTTGTTCCTGTACTCGAACCCTCTTGCTACAAAGGCCAACATACCATTTGCCTTCTTAACTGCCTGCTGCACCTGCATGCTTACCTTCAGCGACTGGTGCACAAGGACACCCAGGTCTCGTTGCACTTCCCCTTCTCCCAATCTATTGCCATTCAGATAATAATCTGCCTTCCTGTTTTTGCCACCAAAGTGGATAACCTCGCATTTATCCACGTTATATTGCGTCTGCCATGCTTCTGCTCAATCACCCAACCTGTCCAAATCATCCTGGAGTTTCTCGGCATCCTCCTCACAGCACACACGCCCACCCAGCTTTGTGTCATCTGCAAACTTGGAGATATTACATCTAGTTCCCTTGTCTAGATCATTAATATATATTGTGAATAGCTGGGGTCCAAAGACCGATCCCTGCGGTACCCCACTAGTCACTGCCTGCCACTCGGAAAAAGACCCATTTATTTCCAACTCTTTGCTTTCTGTCTGCCAACTAGTTCTCTATCCAAGTCAATACCTTGGCCCCAATCCCATGTGCCTTAACTTTACACGTTAATCTCTTATGCGGGACCTTATCGAAAGCCGTTTGAAAGTCCAAATACACCACATCCACTGATTCTCCCTTTTATCTATTTTACCAGTTACATCCTCAAAAAATTCCAGTAGATTAATCAAGCACAATTTACCTTTTGTAAATCCATGTTGCCTTTGTCCGATCCTGTCACTGTTTTCCAAGTGCTCTGCTATTACATCTTTTATAATGGACTCTAGCATTTTCCCCACTACCGATATCAGGCTTCCGCGTAATTCCCCGTTTTCTCTCTACCACCTTTTTTGAATAGTGGGGTTACATTAGCTACCCTCCAATCCATGGGTACTGTTCCAGATTCCGTCGAATGTTGGAAGATGATCAGCAATGCATCTACTATTTCTAGGGCCACTTCCTTAAGTACTCCTAGGATGTAGATTATCAGGCCCTGGGGATTTATCTGCCTTCAATCCCGTCAATTTCCCTAACACCATTTCCCTATAAATACTTTCAGTTCCTCCCTTTCATCAGACCCTATGTTCCCCAACATCTCTGGGAGGTTATCTGTGTCCTCCTTTGTGAAGACAGAACCAAAATATGTATTTAATTGGTCTGCCATTTCTTTGTTCCCCATTATAAATTCCCCTGATTCTGACTGCAAGGGACCAATGCTTGAGTTTACCAATCTTTTTCTCTTCACATATCTATAAAAGCTTTTACAGTCAGTTTTTATGTTCCCTGCAAGCTTACTCTCATTCTATTTTCCCCTCCTTAATTAATCCCTTTGTCCTCCTTTGTTGAATCCTAAACTGCTCCCAATCCTCAGGTTTACTGCTTTTTCTGGCCAATTTATATGTCCTCTCCTTGAATCTTATGCTATCCCTAATTTTCCTTGTTAGCCACGGTTGAGTCACCTTTTTAAAAAAATTTATGCCAAACTGGGATGAACAAATTCTGTAGTTCATCCATGCGGTCTTTGAATGTTTGCCATTGTCTATCCACCGTCAACCCTTTGAGTGACATTCCCCAAACAATCCTACCCAACTCGCGCCTCATACCATCGTAGTTTCCTTTATTTAAATTCAGGACCCTAGTCTCTGAGTCAACTACTTCACTCTCCATCTTAATGAAGAATTCTATCAGCAGGTCAGGCAGCATCTGTGGAGAGAGAAACAGAGTTAACTTTAACTCAGTTTCTCTCTCCAGTTTCTCTCTCCAAAGATGCTGCCTGAACTGCTGAGTATTTCCAGCATTTTCTGTTATTATTTCAGATTTTTAGCACCTGGAGTATTTTGCTTTTGTGTTTACTTGTCTCTGGACTGGTTGAGTGTGCATAGTGGGTCCCCTGGACATGGTACTGCATTCAGGCTAGAATTAGATCAAAAATAATTCCACAAACTTGTACTAGTTTGCCTTATGGCATGTCCATGTCAGAACCATTGTTAATTATGAAGTGAAATCATGACCCATGCCCACTCATTCCCAAACGGTACTTGTTCATGGTAAACAGAAATATTTGGAATTTCACCTCTGGATGATGCTCGGTTTTTCCAACCGGTGAAATAGAATATCCGATTCTTTACAGTTTCAGTGGGGTAAAAACGTTCCCTGGCTTGCAACTAATCCTGCCATGTATCATTTTTCCAAGTATGTCTCCAATTTTCCAAAGAGACCAATATAGATTTCTGCTACTCTTGCTGCAGTTCAGCACTTTGGCCTATTCAAATTTCTCTCTCCACTTCCCTTCTCCCTTCTACCCCACATCTGCTCCAAAATAACACTTGATCAAGGGCTGCTCTTTAGATATTTGAGAAAATCATGAATCATCTTAACCTGGAGATTGGGCATATTCACAAGAGGTCTGTGGTCTACACCATTTTCTAGAGCAAACGCTGCCCAAATTACTACTTCAAGTTGACATCAGTTATGTTCTGTTTTGACACACATGAAGTTATACTTTCAGATCACTTCATAGGTAAAGAAAAGGAGAGAGATAATTGAACATCAGAATTGCAGCAAAAAGTTTGGAGGAATACACAAACATTAATGACTGTGAACAGATCGAAGAATCTTGGATGTTTCAGATCATAAGATGGAGAATGAAGTAGTTGACTCAGAGACTAGGGTCCTCAATTTAAATAAAGGAAACTACGATGGTCTGAGGAGCGAGTTGGGTAGGATTGATTGGGGAATGGCACTCAAAGGGTTGACGGTGGATAGGCAATGGCAAACATTCAAAGACCGAATGGATGAGCTACAGACTTTGTTCATCCCAGTTTGGTATAAAAATAAAACAAAAAAGGTGACTACCGTGGCTAACAAGGGAAATTAGGGATAGCATAAGATCCAAGGAGAGGACATATAAATTGGCCAGAAAAAGCAATAATCCTGAGGATTGGGAGCAGTTTAGGATTCAACAAAGGAGGACAAAGGGATTAATTAAGAAAGGGAAAATAGAATATGAGAGTAAGCTTGCAGGGAACATAAAAACTGACTGTAAAAGCTTTTATAGATATGTGAAGAGAAAAAGATTGGTGAAGTCAAGCGTAGGTCCCTTGCAGTCAGAATCAGGGGAATTTATCATGGGGAACAAAGAAATGGCAGACCAACTAAATACATATTTTGGTTCTGTCTTCACAAAGGAGGACACAAATAACCTCCCAGAGATGCCGGGGAACATAGGGTCTGATGAAAGGGTGGAACTGAAAGGAATCAGTATTTGTAGGGAAATGGTGTTAGGAAAATTGATGGGACTGAAGGCCGATAAATCCCCAGGGCCTGATAATCTACATCCCAGGGTACTTAAGGAAGTGGCCCTAGAAATAGTAGATGCATTGCTGGTCATCTTCCTGAACTCGATAGACTCTGGAACAGTACCCATGGATTGGAGAGTAGCTAATGTTACCCCACTATTCAAAAAAGGTGGTAGAGAAAAAGCAGGGAATTATAGACCGGTAAGCCTGACATCGGTAGTGGGGAAAAATGCTAGAGTCCATTATAAAAGATGTAATAGCAGAGCACTTGGAAAGCAGTGACAGGATCGGACGAAGTCAACATGGATTTACAAAAGGTAAATCATGCTTGACTAATCCACTGGAATTTTTTGAGGATGTAACTGGTAAAATAGATAAGGGAGAACCAGTGGATGTGGTGTATTTGGACTTTCAGAAGGCTTTCGATAAGGTCCTGCATAAGAGATTAGCGTGCAAAATTAAGGCACATGGGATTGGGGGCAAGGTATTGACTTGGATAGAGAACTGGTTGGCGGACAGAAAGCGAAGAGTTGGAATAAACGGGTCGTTTTCCGAGTGGCAGGCAGTGACTAGTGGGGTACCGCAAGGATCGGTCCTAGGACCCCAGCTGTTCACAATATATATTAATGATCTGGACGAGGGAATTGGATGTAATATCTCCAAATTTGCGGATGACACAAAGCTGGGTGGGAGGGTATGCTGTGAGAAGGATGTCGTGAAACTCCAGTACGATTTGGACAGGTTGGGTGATTGGGCAGAAACATGGCAAATGCACTATAATGTGGATAAATGTGAGGTTATCCACTTTGGTGGCAAAAACAGGAAGGCAGATTATTATCTGAATGGCAATAGATTGGGAGAAGGGGAAGTGCAAAGAGACCTGGGTGTTCTTGTGCACCAGTCGCTGAAGGTAAGCATGCAGGTGCAGCAGGCGGTTAAGAAGGCAAATGGTATGTTGGCCTTCGTAGCAAGAGGGTTCGAGTACAGGAACAAGGATGTCTTGCTGCAGTTGTACAGGGCCTTGGTGAGACCGCACCTTGAGTATTGTGTGCAGTTTTGGTCGCCTTACCTGAGGAAGGACGTTCTTGCCATGGAAGGAGTGCAGCGAAGATTCACCAGGCGGATACCTGGGATGGCAGGAATGACATATGAAGAGAGATTGTGTCGATTGGGCTTATACTCACTGGAGTTTAGAAGATTGAGAGGGGATCTCATCGAAACCTATAAAATTCTGTCAGGCCTGGACAGACTAGATGCAGGAAGGATGTTTCTGATGGCCGGGGAGTCCAGAACCAGGGGTCATAGTCTAAGGATAAGGGGTAAGCCATTTAGGACTGAAATGAGGAGGAATTTCTTCACCCAGAGAGTGGTGAACCTGTGGAATTCTCTGCCACAGAGGGCGGTGGAGGCCAGTTCATTAAATATATTCAAGAAAGAGTTGGATATATTTCTTAAGGCTAAAGGGATCAAGGGATATGGGGAGAAGGCAGGGACAGGGTACTGAATTTGGATGATCAGCCATGATCTCAGTGAATGGCGGAGCAGGCTCGAAGGGCCGAATGGCCTACTCCTGCTCCTATCTTCTATGTTTCTATAAACCAGAATGTAATGGACACTCCAAGCTGACTCCATACTGTCTTATATACAAGTCTATATCTCATCCCACCAGAGGGCCTCAGACCTCAACTTTGGACTGTTGCACATTGGCTCCTCCCTGTCCTCTATTTGCAACCATGACATGTCTCCTCCTCTCTGCAATGACTATGTAACCCAAATTGCCTCTGAACATTTGTATGTGCATTTTGTCTGCCGCTTTGGACTTTAGCCCATTACTTCTATCTCCTTTATGTTCTCAACCAATGTTCCCTGTAGTTTTTTGGGGGAGGCCGCGCAGCTCCTTTAACGGGCTGCACAGCTACACTTCAAAATACCGCGCCTGCGTGGTTTTTCTATTTAAAAGCTGGCAAGCCGGCACAGTGGCACCCCTGGAGGGGACATTCCTCGATCTTTTCTCTCCCCTCTCCGTGTATTCCTTTGCTCAGCCATACCAATTTCATTTCTCCCCCATCAGATACTTTGCCTTACCTCTATTGCTCTGTCATCTTCTATTGAAATGTGGATTCAACTATCGTTTCCGCACACGCTCTCTCGCTCGCACACACTCTCACTCATCGTCTATCTCCTCCAATGCTTACCTTGTCCATGAAACCCACCTCCTGCTCCTTTGACCCATTTCCACTAAACCCCTAAGCACTCTGGTGCCCATGCTAGCTAATATTGTAAATGGTTCTCTCTCCTCAGACACCTACCCCCTCACTTTCAAAACCACCATCATCACTCGGGCACATCCCTTCTGTCCTTGCAAACACCTTCAACCAAAGAAAGTTTGCCTGTTATGTTGTGGTTGATGGTGTACTTTGCTATTCTGCACCTCTCACATCAGGACTAAGTGCACCTGAACAAAGCATTAAAAAAGCACAATACATTAAGTCCAAGAGGTTGCAGAAACTTTCAGATGACTAAAATGGGCAACCATATTTGTCATCATTGTTATCCCAAGGATAAATAAGTTTATAACCTTTTAATATAACTAGCCTACAGATAACCAAAAAGTTATGTGTGCACAGATCGTACGCCAAAGCATCCCTCGCAGTCAATTCTTGGACAGAAGAGAACACCAAGTTCTGCCTCCAAAACCAAAGACAAAGTAAATAAGAGAAATGAACGTGGAGAGACGCGACTTCACAGAGCTGCCATTCGGGGAGATGCACGGCGGATAAAAGAACTCATAAGCGAAGGTGCAGATGTAAATGTGAAAGACTTTGCAGGTAACGTAACTATCAAGTGGGCAATCATTTTTTTTGAAAAGCTTAATATAAGCGAAGTGTTGTGCATCGAATGAATAATTCAGCAATTTAGTTGTCTGCTTGCCACTGCTATGTTTGTTAGCAGTAGGGAGAGAAAATGGAGGAAGGAGGAAAAATATGTACTATTGGATCAAATATATGATGCTTATCCCAAACAATGTTGGCTGTATGATTTATTTCTAGTGCTGAGCTATGTTCTAGTTACTCACTTCTGTGCTGTAAGCTTTGCTGGTTCAGAGCATTTTAGGAGAAGTGCATTAGTCCATGCCAAGGATACTCAAGGGCATATGGAATCACTTTTTCCTCTTTAAACCCCACCTTTTGGATTTCATCCAACCACATAGCAACTGATGATAAGCAGGCGACTCACCCCCACTCATATGCTAATGATAAAAGGGGCAAATCTGTATCCATGGCATTATTACATCATGACAACCTCTGGTAAGCATGCTTTTTATCAAATGAGCTATTGGCCAACATTACTGTCAGGAATTAATTTGACAAGTTAACAATGTTTGTCAATTCTCCTAGCTACAGGAAATTATCAGTGACAATATGGACAGTAAAAGGCACAGAACTACATTTAGTTGCTCAAAGAACTCAGTTGCACTCATCACAGCAGTTAATAGACTTAAACTGCACATTTAATTTGGATCATGAACTTCCAAATGCACTCACTTGGGGCAAGTATTCTACTGCCATGCTACCAAACTCTTACCTTTTGTTTTATTGGCTAAATTTCCAAATCCAGTATATAAAATGAATCTGTTCTGTTAGTTGCACGTTTGTTGAGGTTGGAGAGACTATATAAGGAAAATAACACAGATTTTATTTTGAAAAAAATTGAACACTACAGCTGCCATGAGTATTTGTTAAAATAAAATATACTGAGGTGCTGAATAAGCAAGTTGTTCCTTGGGATATTTAAGAGTTGGTTTGATTATGTTTTCAGGTGTGAGCATCGTCCTAGGGTCCTTTGTATGTGACCTCAGCACCTGCTGCTAGAAACTTCTAGCAGCAGGTGCTGAGGTCAATACAAAAGGCCTGGACGATGACACACCTCTCCATGATGCAGCTAACAATGGTCACCGCAAGGTCTGTGCAAGTTGATAGTTCTTGTGTTTAAAGCTTTGTTCTTTGATTTTGAGAAATATATCGGTTGTTGACAAAGGAGTACTGATTGCAGCAATTCCAGTTCTACAAAGAAGGGTGTTTCTCATGTAGAATTTCTTCATTACTGCACTGATTGGAAATTTCTACAGCATATGCATCTCCACAGGGGCTCTTTTCTCCCCTCCCCCCACCCCCCAACACAAAAGAAAGGTGGCTACCAGTTGACAGTAGTTTGTTTTTAAGCTCCTATTTGTGTGATATTGTGACGTTCCAATAGTATACCCCAAATACTCAATTCAATTCAATTCAATTCAAATTGCTTTATTGGCATGACAAATTACATCTTATGTTGCCAAAGCATCGAAAAACATTCATGTTCGTACACAAAAATACAGATCTATCCATACAGATCTCCCCATTCATTGTTTCACATCTGTTCAACATATATGTCATCTCCCAGGCCACATTAATGGAGCAAAAAGCACGGTGTTGGCCATGGTTCAGTGGTAGCGCACTCACCTCTGAGTCAGAAGGTTGTGTATTCAAGTCCCACTCCAGAAACATGAGCACACAATCCAGCCTGACATTCCAGTGTAGTGCTGAGGGAGTGCTGTACTGTCAGAGGTGCTGTCTTTTTGGATGAGATGTTAAACCAAGGCCATGTCTGCCCTCTCAGGTGGACGTAAAAGATCTCGTGGCACTATTCGAAGACGAGCCAGGGGAGTTATCCCCATGTTCTGGCCATATTTATCCCTCAACCAATATCACTCAGCTGTTTGTGGGATCTTGCTGTGCGCAAATTGGTTGCTGCGTTTCCTTACGTTACAACAGTAACTGCACTTCAAAAAAGTACTTTGTTGACTGCAAAGTGCTTTGGGACATCCAGCGGTTGTGAAAGGCGCTAGATAAATGCAAGTTCGTTCTTTCTTTCAAGCACAGCAAGTGCATAGATTTTTCCCTTTATAACATTTAGAAATTATGTCCAAAAATATTCCTGCCAACTTGGACAAAGGAGATGCAGTGAATGTTACATATGCAAATATTATCATTTAACAAGTATTCATATCACTGATTTATTAAGGTAAAGCCTGTGAAATTTGGGTTAGGTGAAGAGCTAAATAGAAATTGGCTCAAAACAGAAACCGGGTAGCTATAAATGGAAACATTTCACGCTGGAAAAAGAGTTCAAAGTAGCGATACTCCAGGGGTCAGTCTCTAATCTTCTATACATATAAACGGATACATCTGTCTGTCTGTGCCTATCTGTCTGTCTGTTTGTCCTTCGGTGTGCGTCTGTCCGGCTATGCACTCGAAAGTTATAGAGCGTACCTACGCGTGCGTTACGTCAAAAGAAAGCTTAGCGTTCCAAAACGGACGTAAGCGTATTTACGTTTCGGCCGGACAAAAATTGCACCCGCGGTAGCCAAAAAACGTTCAAAATTCCGCTCATTAGCATCTCATTATCCGCTCATTAGCGATAGAGTGACGTCGAGGTCGACCAATCGTACGCCGGGTTCCTGGCGCGTGCGGGCGGGCCCTCCTACAGTCGAGTGACGGGACGATTGACCAATCCTACGCTTCGGTGACCTGACGGTCGACCAATCGGTGCGTGTGTGGGCGGGCCTTATCGTTCTGAACCGAAGTGAGTAGCCGCCATCTTGCTTCCATTCTTTTTCCCGCTTTCTGCGTCTTTCTTTTCAAATATACATTTCCAGCAAAAAAAAATTGCTTTTATTAAATTGTTTTAAAAAAAAACTTCATTCATTTGTAAATATTTTCTCTAACCTGAAGATTCTTTTTCCTACCTTTCCCCGTTTTTGTAAGGCCTCAAAGCCTGGGCCTCTCCTGCCCAGCCACGCCCGAGCTAGGTAATTGTCCCACGGCTTCTGCTAGGCTCCCCCCCCCCCCCCCCCCCCCCCCTCCAGGTGTCACGTTTCCCGGGGCAACTGCGTCAGCCACGAGGGTCACGGGACAAACACAGGGTGCGCGCACAGCAGGAGCAGCTGAGACGCGACGTCTCTCTCTGTTCCCCGCTCGGCTCGGGCGGGGGGGGGGGGGCGGGGCTCTCGGGAGTGCGGATCTCGGGCGGGGCTTGGAGAGCGGGAAGGGTTACCCCGGCAACCGGGCCCGCCGGCCGTCTCTCACAGCCGCAATCGGCGGTCTTGAAGCCAGCTCGGGAGGGCGGGGCTCCGGAGAGCGGGAGGCCGGTGCTCGGGAGGGCGGGGCTCGGGACATCGGGGGGCGGGGCTCGCGACATCGGGGGGGCGGGAGATCGGGGGGCGGGACATCGGGAGATTGGGGGGCGGGACATCAGGAGATCGCAGATCGGAGGGTGGGACATCGGGGGGGCGGGACATGGGGGCGGGACATCGGGGACTCCCCCTCTCCTCCTCCCCCCCCTCCTCCCCCTCCACCCCCCCTCCCTCCTCCCCCCTCCCTTCTCCCTCCTCCCCCCTCCCTTCTCCCCCCCCCCTTCTTCCCCCCTTCCCTCCCTCCCCCCTTCCCTCCCTCCCCCCCATTCCCCCCTCTTTTCCCCCTCCTTCTTCTCCCCCCCTTCTTCTCCCCCCTTCCCCCCAGTCGCTCTCTCTCTTCCCCCCCCAGTCGTGCTCTCTCTTCCCCCCAGTCGCTCTCTCTCTTCCCCCCCCAGTCGCTCTCTCTCTTCCCCCCCCAGTCGCTCTCTCTCTTCCCCCCCCAGTCGCTCTCTCTCTTCCCCCCCAGTCGCTCTCTCTCTTCCCCCCCAGTCGCTCTCTCTCTTCCCCCCCAGTCGCTCTCTCTCTTCCCCCCCAGTCGCTCTCTCTCTTCCCCCCCAGTCGCTCTCTCTCTTCCCCCCCCCCCAGTCGCTCTCTCTCTTCCCCCCAGTCGCTCTCTCTCTTCCCCCCCGGTCGCTCTCTCTCTTCCCCCCGGTCGCTCTCTCTCTTCCCCCCCGGTCGCTCTCTTCCCCCCCGGTCGCTCTCTCTCTTCCCCCCCGGTCGCTCTCTCTCTTCCCCCCCGGTCGCTCTCTCTCTTCCCCCCCGGTCGCTCTCTCTCTTCCCCCCCGGTCGCTCTCTCTCTTCCCCCCCGGTCGCGCTCTCTCTTCCCCCCCGGTCGCTCTCTCTCTTCCCCCCCGGTCGCTCTCTCTCTTCCCCCCCGGTCGCTCTCTCTCTTCCCCCCCGGTCGCGCTCTCTCTTCCCCCCCGGTCGCTCTCTCTCTTCCCCCCCGGTCGCTCTCTCTCTTCCCCCCCCGGTCGCTCTCTCTCTTCCCCCCCGGTCGCTCTCTCTCTTCCCCCCCGGTCGCTCTCTCTCTTCCCCCCGGTCGCTCTCTCTCTTCCCCCCCGGTCGCTCTCTCTCTTCCCCCCCGGTCGCTCTCTCTCTTCCCCCCCGGTCGCTCTCTCTCTTCCCCCCCGGTCGCTCTCTCTCTTCCCCCCCGGTCGCTCTCTCTCTTCCCCCCCGGTCGCTCTCTCTCTTCCCCCCCGGTCGCTCTCTCTCTTCCCCCCCGGTCGCTCTCTCTCTTCCCCCCCGGTCGCTCTCTCTCTTCCCCCCCGGTCGCTCTCTCTCTTCCCCCCCGGTCGCTCTCTCTCTTCCCCCCCGGTCGCTCTCTCTCTTCCCCCCCGGTCGCTCTCTCTCTTCCCCCCCGGTCGCTCTCTCTCTTCCCCCCCGGTCGCTCTCTCTCTTCCCCCCCGGTCGCTCTCTCTCTTCCCCCCCGGTCGCTCTCTCTCTTCCCCCCCCGGTCGCTCTCTCTCTTCCCCCCCCGGTCGCTCTCTCTCTTCCCCCCCGGTCGCTCGCTCTCTTCCCCCCCGGTCGCTCTCTCTCTTCCCCCCCGGTCGCTCTCTCTCTTCCCCCCCGGTCGCTCTCTCTCTTCCCCCCCGGTCGCTCTCTCTCTTCCCCCCCGGTCGCTCTCTCTCTTCCCCCCCGGTCGCTCTCTCTCTTCCCCCCCGGTCGCTCTCTCTCTTCCCCCCCGGTCGCTCTCTCTCTTCCCCCCCGGTCGCTCTCTCTCTTCCCCCCCCGTCGCTCTCTCTCTTCCCCCCCCAGTCGCTCTCTCTCTTTTCCCCCCCCCCCCAGTCGCTCTCTCTCTTTCCCCCCCCCCCCAGTCGCTCTCTCTCTTTCCCCCCCCCCCCCCAGTCGCTCTCTCTCTTTTCCCCTTCCCCCCCCCCCCCCCGGTCGCTCGCTCTCTCTCTTCCAACAACAACATGCCCTCAAAAGACCCTCGGCACCGCCGGGCACTTCAGCTAGTAATATATAAATGACTTGGAGGAGCAAATTGAAAGAGAGGTCTCAAAGCTTCTGGATACAAGTAACATTGGAGGAGCAAATAATAAAGAACAATATAACTAGAATCAGAAAGATCTGCATGCTTTAGGAAACTGGGCCAGTACATAGCAAATGCAGTTCAATGTAGGCATGTGTTAGCATGTGAGTGAGGAGTTGAAGTAGTCAATACGCGTTGAATGAAACCGTTATACATTGTGTTGTTCAGGAAAGGCATATGGGGGTTATTGTGGGGAAATTGTTGAAATTGTTGAAACCATGAAACCAGTATGTGGCTGTTGTGAAAAAGACAAACAAATTACAAACTGAAAGAGATGCTGTTATAAGCTGCTGATTAGATCATCTGGTACACTATAGTAGCACAGGAAGGATAATGTTATCCCTGAGAGATTGTAGCATAGGATATCAAAGATGATACCACTCTTCCTTCGTAAAACTAAATTGGTCTAATGTACAAAGCCTTGATAAGGTTGGCATTGGAAACTGTTCATTGTCCCTCGAACATGACATTGAAGATTTAAACCTAAAGTAACATTACCTCTCTTTCCTGCACCACCTTCCAGTAAGAACAGGCACCTTGGATTAAAGTGACCTCCCTGGTACTTGGGGAAGTTCATCACTTGACCTCCATGTTTGATAGAAATCCTAAACCATAAAACCAAGCTGTGAAGTAAGATTATATTTACAGTCTGTACTGATACTGAGCTATATTGGACAAATCATTTTCTCTGCTGGCAGAATTTGCAGTTGAGTGTGTTTTCTGGTATGAATTTCAAATTATCATCCCAGTCTTGGTGGCGGAGGTTGTTGAAGTATACATTATCACTTTGTCAACATGGTGCACCACACAGGTGATGGTGAATGGCTCAGAAAACAGTGGTTCAAATCTTCTGAGAATCTTGCAGAGGAATTTCAATTTCAATTTTTTATTTGTCACATAACCAAATAAACAAGTGAAATCCAGTCAGTGAAATGCTTTTTTCTTAATGAGCCGAGCGCACCAAGCAGCAAAGGACACTTAGCTGCCTGGTACGCACGGAGCCCGCAAGGACGGCAGCCATCTTCATCCTATGTTGAAAAATAATTGTAAAGGTGTTGGCAACGTTTTATTTTAAAATAGGAGAGAATGGGAAGAGGTAAGTATTTCTTAATTGTATTTTGAAATTTGGTGTTACATTATGTTTCTTGCTGCAAATCAGGTCTAGCACTTGCACAAACTTAATTAATCAGAGGATGCCAGATGCTTTCTGTCTTCACATGATGAATTGGGATAATTAATACCTGAATGCAATTGGACAAAGAAGGAATGCAGAAATAATGTTCTGAGTAGAGTGAAAGCTGGAACGAAAGACCAGTGTCTTTGATTAGGTGTTCATCTTAAATCAGTTTCAACATTGTTCTGTTCCTCTTTGTACTTTTGTTCCTATCTTTCAGTTAAGTATAGATTCACCAACAGTGATATGTCATGCTGATGTGTCTGCTTAGTCGACAATAATAAAAAAATGTTTTTGGAAAGAAAAATATAATGCTTAATAGGCCAGTAAACAAGATGAGAAATTATCTTTGGTTTGATACATCAAAGGTGTCACAAAGATGAGCTAATTTAGTGCCAAGGAATTTCCATTCTCTTCACACTCTTTCCCCCCCCCCCCCCCCTGTAGTCTAAGGGCTATTTGCAGTGTTGCCAATTAGATTGCTTTTTCTTTTCTACTCTTATAGCACCTACCTTTTCTAAGAAAGCATATTCAGCCCAATTTAAGTAATCATGTAACATCTGTTTATAATATGTATCCAAGCCACCTTTGCATTGGCCATAAGATGTGTTATACCTCAGCTACTGTCTCCCAAGCAAAAATATTGAGAGCAGACTTTAAGTGGGCAAGAGCTGGCTGCATCAGTCATGATGTAAAGGACTGCGAACCAGCCATATCTTCGATAGTTTAGTCTCATCTAGTTCACTCGATTTTATTTTACAGGTGTAGGCAGCATTGCATCCACGGAGAAGCGATCAGTTTTGTTTGCAGCCTGCCAAACATGGCTACAGTGCTTCATCATTAGATGGTTACAGATTTTGTGGAATACTGAAATTCCTAACTGTAAGAAGTAGGGCAGGGCAGTCTTGAGAGCTTTTTTTTAGCTATCTGTACTGCTTTATTCCCCAGTACTTGATATCTGTGGAGTAGAAATTGATTGTTAATTTAATGGTTAATCTTTTTCAGTAACAGCTTGGTCTTGGCACAATCAGTCTGCTCACTCTCCAGTTTTGTCCGATGTTTGCCTGTAGTGGTTCATTAGCTGCTTGCCTTTTTGATGGGTTGTTAACCACTCTAGAAGTGGTGCCAATCAGCATCACTTTTGTTGACAGTAACCAGGTTATTAATGAGAACTAAGAAAAGAGTGAATGAACGTGTTTCAGGGATCATTGCATAAGTGTTCAGATGAGACAAATGTCCATTTATTGCAGCATCCGAGGAAGTCACTCATCCAGTTCAACAACTTGCTAGTGTTGCACAAAAAGCAGTTAAGACCAGGAAGCCATATGCAATCAAAGGCTCTAGAAATATTAAGGACCACTCCTGCCTCCACACATGAGATTGAAAGCATTAGAAATTCACTATTCTGCTCTTAAAACCAGTTTGTTACTGTGGTTGAGATGTTGAAGCAGGTTTCCATGAGCTTTGACATGCTCTGAAATAGAAATACTGGTTACCAGTTAAATCCTTTCTAAGCATAGGAGCAGTATTTGCTGCTTTCCACTTGAGTGGATAGCATTTTTTTAAATAGCTGAGCCAAAGAAGCATCTAGCTCCTTAGACATGGACAAACTGAGGAGCTACACCATTGAGAGAGTAGATTTCCAACCTTCACTAATACAAAAGTCTCTCCATCCACTGGGGCGGGCGGGGGGGGGGGGGAAACAGAATGGGGTTTTAGGTATGATACTAAGCTGGGTGGGAATGTAAGTTGTGAGGAGAATGCAAGGAGGCTTCAAGGAGATATAGACGGGCTAAGTGAGTGGGCAAGAACATGACAAATGGAATATGTGGAGAAATGTGAAGTTATCCACTTTGGTAGGAAAAATAGAAAAGCAGAGTATTTTTTAAATGGTGAGAGATTGGGAAATGTTGGTGTTCAGAGGGACCTGGGTGTCCTTGTACACGAATCACTGAAAGTTAACATGCAGGTACAGCAAGCAATTAGGAAAGCAAATGGTATGTTGGCCTTTATTACAAGAGGATTTGAGTATAAGAGTAAAGATGTCTTACTGCAATTATATAGGGCCCTGGTGAGACCACACCTGGAGTATTGTGTACAGTTTTGGTCTCCTTACCTAAGGAAGGATATACTTGCCATAGAGGGAGTGCAATGAAGATTCACCAGACTGGTTCTTGGGAGTTTAGAAGAATGAGAGGTGATCTCATTGAAACATACAAAGTCTTACGGGGCCTGACAGGGTAGATGCAGGGAGGATGTTTCCCCTGGCTGGGGAGTCTAGAACCAAGGGTCACAGTCTCAGAATAAGGGGTCGGCCATTTAGGACTGAAATGAGGAGATATTTCTTCACTCAGAGGGTGGTGAATCTTTGGAATTTTCTACCCCAGAGGGGCTGTGGAGGCTCAGTCATTGAGTATATTCAAGACAGAGATCGATAGATTTTTGAATATTAAGGGACTCAATGGATATGAGGAAAGTGGAGATGAGGTAGAAGATCAACCATGATCTTATTGAATGGCCTACTCCTCCTATTTCTTATGTTCTTATAACTGCATATTCTTTCCCACCCTCTTTCTCATTACCACTTCTAAGATTCTGCTTAGTTGACCAAGCTATTGACACAAGATATGTTTCACTTGCTGTCAGAACACAAACAGCTGGTATCTGCTGTATATTTCTGCTAACTCACCCTCTCCAACCAAATATGATGATTCCCTTTTGGAGCCATCGAAACCACTGTGTTACCTTTCAGTGTGTTTTTTAGAATGTTTGAACGTAAATGTATCTTATCCCATACTGTAGTTTTGATTACAAAAATGCTCCAATAGTGTGTATGATCATTTTCAAGAGTTTCTTGGCTGAGATATCCATACAAATAGATTTTGCTGTGAAAATAGATCAATTATGTGTATTGATGAGTTACATTAACATTTAATTAATCAGCATATGCTTAATTTAACCTTGGGTTTTGAAAAATAAGTTGCGCAGTTGTTAGCAGCAAGAATCCACTGCCATTGTCACAAAAAAAATTCCATAGTTAGGTTCATCTAAAAATTCAAAACTAACATCTTTAGAGCTATTAGATTACATGATACCTCCGAGCTTTTGAGGCCACATTTGAAAAGTTGAAAATAGATTTGCTACATTTCAATACAAGCTGTATCAACTTCATGTATACAAACTATAATTCTCTCTTCAATTAACCACCTGATGTGATTTTGAAAAGCCGAGAGAATGTTTGTCATCTAGTTTAATAACCACCAAAGAATTGAGGATTGGTAGGTTTATCTGAAGTTTGAGACTACACGTCACTATTGTAATGCTGCTAAGCTATTCGCAACTCTCAGTATATTATACTGAGTGCATTGTTGGTATTTGATCTAAGTTTCTAGCATTACTTGAGCCACAGCACTGATGCTGGGAGAATGTTTCCCTTGGCTGGGGAGTCCAGAACCAGGGGCCACAGCCTCAGGATAAAGGGTAGGCCATTCAGGACTGAGATGAGAAGAATCTTTGGAATTCTCTACCCCAGAGGGCTGTGGAGGCTCAGTCATTGGGTATATTCAAAACAGAAGTCGATATATTTCTGACAAGTAAGGGCACCAAGGGATATGGCAATAGGGCCGGTGAATGGAGTTGAGGCAGATCAGCCATGATCTCATTGAATGGCGGAGCAGGCTTGAAGGGCCGAATGGCCTACTCCTGCTCCTATTTCTTATGTTCTTATAAAAACTGTAAGCAGCAGTGGAGAAATGTTTTTCAATTATATGATGAAAGGGAAGCAGTAATTGTTTGATACTCATGTAAGTGTCTTAAGTCAAGCTTGAATGCATCATGTTCAGTGAATCAGAATGCTGATTTCATGTACACTAATCAAATAGCTAAAGAAAAACAGCAATGAGAACTCGACAGGTGAAAAAGCAAGAGTTTATTAATGGATGCAACTTTATTATCTGTTAATTTATTGCAGTAGAGTTTCTGAATACTACCTTTTCTGATGCAGCGTTATTTAATTCAACATAAAATAATTTTTTAAAATTCATTCATGGGATGTGGGCGTTGCTGACAAAGCACATAATAATGATTCTTCAGTCCAACAGAATGTATTTTTAAAAACTACGAAGTAAATAATTATTCGTTTAGCAGAATGGGATACAGGCTTTCATTTTACTTACGCAGTCACAGCTCCTCAACCCACATAGGACTGTGTTTCTCAAACTGTGGTCCGCGGGCTGCTGGGGGGTCCATAGAGACTTTCCAGGGGTCTGTGGCCGGAGGTAATTTCAAGCCTGCTCCTCTTTATAAAACCAACACTGATTCAGTTCTTGTGAATTATTAACGGCTGAGCCCGCCTTCTCACAGAGGCCCACAGCTCTCACTCACTTTACAATGAACACTTGCTGCCGGTCAAGCCGATTCCTCTCCCTGGAGCCACGATCCTGTGCCATCCTCCCGACATGTGATCAGAGCGCCTGCGGGACCCTTCAAACATGTGCCTGAATATGTTCACGCAAACATGTACAATCCCACAGTACAGCTGTTACAGAACATGCCAGTGGGACAGTATGGGGTGAGCATGCTTCTAGTTGCATCCCAGCATGTGCATGTGTGCTCGTGCCCTCACTCACCTTGGCCAGCCTGCTGATGGCTTTAGAAATTGTCCAGCACCAAGTGGCTAATCGTGGCCATCTGTTGCTGTGGAGTAACCAGAATTGGTGTGAGAAGCAGGCACACCCATCTCACTGATATCTGTAAGTCAATACCTGTTTTCTTAAAAGCGTTATTAAAACACTCTTTACATGCAGCAGTTTCATATTATGGGTATTATATAGTATAATTTAGATGGGGGGGGTGGTCAATGATGACTAATTGATTTGAAAAGGGGTCCTTCTGGGGTCCTTGATTACTAATTGATTTGAAAAGGGGGTCCTTCAACCAAAAAAATTAGAACAACTACTATAGCTGAACATCTACAGTCTTGGAGTCAAGTTATTGTTATAGTATCTGAAACCATTTATTGTTTTGGGACTTTTTCAGGTAGTGAAGCTGCTGTTGAGATATGGAGGGAATCCCCATCAGAGTAACAGAAAAGGAGAGACACCACTCAAAGTTGCCAATTCCCCCACCATGGTGAACCTGTTGCTGGGGAAGGGTTCCTGCAGCTCCAGCGATCAGAGCTCAACAGGTGAAAATAGCAAGAGTTTATTATCTGTTACTTGATTGTAATTTGTAGTACCAGTGATTCTGCAATGTGCCTTAATCAACCTTAAACTGCTGTTGTGATCAAATAAGTTTAAATTGCACTAGCAATTAATAGATCTTGGTACAGGAAACTTTGTGATATCTGGCACCGACGGGACTGAGCTGTTGCCGTCCCATCAAAACTGCTGGACAAACCAGCGCTAATGTTAAAACATACGGAAGCTTTTGAGCTCTGTATCTAGCAACAAACCCAACAGCTTCTAAACAGTCGGCTGTAGCTTGCAAGCGTCTCTGTAGCTAAGCAACAGCTTTAGCTAGACCTTGCAGAACCTGACTAGTGGAAAAAAAAGCAACGAAAAGAAAAAAAACTTACTGAACCGACTCCTGAATTTTGCCAGTGGCTCGAGCATTCCGGACAGTTAACCTCCGGATAAACCAAAGTTTCCTGTACTGAGGTTTTGAATTTTCCTTGTGTAAGATTGTTATACTAATGTCATTGGAGTTTAAAGTTGACTGAATCCAATTTAAATTACATTAGGTCCTTTTTAAAAAAATTAAAAAAAAATGATACTGGGAAAAATTGTCAATCTTCGGTACAGCAGAGATACAGAATTTCACAGTGCACAAAAGTGCAATAACTATGAATTATATGTGCTGTGGAAAGAGATATATTTTCAACAGTTTAAGTACTATAAATAGTAGGGCTATGGGGAAAGAGCAAGGGAGTGGGACTAATTAAATAGCTCTTTCACAGACACTATGGGCCAAATGGCTTCCTTCTGAGCTGTATGATTCTAATAATCTCTGCATCTTTCAAAATACATTAACTTCAATGTGCAGTTCTGTTCAGTCCTCGAACAATTAAACTTGGAGGTGATGAATATCCAGTTTGCCGGTCCTTTAGAGTCAGATTTACAAAAGTGATATTTTAATTTAGCATAATTCAACAAATGGGTAATTTGTGTTCTTTCTTTAAAAGGACCAGTCAGAAATTTAATACAGTTTGGATATTAGTAAATTGCTGCCATTGTTTTTGCCATTTTTCCCAAGTCCCAGTTTTACTCTTTATGATTACATAGAATTTTACAGCGTAGAATAGGCCATTTGGCCCAGCTGGTCTATGCCAGTGTTTATACTCCACACGAGCCTCCTCCCAGCCTACTTAATCTAACCCTTTCAATGCATCCTTCTATTTCTTTCTCCCTCGTCTACTTATCAAGCTTCCCGTTAAATGCATCTATGCTATTCACCTCAACTACTCCTGGTAGCGAGTACCACATTCTAACCACTCTCTGGGTAAAGAAGTTTCTCCTAATTTCCCTATTGGATTTATTAGTGACCATCTTATATTTATGACCCCTAGTTTGGGCGGTATAATCAGTGCTGTTTAACGTAACATTTTTGTTTATGCAACCTTATTGCATATGTAAAGCACATGTTCTGGTGAAAGGATAGCAAATGTAAGATTTTATTGCCATTTTTTTCCATTCTTGACACAAGGAATATTATCCACCCAGTGATAGACAACCTGTTTCTGTCATCAACTATGGTTAAATATTATTGAAAGTATTGGAATTATTTATCTTTTAAATATTTTTGCTGTGGAAATAAGCACACAATTGAAATATTATGGATGTATAGAAAACCACAAAAGATCAGTGTACACCATTTTCCATCAATCTTATGATGTACAGGACAACTTAAAGGTTGTGCATCATCATTTTATAAATTGTTTTTAAAGTGGTGGTGTAAAATTATTTGCTTACATCTTATATTAATTTATATGCACTTTATTGCTACATAGAAACTTCAGAAGATGAAGATGCTCCCTCAGTTGCTCCCTCCAGTTCAATTGATGGTAATAACACAGACTCTGAATTTGAGAAGGGCCTAAGGCACAAAATCAAGCGACAAGAGTTATCTAAAACTGTAACACCAGTCAAGGATGAGTATGAATTTGATGAGGATGATGAGGAAGATAGAGTACCACCTGTTGACGACAAGCATTTGCTGAAAAAAGATTATAGAAAGGACTTAAAAACGAACAGTTGCATTTCTATTCCTAAATTAGAGACAAAAACTTATTCTAAAAATTCCCTTCTAACACCAAAGAAAACTCCACGACGTATTTTATCTGACACCAACAGTTCAGATGAAGAGGATAGATTAATACGCTGCTCTCCTCCTCTTACCAGGCCTTCGGTGCACTCCAGTCTGCTCAATGCAAGTTCTAAACAAAGAGAGTCACCAGTAAAAAAACAGAAAAAAGCAAAAACAAAAGTGAAAAAAAAATGGAAAAAAGAGGTGAAAAACAAGGAAGTCAGATTGGGTAAGGATGAAGACCAATTCAATTCCTCTGCAACAGAAAGTGATGACTCAGAAAGTGAGGAGGAGGATAAGGGTTCCATACAGAGTGGAATTAGCATGAAGGACTCTTATATGAGCCTGAAAGAATCAGCAATGTTCTCTTCACTGTCTGCGTCCTGTTCTTCCTCTCAAGGGAGCTATGTGTCATCGAAGCATATTCCCAGTCTTGCGGAGCAACATTCTAAACCCTGGCGAGCTGATAGTTGGAAATCAAACATGTCGCCAGTCTGGTCTGATGTGAGTTCTTTGTCGGAGTCTGTGAGAACGCGAATCACAAGTGAATCTGACTATTCTTCGGAAGATTCAAGTTTAGAGTCTGTTAAACAAATGAAAGAGAAGAAGGACCATAAAAAGAAAAATCTCATCGATGAAGATGTTACGGAGAAGAAAATGGCAGAAGATATCTTTAAGATTTTGAACGCTGATGGAATAGTTCGGAAACTTGATAAGCAGGGCAAAGTTGTTAAAAAGCATAAAGTGAAGCACAAGCACAAAATGAAAGACAAGGAAAAAGGGAGATTACAGAGTATTCTGACAGGCCATGATAAATTTTCAAAAAGTGTGAGTTTAGAAATAGAGGAGTCTAAGCAAAAAGCAGACAAATCTTTAAGTGCAGAAAATGAAAACCTTTTAATTGATAGAGTAAAAATAGTTAAACATGACAAAGAACAATTAAAGAAGGAAGAAAAAGAAAAACTTTTTAAAGTCAAACCTGAAGAAAAAGACTGGTTACTCAAAGATGATGTAGGGAAAGCCTGTAAAGAAGAAAAGTTAACAAAGAAATTCAAAGACTCCTCGAAAGATAACTACAAATCTGTAAAAGAGGAGAAAGACAAAATGTTCAAAGTAGATAAAGAAAAACCCTTTAAAGAGAGAGAAAAATCTTCTAAAGAAGAAAAGCTTAAAATCCACAAAGAGGATAAAAAGAAAAAGGCAAAGGACAAATGTTCAAAAGGTGAAAAACATTCAAAACCAGATAAAGATAAGACTCCAAAAGATGACAGGGAAAAACTGAAAGAAAAGGCTCGTAAAGAGGAGTCAGATTATGAGGATCTGAAAATTAGGAGTCAATTTGTAGACGGTGACGATAGGTTCAGTGTGTCAGATCATGAAGATAAATGGTTTTCTGATTTGTCCTCTGATTCTTTCTATGATTTAAAAGGGGAAGATAATTGGGGTATTCCAATTAAAGACTGTAAGGAACACAAAGATGGCACAGCAGGGAAACTGGTTGTTGAAACTATGAAAGAAGAATGTAAGGAGAAGAAAAAGGAATCCAAGTTAAAAGAAAAGCGAGAACTAAATGAAAAGCGTCATGAGAAGGACTACTTGAGAAAGAAAGATCGAGAGTATGTAGAAAAAAGTGCAGAGAAGAAAAAGGACCAATCTGATAAACATAAGTCAGGGCAGGGCTGTCTTCTGGAAAAAGAGAAAAAAAGAAAAGACTCTACTGAAAGTATTAAAGATCGAAAAGATAAAGATGCCATTGAAAGCATTAAAGAACGCAAAGACACTCTTTCTGAATTCAACAAGGAAAGGAAAGACCTTAAGGGAAAACCAGAAGATGCCTCCAAAAGTGATTCAAAAGAGTATGGGAGTGAATGTTCCTTCAAAGAGAAGCTTGATGGTGATTTCAGTGGAAGAACATTGGAAGCAAGGGAAAGACATTATTCGGGGAAAGAGAAGGACAAAAAAGATGGAACTGAAAAGAAGGACAAAATTAAAATTGAAAAATACAAAGAAAAATCTAAGGAGAAAGCTTCTTTGGAAATTGAAAAGGAAAAAATAGAGAAAAGCATGACTGATAAATTCTTAAAAGACAAAGATACTGATAAAGAAAAACTATACAGAGAGTTGGGTAGTTTCAAAGACAAAAGGGAACAAAAGGAAAAGAACAAAGATCTTTACAACCGAGACAAGGACAGAAAAATGTCGTCAGAACTAAGTAAAGAAAAGAGAGAGAAAAATGTAATGGAAAAAGATAAAGACTTTACAGAAAGAAAGGAGAAAGAAAAAACAGAGAAACAAAAAGGAACTGATCAGGAATTAGGAAAGGAAAAGAGCTGGCATAGCATAGCAAATGACATCTTCACAGATGAAAGTGGGGATGAGATAGATTATTGTGACCGAGAGCTTGGGAATAATGAGATATGCAGAAGTGACTCGCTGCCTGAAAAAGAAGAGACAAAGGCAGAGAAGGAACTGTTTCCACCTGAAAAACACCGAAAAAACTCAGCTGATAAACAACATTTGGCAGAGAAGCAGAAAGATAAAGAATTCAAAGATAAGAAAAAGGATAAAATATTAACAGACTGTGGGAAAGACAAGAGAGAAAAAACTTTGTCTGAAAAACATAAAGAAAAGAAAGATAAAGAACTAGTTGATAAATTTAAGGAAAGAAAGGACAGAGTGTCAACAGATTCAAACCTAGAAAAGAAAGTCAAGCCAAAGCTTCTGGAAAAGCGACACTCCAGTGATGAAAAGTTGAAAGGAAAGCCCAAGGAAAAAACTGACAAAGAACTTTTATTAAAAGAAAGAAGGCTTTCAAAAGGAAATACTACAGAAGAGGAAAGGAAATGCCCAGAAAAACGGCAAGATACAACTTTCAATGAATTTAAAGAGGATTCCAATGACAAGATCAGTGAAATTTCATCTGACAGCTTTACAGAAAGAGCACATGATTCCACAATGTGTAGTTTAAACGATGTTTTGAATGTTAGTCAAGATATTGCAGAGGAAAAGTTAAAGGATTCTCTTTCCATTTTGTATTCACAAGAAAAAATAAAAGAAAAAGAGAGAAATAGGCATTCGTCGTCATCATCATCGTCAAAAAAAAATCATGAAAAAGATAAGATGAAGAAAGAAAAACTGGATAAGTCCGAGGAATTCAAAGACGCTGCTGGTAAAAGAGAAGGTCCAACATTTGAACGAGAGCCCTTGACGTCTGATGGTGATTTTATAAGTCATCTTGTAAAAGCTGAGAAAGAAGATGAACTAGATAAAAGTGGGGATGCTATGTTAAGTGAGAAGAAAGATAAAAGTGAGCCTGACCAGGAATTTTCTAAAAAAGTAGAAAAAGAAAAAGTTTCTAATGCTTTCATCAGTATCAAGGAGAGGGATAAAGACAAGAAAAAGAAAGACAAACACAAGGACAAATCAAAAGATGACAAAGAAAAGCACAAGGAAAAACATGGAGAATTGACCATGGTCTTCAAACATTCAAAAGAAGAACAAAAGTCTGGACTTAAAGACTCTCTTCCAATAGTTAGAGAATCAGGTGGGAACAAAGAAAAAACAAAAGATGACTGTTTCAAAAATAATGAAATTAAACAAAAGGAAAAAATCAAAGATGGTGCAGAAAAGGACAAAAGTGAATCCCTTAAGTTTAGAATGAATGAAAACGATAAACTAAACCAGTCAAAAGAAGTATCCCGTAAGGACAACAGGCCTAAGGAAAAGCTTTTAGGTGATGGAGACCTGATGATGACCAGCTTTGAGCGTATGCTAAGTCAGAAAGATCTAGAAATTGAAGAACGTCACAAAAGGCATAAAGAAAGAATGAAACTGAAGGAGAAGATGAGACACCAGTCAGGAGATCCCAAGTTAAGGGAAAAAATCAGGAGTACAGAAGAAATACGTAGGAAGAATTTTGATACGCTAACCAAAAAAGCAGGTTCACTTGACTCTCAACAAAGGGACAAAAAATTTAGAGATCATGGACCAGGTCACATTATGTCACCGGATACAAAGACTCAGCCAGTTACTGGTCCCGATGCGAAAGACTGGCTTTCCACTCCTGGACTGAAGGAGAATTTACCTGCTTCACCAAGATCTGATCAGGAAAGACCCACCGGTGTTCCAAAACTGACTCCAATGGTTTCTTGTCCAAGTTATGAAGACTTACTGCCTACACCTCATACTCCTAACTGTGTGAATGAAGATTTTACTGATCTGTTTGAAGGAATAGAGTCCCAGAATTCAGTGTCCATGTCAGCAATATCCATGAACGCCTGTTCCCCTTCCTTTTTTGATAGATATATAAATGTCCCCACTAGCATTCAAGAGAATCCAAATCAGACACCAACTAGTGCTGTCCCTATCCCTAGTCTCTATCGATCAGTGTCGATGGATACCAGGAGGCCACCAGAAGAAGAATTTAACATTAATTCTGAGAAATTCTACAGGCAACAGAGTGTGCCAGCTTCAGCAGACTATGAAGCTTCTATTCCTCAGCCAATGGAGGAGAAATCAGTTGTTCAGTCTGAGAGCTTCTCTGGCTTGTCCCCATCATATGTTTCACCTGTGTATGGGATTTCCTCACCACAATTGGAACAGTCCCATTCTAGAGTGGCCAAATCATTTTCTGAAAATCTTACCCCTTCACCTGAAAGTGTACTTAATCATTTGCAGGCAAAACCTTTGCCATCACAGAAACGTGATCAACTGGAGCCATCTCTAGATAGCTTAGTTACTGATTTTGGTTTGGCATTAGATTCTTCAGAACAGCAACCAAATACTCCCTTGATTTCTCCTAATTCAGCTTTAAGTGCCAGTCTTCTGCCTACATCTGGAGACCCATTTACTCCTAATGATTCAGCCCAGAATAAACTAAGCTATATATCTTTGCACAGACCATGTGAACAGCTAAGTCTGAGCCCAATGGATAATTCATTGGATCATTCAGTGAATTGGTCAATGTGTTCTGAGTTACAGCTGAAGTCACCTCACAGATCTCTCAATGAACCTTCCAGGCCCCTTTGTCCTCCAGAGACCATGCATACCACAGCCATGCCATTTGTTTCATCTATTTCATCTCCTTTCCCTGAATCCCCTGTCCAGTGCCCAATGTCGATCCCTGATTCAGGTCAAGATGGAGACAGAGGTGATGTGACAGGAGTGGACCAAAGGGAAGAGTCAGCAGCTTTAGATGATGCTATCCCCTATATGTCTCCTATTAGAACAAATTCACCATTTGATTCCTGCAAGCCACTTCCTGATAAATCTGCTAGTAATGTGCCTCCAGAAACACAAAACATGACTGTGGAAAACCAGCAGGAACCAATGAAAGTTTCAGAAAAATGTGATGAGCTACAGCAAAATATTACTTCTGAAGACCAGGAAGAACCCTTACCATGGAATGATCCTTTTCCAAATTCCATAGATGAACTTGATCTGGGACCATTTTCACTTCCAATGCTACCATTACAAGACAAAGAAGACCCTGACATTGAAATGACAGAGCCCGAACCTGAAGAAATCGCTAAAATAAATGACACTAATGATTCTGTAGCTATGCGTACTCATACTGAAGGTATAGATCATCCTGCCGTATTATCCTCAGGGGAAGAACATGAAGCTATTAGTGAGATTGTAAAGACAGAGCCTACACTAGTGGAGGATAAAATTGAGGATAGTGTTAGTAACTTAACTGTAGAAAAGACCTCTGTAAATACTGAAGAGATTGAAGAAAATGATATTCAGCTTTCAGTGCAGCATACTGAACCGAGTACAGAATTTGACGATAAAGCTGTGGAAGTTGCTCCGAGTTCTTTGGCAGATGATACCATTCTCAAAGTACCTGAAGCTACAGAGGCAACAGTTAAACCAATAACTGAGACAGCAAAGCCAACCAAAGTAGAAGAGATTCCTCAACGAATCACAAGGAACCGAGCACAAATGTTGGCTAATCAGAGCAAGCAAAATAACACTGCCACTTTGGAAAAGGATACTGCTCCAGCTCAATTAGGAAAAGCAAAAGGGCGAGTCGTGGAGGAGGATGATACACAGGCGCAGCATCCACGAAAGCGAAAAATTCCTCGTGCAAATCATCAACCAATGATTCTCAACCCATCAGCACAGCAGACCCGAGAAATGATCCAGCAAACATTGGCAGCTATTGTTGATGCAATTAAATTAGATGTGATTGAACCATATCACAGTGACCGATCAAACCCCTACTTTGAGTACCTTCAAATTCGTAAAAAGATTGAAGAAAAACGTAAAATCCTGTGCTGTATTATCCCACAAGCACCCCAGTGCTATGCTGAATATGTCACTTATACTGGTTCCTATTTGCTGGATGGAAAACCTCTCAGCAAACTCCATATCCCAGTGGTAAGTGGAAGCCTTGATCTGTTCTTAAAATATTTTCCTCCAATTTTCTCCATTCTACTCTTGCTGAGGGACAGTTCCATGGCCTGGTACCCTGCCCAAGTAATAATCATGTATGAGCCTAGCCTATGATTGTCAGTGAGCTATTCAAAGTAGGACCGCATGACCGTTCTGAATCATCAGGTTCTTGCCCAATGTCAATTTGCATAAGCACACACATTCTAGTCAGTCACTGGATAGCAGTTGGTAGCAGAACCTTGGCTGATTTCCAGCCCCTTCCCCATAGTGGCCTCCGAAGTATTTATGTGGAAATTAAAAATCTAGTTCTTCAAAACAATAATATCTGTTAACAGCAGTAATTTGTCCAGTGGAATATATTGTCCAAAACTGAAGTTACTTCTTTGTTATTACATTGGAGCTTTGTCTGGTATCACTTATTTTTATATACAATATACATTGTTAACAATACACACAAAACCTAGATACTGACAGTTACTATAAATATTCTAGCAACTCCTTAACTTTTTTTTTATTAAGGACTTAAGATTTAACCAGTCAAATGGGTAACAAACATGGGAGGCAATAATCTACTGAATTGACTGAACTGCTATTGTGTGGCTCTACCCTTCATATTTTTTGTTATGATTTGGATGTAGAATAAATCTCTTTGATTTATTAATGCTGCAGCTTAAAAAAAAGTTTGTTTTGGAAAGATGCATTAGGTAAGACACATTTACATTGATGATAGGTGGCATAGCTGGAGTAAACAATTAAATAAGTTATATCTGAAGACATTTGGTAATGTTTGTAGACAACCTTTGAAAAATGTGAAGAACTAATAAGTAAGCAGGTGAAAGATCTCAGCTTCTTTAATAACCTAACCTTTTCAATTTAATAGATTGCGCCACCTCCATCTTTGTGTGAGCCGTTGAAAGAACTTTTCAGACAGCAGGAAGCAGTGCGCGGCAAACTGCGCCTTCAACATAGCATTGAGCGGGTAAATTATGTTCCTTTTAAACAAATGTATTTGCCGGTTAACTTGTTTCTTTTTCCCTATATCGACAATTTGATAGAACTGTTAAAATGTATTAAGGTTAATTCCAGTCTGCATAGAGTTGTGTGATGTGGATGACAGGTCCAGCTACTGTTATTGTTTGGAGATCCCATGGGGGCTAAATTCGATAGCCCCCGAAAATGGGCATGGGGATTGCGATAAAGAAAAAAAGACTTACATTTATATAGCGCCTTTCACGACCACTGAACGTTTCAAATCGCTTTACAGCCAATGAAGTACTTTTGGAGTGTAGTCACTGTTGTCATGTGGGAACCGCGGCAGCCAATTTGCACACAGCAAGCTCCCACAAACAGCAATTTGATAATGACCAGATAATCTGTTTTTTTGTTATGTTGATTGAGGGATAAATATTGGCCAGAACACCGGGGATAACTCCCCTGTTCCTCTTCGAAATAGTGCCGTGTGATCTTTAACGTCCACCTGAGAGAGCAGATGAGGCCTCGGTTTAACGTCTCATCCGAAGGACGGCACCTCCGACAGTGCAACATTCCCTCAGCACTACACTGGAGTGTCAGCCTAGATTTATGTGCTCAAGTCCCTGGAGTGGGACTTGAACCCACAACCTTATGATTCCGAGGCGAGTGTGCTACCAACTGAGCCACAGCTGACACGTCATCGATGTGCGATTAACCCGCACCTCTTCAATATAATGCAGGCAGCGCACCAACTTTGTGCTGACTGCTCATTTCCATGATTTCAGTATGCAGTCTGTGCTAACCATGCTGTTTATTGGCTGCACGCATCAGCTGGGGGCCCAAAATCGTTACTTACTAGCACCAATTAAAGCTAGCCTGCACTGCATAAAGCTAGCCTGCACCTCTTAAAGAGGAGGTGCATTGTGGCTGGAGCAGGTGCTGGAAGTCATTCAGGAAGTGAATCTAACCTGGGAAACAGGAGTGAAAATGGCACAACATGGAAGAGAGTGGGCTTCAAAGTTTTTGGACACTGCACTGGAGGCCTTGGTAGAGGAGGTGGAAAGAAGGAGAGATGTCCTGTATCCACAGGAGGCCCATACTCAGAAGGCAGAGAGAGCAGATAGTTGTGGAGGTCAATGCCAGGAGTCGAGCCCTGAGGACCTGGATGCAGTGCTACAAGAAGTTCAGTGACCTCACACGAGTGGTCAACGTCAATGAATGCATCTTCAAATGCCATATCCTACCAATTGCAACACCAGCCTCAGCTACTGCTCAATGCACCACACCCCCATCACTCATCTACCAACAATCTCTATCAATCTGGCCTCATACCTAACATTCATAGCTTCACTTTGCCCTCACACACTTAGCACTGCTGCAAGGCTCACACCCACATCTCGCAGCTTGCATACACTACCAGCCATTCAAACATGACAGCCATATCAGCCAAACAGATTGTACAACACTCACTGACACACTTCCCTCTCTCTTGCAGTACAAGGTGGCACACAACCGGAAGCAGCAGGACGTAACTGGCTTGGAGCCCATCCACTCCAGCATGGAGGTGATGGGCAACTCCATTAGCACACTTGTGGACCCTACCACGATGCAGCGTCTGATGGCCAATTTCTCAGCTTCCTTTGCAGCACAAGTAGCAGCCGCCACCCAACGTATGAGTGCTGCAGTGGAAGCTCAGACTGCTGTCATACAAGGTCAGCTTGCTCCCATGCAAGCTCAGACTGCTGCCATCATGGCTCTGGATTAATGTTCAAAGGGATTTGGCGGGTGTCCCAGCAGTCCTGCAATCTGTCCTCCAACTCTGATTGTTGAGGCAACGCCCCCAAGGGTGTGGCAGTGGCTCCATGGAGCACGAACCTGTTGTCCTCTCAGGATGACAGCATTCGTCCTCCCACCACTGCCACTCTGCCAGTGCTCTTGCTGTTGCCCGACAGCCAGGAGCACTAGGACAGGCAAATGTACACGGCAGACAGGCATTAAAGGAATGCACGAGGATGATTAGTTTATGTTTGTATGCAGTATGGCATGATTTGATGTATAAATTTGGTTTAGAATGTTTATTTTGTGGAGGCTTTTATTTTGGCCAAGCGGCCGTTGTGATGGTCAGTGACAGACAGGGAAGGTAAGGTGTGGGACTTTTGGTAAATGGGGAATTGAAGTTGCAGTTACCATTCTTGCACTCTGATAAGTTCTTCATGGACAGCCTGGGCCTGTCTAGCTTGCCTCCTCCCTTCCTCTTCCTCCTGCTCCTTCTCTTCAGCTGCTTGTTGTACAGCTGATGGCAAGAGCTGTGTCCCTATGATGGCGAGGTTGTGAAACATGTGGCAGAGCACCACGAACCTTGTCACCCGCTCTGCCGAGTACTGCAGGGCTCCTCCAGAGCAGTCCAGGCATTGTTTCGGCACACCAGTGGTCTGCTCTACATGTGGCAGCATGGCTTTCATTGTATGCATGCTGCACACGTGTGCATGGGTTGCACACTGGCGTCATGAGCCATGTTGTCAGCAGATATCCATTTTCACCCTATAGCTACCCTTTGGTTTGCCATGGTGGCTGAAATGCAGCTGGCACAGTGGGCTGCTGCCAGGATACTGGGCATTGACCTGCATGATTCGCTGCCTATGGTCGCACACCAGTTGGCTGTTGAGGGAGTTGAATCCCATTTGGTTCCAGTATATGGCAGAGTTGACATGCAGCACCCACAAAGTGATCTGCGTGCAATCAGTGGCACCCTGCATCATGGCGTGCTTTGTCTCTGGCAAGAGAGAATGAAATGTAGTCAGCTTTCTTTGAATAGAGCCTCAGTGACCTCCTTTATGCAACAGTAGACGGCAAAATGTGAGATGTTGCAACTGTCTCCAGCTCCAGCCTGGAAGGAGCCAGATGCATAAAAGTTCATTGCCACTGGGTGTGCAGGTGACCGTGGCAATGCAGCCCTTGCCCTGCTCTGAGGTTACGGTTGTGGCTGTAGCAGGTGTCAGATTTCAGTGAGGACGTCCTTACTCCAGTGTAAACATCTCGCATTGTCCCTCGCTGAGTTTCAGGTAGGAAAATTACTCCCCGAACACTCCTGGCGGGTATGGCCTCCTGCTGCAAGGCCTTCTCCCCCTCCTCCCTCTTCCAGCAGCTTGTCCTGCTCTGCGTGGCCTCTGTTCATTCTCCAACACATGCTGTATTCCAAAGGGAATTCCTACCCATGTCTGGCAGCAAGTAGTTTGTACAGAAGCCTTGAAGTCAAGAAAAAGTCCTTCAGCACCTGCCACACCAGTCCCTGTAGACTTTTGCAACTTGAAACAACTATAGAAAACACCAAACACTTGTAGAATCGTAGCAACAGCCAGAAGAAATCAACCAACAACTAACATGTAAATAGTTGATGATCCCTTTAAATAGCGCTGGTGAAGGGGGTCTTTCCTGCTGCTGAACACATGTTCAGCTGTATGATGTTAAGAGAGGGTGTTAGCTGGAGCGTTGAGCTCCAAAATGGCATCAGAGCAGTGTTGCACGATGATTGAAGTCATGATCTGCCTGCTCGGTATACTTCTGGCTGATGTTAAGACCAGTGTGTGCGTGCTCGCTAACGCCCTCACCAATATGGTGTTCGGTGCAATTTGCCCCACAAGTGTGCACACGCACGCAGACACCATTTTGCAACTCTAAGGGCACTTGTAGCGCCCAAAAATGGGTGCTACGGATTTGAATTTTCCGCCACATATAGTTTACCTAGATTTATAGGGAAATGGGATTGAGTTGTACATAAAACAGACTTGTGAAAAATGACAGTTCATACTATTTGATCTAATTTATTATCTTACTGTCTCAAATTACATATTGCAGGTTTCTATTCATACTTGTACATCTGACTTCAATTATCCTCCTGTGTCATCATCCTACGGGTGTGTACACGCTGTTTCGGGCATGCCAAGCGCATGCGCTGAAAAACAGCATTTCTGATCTGTCAAGAATGGTCTTGACAGATCGGACGCCTGCCCTAGAGAAGGGCCTCTGCGGGCAGATAGTTCCGCTTTCTGGAGAACCTCAGCCCGCAGAAAACCCTTAGAAATCTTACGCCTGGTAAAAGCTGGCGTAAGGCCTGCTTTTACCAGCATAAGATTTGAAAAAAGTTTTTTTTTTTTTTAATTCACTCATTTATCATTTAAAAATACTTTTTTTTTAAAAGTAAGTTTATTTTTAGCCCCATAAAAAACTTTAATTTTTTTCAAAATATTTAATTTATTGTAATTTCAATTCATTTTAAAAATGTGATTATTAAAAAATATATATATTTAATGTTTTAGTGTTTTTGGGGTGATCTCCATCCATATATTTGACAAGTCTATCTGTCAAGTGTATGAAGGGAGATTCCCTTCTTTGATTGGTTCCCCCATGACCCACGTGATCCCAGGGATGCTTGCGAACCTCTTGCGCCTCTGGGATACGTGGGCCCTGCGCATTTCGAGTTGGAGAGGCCTAGGAGCAGAAGTGTCCGGACCTCGGGTATGGCCGTAGATTTTTTCCAGATCGGAGGCCTCCGCACGCAGGAAGCCTCCGATCGGAAAATACGGCCCATTCTATAAATGCAGGTTCTTTCTTTTCTCTATTTTTGCTCCTTCCTTTTTCATTCTCTCACATTACCTTTTCTTTGTATCTTCCTTTTCTCTGCCTCTTACTTTTCACAGCTTACCTGACTGATGCATGCATTTTATTTTTAGCAAATTTTGTGCTTATTCAAGTGAGAGATTTTAGAGGCGGGAAACAGAACAGTATTCCATTTCAGACACCAAATGCCAACATCAAACACTCCGGTCAGGTGAAACTGTTAGATGCAGAGTTAAGCTCCCTGTCTTCTGCTGCATCAACGTGGCTCACTCCAAACTCGAGCACCTCCCTACAGAGCTTGAACCTGGGACATTCCAGTAGATAAGTACCATACCAATGTGGTGGATTTACCACAGAACCATCAAGGGAGACCTAATGTATTCTTCCCTTTAAATCACTTGTTTTAATCTCTTTGGGGGAGTGGGTGGCTACGAGAGGACAAAATTCAGTACAATTCACCTAAAGAAAAAATAAATCCGTACTGAAGATCAAATGTAGATATTCAACTAAATTTGCTATTGTATTAATTAGCTTTTATACCTCATTTTGTAGCTAGAAGTTTTAGGTTAACGACTAACAAGATACTATTTTACAAATTGTTTAACGTATTTTCTGTTTTAAGCAGTATGGGCTATAATTATTTTTCTCAATTATCAGGAGAAGCTAATCGTTTCATGTGAGCAAGAAATTCTACGAGTGCACTGTCGAGCAGCAAGAACAATAGCAAACCAAGCAGTGCCATTCAGTGCCTGCACAATGTTACTTGACTCTGAGGTTTACAACATGCCATCAGAAAATCAGGTCAGTGCAAAAATTTAGTACACTTCTACTCTTCTCCAACACTTTTCTCTAATTTCAATTTTGAGATCTCTTTTGCGTATTGAAATGCCAATATGATTTTTAAAATGGTAAGTCCTCTCACTTGATGGTAGAGTATTACATTTTGAGTACTAGCACAAACTGAAATTATGCTTTGACTTTTAGTATTCTTTGTATCACACCTGTGGTTCATTTAATTGAAATTAGTAGAAATATGAAATAGATGCAGGAAAATGATAAATGCTACCTCATTTGTTCAACCTGCATATGCAAAAAGGACTGCCTTCATCCCACAAGGAAAGAAATGGCCTAGAGACACTATTCCTGTAAGAACTTTGTGCCATGCACAGCCAGTTTCATCAGGTAATCTATTCAATTTCCTTGAATAAAAGGCATCGTTCTGCACACTACTTAGTTCATGTTCTCCTGTTGTCTACATAGAACAGAAAAGTTTTTTAATGCTTGGCGGTTTGCTTCATTGTGATTCCTGCATTTAAACTTCTTGGTCTAGAATGGCTCTAACAATGTTTTTGAAAATTTGTTCACTTTGTTTAAAAAAAAAAATGCCAGCTGTACAGGCCACGCCTGTTATTGAGGAAAACAAAAGCCCTCATTTAAAAAGTCACCAGTGACTAAAGTAAGTGTGCAGCTGCAAGCTTGTGTGGGTGCACTTATTTTAATTTTAAACAAGTGTACGTGCATAGAAATGCAGTATTAATCTGTAATTTGGGGTGCTTCAATAATCTTGTCAGTAGTAACATAGAAACATAGAAGATAGGAGCAGGAGTAGGCCATTCGGCCCTTTGAGCCTGCTCCGCCATTCAACGAGATCATGGCTGATCATCCAAACCCAAGCACCCGGGCCCTACACCGACAGCCACCCCACCCAAGCCCTATCCCCGTAACCCTGTAACCCCACGTATTTAATCCCCCCCTAACACTTAAGGGCCAATTTTTTATCATGGCCAATCAACCTAACCCGCACATCTTTGGACTGTGGGAGGAAACCGGAACACCCGGAGAAAACCCACGCAAACACGGGGAGAATGTGCAAACTCCACACAGACAGTCACCCGAGGCCGGATTTGAACCCGGGTCCCTGGCGCTGTGAGGCAACAGTGCTAACCACTATGCCACCGTGCTGCCCACTTATGTATCAGTGCTCCCTGCTGACATCAACATTCACTGTTTAAAATAACTTAAATATTCATAACATTCAGAAATATTTAATCTATATAATTAAAAATCTTGCATCTAGCGTGTGTTTATAGTGCATGAGAGAGCATATGTTGCACTTTTAAGTTCAAACGTGCAAAATGTATGCAACATTGTCTATCACACTTGCTGGATTGGCTCAATTCCCATATTCATAGCAAAGCAAATTACTATTAACAGAGTAGTACTGATAACCTGAGATATTACTGAGTAGGCAGGAAGGATGCCAATGAACAGCAAATAGAAGATCAAGCAATGAAATTGCCAAAATATTTAATCTCTCACCTATTTCATCAGGATATCATACGAAGAAACATATATAGTACAAAAAATAAGCATTCTAATATAAAAACCTAAATAATTCATGAAATGAAATTTTGTAAACTTAACATTTTCTATGACCTGTTGAAAAATCTGTCCATTTTTGCCTGCAGAGGTGTACCATCTCTCGGGACCCTGAGGTATCAGATTTGCTTCTTCCTTGTAGCTTGCTTTTTGCAACCGAGCCTTTCCTGCCAATGTTTTTCAGGCTTCTGAACATGCTTGACCTCAGTGCTAGTCAGAATCGGGGGAATTTATAATGGGGAACAAAGAAATGGCAGACCAACTAAATACATATTTTGGTTCTGCCTTCACAAAGGAGGACACAAATAACCTCCCAGAAATGCCGGGGAACATAGGGTCTGATGAAAGGGTGGAACTGAAAGAAATCAGTATTTGTAGGGAAATGGTGTTAGGAAAATTGATGGGACTGAAGGCCGATAAATCCCCAGGGCCTGATAATCTACATCCCAGGGTACTTAAGGAAGTGGCCCTAGAAATAGTAGATGCATTGCTGGTCATCTTCCAGAACTCGATAGACTCTGGAACGGTACCCATGGCTTGGCGGGTAGCTAATGTTACCCCACTATTCAGAAAAGGTGGTAGAGAAAAGGCAGGGAATTATAGACTGGTAAGCTTGACATCGGTCGTGGGGAAAATGCTAGAGTCGATTATAAAAGATGTAATAGCAGAGCACTTGGAAAGCAGTGACTGGATCGGACAAAGTCAACATGGATTTACAAAAGGTAAATCATGCTTGACTAATCTACTGGAATTTTTTGAGGATGTAACTGGTAAAATAGATAAGGGAGAACCAGTGGATGTGGTGTATTTGGACTTTCAGAAGGCTTTCGATAAGGTCCCGCATAAGAGATTAGCGTGCAAAATTAAGGCACATGGGATTGGGGGCAAGGTATTGTCTTGGATAGAGAACTGGTTGGCGGACAGAAAGCAAAGAGTTGGAATAAACGGGTCGTTTTCCGAGTGGCAGGCAGTGACTAGTGGGGTACCGCAAGGGTCGGTCCTAGGACCCCAGCTGTTCACAATATATATTAATGATCTGGACGAGGGAATTGGATGTAATATCTCCAAATTTGCAGATGACACAAAGCTGGGGGGGAGGGTATGCTGTGAGGAGGATGTCGTGAAACTCCAGTACAATTTGGACAGGTTGGGTGATTGGGCAGAAACATGGCAAATGCACTATAATGTGGATAAATGTGAGGTTATCCACTTTGGTGGCAAAAACAGGAAGGCAGTGTGGTAAACCACTGTTATTGTATCCTACTGTTATCGTTATTGCATATTGTTACCTCTGGTTGGCGCTGTGTACCAATGCATGCCTCAGCTGGCTCCGCCCACATGACCAGGTATAAAGGTGGGTGTTTCGGCAACCCACTTCCTTCTTGGAACCAGTTGGCCACGAGAGGCATGCTCTGTTCTTTAGTTAATAAAAACCTCTTCATTACTTTCCTAATTCATCGCCTTTTATGGAGTAATTGATAAGCGTATCAGGCAGATTATTATTTGAATGGTAATAGATTGGGAGAAGGGGAAGTGCAAAGAGACCTGGGTGTTCTTGTACACCCGTCGCTGAAGGTAAGCATGCAGGTGCAGCAGGCGGTTAAGAAGGCAAATGGTATGTTGGCCTTCGTAGCAAGAGGGTTTGATTACAAGAACAAGGATGTCTTGCTGCAGTTGTACAGGGCCTTGGTGAGACCGCACCTTGAGTATTGTGTGCAGTTTTGGTCGCCTTACCTGAGGAAGGACGTTCTTGCCACGGAAGGAGTGCAGCGAAGATTCACCAGGCTGATACCTGGGATGGCAGGAATGACGTATGAGGAGAGATTGTGTCAATTGGGCTTATACTCACTGGAGTTTAGAAGATTGAGAGGGGATCTCATCGAAACCTATAAAATTCTGTCAGGCCTGGACAGACTAGATACAGGAAGGATGTTTCTGATGGCCGGGGAGTCCAGAATCAGGGGTCATAGTCTAAGGATAAGGGGTAAGCCATTTAGGACTGAAATGAGGAGGAATTTCTTCACCCAGAGAGTGGTGAACCTGTGGAATTCTCTGCCACAGAGGGCGGTGGAGGCCAGTTCATTAAATATATTCAAGAAAGAGTTGGATATATTTCTTAAGGCTAAAGGGATCAAGGGATATGGGGAGAAGGCAGGGACCGGGTACTGAATTTGGATGATCAGCCATGATCTCATGGAATGGCGGAGCAGGCTCGAAGGGCCGAATGGCCTACTCCTGCTCCTATCTTCTATGTATCTATGTAGTACCAATCCTACAGCAAACTATTCCAGCTTTTGTTAGCAAAATGTTGTATGTTTCCCAGAGACATGTGGTTCTGCTCCCATCACAGATGGGCCAGCCACCGACTCCATCCCTCTCCCTAGCAACTGTCTGAGGCTGAACCTTGGTGCCATATTTGACCCCGAGATGAGCTTCCGACCACATATCTGCGCCATCACTAAGACCGCCTAGTTCCACCTCTGGAACATCGCCCGACTCCGCTCCGCCTCAGCTCATGTGCTGCTGAAACCCTCATCCATGCCTTTGTTACCTCTTGACTTGACTATTTCAACGCAATCCCAGCCGGCCTCCCACGTTCTACCCTCTGTAAACTTGAGGTCATCAAAAACTCTCTTGCCCGTGTCCTAACTCGCACCAAGTCCCGTTCATCAATCGCCCCGTGATCAGTGACCTACATTGGCTCCTGGTTTAGCAAAGCCTCGATTTTAAAATTCTCATCCTTGTTTTCAAATCCCTCCATTGCCTCGCCCCTCCCTATCTCTGTAATCTCCTCCAGCCCACAACCCTCTGAGATATCTGCGCTCCTCTGATTCTGGCCTCTTCAGCATTCCCGATTTCACCTGCTCCACCGTGCCTTCAGCTGCCAAGGCCCTAAGCTCTGGAATTCTCTCCCTAAACCTCTCCCGTCTCTCTTTCCTTCTTAAGCCACTCCTTAAAACCTACCTCTGACCAAGCTTTTGGTCATCTGCCCTAATATCTCCTTACATGGCTCGGAGTCAAATTTTGTTTTATAGCACTCCTGTGAAGCACCTTGGGACATTTACTATGTTAAGGCACTATATAAATACAAGTTGTTGTTGTTATCGTCTTGATTGCTTTACTTATCCTGATTGTGTATCCACCTGCTCCAAGTCCTCCTGGTAGGCACGCAGTTTTGGCGGGTCTGCCTCCAGTTCTCCGGCTCTGCTTTCTGCTGTATCCATGAGTAATGCCATGAAGATCCCTTAGTAAACATTAATTCTTCAAAATGGATTTTTCTATATAAAAAAAAAAGGGTCCTTATGCCAAGACTTCTTTAATTTCAAAAATTCTGAAAGCTTAAGGAGTTGGTTCTGGAAGAAGGAGACCTGCCTTTCTTCTCTTGCCTTCCCCCTCACTTTTGCTCAAGGACATGGGTAAGCTCTTCCTCTTCTGTGGGTAGGTTTCTGGATTTTAAAACACCATTTTTGTTTTAACAGTTGTACAAGACTATCCACAAATAGTTTATATCCCTTGTGATCAGTTGATCTACATTTTAAGTTGCGTAGCTAAGGTTAGCAATTAACGCATTTACCAGCAACACTGCAGTAGAATTTAGTGTTGCCAGCGTGTCTCCTGTTAGTCTAGGAGGTGGAAAAGTTCAAATGTACGACCCATTTTTACATGCTAACATAAACTAATTGTTGTGTCTCAAGGGGTTTTATACCCTTACCTATATAACAATTATGAAGGACTCCGGGGTGGAGAGTTTAGTTAACGGCCGTTTTATTTACAATGTGCTTCTTCACGCAATGCACTACATTTCCCATAGTGCATTGCAAATCACCACTACGGTATCCCATGTGGGACAATTCTAATACACATTCAAAATACACAACATCTTTCCTCCCCCTTAAAATAGAATGTCCACAAAACAGAATAACTGAAAATGACTATAACTTTGGAAGAGAGGGTAGACTGCCTCTACATTCCGCTAACCCTGGGGATTATTCTGCCCCATGCACACAGGTTAGCACTAACTGTAACTAAGGCGCTCAGGAGGCTGCCTTTCTCTTTGGGGGTAACGCCTAGTCTCAGGAGCAGGCTCTGGCTGGCTCTCCCGTGACCCTGCAGGCGTGGCTTCCTCCCTCGATGGCACAAGAGTGGATGGTGCCACCGTCTCAGGGTCGGACGACCAGTCCCTGCTGGAGCCCCCAGCAGGTCCTTGATCCTCTGTTTCTTGGGTTACCTGTGGCGACTGTCTTGGCAGTAACTGGTCTACATGCCGTCTCCATGTTCGGTCGTCTCCGGTGCGGACTCGGTATGAAACGGGGTCCGTCTTTTGAATGACCGTAGCCGGGACCCACCGCTCCGGGGTGGTGTAGTTACGCGCGAGGACTTTGCCCCCCACCACAAAGTGTCGTTCTTTGGACCTCTGAGCTCGTCTGCTGACTTGATCCTGCTGATTGGCGTGCACCACTGCTTCTGTGGACGTTGGCCTCAGCAGGTCAAGGCGTGTCCGTAGCTGCCTTCCCATGAGTAGGTAAGCAGAAGATGCTCCAGTCGTAGCATGAGGCGTGTTTCGGTATTTCAGCAAGAAAGCATTCAGGCGCTGCTTTAGAGGAGCATCACTTCTTGCCACTTTCAACGCGCGTTTCAGCGTTCTGACAAATCTCTCCGCCAATCCATTCGTGGATGGATGATAAGGCGTGGAGAACGTGTACTGAATTCTATTTCTCTTGAGGAACTCCTCCATCTCCTGGGATGTGAACTGTGTTCCATTGTCGGTTACGATCTGCTCCGGCAGACCAAATCGCCCGAACATCTCTGAGTCTCGATGGTTTTCTCCGTAGTGGTAGTGGACATTACTGCAACCTCCGGCCATTTGGAATGGGAGTCCACCGCGACCAGGAACATCGCTCCTTCCACTGGTCCCACGAAGTCCAGATGGATCCGTTGCCACGGTGTCGCCGGCCATTCCCATGGATGCAGTGGCGCTGCTCTTGGCGTATCCCTGGTTGTCTCGCATGATGGGCATGATTTCGCTTCAACTTCAATTTCATGATCCAGACCGGGCCACCAGAAGTAGCTTCGTGCCAGCTCCTTCATCCGGACAATACCACAATGTCCTGAGTGCAGCTTGTTGGGGACATGTTTCTGCAGCTTTGGTGGTATGATCACTCGCATGCCCCAAAGGAGGCATCCTGACGTGACAGACAACTCCTTCCCTCTTGACAGGTAAGGTAGGAGCTCAGTTGGTTCGTCTGAAACCCGTGATCCGTCTCCTCGCATCACCCGATCCAGCACCTTGGATAGCGTAGGGTCCACTCTGGTCTCTTTCTTGACCTGCCGGGCCGTGACAGGGGCATTGCTCACCATGTCAAAGTAGAAAATCTTCTGCTCACAGCCTTCAGAGGGCACAGGCAGCGGAAGTCTTGACAATCCGTCCGCATTGCCATGTGCTGCTGACCTCCAGCATTTGATGTTGTAATTGTGAGCGCTTAACATCAGCGCCCAGCGCTGCATCCTGCACGCTGTCAGGGAGGGTATTCCTGTGTGTGGACCAAAGATCGATGTCAGAGGACGATGATCCGTCAGCAAGGTGAATTTCCTTCCGAACAAGTAGTGATGGAACTTTTTGATTCCAGAGATGATGCCCAAAGCCTTTTTCGATCTGTGGGTATTTCACCTCCGCCTTGCTCAGGGACCTTGACGCGAATGCAATCGGCTTCTCTTCGCCTGAGGGAAAGATGTGGGACACGACCGCGCCGACGCCATAAGGCGACGCGTCACAGGCCAGCTGAATCTGCAATGACGGGTCAAAGTGTGTCAACACTCTGGGGTCAGTCAAAGCTGCTTTGGCTTTCTTGAATGCAGCTTCGCACTCCTTCGTCCACGCCCAGGCCTTGCCCTGACACAGCAACTCATGTAATGGCTTCAACAGTGATGCCAGCTGTGGAATAAACTTTCCGTAATAGTTCAGGAGACCTAAGAATGACCGCAGCTGGCCGACATTTGTAGGTGCAGGAGCGTCGGCAATGGCTTTCACTTTCGACGGTGCTGTGTGTAGGCCGTCCGCATCGATGACATGGCCTAGGTACTCCACTGATGGCTTGAAAAATTCGCATTTGTCCTTGCGAACGCGTAAGCCATATTCTTCAAGTCTTCCCAGTGTCTTCGTCAGGTTCTGCAGATGCTCGTTGTCGTCCTTTCCTGTGACGAGGATATCGTCGAGATAACATTGTACCCCTGGAATGCCGCTTAAGATCTGGTCCATAGCCCGCTGAAACAATGCTGGTGCTGATGTTCTACCAAAGGGTAGGCGGCAGTACCTGTAGAGGCCCTTGTGGGTGGTGATGGTGAGGTACTTCTGTGAGTCCTCTTCTACATGCATCTGCAAGTAAGCTTGGCATAGATCAATCTTGCTAAACTTCTGACAGCCTGCTAGACCCGCGAAAAGATCTTCAATGATGGGGAGGGGGTACTGTTCAGCTGAGAGCACAGGATTCACTGTTACTTTGAAATCTCCACATAAGCGAACCGCGCCATCACTCTTCATCACTGGTACCACGGGCGTGGCCCACTCACTGTGCGAAACCGGCACCAGCACCCCTATCTTGACCAGACGCTCCAGGTCAGCCTCCACCTTTGGTCTGAGGGCGTAGGGAACGTTCCTAGCCTTCAGGAATCATGGCTGGCTGTCAGGCTTCATCTTGAGTTTGACTGTAATCCCCTTCATACTCCCCAATTCTCCGTCAAAGACCACTGCATGCTTTGTAAACACTGCCGCTAGCCCCGCTTCTTCGACTGACACTGCATTCACTTTTTCCCAATCCAGATGAATTTTCTCCAACCATGGCCTGCCCATCAGGGATGGATAGTCACCCTTGACCACGTAAACTGGCAGCATCACGGTTTGTCCATTAAGCTCCACCTTGACCTCCGTCTTACCCAGCATTGGGACTGTTTCCCCAGTGTAGGTCTTTAAGATGAGCTTGGCCGGCGTCAGTGATAGGTGGTTCAGTTTTTCTTTGAATAGCTTCTCTGAAATCAAGGAGACAGCGGCCCCTGTATCCAGCTCCATTTTGACCGGTATTCCCTCTAGTAGTGGAGTGACTCCATAGCCTGATGAGCCTCCATTCACCGTTAACACATGGAGATTCAGCTCCCCATCAGAGTCTGTGTCACTGTCTTCCTGTTCTTGTTTCACCATGTGTAGGTTTTTCTTTTTAAAACGCCAGTTGGATGTGTTTCCTTGTTTTTGTGTGTCTCTGTGTAGGATTGTTTGCTTTGCCCTTTACACACACGTTCAATGTGTCCTTTCTTTTCACATTTCTGACAGGTCAGGTCTTTACACCAGCAGTCAGATGGCTGATGACCTGACCTTCCACATCTGTAACACTCTCTGGCGCCCCTTGCATGCTTATCCGGTGTAGCTGCTACCCTGTGCACTCTTGTTGCAGCCCCCAACAGCTGTGCATCTTTAGCTGCTAACTCCATAGACACAGCGAGCTCCACTGCTGATTTAAGCGTCAGTTTGTCAGTCGTTAGCAAGCGCTTCTGTGTTGCTTCACATCTTAATCCACACACAAACCTATCACGGACAGTGTCATTTAGAGTTTCACCAAACTCACAATGCTCAGTTAGCTTCTTTAGCACTGCAACATATTCGGCTATGGACTCACCCTCCCCTTGGTTTCGTTTGTGAAACCTGAACCCCTCGGCAATCAGCAGCAGCTTGGGTGCGAAATGTGTTTCCAAAACTTCCAGTCTGATCATATGTCTTAGCGCCGGGCTTATCCGGGTGCATCAAACTCCGTAACAAGCCAAATGTTTTTGCTCCGATCACACTGAGGAACGTCGCCACTTTCACGTCATCTTTAATGCCATTTGCAGTCACGAAAAATCCGAAACGCTCTGCATAAGCACTCCATTGCTCTGCCGTTTCATCAAATGGTCCAAACGCTCTGGTTAGCATAGCCATTTTGTTTTCTTTTTTTTTTCTTTACAGTCCTTTTCCTCCACTTTTATTTTTACAGTCCTTTTCCTCCACTTCGTTTCACTGTATCGTTACTCTCCCCCTTCTTATTTGTGTAACGCACGAACCGCCACCTTTACGAGGCGATTGCATCAGCACTAAACTGCGGGCGCGCCATTAAGAAAAGACAGGAACTTCTTACTTTAAACATCGCCGATTCCAGTGCAAAGTGATGCGCAAGTCCGTCGTCCTCGTCGCCAGTTTTGTTGTGTCTCAAGGGGTTTTATACCCTTTACCTATATAACAATTAAGAAGGACTCCGGGGTGGAGAGTTTAGTTAACGGCCATTTTATTTACAATGTGCTTCTTCACTCAATGTACTACATTTCCCATAGTGCATTGCAAATCACCACTACAGTATCCCATGTGGGAAAATACACAACACTAATCTATTTACAAATGAATAATTTACAGTAGCAAAGATATGGGCAAGTAATGTATAGCACAAAAGGGTGTAAAAAGATTGAAAGGTCATTCCTTTCAAGCTTCAGGCTTTCTTCACTTACAAATCAACAGTCCAACAAAGCTGCTTCTAGCTTTTCCTACCATTTCTTAAAATGAAACTGGTTCTGAAAATGAAATAGATGAATCTTCTCTTCTTTGGTAAACAGAATGCAGTGTCTAGGTGTGTCCTTAAAGTAGAGGTATTGCATGAGCCCTCAGATTTCTATGCATTGAACAGGTATCGGCTACTGTGCCAATACAGCTGAACACTAAAAGATTCTTGTATTTTATACATTCAATTCCTTTGAATACTGTGATTGATCAGTCCTGATTAAATAAAAAGCACAAATTCTCTTAATAAATCACAATAGCAGAGATATTGCTACTACTAGAAGAGAAATGCATAATAGACTCATATTGCAATTTGCTATCCACCCATTTAAAATAAGCATTGAAAAGAAGTCCATATAGATTGCTAATGAGAAGCTAAACACAGATTGCCTTGGATCACAATCTGTTTTCACACTTCCATATCAACTGGCTGTTTTCAGCAGGCTTCAAAGGAAGTTCATTAATTATGCAAGTTCAAGATGGGCTGGTTGTGCCCCTTTCAGGTACGGGAAAAAACAGTCTGCTGACTACTGCTGGTGATTTTATTTGCGTAAACCAGTACAAGTTTTACAAAAGTAAAATACTGCAAATGCTGGAAATCTGAAATAAAACAGAAACTGCTGGAAATACTCAGCAGGTCAAGCAGCATCTGGGGAGAGAGAAACAAAGTTAACGGCCCAGAAATTCCGTTTGCAGCCCCCCCGCCCCGCGGGCGTAGGGCTGCGATTTGGAAACATCTCCACCTGGACCGGAGGGCTCCCGGGAGGCGCAGAATTACGTTGCTGTGCCTCTTCAAACTGCCAGTGTGCAGGGCACACGTATCCCAGGGGCGCAGGTAGTTTGCAGCATCCCTGGGATCACGTGGGCCATGGGGAGCCAATCAGAGTAGGGAATCTCCATTCATAGATTTTACAGGAGGACCTGTCAAATCTATGAATAGAGATCAGCCCCAAAACATAAGTAACTTCAAATAATTTTTTTAAAAATCACATTTTTAAAATGACTATAAATTACATATTAACTATTAAACAAAAATTTAAATTTTTGAAAAAAATAACGTTTTTAACGGGGCTAAAAATAAACTTACCTTTCTTTAAAGTATTTTAAAATGATAAATCAGTGGAAATTTTTCTTTTTGACTTTCTTCAACTCTTAGCCTGGTAAAAGCAGGCCTTGCGCCTGCTTTTCTAAGCACAGCTGTTTCCGACTTACCTGGACTGAAGCAACTGTGGGGGGAAAAACTGAAGTTTCAGCCGTACGCGCTGCCTATCCGGCGCAGGCGTTTGACCTGTCAAGCCCTTTCTTCACAGAACGGAAGTTCCGGTTTCCAGCGCATGCGCAGTGCATGCCTAAAACCAGCACTTCCATTGGCCCTATGGGTGAGTACACAGCATGTACACACCCGTAGGGAACAGAATTTCTGGGCCAATGTTTCAGGTCGATGACCTTTCATCAGAACTGGTAAAAGTTCAATGTAACAGGTTTTAAGCAAGTACAGAGGCAAGGAAAGGGGAAGGGGATTAAAGAGCAAAAGGGATGATGCAAGGCAAAAGGGAATCGTAATGGAACAAGTAAAGAAACAAAAGATGGGTCGAGAGGAGGTGTAAATGGCAATAGCAGAATCATTAAAACAATTGCTATCCGACAAAATGGGGGCAGTGGTTATGATCTAAAATTGTTGAACTCGATGTTGAGTCCGGAAGGCTGTGATGTGTGTAACCGAAAGATGAGGTGCTGTTCCTTGAGCTTCATTGGAACCGCATAGGAGACCAAGGATAGAGAGATCAGAGTGGGAGTGGGCAGAAAATTAAAAGGACAGGCAACTGGCAACTCGGGGTCACACTTGAATAGAGGTGTTCTGCAAAGCGATCACCCAATCTGTGTTTGGTCTCCCCAATGTAGAGGAGCCAGCATTGTGCACAGCGAATACAGTACACTAAATTCGAAGAAGTACACGTAAATTGCTGTTTCACCCAGAAGGAGTATTTGGGGCCCTGAACGGTGGGAAGGGAGGAGTTAAAAGGGCAGGTGTTGCAGCTCCTGCACTTGCACGGGAAGGTGCCCTGGGAAGGGATGGGGGTGTTGGAAGAGTGGACTAGGGTGTCGCAGAGGGAATGCTGAAAGAGGAGGTAAGATGTGTTTGGTGGTGGCATCACGCTGGAGGTGCTGGAAATTGCAAAGGATGATCTGTTGAATGTGGAAGCTGATTAGGTGAAAGGTGAGGTTGAGGGGCACCCTATTGTGGTTCTGAGGAGGGAGAAGAAGGGGCGAGAGCAGAAGTGTGGAAAATGGGACGGACACAGTCCAGGGCCCTGTCAGCCACAGTGGAGGGAATCCCCGGTTGAGGAAAAAGGAAGACATATCGGAAGCACTAGTATGGAAGGTACCATCGTCAGAACAGAGGCGACGAAGACTGAGAAACTGGGAGAATGGAATAGAGTCCTTACATGAAGCCGGGTGGGAAGAAGTGTAGTCAAGGTAGCTGTGGGAGTCGGTTAGCTTATAGTAGATATTGGTTGATGGCCTATCCCCAGAAATGGAGATAGAGAAGTCAGGGAAGGGAAGAGTCAGAGATGGACCATGTGAAAGCGAGGGAAGTGTGGAAATTGGAAGTAAAGTCGATGAAATTTTCCAGTCCAGGGTGAGAGCAGGAAACTGCACCAATATAGTCATCACTGACCTGGAAATAGAGGTGAGGGAGGGAATTTGAGTTTTACAATGCTGTTTATGGACCTTCCTGTAAACTAAAAATCTGACCGTTTGATCTTCTTAGCTCTGGGAGAAGTAGTCGTGTTTTGCCTTTTCTCTTGCACCTTCCCAATCCACGTCAGATAATCCAGGGACAGAGGTAAACTCTTCCTCCCCAATAGACATAGAGTGAATTAGCACCCTTCCCAAAGTTTTGTCAGTTACATAGCAGAAAGTCACACTTGGCTCACACATTTCATGCATAAATTGCATAGAATTACATAGAATCTACAGAACAGAAACGAGCCATTCAGTCCAACAGGTTTATGCCAGTGTTTATGCTCCACACGAACCACCTCCCACCTTACTTCATCTCATCTATCAACATATCCTTCTATTCCTTTCTCCTTCATGTACTGGTATAGCTTCCCCTTACACTGCCAATTAGATTTGCAATCTATTTTAGTGCTCAGGGTTTTTTTACTACTGTAATTTTTCTTTCTTGGTCCACTAAACACATACACAACTACTTAGTCACTCAATTACAACTGCTCAATAGACAGAACATCAAACACCTTGACTTTTGTTACATAAACCTTTCACGTAAAAACAATTCTTGTCCTATTTGCTTTTTATTAGCAGCTATGTATCCATTACATTGCTTTTGTATATGCATGCTACTTGTTGAAGAAACTACAAGATTTATAAGATATTTAGAGACTGGCTTATTGGCTAAAATTGAAATATTCAAGGTTTCTTGGTAACATTACCAAATTGCAAAAGGTGGCTTAATTCAGGAGTGGATTTTCTTTAGTTTAAGAAAGCAAAAGCTGTATTTTCATGTATGGTAGATGAATTGTGGTTTTAGATACAGCCTTCTGGACACCAAAAATGGCCAATGTTTTGTATTCCGAGGCATAAGTTGAGATTGTTTAGGTGTCCAGGTTGAACCTACTGCACTCTGCGTCGGTACTGTCAGCCAGACTTGTGGTGAGTCTCCCAGTCATAAGCTTATATGTGGTCAGACGTTCTCCCAGACTGTACTTCTGATCTCAGTGGTTTAAACTGGAGCAATTGACAAGTGCGTTAAACACTTGTTCAACTGAATATTGCCTCTTGAACTTCTTATAGTCATTTATTTGGTCAATTTTACTTTGTGAACTGAACAGTTGATATGTTGACACTGGTAATTTTTCTGATTTTATTGTATAGGGGGATGAAAATAAGACATCAGTGCGGGATCGGTTTAATGCCCGGCAATTTATTTCATGGCTACAGGATGTAGATGATAAATATGATAGAATGAAGGTAACTGTTTTTATTCTGTCTGATGTTATAATACTATGATTTTACAAATAACTGAAAATGGTATCTCCAATACTAGAACATTGGAATCTCAGCTAGACTATCTAATTTCAAAAACTAATTGTACTTTGCCATCCTTAATTATTGCTGTTCAAATTACTGGTTCTTCTGATGTAAAAATATTCTGTTAAAGGGAACGGTTAAAGCATTAAAGCTCCTAACACAACTGGAAGACAAATGTTTCACACACATTAATGGAAAAATAGAACATTATCTGGGCTTTTTAAAGTTGGGAATCTAAGCCTGGTCATCATTAACTTTTGAAATCATAATCACATTATGATTTAATAAACTATGGCTGAAGTTCATTGAACAAAAAAATCAATTAAATTCGATTGGGAATCTTGATTTGAAGGCAATGACAATCTGAACAAGCAGTATTGCAGAAATATGCTATTGTTACACAAATGTGTTTGTTTTATTGTTCATTGTTCTTTGAATTTCCTTTGAAGATCGCATTGTGAAAATTTGCATCACTAATACATAATGTAACTACTTTTATCCCCTCCAATGTGTGATTCCCATCAAAATTTTAAGTGCTGCAGTTATAAAAAAGAACTGATGCTTAAAAATAAATGTGGCTAATAAAAAATCATAGAATGGATTAGTTATTGTTATTTACACTTACAGACTTCAGTCACATCAAAAATCCATAAGAAACCTGTCGATAGGTAGTACAAAAGGATCATTTTGAAATTAAAATTCTAAACCGCTATAAACTAACTTTGTTTTATTTTGTTCAACAGTGAGGTTGAAGGCAGAAAGAGCATACATGTTGAAACTGATAGATTATGGAAAATGAACAAAGTGGTGTTGGGAATAGCATTTCAGTTAATTTGTGATTAGTTCTTTTTAAATAATCCACCACTGTACTAGTTGTGTATTTTGTTTATAACAAGTCCTGGTGAGAGCATTTGGTAATTTTACCTTTAATTGTTGCAATCCCTGACTCTAGACTGACCCAAACACTGTGCCCAGTCCTGAACTAGATGATTTGTGTTCTCAAATAGTTCCAAAGATGAAAACAAATTGATGCACACAAATTGGCTGTCTATTCTGTGTTCTAACAAAGTAACTCAGTTTGGTAATAATGCCTGTTAACTTATTTCTGCCTGCCTTTCTTTAATTATAATAAAATTTAAGAGACAGTTTATAATCAAGAATTCTGAAAGTTGGAAAAGTGCTTTTTATGTTGGACCCCATGTATCACTGACATGACTTTAAAGTCAGCTTTGTCAAAGCTGATGATCAAAGAGGAAATTTTATCTGTTTTCAGTCATAAATTTGAGAAGTATATTTGCATTTCACAGAATCACAGAAACCCCACAGTGCAGATAGAGGCCATTTCGGCCCATCGAGCCTGCACCGACACATATCCCACCCGATCCCCATAACCCCTACACCAACACATATCCCACCCTATCCCCGTAACCCCACGTATTTAATCCCCCTAACACTAAGGGTCAATTTATCATAGCCAATCAACCTAACCCGCACATCTTTGGACTGTGGGAGGAAACCGGAGCACCCGGAGGAAACCCACGCAAACACGGGGAGAATGTGCAAACTCCACACAGACAGTCACCCGAGGCCGGATTCGAACCCGGGTCCCTGGCGCTGTGAGACAACATTTGTCAGGACTACATTCACATTGTATGTAAAATTTGTGATCTGCACACAAAAATTAAGGCAAGGTTTCAATATCAATCAATGATTGGAAAGACCAGAGTTTCAAACATTGATTTTGGGAACAGTTTTATTTTTGAAGGTGTTACATTAAAACCCACAGATGGAAGGGGGTAGCATGTGTAATGCATTATTTGTTGAAGCACTAATACACAGCATCATGAACTGTGAGGATGCATGTTTGATCCTCGCTTCACTCCACTAAGTTTTTAATCTGAATTGAGAGGCATGCAGAGTGAAGTCTGAAGTATATCTCTGCAAGCTGTAAGGAAAAATCATATAAAACTGTTATCAGTGAATCACTATGGTATGCCTCCTTGCAGCTGGCCAAAGAGGTCATTCAGGTAGTTTTGGGAACAGATCTCCCACCCTTACCAGAGCAAAAATGTAAAACCCATCAGGACTGAAATATGTTGGAAGAAAGCAGAAAGGGTATACGCTTCCTTGGAGAGTGAATATCCTCCACAAAAAGAACTTATTAAAAAAAAACACAGCTAGGGTTATTGAATGATGGATTCCTATTAGATGCCAAATTATTGCAGCCTATTATAACCAAAATTCTATTTTAAACTAAGTGAGTGTGGATGGAGGTGAGCTTCATGTTGCAGAGAAACATTTCCGTACCAATTTCTTGAAATAATATACTTCTCTTTTTCTTGATAGACATGCTTGTTAATGCGACAGCAACATGAGGCAGCTGCATTGAATGCAGTCCAGCGAATGGAATGGCAGCTAAAAGTGCAGGAGCTTGACCCAGCCGGACACAAGTCCCTGTGTGTCAGCGAGGTCCCTTCCTTCTACGTGCCAATGGTTGATGTAAATGATGACTTTGTGCTTCTGCCGGCATGACAGTGTTAACACATGGTTGATAACCATTTGTGGCACAAAGTGGGATACTTCCCAAAGGAACACTAGTTCAAGTTTTTTTCTTTAAAATCCTTAAGTGCTGCTTGCTAATGATTCCCTGTTTCATGAGGAGGAAGCATCATTTAAACTATATTGCACTTTTCACAGATTTTAGATATCACTTCTGCAGGGAAGAAGGATGTCAAGACAGGTCAGTGGTTCAGATGTAAAGAAACGTAAGCAATTACAGCTTGCACACTAAACTGGCAGGCCAAAAGTTGTATACCCATGTTGAAGTGCAGAACAGTAGGACTCAGCATGTTGTGCTAGCTGCCATACCAGTGACCTTGATCTCACACTTTTTCGCAGGAGGCAATGACCATTTAGTAACTTATGTTGACGTTCATGGTAATTTCAGCTTCAGTTTAAAGAACTGTTGGGAAAAGGAGTAGCAGTATTGCATATCTGTTTATTACCAAACAAGTTGTATTGGTTGGCTGATCAAATTTGTACAGTGTGGTTAGATTTAAACTTCATTCATCAAAGCTGACAGGTCACAAGTCAGAAAGTCATGATCTTTAAGTGCATTGTGAATTAAGTTATAGATTTAAAAACTTAAGCAGGTAAGATATTGGAGCTTGCAGTCACAATCATATTTTAAAAAGGAAAACAAAAGTGTAGCCTCTTAAGTCATCTAGTAACTGCCCATATGCCCTTTGCATGCACTCTGAAGTCCACAATTGGTAATGTGACACTAGCTCTACTTGTTGGCTGCAATTCTGTTACTGCTGTGAACAAAAGTGACTCGAGGCAAGGAACCCTGTTGAAGCACAGTTTTATGGTAAGGCCACTGAGTATGTTTTATTTCTTTTTTCCCCCTTTATTTCTTGGGCATTCATTGCTTCTCTAGCAGAGAGCATCACTTGACACTACAGAGCCAATACTAAACAGTTAAAAAAAAATATATCCCTTAAATGCTGTACAGTTTTTATATACATTAACCAGTGTACTATGATGGCAATGGCTGCCTTTAAATAATTTATTTTGCCACACATTACTGCACAGTTGTAAATAACTCCTCATACTGTAATATCACTCTTTAGAGCTAAGTGTAAAAAAGAAAAAAAATTCTCAATATGTACAGTTTTTTTTTTAGATGGCACTTTCATTTCAGTTTGAAAAATGGGCCAAAAAATTGAAATGCTCATTGTTTTACTGCTAAACATTTGGAAAGTCACATCTTTGCAATGGAATAGATTTTTGTTACGGCTGCAACAAAGTTCATTTGGTTACTCAATTTTACACTAAGTTGCTAGTGTGGAGTAGCTCCTTCAACTTTTTATTATTGAACTGTGTGGTTTCTTTGTTAGATGTTTACATGTTTACATAAAGGTAAAACTACTGCACAGTAACTTTAAAAGGAAGCACTGATTCTGATTCAACAGATACAAATTAGTTTGAGGACAAATGCCACATTAGTCACCCAGTGTAAAATACGCATTGGGTATTTGAAATGTTGTTCCTGCCTTCGTAAGGTAGGGAACATTTGATTATATGCATACCCAACAGCAAATTTGTTACTCAATATTAGACCATTTACATTTTTATTTTATACAATTTAAGGAACAGAGGTTGAGTAATCAAGAGGATACCGATCCTTGCTAAAATGCTATGCCCAGGACTGTGGAATATTGTGCTTTTGCACCTGTAAGTTTTATTAATGTACAGCTATATCACAAAGAAAGGAGCATTATTTCAAAAATTAAGTAGTTCTTCTGTTCAAAACTAAGTAAAGAAGCATAAACATTCTTAAAAGATATAGTGTATCCCTTTGCCTGCTTACACAGACTGGATTTCAAACATTAGAATTAGGCACAATTTAGAATACCTGATGACAAAGCAAATTTCCTCGCATCTTTGGATTTCAGAGGAGACAGTATCTCCTGACTCGGCAAGTGATTTGTTGTCACTCAGATCTACTGAGAAACCTGCATTTTTAACAGTCTGAATTTTTAATGTAAAATTACAGTACCCAGGCAATAAATCTAACTACACATACAAGTACAAACTGGTAAAAGGCAAGTTCAGGACTGAGGTCAAAAAGCACATTGTAATGTAAAGAGTGGTCAATACCTGGAATGATCCTATGGGTAGCGTAGTGGAGGCAAAATCTCTGGATACTGTTCTGGGAAGAAAAGTTGATGTCTGTGGAGGCAGGAGCTAGATGGCTTCTATCTTGCCTGTGACCTTTAAGTGTATAAAGCTGCAGGATTTGTCAAAGGATGTTGTGCGGTACCAAATCACTTGCCCTACTTAAAGATTTGTAATGAACTATATAATTTTTCGAACCCCACTGAGTCCACACTTATAAATGTTTGTCTGTTAGCTGATTTGTGAGCCACCAGATGTAGGCTTCATTTTACAATGAAGCTGAACATTTAAGATGAAAGTTAAAAAGGGGAATCTTATCTCATTTACAGTTTGAAGAACAGCCTTATGTTGTTCACCCCATAAATGCTGGACAGCTGTGTAAAGTAGAAGAGCAACGAGCAGATATCTGTTGTGTCCTCCAGTAAGTAGACCACTGCTGCTACTGCAACTGTTATTCAATAGCTTTTGGCTGTTTTATTACAGTGGCATTTTAATTATCATAATCTTAGTTTTTAAATAAGTGAGCTAACATTATAATCAGTGGGTTCATGATGACTTTTTAAATTGCTGCAAAACTATACTAAGACACCAGTTATCCTTCAAACATTTAAATCTAAACATCATACTTTTTTTTAAATCAGTGAGAATGACAATGAAGATTTCAAGACCTCAATTTTAGCTTATTCGGAGTAAAATAAAGTGAAAGGCAGATAATTGAAACATACTATTACCTACTATATTTCATTAATGTTTGCAAAATCATTGCAGTTTATCCTCTTATCCAAATTTGCAGCAGATGCAATCCTGAAAGATGTCCCCATTGTGGTGATCTGCAGAAATAGTATTTTAAGGCCAACCTTGTTTTCCAAATCTTATGGAACTGGTGTTGTTTCTGTCAAAGACCTTTACATTAATGGAAAGACTGAGACATGTTGTGTGCTGTGGAAGTTGGCTTTTTGGTAGTACAGTATTGTAAATCCAACCTTTTTAGATTTACTAAGGGCATTATCTTATTTCTTAAAATGAAAATAGTACTATTATGTGTTTTGAACTACCTGATTACTATGATGGCTCATTGGTAATATTAAATTGTTTTTTTCTGAGCATACATACATATGCAGAATGTCCTTCAGTTAGTGCCTGGAAATAACTGAAATTTTATCTGGGTAATTATTATTGAGTAGAAAAATGAATATAAAAGTTCAGCAAAAGAAATATTTCTGATTGTTTACACTAACCTCTGAGTACCCAATTCTTGTTCTGTACTGTATTTTGATGAGTTGTACTTTTTTCTTTTTGGAGAGTAAGTGTATTGTAAATCAGGCACATGTTATCTCTGTAATGTTAGCAGTTGAACTGCGTGCATTGTGTACCATTTTTAGCAACTGGATTTCTTGAACGTAGGGCTCAAACAGTAGAGCTGACGCATTCATATTTAAATACTAATGAACACAGATGAATGATACAACAGACTGACGATTTACTAAAATATCTTTGTAGCAATGGGATACAGTGCAACTGAATTACGTATTTGCTAAATTTCAGTTTGTATTGGTCTGATTGTGACATTTCTTTTAATTTCTGAGGCTTCCCCCCCACCTCCCCAGAAAGTTCACCTGTCTGAATGTAAAATCTCCTTGTTGTGGACCAGTTGACAGGTTATTCTTGGACATATAGGCCCGGATTTTGCGTATCAATACACCTCTGAAACTGACCATAACTTCAGGATATCGCGCATGCGCATCTAAACACGGAAATCCTGAAGTTGCAGTCAGTCATTCACTGCTCTGACAGACTGCGCTGTGGACCCCACCCCAATAGCCAACAATCAAACTGGCAAACTTGAGCTTTTCCACGCTAATATCACTATTAAATACCCCATTAAATGTTGAGCCTTGTTGGAATAAGTGTAACTGGGGTTTTAACAGTGTATTGACTGCTAAACAACCGTTCTGACCCTGAAAAACTAATTTTTATATTTGTGAATTGTCAAATTTCTCCATTATGATACAGGAAACTTCGCACTATCCGGCACCGACGGGACCGGCATGATGCCGATCTATGAAAACTTCCGGACAGACCCGCGCTAATGTTGAAGGATACGGAGGTTTTCATCTCCGTATCTGACAACAAACACTGTTGCTTAGCAACAGCTTGTAAACAGTCGGCCCGTACCTTGGAAGCGTCTCTGTAGCTTAGCAACCGCTTCAGAGAGGCTTTCCAGAGACTGACTGACTGAAAAAAAAAATGCTAGGAGAAGAAAAAAAAAAGAAAAAAAACCTAACAAAACAGCTGCTGATTTCTGCCGTTCGATCGAGGTTTCCGGCCATACAACCTCCGGATAAACCAAAGTTTCCTGTAATTACAATTTTAAAAAATATATTTTTTTCAAAGTTTGTTCATGATATTTCAGCTTCTACCTTAACCCCATGTGTATGTCCCAATCTTTATTTCGCTCTCTAACATGTTTAAAAAGTGCAGGTAATCAGTGCTTTTCATTTCCTGAGTTGCTGCCATGAGAATTATTCAATGTGATTGGCTGCTTAGACAGCTTGATGACATCACTGCTGCATGACGCTAGGAAACCTAAAGTTTTCACTAGCGATCGAGATCTCTGTGGGCAGCTTTCTTCGAGGTCAGTGGCGATCGCCGTCGCATCGCTGCTGACCGCAATTTACGGGCCATTATCTGTTCTGGCGAAGGTAGTTTTATATTTCCATATACAATTTAGTAATACCCCTTTTCCAGATGATCATTTCTCTTTTGAGGAGTTAGGTAGATCAATGTTTTCATTCCTAAGTGTATAAGATTTAGCCGTTTTATTGTGCCCAAAATTCAATAAGTATTTTCTTTGCACCATGTCCATTACACACTCCCATTTCTTTACGATTCTAGCCCTCTCAGCCTGGCTAAGAACTGACAGAAGTTACATGAATCTGCCAAGTTGATTCAGGTGACGGCCATAAATTTGCACTAATCTGTGATGGCTGCAGCATAAGATATGCTGGTCCACCATTTTTGTGCTGCTTTAATGTTCCTTCCTCTATATTAATCTATACAAACTGAACTTTCATAAGAATATTTTTTTTCCTCCCCATCACTGTCTAACTAAAGTGTACTGTATTCCATTTCGGGATTATCTAACAATTGTGGCATTCTTAAATCTGCAGTCTTGTATGTCATTGGTCTGTGACTATCTAGCATCAGATATTGCATGTAATGTCACGTTGCTTGTATGGAATGTATAATGTCACTATCACATTAATATATTTAATGTTGGGCACGGAATGAGAATGATACAAGATAACAATGAGTAATGACGATTAGAAACCTCTTATGCTAATTACAAAAATTGTTTGAGCCCTACTTTATCTCTCAAAAAAATTATATCTGTTCATAAAGCATGGAAAATTGTTCCTAGCAGAGATGTGCAAAAAGCTTGTATTTCCTGTCAATGGTCACTCAGTTTTGAACAATGGGTCTCTGTCACGGTACTGCCCTTACCTAGTTTCCTAATACAAAAGGCAATATTTAAAAGCATCCTACTAGTTTACTATTAAAAATAATGCTTGTTCGTAGTGAAAGGTAAAATTAAAAACACCACTATTAGATCTTAATAGGACTAGGCTGATGTATTATTTTCTTTATTTACCACCTTGATTTTGCCCCTCATGATACACTATTTAACCTTAAATGAAAATTCATCTCATCTGGTGTTGTGAATCCTTGCCCTTAGCAGCAGTCTCACATTTTTTTTTTAAATGACTTTTGACATGTAAGTACACAACGAATATACGTACTTTTGCTGTATTTTATTACTGAATCTTTTAGATGTTTGCTTTCTCATTGTTCCAAACCCTAATTGTTCTTGTAGTTGTATAAGCATCAGTAATTGACTGCAGAGCAGCAGAGTGAAATTCTCTTCTGTTGCAGGAGGACTGGCACAGTCAGAGTTTGATATAAAAGACAGAACTAAGGTGGAAAGAATTTAAGAATTAGTCTTGCTTTTGTTTACCATCTCTCTGTGGTGCCTGATAACATCTTCTGAGGTTAAATGGATCATTATAGAAAAAGTTGCTTCCATGATAATATTGCAAAACTACTACTATTTTGTCTGTATTTAGATGAAGAGCTTACTTAGGTTTTATACATATGTGGATTGCAGAGTTATGTGTGTATCCTGTAAAACAACTGGTTTCAAAACCAGCTAATATCACACTGAGCTGCTCATGTCAGCCACTAAAGATGGCCAGATGGCTATAGAAATATTTTTTTTTAAATGCAAAATTAGAATATTCTGATATACTTTGCTGAGCCTCTGAAAGATGGGACTTGGTTCCAAACTTAAAGAACACTACTAGCGTACTGGGAAATTTTAAAAAGCCCAGCACTGTGTCATTTACCCAGACTAAAATTTTACGGTGACCAACAATGATAGTCCAAAAATTTTGCACACCTCTAACTAATAGGGCGATGAACCTATTCTTTTTTCTTTTTCTGACACCTGTGGTATATGGATTGACGTCTCAGATGTGTAAATGTTCTTCTTGCATCTATATGAGACATTGTACATAGCTGTAAATAACACATAGGTTCACACCCTCCTCTTTGTAATAGTAAACTGTGTAGAATGTGTTTTTTTTTTTAAAAACAGTGGCAAACATGCCATCGGTGATGTAACGATGTAATTTTTTGTACAATGTAGGTTAATTGTGTACATATTGTTTGGCAGTGTGCCGCTGCAATACTGTCACTAGCTGTATGAGTTCCTGCAAAACAAATGTTATTTTCTACAGTTGCATGTACAGAGAGAAGAGAGATGCTGTTGTCCCTCAAAAATTATGTTCGTAAATAAATGAAAAGAAATCATTTGGTGTTTGACTATTTTCTAACTTTAAATCTGCTGTGCCCAAACTGTTCACTCAACATACTCATTTATTTAAAATCCATTGTGTCCTCACCTGCTCTGTTTAACCAGTTCCATTTTTGAAGAAATAATTCAAAATAATTGAATGCATCTTGGAGTTTACAATCTACAGACTTTCCTTTAGGTTATAAAGCTGAAAATGTTGCTTGGTGGACTCTACCATTAAGTTTTTTTTTTAACTTTGTGTTTCAGGGCACATAGCTCTTTTATTGATAACCAGTGTTGAGTTTTGTATATGTGATGTATGCTTCAAAGTCAGATGCTGGAAATCAAAATTATAAAATAGATGAAGTTGTGAAAGGTGCTATGCAAATGCAAGTTCTTTTATTGATGTTGTAATTTTCCAGCTATCAGTAGATCAATTCTACTAAACAAATGCTGGAAAATGGGATTAGATTAGACAGGGCCTGATGGCCGGCGCGGACGCGATGGGCCGAAGGGCCTCTTTTGTGCTGTATAACTCTATGACTCTAAACTAATGTTGAAAAATGACCACTGCTGGAGCATTCCTCTTTAAACTTGAAGCATGGTTTCTAGTAGCAGTATTTATAGCATTATAGCAAGTAAAAGTTGGCATAGAGATAGAAATGTTGAACACTTGATTATCTGGCGGAAGGCATTAGTAGGAAACATTGCAGTTGCTCTTTGGTGGTGCTAATGTTACAAATGTATCAGTTTTGGTTGGGGGTGATTTTTTTTTTGAAAAAGCATACATTTTATTTTGGTCCACAGCATATTCTTCAGGAGTGAATTTTTTCGACACTATATAGAAAACTGGTTGAAGATTTTGCAAAGGGAAATGCTGATTTTTATAACTAGTTAAAATTGTATAATACATTGTATAATACCTTGATGCCCTTACTAGTCAGAAATATATCGACTTCTGTTTTGAATATACCCAATGACTGAGCCTCCACAGCCCTCTGGGGTAGAGAATTCCAAAGATTCACCACCATCTGTGTGAAGAAATTTCTTCTCATCTCAGTCCTGAATCTTGAGGTTGTGGCCCCTGGTTCTAGACTCCACAGCCAAGGGAAACATTCTCCCAGCATCCATCCGATCAAGCCCTGTAATAATTTTGTATGCTTCAATGAAATCCCCTCTCATTCTTCTGAATTCAAGAGAATACAGGCCTAGTTTACTCAATCCCTTCTCATACAACAGTCCCGCCATCTCAGGAATCAATTCCAGGTAGAGAGAAAGAGTAATTTAACTTTTTTTTTTGTTTCAGAAGCAGCCATCACTGGCAAGGCAACATTTATTGTCCATCCTTCGTTGCCTTGAGAAAGTTGTGGTGCGCTTTTTTTCTTGAAGCATTGCCATCCTTGTGCTGATGACCCTTCCACAATGGTGTTCAGTAGGGAATTCCAAAATGTTGATCTGGTGACAATGAAGGAATAGGAACCAGAGATGGTGGCACCATTTAAGGTTGGGGAGGTGGCTGGCCCTTTTTAAAAAAAATTATAACCAGCAGGATTTTTTAGGGAGTTTTTTAAACAGCAAATTAGCCATATCAAATTCAAGCTGTTAAATTAGATTTAATTCCTTAGAGTACTTTCTCAATTGTACAATGTTGTACGTTTGTTTTTGAGATACAGAATACTGGATGATATTTCCAGAAGTACTCTTGTTATACTTGCATTTTTTTCCTATAACTGCAGCTCAAGACTTGTGCTTCAGGGACCTGGTGCCATTAATGCAGATCCTGCATAATACAAAAGCACCACCAAGACCCTTTTATATTACCCAGGCTGGGTGTTAGGAGAGTGTATTGCATGCACAGTGGCCATGATAAATTGGCCAATGCATATGCACAGTGTAATTGCATCATGACATCAATTGATGTGCACAAAACCTCTCGCACACTAAATTGAGTTACATGATAATGTCACTGCAACAATGGCACATAGATGGCATCGTGCCATAATGTGACAATGGCATGGGTGTTCTGAAATCACACTGCATTTAGTGGCCAGAGTTAGACCACTGGTCAGCACTAAGACCCAGTTCACAAAAAAGGCCTTCCCGGTTGCAGGAGATCAATATAAATGTAACGTTAGCCTCTCTGCTATTCACTGCTAGATCATATCTCTTAATTTATGCCACCAAATAAGCAAAATGGACTGGGCTGGCTCACCCTTTCCCACCCCTCACCCAAAAGATTCAATTTCCAGGCTAACAGTTTTCATCCTTTTCATTGCCACAGGTATAGGGCAAGCTGCTTTTATCCCCGTTATCCTTTGTCAAGATAGCGGGGTGACCAACTCGCAACTACTTTGGTCAGTCTACTGGAAGACATGCTTGAGTCGTTCTGTGAGGAGAATGATTTCATTCTGGGCAATTTTCCTCTCAGATTCCTGAACTTTCTCCAAAAAAAAATTGCAGTCATTAAATGTTAAATATATTGGGGGGGGGGGGAAGAGAAGAGAACTATACATGAGTAAATTGCTCCATAATCTGCCATTATAATAAAAAGGAACATTGTACACTGCAATGTATTTGTTGCACCTTGTTACAGTATTAAACTACTTGATAGAGATAGTCTTGAGTGGAAACATTTTGTATAGAATTAACTACATCACATGAACTTTCACTTCAGTGATGAGAATGGGGAGAGTTGCAATTTTATTTTGCTGCCACTCTGCTTTCACTCGTCTCCTGTTGAATGCACTATGTACTGTCAAAAGTCCCCGCTTTGACCAATGCTAGCAAAAACAATTATTATAGCCCATATCATTTATTAAATTTAATACACAGGGTGGTGCACCTTGTATTGCAAACTCCTATGCCAACCTCCTCCAAGAGGAAATTCGATTTTAAAAGTATCCCTCATTACCTGCAATACCTGTTGCACCTGTAGGAATCATAGCTTCCCCGGTCTCCCGCCTAGTGTGACGGTCGCTGATGTTTCATGATGACCATGGCGCATATTTTCTGATCCCTATGGGTGTGTACAAGTAGGGACCTTGCAAGTGCTGGTTTCAGGCATGCGAAGCGCATGCGCTGAAAACCGGCATTTCCGATCTGTCAAGAATCCTCTTAAGAATTTAAAAAAGTTTTTTAAAAATTCACCCCTTTTTAATTTTAAAAAGGTAAGTTTATTTTTTAGCCCTGTTTTTTAAAAAAAAAAAAAAAATTTCAAAAAATTACATTTTTAATTTTATGTATAATTTTAACATTTTAAAAACATGATGGTTTTTTAAAAATGTATTTAATGTTTTGATGTCTTTTTTCAGTGATCCCCATTCATACTTTTGACAGGTCTACCTTAAATCTGTAGACCTGAGTAAAGAGTAGTGGTGAACGGTTGTTTTTTGGACTGGTGGTCCCCAGAGGTCGGTACTAGGACCACTGCTTTTCTTGATCTCAATGACTTGGACTTGGGTGTACAGGGCACAATTTTGAAATTTGCAGATGGCCCAAAACTTGGAAGTATATTTAACAGTGAGGAGGATAGGATAGACTTAAAATGGGCGGACACGTAGCAGATGAAATTTAATGCAGAAAAGTGCAAAGTGATACATTTTGGTAGGAAGAACGAGGAGAGGCAATATAAACTAAAGGGTACAATCGTAAAGTGGGTGCATAAACAGAGAGACCTGGGGGGGTATATGTGCACAAATCATTTAAGGTGGCAGGGCAGATTGAGAAAGTGGTTAATAAAGCATACAGGATCCTGGGCTTCATAAATAGAGGCATAGAGTACAAAAGTAAGGAAATTATGATAAATATTTATAAAACATTGGTCTCGCCTCAACTGGAGTATTATGTCCAATTCTGGGCACTGCAATTTAGGAAGGATGTGAAGGCCTTAGAGAGGGTGCAGAAAAGATTTGTGTGAATGGTACCAGGGATGAGGGACTTCTTCAGTTATGTGGAGAGACTGGTAAAGCTGGGGTTGATCTCCTTGGAGCAGAGAAGGTTGAGAGGAGATCTGATAGAGATGTTCAAAATCATAATTGGTCTAGACAGAGTAGATAGAGAAACTGTTCCCATTGGCGGAAGGGTCAAGAACTAGAGGACACAGATTTAAGGTGATTGGCAAAAGAACCAAGGGTGACATAAGAAAAAAACTTTTTTATGCAGTAAGTGGTTAGGATCTGGAATGCACTGCCTGAAAGGGTGTTGGAGACAGACTCAATCGAGGCTTTCAAAAGAGAATTAGATAAGTACCTGAAGGAAACATTTTTGCAGGGTTACGATGAACGGGTGGGGGAGTGGGATTAGCTGAAGTGCTCTTGCAGAGAGCTGGCACGGGCTCGACAGGCTGAATGGCCTCCTCCTGTGCTGTATCCATTCTATAATTATTGTTGACAAATGGTAAATTATTGTATTTTTGACTGATATTTATGTTTAATTGGTTCTGCTTCCCCTTGCCTCGCTACCTCCCCATTGATCTTTGGAAAATCCTAGTCATGTCTGGCCATGACAGTGCCCATGTGTAGATGGCAACACAAGCAGTGATCATTGCCGTCAGTCATCATGAATGGCCTACTGCATTTTGCACACAATCCTTTCTGCTGACTCAAAGTGAACATTGCAGAAACTATTAGACTCGGTAGACTTAAGCAGCAGGTCAGTTGGTTACAGCTCAAGACAAATATTAATAATAGGGATCAATTGAACCAGAGCAGCAAGTGAGGAGACAATGTGCCTGTGTCAATGTCCATGCATATTACTAAACATCACTAGTTGATCAGCACTGACCTGCAAGTTTAAAAAAAAGTTTGAAAAATGTCAAGAATTAAACAATGAAATTAATAACTGCAAACACCATCAGCAAGTGAAATCTTTGGATAAACCCAAACATTAATAGATTCAGAAGCACTGACTATTACTGCTTGCTGGGGATAATAACTGCTGCTTCAATACATGGTTGTTTTTTTGTGGGGCGGGGGGCTCCCGCCGCAAAAAAATAGCCTCAGAATCCTGTGCTCTGTTGCGACTGCTGGTCGTAGACTAGATCTGTTGATCCAACTTCCACCACTCTGAACCTTTGGTTTTCTGGGTCAGATCCGATATGTAGACCGACTCTTAGTGCACCCCTGATACAACTTGGCCAACCAACCTTAGGTTATCTTTCCAAAGGCATAGGAACATCGTGAAGAGTTGTGTGCTGCCTCCAACTTTCCCTTCCTCTAAAGTTGGCCTACCTTTCCCATTACTCCCTCTTAAAATCTCTGACCTAGTATTCATCCTGCCCATAGCATTGAGAGCGGCTTGGTCAGAATCATCAACAACATCCTTTGTGATTGCAAACATGACATGCTATCCCTTCTCGATCTCTCTCCAGCATTCAGCATAGTTGCATACTCTATTCTCCTCCACCTCTTCTGTTACCCATCTCTTGTAGTACTGACCTAGTTTGATTCCATCCCTGCCTAACAATACCAACACAGCTCTTGCCTCCAGTTATCTTGGGTGTAGCCCTAGTCTCCATCTTCAGTTCCTTTTCTCATCTACATCTCCGTGAAATCACTCAGGCATATAATCAGCGTTCACGTGTATACTGATGATGATGACATACAGCTCTGGCTCTTGACTTGACCACCATTATGCTGGTTGACTGTTTAATAGAGGCGTCTCGGCAGGCGAGGCACTGCCTCGCATAGAACTGTGCGTGCAAAGTCGATGTCGCTGTCGGCAGCAATTCGGTAACTGATCGCATAATCTTCAACTGGCAGAAAAAGTTTGCAGTTGCGGCTAACTCCTCAACTGCGGCTACTGCTGTCAACTCTCGGGCAACAAATTTCCAGTGCCCAGCTAATGAAGTTGAGTGTGCGGATGGAGGCTGTTTACGGAAATTCAGTCCTTTCAAATAGAATATCTAACTCGAATATACCTCACTACCAGAATATAAGAGAAAAACCTGCAATATTTACCCTTAATTAATGGCATTTTTAATATAATACACTATCATAAATCCAGGATGGAGTCTCTTGTAAATGCAAGTTGTAATATGTTCCATCCAACTTCAGGAATTTGAAAAAGGTCACCGCTGATCTGTAATGGTCACTATACTTTGGACAACCCCGAGCAGCAAAACTTTGCAAAAAAGTCTGGTGATACTCAGGGTTTTTTTCTACAAAATTGTAGTTGCTTTTGTAAGTCCAATCCTGGATATAAAGGTTTGAAGAAATAAAACAACCGTTGAATAATGCAGCTTATAACGTGGTGGGATTGCACAGGAAGGGCTCGTTGCTCTGGTGGCAGACTGGCTTGGTTAGGCATGTATAGCTGTGTCAAAAAGCTCACTGGCCACCACTACCGCTTAGCTGACATGAAGTCCTTCGCCCGCAACTCTATCCCTCTCCGTGTGGGTTAAACGCAACAGTGCGCCTCCTCAGTATCTTCTTTGACCCTGAACCGAGTGAGCTTCAAACTCAAGATCTTAGCTACGAAGATCCCCTATTTCTACCTCAACATAACTCACCTCTGCCCCTGCTGCTGCTAAAATACTTATTAATCTGTGTCACCTCCTGACTCCATTACTCCACACACCCGCCTCTGACCTATCGACTTCACACCCTGTCCCCCGGCACAATTTCAAAATCCTAATCGTCATCTATAAGTCCTTTACATTACCCGCGCAACTTGCTTTAGCCCACTCTTCTGATTCCGGTCTCATTTCATACCTTTCTTCCATTCCACCTTCCGCCTGTTCAACCCCTTGCGTTGGAACACGGTCCGTAAATCTTTCCTAAAATAACAGAAAATGCTGGAAATACTCAGCAGGTCAGGCAGCATCTGTGGAGAGAGAAACAGAGTTAATGTTTCAGGTCGATGACCCTTCGTCAGAACGAGAGGGTCATCGACCTGAAACGTTAACTCAGTTTCCCTCTCCACAGATGCTGCCTGACCTGAGTATTTCCAGCATTTTCTGTTTTTATTTTAACCTTATCCATTTGGTTGGGTCAACCCAACCTCCAAAAACAGAACTGCCCCTTTCAGGGGTGCCATTTGATTGATTGTGGGGTAGTTCCTGCATTTAAACTGGTCCATCACAGAGAAAGTTGGCTTCTGGAACCAGTGGGCACCGGCTAGAATTTTTTTTTTGTTTACCTGATTTGACTTTTGATTTAATATTGTTGGATGAGGAGGATGGGGATATGCTGTCCTGCTCACTCGGATAGCTCGCGGACATTTGCAGCAGCTTTATCAACAAGGCAAAGGTCTGATAAAAGTGAGTTTTTTTTTACTGTGTGCAACTCAATATTTTTAAACTGAAAAGGGCCGCTGAAACGTAATTGTTAAGAAGCAAGCGATTGGTCACCGGCGATGACTCACCGACTTGGCGCATAAATCTCCTTGCCGCAGAAACCTGGATGGGAAGTCAGTCGCGGGAGGCATGGAGTTCGACCTCATCATCCCGCAAATCGGAGGTTTCGGCCGCTGTCAGCGGACGCTGGCGGTTTTCGCCAGCCTCCCCAACCTGCTGATGGCCCTGACTTTCTTCAGCGGTGCCTTTTTCACGCTGACCCCGGGCCACCGCTGCCGGCTCGACCCGCAGCTCCTCCCCGCCGCCCTCGCCAACCTGTCGGGCGCCCGGCTGCTCAACGCCAGCCTGCCGCGGCGCGCCGACGCTCCCGCCGCCTGGAGCCGCTGCCGGCTCTACCGCTACCAGCCAGCGGCCGCCGCCAGCCCGCTGCTTCCCAACGGCACCGTCGCGTGCACCAGAGGCTGGCGGTTCGAGCCGTTCGCTGGCCTCGAGACCAACGTCGTCACCCAGGTGAGCAGCCGCCTCAAGCGTGCCCGCGCTGGTATTGTCTGTTTTAACCTCTTACCCCGCTCGTTTTCAGTTTGAACAGAACTGAAGTGCAGGAGCCGAGGTTATTCACTCTTGTGCGCAGTTTAGAAACTTTTACCTGCTTCTCTGAAACTTTGTACGTGCTTTTTGTTCGATCTTCCTACACGCCTCTTCCCCACCAACCACCTACTAGGATATATTGCAGCATCATGTTCAGATTTGTAGCAACCAAGGAATGATTGGGGAAAAATTTGTTCTAGTTTATTGTTGAGTTTTACGAGAATGGTTCCAGGGATGAGGGACTTCAGTTAGGTAGATGGACTGGAGGAGCTGTGGTTGTTCTTCTTGGAGCAGAGAAGATTGAGAGGAGATTTGATAGAGGTGCTCAAAATCATGAGGGGTCTGGTCAGAGTAGATATAGAGAGAAACTGTTCCCATTGGCAGAAGGGTCGAGAACCAGAGGACACAAGATTTAAGGCGATTGGCAGAAGAACCAAAGGCGACATGAGGAAAAACTTTTTTTTGCAGGGAGTCACAGGCACTGCCTGAGAGGGTGGTGGAGGCAGATTCAGTCACGGCTTTCAAAAGGGAATTGGATAAGTACCTGAATTGGGGGAAAAAAATTGCAGGGCTGTGGGGGAAAGGGCGGCGGAGTGGAACTAGCTGAAGTGCTCTTGCAGAGAGCCGGCATAGGCTCAACTGGCCGAATGGCCGCCTGTAACTGTAACCACTCTAGGATTATCCATCACCTACGATTATTGCACAGTCGATTTAACTGTACCAAGCTATTCTCAGTAAATGTTCCTGACGCTGTCATTTATGTGAATGTTTTCATGATCACTTCATGATGCATGGATATCCAGGCTGTGGTTAACTCACTGTTTGTAAACAGTATATTTGGATGAAATGTTAGCTTGTTGCACTGAACAATACTTTCTGCTACTACAATTTAATTTAATTCCATATTCAAATGCTGCTTAACGCTGTATTGTAAAGTGCATTTTTGGAAAAAAAATCTTGCTATTATGTTTTTGGCATGAAGTGAAAGAATCACTTTGATGTGAAACTCCTAATAAGTGTGTTGCCGTTTTAATGCCTAACACTTTTTTCCTGAGTTCAGACTAATTTGCATCTGTCCATCAAAAGCTTTGTGTGACAACACTGTTTGTAAATTCTGTAGTGCTAAGATTTGCAGTCAATATTTGCTCTTAAAGCTACGGTGCTGCGACTTTGGTCTATATGTAGCATGCACACCTTGGCTCCAGCCACTTGCATTTCTTACTTGCTGATTTTGTCCTACTATGAGTTTTGTGGGCATGCAAATTTGGAATAGGCTGGTCTAATTGCCTCATTTGTGTATAAATCCTGAAGCAGGATGTGAAGATCCTTGTTGATATCTGCAGCTTGAAGTATATGCAAAATATTTGCAACATTGAATTAAACTATTTAGCTACTGAGGTTTCATTGTATGTACTAAACATATCCCCTAGATTGGCAACTTCTCTCGCCATCAACATCAACTTGCATTTATACAGTGCCTTTTTAATGTAAAGAAACATCCCAAAGGACTACACAAATAGATATGAAGGAACAGTCTCTCACTAGGAGGGGATAAATTAGGGTGAAGACTAGAGAGAGGTTTATAAAAGTGGAGAGAAAATCTAAGACGGGAGGTCCAGAGCATAGGACAAAGGCAGCGGAAACCTCTGCTACCAATGGTGGAGGAGGGAATGCATGAGAGGCCCGAGTATGAAGAACAGAGCATTTAGGGGAGGGAACATAGTCTGAGAGGAGGCTGCAGAAATAGGCTGGGGTGAGGCAATGAAGGGATTTGTGGAGCTAGATGAGGATTTAATTTGCTGTGAAAATGGGAAGTGAGACTGGGAGTAGATGGGTTAGCAAAATTTGGTGTGGGACAGGATACATGCAGTAGAGTTTTTGGACAAGTTGGAGGATGGGAGACTAGCAAGGTGGTGTTGGGATTGTTAAGTCTGAAGGTGACAGAGACATGTTAGAGAGGTGGAAGTAAACGGTTTTGGTAATGGATAGAATGTGGGTTTTAAAGCTCAGTTCAGGGTCAAACGGTACCAAGCCTGCAAACAAACGGTTTTAGCCTGAGTGTTGCCAAAGAAGGGGAATGGAGTTTGCAGTGGGGGCCACAAACAATGCTTTGGCCTTTTCAATTTTGAGTTGGAGGAAGTTATAACTCATTCAAGACTTGATGTTGAACAAGCAGCATGGAGGCAGTCAAGGGTCAAGAGAAATGATTGAGTACAGGAGCACAGTGTCACCTGCATACCTGTGAAAACTGACCCCATGCCTGCAAATGATATTGCTGAGGGGTAACCTGTAGGTAAGGAACAGGAGGGGCCAAGGCAAAATTCTTGCTCTCTGAAGATGGTTTCATGGGAGAGTTAGGTCGCAGATCAGCCATGAATGGCGGAACAGGCTCAAGGGGCTAAATGGTCTACCTGCATTCCTAAAGAAGAAAAGCCATTGCTGGAGCTGCATTGGATATGTTCGGATCGGCCGATAGAATCATGCAAAGACAGCCAATGGAACTGATGATGGAGGAGATGCTTTGGAGGAGAATGATTTGGTCAATCGTATCAAACACCTGTGGAAAGAGTGAGAAGGGATAATGCATATCGATCAAGTTAACAATGTCATTTGTGACTTTTGCAAGAGCCTGTTTTGGCTGTTGAGATGTGCAGAAGAGAAATTGGTGTGATTTGAACAGTGTTTCTGGAGAACTGGGAATAGAATTAGAGGCCCTGATACATTCAAAGATGTTAGAATTGGGGTGCTAATTGATCAGTTATGGGTCTTTTTTTTTTAGGGAGGGGGTGATGTTGGGTATTTTGAAGGTGAGAAAACCATTGATATCAGCTAGCATGGAGGACAGAAAGGAAGTAATTGGGAAAGGGATTGAGGAGGCAGGGGGTTGGTCACTTGAACAAACTTAATTTTGAGAGGGCAGGAAAGCAGATATGAACATACGAAAATGACGGGCAAGAAAATACCAGCAGGTCCATCAAGCCTGCCCCAAACTGGGTGACTGGAGCATCATGAGTAGACACTTACTTTGCCCCCCAACCCCCTCCAGCCATGTACTCTCCTGAAGAGGCAAAAAAAAAAGAAAAACCCAGGGCCAATAATGGGTGTCGGGCGGGGGGGGGAAGGCTCTGGAGAATTCCTCTTCGACCCGTCCAGGTGATTACATTTGTTCTGTTAATCAGCTTGCTTTCTATATAATGCAATCTTCACTCCCTTATCTTGCAAATGCAATCTTTGCCCCAGCCAAGAAGCAGTCTAGCTCCCTCTTGAAACCATTCAGAGAGTCAGCACACACCACACCAGCCGGCAACGCAATCCAATCTAGAGGCTTGCGGCTCTTTGGGAAAAGAATTGCCCAATATCTAGCCTATTCCTACTTTTGTGTAGTTTAAATGCATGTCCCTTGGTCCTCCCCAATCTGTCCAACTGAAATAATCTTATTAGTGGGCACGCAATCCAGTCCTTTCATTATTTTATAAACCTCTATCGAGTCACCTATGTGTACGCTGCTCTAGGTAAATAGACCCAGCTTTTTAAGCCTATCTGAGTAAATAGTGGATGCATTGGTTGCAATATACCAAAATTCCCTGGACTCTGGAGAGGTCCCAGCGGATTGGAAAACCGCAAATGTAACACCCCTATTTAAGAAAGGAGGGAGACAGAAAGCAGGAAACTATAGACCAGTTAGCCTAACATCTGTCGTTGGGAAAATGCTGGAGTCCTTCATTAAGGAAGCATTAGCAGGGCATTTGGAAAATCATAATGCAGTCAAGCAGAGTCAGCATAGTTTTATGAAAGGGAATTCTTTGAGGATGTAACGAGCAGGGTGGATAAGGGTGAGCCAGTGGATGTGGTGTATTTGGATTTCCAGAAGGCATTCGATAAGGTGCCACATAAAAGGTTACTGCATAAGATAAGAGCTCACGGAGTTGGGGGTAATATATTAGCATGGATGGATAGAGAATTGGCTAACAAACAGAGTCAGGATAAATGGGTCATTTTCCAGTTAGCAAATGGTAACTAGTGGGGTACCACAGGGATCGGTGCTGGGGCCTCAACTATTTACAATCTACATTAATGATTTGGATGAAGGGACCGAGTGTAATGTAGTGAAGTTTGTGGATGATACAAAGATGGGTGGGAAAGCAAGTTGTGCAGAAGACGCAAAGAATCTGCAAAGGGATATCGACAGGCTCAGTGAGTGGGCAAACACTTGGCAGATGGAGTATAATGTGGGAAAGTGTGAGGTTATCCACTTTGGCAGGAAAAATAAAGCAAATTATTTAGATGGGGAGAGAGATTACAAAATGCTACAGTTCAGAGGGACCTGAGGGTCCTTGTGCATAAAACACACAAAGTTAGCAAGCAGGTACAGCAAGTAACCAAAAAGGCAAATGGAATATTGGCCTTTATTGCAAGAGGGAGTATAAAAGCAGGGAAGTCCTGCTACAACTGTACAGGGTACTGGTGAGACCAAAGCTTGGGTACTGGTGAGACCAAAGCTTGAGTACTGCATACAGTTTTGGTCTCCTTATTTAAGGAAGGATATACTTGCATTGGAAGCAGTTCAGAGACGATTTACTCGTTTAATTCCTGAGATGAGGGGGTTGACTTATGAAGAAAGGTTGAGCAGGTTGGCCCTATACTCATTGGAATTTAGAAGAATGAGAGGTGATCTTATTGAAACATATAAGATACTGAGGGGGCTCGACAAGGTAGATGCAGAGAGGATGTTTCCCCTCGTGGGGAAATCTAGAACTCTGGTGCATAGTTTCAGAATAAAGGGTCACCCTTTTAGAACTGAGATGAGAAGGAATTTCTTCTCTGAGGGTCGTAAATCTGTGGAATTCTCTGTCCCAGAGAGCCGTGGAGGCTGGGTCATTAAATACATTTAAGGTGGAGATAGACAGATTTTTGCAAGATAAGGGAGTGAAGGGTTGTGGGGAGTGGGCAGGGAAGTGGCTTTGAGCCCAAGATCAGCCATGATATTCTTGAATGGTGGAGCAGGCTCGAGGGGCCAAGTGGTCTAATCCTGCTCCTATTTCTTATAGGGTTCTTTAAAGAAAGAGAGAACTTTCACTTCTATAGCACCTTTCATGACTGCGGGACAACCCAAAGCGCTTTACAGCCAACTTTTGAATTGTAGTTACTTTTATAATGTGGGGAATGCAGCAGCTAATTTTTTGCACAGCAAGGTCCCACGAACAGCAATGTGATAATGACCAGATAGACTTTTATTAGTGATGTTGGTTGAGGCATAAATATTGGCCCGAACACCAGGGGGAGCGTCCCTCCTCTTCAAAATAGTGCCACGGAATCTTTTGCATCCACCTGAGGGTTTAATATCTCATCGGAAAGATGGCACTTTGTACAGTGCAGCACTCTCTCAGTACAGGAAACTTTCGATTTACCGGCACCTAAATAACCGGAAATCTCGGTTAACCGGCAAAATTCAGGAGTAGGTTCAGGTAAGTTTTACTTCATATTGTACTTGCCTTCCTCGATCTGTAGCTGTGCAAGGGTGTGGCTGCAGCTGTTGCTGAGCTACAGAGATGCTTGGAACTTGTGGCCATTGTTCTGCACTTGTTGCTAAGCAACAGGGTTTGTTGCTTCATATGGAGCTGTCAGCTCTCCATATCTTTTACTATAGCTTTCGGTTATCTGGAATTTTTGATGAACCGGCACCACATTGGTCCCGTCGGTGCCGGATTAAAATAAAGTTTCCTGCCCTACACTTGGCATGTCAGAGTAGATTATGTGCCCAAGTCTGAAGTGGAACTTAAACCCACAACCTTCTGAAGCAAGAGTCCTACCACTGAGCCATGGCTAACATCGTGGAATCTAACTTATGTTCGGAATCATTCTCGTAGCTCTCCTCTGAACATTTTCCAAGGGCACTATATCGCCCACCATGAGATGGAGGGAAACAGCAAAAATATGCATTTTCGGGGCTAAAGTGGTTAGCAGACTGGGTCAAAAAAGGCAGAATGGAGCATCTGTAGCAAAGCACAAACATTGCCACTTGCATATGTTAAAGTCTCTCCCAGATAGTGTTATCTGGAATTCTCCCTTTTAATTAAAATGCAGCATTAAACCATTGTTGGCTAAATTTAAGGCTTTTGGAGCATCCATTGGCTTATAGGAAATTTATGACTTGCATGTTAATATTCTAGCATAATTTCTGTAAGTTTTCTGTTAGTCAAATTTGAGATGCCTAACCTTGGTACAGTTGTGTTCGGATGCCTCATATTCTGATTCCTCATACATTTTTACAAATTTCAGGTGGTAAACTGATAACTGCATTTTGCCTCTCGAGTCTGAGCTTGAGCACTTCAATGCAGTACTGGAGAATGGCACTTTTGAAATGAAATGTTAAACTGGGACTCACCTGCCTGTTCAGGTGAATGTTAAAGATCACATGGCACTATTTCAAGAACAGGGAGTTTTCCTGGTGACGTAGTCAACATTCTTCACTCACTACTGCCAAATTTTTGAGATTAACATCTCTCTTACTGTTTGTAGGACCCTGCTGTGTGCATATTAACTGTCGCTGGCACCTACACGAGTGATTTTATTTCAACCTCAAGTCATTAGTTATTAAACGTGTGCAGAGTAGAACATGAGACACTGTGGCCTGTAATTTACAGCCCCCTACGGGTGCGTACGCGCCCATAAGGGCCACGCAAGTACTGGGTTTTCGCACGCGAAGCACTTGCAAAAACGCATTACTTGCAATCTGTCACGAATCTTGACAGATCCAGCGCATCCCCGGGAAAAGGGCATCCGCGAGCGGAGATTTGCCCAACTTCTGCCCAGGAAATCCCTGTGAAATTCTTATGCCTGGCAAAAGCAGGTGTAAGGCCTGCTTTTACCAGTGTAAGAGTTTGAAAACATTTTTAAAAATCATTTATACATTAAAAACCCTGTCCAATAAGTTATTATTTTTAACCCCTTTAAAACATTTAAATTTATTTTTCAAAAAATTAAATTTTTGTAATAAATATTTAATTAAATGGCATTTTAATTAATTTTAAATGTAATTTTTTAATTTATTTATTTGATGTGTAGGTGTATTTTGGGGGGATATTCCCATTCGTGCTTATGGGGTTTCTGTACATTCCCTTCTTTAGTTGGTTTGGGCTGTCCCACATGATCCCGGGGCGCTTGCGGACCACCTGCGCCCATGGGATACATGGGCCCCTACCCGCGGGTACCCGGAGAGGCCTAGGACTGCGAATCTCCGGACCACCAGGCACGCGGGCATTTTATTTGTGGATCGGAGGCATTTCCCCGCGGGAAGCCTCCGACTGCCAATTCAGGACCTTTATTAATGCAAGCTCTTTATTTCCTCTGCTGTATATCATATGATTTAAGCTAAAGTGATACTGGAATTTTTAAAAATTAGTGGATGCGGGGTATTCATAATTTCTATACATAGTGTAACTTGGAAAAACAAATGGGAACTGCATAGAAGCTATGATGGAGTTGGGCGGATGCAATTTCATGTGAATTTATTAAATCACAAAAAAGTACAACTTCTTGGTTAAATATGACATTTTTCTGCCTGCATTGGAAAAGTAATTAATTGTGTAAACAACCTTTAAGACAGTTTGACAACATGCTAAGGGTGCTATATAAATGTAAGTATGTATTTCTTTGGTCTGTCCCTCATGGGCAGTTGAATTATTAAATTAAGATTGGAGTGCTATGATGAAGCCTGATTTCACAAGATTGGAGTTTCTGGGTTTGTTTTCCCTTTTACCTACTCCTCCCATTGCATTACAATTAGACAATTAGTTTTAAATATTGAGTACAATTTATTCCTAACTTGACCTTTGTGTCCAGTCAAGTTCTTCTCTTTTTCATGACATTGGCTCAGTAGAATAGGTTATTGTTGTCCTTGCTAGATACAGTTGGTGCTATTCAGTTGAAGGAGTGCTGTTCTAGTGCTCAGTGGGTGATAGTGAAACAGGAATCCTGGCAATTTTATAAAAATGTGAAATCTAGATGAAGGACAAAACCCATACTGCAGGATATCACCATGGTTAAAAAGGATATACGGCAACGTGGGTCACTCCCTAAAAGTAAGTTTGGACCGCTTACTGGAGTGGTCGACGGCGCTGAACCCGTGGAGTTATCTCTGGCAGACCTGAATTTGTAACCGTCTCCTCAATTCTGTTAGTGAAGCCATTCAGCAGTTAAAGGATTTGAGTTGCAAGTATTATTGGCTGCTAACTTGTAATTCAATACTCTTCTATTGATCCACTCCTGGTATGCCTTTTCATTTGGTTTCAGTGGTGTCAACAGATTCTTCAACCCATAGGTCTACAACACTCAACAAAAACACACAACAAACTTGTATCATTGCCAATGAAAATCTGGGATAATTTATCTATGCAACTAGCAAAGTCCTCGTGTTGAAGCATCAAAATTATAGTTTTTCTCACTAAAAACTGTTCCTGCTCAATCACTTCACTACACAATATTTTAAAATTTGTGGTTGTGGAAATATTTTTAGATGAGAACCAATTTTACATTAACTTGAGTTAACTTTGCACTACTGATGGGAACCTTGTCCACTGATCTCACTTATCAGGATTTCAGTTGCATGCTGCATGTGATTTTCCAACTATTTAAATTTTGTTGGAAAATTATGTATAACGTGCCCAAATCCCTAATAATATGCACTGCATGTGAAGTTTCCTTAAATGTTTTGTGAATTTTTTAGTGTAAGCAGGCTTAATATAAATCATGAACAAGCCAGAGAATTGAACCTTTTTTCTCTGGCTTCATACAAAATAAAAGCAAAGTAAAGAAAGTCCTTCTCATTAGCTGAACACAATTTGGCTTCAAGCAGTCATGAGTCCTTGCATCTAGTTTGGCAGACTACTCTGTATTAGGGCACCCTATCGATACACTTTCCAAAGCATAAGAAACAGCATATGGTTCCCTTCTAATCTAACCAGTGTCTGTTTAATTTCTTCCATCAGTCATTTTGGGATGCTAAAAGTGGTCCATTTTCTTTAATTGAATATATCTTCTAGTTAGGAAAAAAGAGTGGAACCTCCATCTTGCCCTACCACAAGCAATTCTGTTGGTTGATTAAGGCTGTTGAAGTAATGGGAAATAATTGTTGTACCCCACTCTCAGAACAGTATTTATATTATATGATGCAGACCCAGAGTTACCCTGCTTCTGCATGTCAACTTCTCTAGTCAGAAACAAAAGAGCTCTCCAAGCATGTATGTGTAGAGTTACAGTTTAACTAAAAAGCAAATGGTGTGACTCTAAAGGGGTGCGAGTCCCGTCTCTTGGGGGTGATCGTACACCACTGGATTTGGTGTAGTTGGAAGCTACTTCACTGACCAACGTTGAACAGTTTTGAATGTGTTTCAGGAAAGCAGTAGCAACATTAATTAAATATTTTTATTGGTTTGTTAAACATAGACTTAGGATTGTCACTAGAAGAACAAAGGAGGTAGTTACAAGAATTATTTTTCAAGCTCGGTCTCTATCATAAGTGGCTATTCAGGCAGAAACTATATTTAAAAGGAAATTGGGAAAGGAGGCTATGGAGAAAGGGTAGGGACCTGGGATTAGAGTAAATGACTCCAGATGAACAGCTTGCACTGGCAGAAGCATAACTGGCCAAACAGCCTCCTTCCGTGTTGTGAAATTAATTTTGTGATTTCAGTCCTTGAATTAAATTGCCCTGCATGGCCATGTGGGGGACGGGGGGAAGGGGGCGGCACTGTTATTAGTAAATAGGGAAACCTAGAGTATGTTGAAGGACCCTGTATTTATAAAAAAAAATGAAACTGATGTGATCTAGGAATGAAAAGAAAGACTTGCATTTCTGTCGCGCCTTTTATAACCACTGGACATCCCAAAGCACTTTACAGCCAATGAAGTACTTTTTGAAGTGTAGTCACTGTTGGAATGTAAAGGTTTTCAGATGGAACAAAGGCAAAGAGCTAACTCGCCATTAAGGCAGTGGCCAAATGTTTTTCACTAGTTCCAGTTCCACAAAACTCTTCGACACTATCCCCTACGCAGCTTCATTAAATTTTGCTTTTAAGCTGCTGGTGCAATTCATGTGTACTTTTAGAACCATGGTTCTCAAACTGGGGTCCATAGAGACTTTCCAAGCTATCCACAAAACAAATGAGTACTGAGCAGGGGCCTGACTTACAGGACATGTGGCGGCCGCGCTCCACACCCGCCTCCCAGCTCGCACCAAGCCTGCCTCCGGTCTATTATAGTATATGCATGTACAGTATATACAAATCAGAGGGGTGGTTTGTTCCTTTTTTTGTGACGGTGGGTCTTATGGCATGACAAATAGTGATAGATGGCAAGCTCCCTGATTGATCGTACGTTTTAAAGTAAACTGTTTTGAACTTGATTTCATTGTATCGAGTGAAATCTCTATTATCTGCCTTCACGATTGACTGCCAAAATTTTCATGGGACAAAACCTGACACGAGACATCAAAATTACATGATGGTTTTTCTAATTTGTATTATACTTCGCTTTATTCTCCTGCCTAGGGGATTGCTGTATGTTGTGTAAGACTGCAATATGGGGACTCTTTGAAGTTAAGAGCAGATAATGAAGGTTTCACTGGATGTATGGGTATAATATAATACACACATTGTGTGAATTAAGTATGTGCATGTTATGTGTATAATTACATGTGTACAATCAACACTTATAGCAATCTTAGACTAACAACTCTCAGACTTGTTTAGTAAAGGGCTACTTTAACACTAATGAGTGCATTGTTTACTGAGTATAGATATGTGCTTTCTGGTCCTGTCGAAGAGCTGAAAAATGGAGCTGAACACAGAGTAAGTCTTAGCCATCACGCTGCAATTGCAGAACGCTAGTACAGAGTGACTAAACCATGGTATACAAGTGAAAATACAGTTTATAGGTTTGTGAGAAACAAACCCTATATGTGTGTTCTAAAGTTTATGTAAGTCCTCAGTAGTAGTGATATAATTTGGGGAGGGTCCGTGATTACTAACCCATTTGAAAAGGGGTCCTTCAACCAAAAAAGACCGAGAACCACTGCTTTAGAACACAGTCTAAGTTGTTAAACAAATGCCAGTGGTTACTAATAAATTCTATATATTAACACTTAATAATTTGAGAAGCTTCTAGTCCTCTTTTTATATATAATGTAAAATCCTTAGTAATAAATTCTGTCATTAACTTTGGAAAAACATGAGCAGCACTATTTTTTGATAGCCCTTTGAGCTATACACTAAATGACAGAGTAGATGATTACATCAATCTAATGTGGAGTGCACCCCTCTTCAACTTTCATAGTGTATGTTGAAAAAAAACTAGTTTACTGTGCATTTCTAATGCTGAATAGTAAAACTGATCTGTACCACAATACTTTATTATAGTAACTTTAAAAAGGCATCAGCATTTTAACTAAACATGTTTGAACTGAATGTAGGAAGCAAGTCGTTAGTATTGTCAGTGACTCATCTGCTTTGCATATGCTGACAGTGCACATCACCTGACTTGTTTCCTCATACAGTTTTACCAACTGAGGATATATTTACGCTTCCTGCATAAAACAAGTTATTAAAAACTACAGCACAATCCATCCTCAATTTTTTTTGTATTTGTACCATGTGTTCAAAGGTTAACTTTTTCAAGTGTGGCTTAATTCTCTGTAATGAAGCCTTCACTGTATATAGCATTCAAGTTTGATACTCAAAATACTGAACGACTGAGAGTGGAGTGTTTATGGTGCAGATCACATTTGTTGAACCCAATGCACAAGTGAACATGTCCAATACAGGAAACTTTGGTTTATCCGGAGGTTGTATGTCCGGAAACCTCAATCTAATGGCAGAAATCAGCAGCCGTTTTGGTTAGGATTTTTTTTAACAGTCAGGCTCTGGAAAGCGTCTATGTAGCTTAGCAACAGCTTCAGAGACACTTCCAAGGTACGGGCTGAGTGTTTACAAGCTGTTGCTAAGCAACAGTGTTTGTTGTCAGATACGGAGATGAAAACCTCCGTATCCTTCAACATTAGCGCTGGTCTATCCGGAAGTTTTGATAGATCGGCAGCAGCTCGGTCCCGTCTGTGCTGGATATCGCGAAGTTTCCTGTATATTGACTTTAGTATATAGTAAGTGAAGCACCCTAAGGAAGGTTCAGAAAAATGGCTTTGGTGAGCTTTAATATTTCAGCCTTTCTTTAAAAAAAAAATCACAATTTAACGCAACTTTTGAATAATTTGCTGGCTCACAAATGACATCTTGAATATCAGGATGATTGTGGAAATTGCTGTTCCCACGCATTTTCTCTGTTGCAAATGATGCAGGAAATAGTAGAAATACACCACATATGTAAAAAGGAGAGAGAAGTTGATGTTTGAGGCATAGGCCCCAGGAACATGAAGTGCTGAGCTGACTCTCTTTAGTAGACAGTGCTTTTTTTCAGTACTTACTAAAGTTGCAGAAGTCTGCTGGAGAGAATTATATTTACACTGAATTTAGTCTTTGTGAGAGTGGCTAAAATACCAAAAAAATTAGGATTTAATTGTAAACTAGGGTATTGGACAATGACAAAACTGTAACCACAATGCACTGTATAAAATGAGTAATATTGGTCTACTTGAGGATTTTAAGCGGTAGAGAAAGGCTGACAAAAAACCGCATGTTGGAAGATTAAACAGTTTTCATTTTTTTTAAGTGGAACCTGGTTTGTAAGAACTATTGGAAGGTTCCACTGGAGCAAGTGAGCTACAAGATTGGTTGGACTGTTGGATACTTGACCCTTGGATCTGTTGCTGATGGGTAAGTTTTTTCTCTGATTCATGGTATTGGCCTCGAGCTTTCTGTGATTTTGTTTTTGTATTTGATATCCTGCTAAAACTGCTATTGTAAATTTCAAGAATGTGTCTATTGTGTTATATTTGTATCCTGCAAAACTAGGTACACAAGTTTTATATTCCTGATATCAGCGAGTCTCCTATTTTGAGCACCATTATATAGGTATAATAATAACAGCTTGCATAATCTCGCCCAGTATACAGTTGGCTGACTTTGTAATGATTGTGGCTTCTTGTTTGTCTGTATGACAAAAGGCTAACAAAGTAGCAAGTTCACCTACCATTTTGTACCATTATGTGCACACCTGTCTTCAGTGTTTTTTGCACAGTGTAGTAAATGCAGTATTTTCAGGGTTTGAAAATAGCTTCAGTGCTGTGGCAGAGAACTGTTTGAAAATCCTTCTTGGCAAAGGCAAGTAGGTTTGCATGCTGGGTAATTCTGGGCTGACCTTTTTGGATAGAAATTCGGTTCTCTTATTTTGAGCTGGAAATGTATACAAGTGACCACCCAAATGAAGATGGGGGGGAAATGGATTTTCTGAGTAGCTCAGACTACTATTCCCAAACAGAAGAATTGAATGGAAAACTCTTAAGTTGCCAATTTTCAAACTGCATTTCTACTGTAATTGCAATGCTGAAGCAGAATTTGCAAAATGAGACCAAACTATTGAATATTGACTTTTTTTTCTCCCCTATAGACTGGGCCGTCGAAATACATTCATTCTCTCGTTAGTTGTGTCAATTATTCAGCACATTGGAGTATCAATCTCTGTGGATTTCCTCATGTTTGTTGTATTCCGTATTTTTAGTGGGGTAGCATTGGCTGGACTCTTCTTGTCTCTGTACATTGCAAGTAAGTATAGATCAGCTTAGAATCTGACCACATGACAAACTACAGTGTATTCAAATGTATACCTGTCTCTCAAAATTACAGGTTCGTCTCCTTTCTTAGTTTCTGTGACTTTTTTAGAAATACAAGAAGGACAACTTTTTTATTTTATGTAATTTTCCAATATTGATCTTTAAGATATGACTTTTGTCAGTCTCCAACAATTTACAGATAAAGTCTACCTAAATGCTATACTTTGAGCTTTTTAGTTCTAAGAAGTCACTATTGTACACCTTTAAAATTAAATTTCCCCAAATCTAAACCATAGCAATAGGCTGTATACTGCAGTACTAATCTTCATTTTTGTTCATCTCTCTCTCTCCCTCACTCCCCATATCCCCATCCAGATCACATCCCTTTTTACATTGACACTGCAGCAAATTCAATTGGCAGCATCTAAAGCTTGCTGAAATGGACTAAACTGCTTTCTCTTATAATTATTTGAATTGTGTACGAGAGTAACTTGTCACCGCTGTTAAGGTTTAGTATAGGTATAGAGAATGTTGGCGTTAGCTGTAAAATCTGATTTCAATTGGCTTCAGAAATGATTTTTATTTTCTGAGCTGTTCATTAGGCAGCTTTATGGACTGATAGAAAATTAAAGTTATAAACAAGAACAATATAGAATGCACATGCACTGAATGAGATGCTTTTGCATAAACATAGTACAGTACAAATGAATTAGGAAGGTGAGATATTTCTTGTGAATATCACCGAGTTAAGGAAATGTAAATTTGTGGTGGGGGGGGTGAGGGACTTGAAATCAGTCAAGTAAATTAAATTGGTGGAGTGTTGGTGTATCAATTTCATTTGTAACATCTGACTCAAAGGAATATTTTTTTTAATTGCTCAGGTAAGTGGGATTTTTTTAAAGCTCAATCTCTTTAGAGAACTAACCTATCCACTCTAAAATTGAGCTGTTTTCATTAGAACACAGGAGGTGATGTGATTAGATAGGCCTTTAAAATTATGAAGGAATGGAACAGGGTAGATAGAAACAAAGTTTCCAGTGGTTGAGAGGTCCAGAATGAAGGAAGATCGAGATACAAGATGAAATGCAAGAGATTTAGGACAGAAGGCAGGAGAAACTTTTTTTTTTTTTTTTTTTTACACAGAGGATTGTGGCACTTTGGAATGCACTACCAAAGTTGGTGACTGAAGCAGAGACCATTTTAGAAAACGTTAGATGAAGGAAAGGGAAATCAAAAGATATCAGAACTGCGGATGGGTGGCACATGGGATTAGGACTGTTCATGGAGGATTTAATACATGGACTAGTTGGGCCAAACGCCCATTTCTGTGTTGTAATTTCTATGTAGCATAACTATTATGCTGAATTGAAAGTACCCATGTGCACCAATGTCTTGTGTACTGAGTTATGCTCAACTATTTACAGGCATCACACATCCAAATTTCTGCTTCACACAATAAAAAGTTTTTTATCAAAGAAAACCAGTCATTTTCAATATACAGAGAAATCTTTCCCACTAACAATATATATCTTCTGATTGACTTTGACTTTGAATTGCATCTATTATATAGAAGAGCCAGTGTGACCTCTAATTGAGCTCAGGATCTGTTCAGAGCAAGCTGCCTCTAATTGACCTTGGGACATCACAACTATTGAATCTTGTTGCCTTAAAAGGAACACATCAACTTACAGGCAGCTGAACTTTTAGCAGAGGAACAATACATTGATTTACATATTATAATGCTCTTATCCTTGTAACCTCTCCATATCTTCTGATTTATTTTGAGTAGTGCCACAGGGGATCAAGTAGTGACTTTAAAGTGAGCCTAAATACTCAAATACTTCATTTTTATAGCAAAGTTCTCTTGTGAGAACATAAGAATTAGGAGCAGGATTAGGCCATACGGCCCTTCGAGCCTGCTCCGCCATTCAGTAAGATCATAGCTGATCTTTGACCTCAACTCCACTTTCCTGCCCAATCCCCATATCCCTTGATTCCCCATAGAGTCCAAAAATCTATCTCTCTTAGCCTTGAATATACTCAATGACTCTGCATCCACAGCCCTTTGGGGTAGAGAATTCCAAAGCTTCACCACAACCAATGCATCCACTATCTCTGCAACCAACTCTTTTAGAACCCTAGGATGTAGGCCATCAGGTCCTGGGGATTTGTTGACTTTTAGTTCCATTAGTTTCTCAAGTAGTTTTTCTCTACTGATATTAATTACTCTTATTAGCCCCTTGGTTCCCCACTAATTTTGGTATGCTTTTTGTGTCTTCTACTGTGAAGACAGATACAAAATATGTGTTTAAAGTATCTGCCATTTCCTTATTCCCCAATATAATTTCAGCTGTCTCAGCCTCCAAGGGACCAATGCTTACTTTTGCTACTCTCTTCCTTTTTATATACCTGTAGAAGCTCTTACAATCTGTGTTTTATATTTCTTGCTAGTTTACTCATTTTATTTTCTCCCTTTTCAGTTTTTTGGTCATCCTTTGCTGGTTTCTAAAGCTCTCCCAATCCTCAGGCTTGCTACTATTCTTCGCAACATTATATGCCTCTTTTAACCTTAACTCCTTTAGTTAGCCACGGATGGATCACTTTTCCCGTGGAGTTTTTATTTCCCAATGGAATGTATATTCGTTGAGAATTTTGGAATATTTCTTTAAATGTCTGCCACTGCTTATCTATCGTCCTACCTTTTTAGTCTAAGTTCATAATGTAACTTGGCCAACTCGCCCCTCCTAAAGCATAATTGGCTTTATTTAAGTTTAAAACTCTCGTTTCGGATTTAAGTATTTCACTCTTAATGTGAAATTCTATAATATTATGATCACTTTTCCTAAGAGGATCCTTTACTATGAGATTACTAATTAACCCTGTCTCATTACACAATACAAGATCTAAAATAGCCTGTTCCCTAGTTGGTTCCATGACTTTTTGTTCCAGGAATCTGTCTCGAATGCATTCCATGAACTCGTCCTCCAGACTAGCTTTGCCAATTTGATTTGCCTAGTCTATATGAAGATTAAAGGCCCCCATGATTATTTTATTACCTTTGTTCCAAGCTCCTATTATTTGTTGATTTAATACTCTGTCCAATGGGATAGAGAGTACGGTAGCATAGTGGTTATGTTACTAGACTAGTAACATAATTGGTAGCAGTGACCACTGCACAGTAATTCTGGAGACGAAGTCCCATCTTCACACTGAGGATACCCTCCATCGTGTTGTATGGCACTACCACCGTCCTAAATTGGATAGATTCGGAACAGATCTAGCAGCTCAAAACTGGGCATCCATGAGGAGCTATAGGCCATCAGCAGCAGCAGATTTGTATTCCACCACAATCTGTAACCTCATCGCTCGTCAAATCCCTCACTCTACCATTATCATCAAGCCAAGGGATCAACCCTGGTTCAATAACGAGTGTAGAAGAGTATGCCAGGAGCAGAACCAGGCGTACCTAAAAATGAGGTGCCAACCTGGGGAAGTTGCAACACAGAACTACATGCATGCTAAACAGCGGAAGCAGCATGCTATCGACAGAGCTAAGCGATCCCACATTCAACGGATCAGATCAAAGCTCTGCAGTCCAGCCACTTAGCCGTGAATGGTGGTGGACAATTATACAACTAACGGGAGGAGGAGGCTCCATGAATATCCCCATCCTAAATGATGGCAGAGCCCAGCATGTGAGTGCAAAAGACAAGGCTGAAGCATTTGCAACCATCTTCAGCCAGAAGTGCCGAGTGGATGATCCATCTCTGCCTCCTGAGGTCCCCACCATCACAGAAGCCAGTCTTCAGCCAATTCGATTCAATTCACACGATATCAAGAAAAGGCTGAACGCACGGGATACAGCAAAGGCTGTGGGCCTGAACAGCATCCCGGCTGTCGTGCTAAAGACTTGTGTTCCAGAACAAGCCGTGCCTCTAACCAAGCTGTTCCAGTACAGCTACAACACTGGCATCTACCCGACAATTGTGAAAAACTGCCTGTAGTGTATTAACCTTTAAGGGGAGAACTACTTTTTACAGCTCCTGTATACTGTAGTACCGGCAGTGACCACACCTGTATATAAACCCTGAGTAGGGATCTGTATGTTTAGTTTTAGAGTAACCCTCATCCAGTAAAATACCTGTTGATTGTTCCTACAGTCTCGTGTCTAGTTATTGAAGGCCACACTACATCAAAAATACACGGATCTAACAGTGGCGACGAGGCAGATTCGAACCTACCTGCAACTCTGCAGTACCTCCCAGGGATTCGCTCCTGGAGAACAGTAGAAGAAAGTTGAGGCCAGAAGCACGGGCGTCGACCACGAGCAATCGCCCAGTCATCCAGCAGAGATTGAGCATCGCAGGGGAGGCTGTTGAGAGCTGGGCTTGGTTCTCCAGTCACGGTGGTCCAGCGAAACGGGCTGGCAACAGGTACGGTGCAGACCCTTCCCGGACAGCGGCGGCTAGAGCCGACCGACGGCACAGAAATGGCCGAGCAGCGTCGACGGGAGAAGAGAGAGGGTAGAGCGCACAGGGCGCAGCCGGTGTTCAGGACCGAACGGCGTCAACGGGAGAAGCGAGAGAGGCGCGAAAGAAAAAGCACAGAGCGCAGCCGGTGTTCAAGGGACGAGCAGCGTCAGCGGGGAAGAAAGGGAAACGCGCAGAGCGCAGCCGGTGTTCAAGGGCCGAGCAGCCGCAGCGGAGAAGAAGGGAGAGTGCGGGAAACGCCATTTTGAGCCGCAGCGGAGAAGAAGGGAGAGCGCGGGAAAACGCCATTTTCAGCCAGTCTAACCACACCCAGGGATGCCGAAGAGTGGCAGTATCACAGCGTTCGACAATGAAGTCGAAGATTGGACGACATATGTCGAACGTATAGAAGTGCACTGAGAGGCGAATGAAGTGCCAGATGAGAGGAAAACGCTGGTATTGTTGAATTCCATGGGTGCAAAAACGTATGGCTTACTGCGAAACCTAGTAACCCCAGAGAAGCCAGTGGACAAGGATTTTGGAAACCGTGTCAACCCTACAGAACCACTTAAACCCCACACTGCTGCTGATGGCAGAAAGATTTAAGTTTCACAAAAGAAACCAGCATAAAGATGAAAGTAATGCTGAGTATTTAACGGAACTGCGTAAGCTATCGAAACACTGCCAGTTTGGAGCGGCACTGGCAGATACCTTAATGGACAAGTTTGTGTGTGGGCTTCAAAGTGAAGGAACCCAGAAACAGCTTTTATCTGAAAAGGACCTTGCGCTGGAAAAGGCTTTCAGCATGGCAGTATCACACGAAGCAGCCGCATGGGGCGCTGCAGAGATACAACGGAGACCGCAAGAATATGGCACAAATGAAATGTTGTACGGAACAGTGAAGTGTTATCACTGCGGCAGAACAACACATAACCATAATGATTGCTGGTTCAAGGACAAAGTGTGCAGACAGTGTGGAAAAGTAGGACACATAGCAAGAGTCTGCAGGTCGGGAAAGAAAACCAGCAGCAAGAAATCTCCACAGGAGAAGTACAAGAAGGTACATAAGGTGACGGAGAGTAGTTCAGGCGAACAGAAGAGTGATCAAGACTCCGGAAGCAAGGAGCTGGGTTGTCTGAAACTACATAAGGTGATCCAAACGGAGGATCATCAAACTATCTGGGTCACGCTCAAGATAGCTGGAGTCCAAGTGAAAATGGAATTGGACACAGGATCAGCCCTAACAGTCATAAACCGAAGGGACTACAAGCAGCTATTCTCTCATATACCCTTGAGAGATACAGAGATTGTCTTGAAGACGTACACGGGGCAAAAAGTCTACCCCAAAGGAAAAATAAGGGTGAACATTGTATATAACGATAAGGAAACACCAAAAATGGACCTATATGTATTGCCAGATGGAGGACCACCACTACTAGGACGTGAATGGATCCGGAAGATACAGCTAGATTGGCATTCCATGCAAGCACTGACTGTAGATGCCAAAAAGGATGACGACGCCACACCGGGACGACTGTCAAAAATGCTAACTGACGTACAAGAAGTGTTCCAGGAGGGACTTGGAACACTAAAAGGCATAACAGCGACGATCAAAATAGAGGAAAATGCAAGCCCAAAGTTTTTTAAGGCCAGACCGGTGCCTTATGCGATCCGCCCAGCCGTCGAAGCAGAGCTGGAAGGTTTGGAACGTTCAGGAGTACTGTCCAAAGTGGACTGGAGTGAGTGGGCCACACCCATCATTCCTGTAATGAAGAGGTCGTTGAGTAATACGCCTGGGGAACCAAAGAAAGTTCACATCTGTGGGGACTTTAAGGTGACAGTGAACCCAGTCCTTCACACAGTACAATATCCGCTTCCGCGGATTGAAGATATTTTCGCCTCGCTATCTGGAGGGAAACACTTCACTAAGATTGATCGGGCCCAGGCGTACCTGCAAATGGAGGTAGAAGAAGCCTCGAAACAGTACCTCACGATCAACACTCATAAAGGTCTCTACCAATACAACCGGCTGGTGTTTGGGGTAGCATCAGCTCCGGCTATTTGGCAAAGGGCAATGGATCAAGTCCTGCAAGGGATTCCAGGGACCCAGTGTTATTTGGACGACATCCTGGTCACGGGTGAAAATGACAGTGCTCACCTTGCCAACCTAGAGCAGGTGCTCACTAGATTGAAGGAATATGGGCTCCGAGCTAATCGCCACAAATGCGAGTTTTTCCAGAAGCAGATCTCGTATTGTGGCCACGTTATTGATGAAGAGGGGTTACATAAGTCCCCTGAAAAGATTGAGGCAGTAGTCAAGGCTCCAGCACCGGAAAATGTGTCACAACTGAGGTCGTTCCTCGGGCTGGTGAACTACTACCATAAGTTCTTGCCGAATTTGTCGACAGTACTACACCCACTGAACACCCTACTGCAAACGGGGGTACCATGGCAGTGGAATGACGAATGTAAACGAGCTCCAGAAGTGCAAAGAATTGATCACATCAAAAGAGGTGTTGGCTCATTTCAACCCAGCACTACCAATTCGGTTGGCGTGTGATGCATCACCCTATGGCGTTGGAGCGGTGCTGTCGCACAAGTTCCCGGACGGCTCGGAGAGGCCGGTAGCCTTTGCGTCTCGGTCACTAACCTCAGCCGAGCGTAACTACGCCCAGATTGATAGGGAGGCCCTCAGCCTAGTGTGAGGAGTGAAAAAGTTCAACCACTATCTGCATGGGCAGAAGTTCACCTTGCTGACGGACCACCAACCACTTGTCTCCATCTTTAATCCAAAGAAGGGCGTGCCGGTGATTGCGCAACGGCTACAAAGATGATTGCGCAACGGCTACAAAGATGGTTGCTTTTTCTAGGGGCGAACCAATATGAAATAGAGTATAAGGGCACGAAACAGCATGGAAACGCTGATGGGCTATCACGCCTGCCACTGCCTACTGTGGAGGAAGCACCAGCAGTGGACCCTGTCGAAATATTTCATTCGACTATAATTGAACGCTTGCCAGTAACTAACGCTGATATAGAGAAGGAGACCTGAAATGACCCGACACTGTCTCGGGTATATGACTTGACGGTGAAGGGATGGCCAACACATGGCGACTCACTGTTGCCAGCATTCTCATCCAGAAGAGAACAGCTGTCAGTATGCCAGGGGACCTTGATGTGTGGATCCCGAGTGGTAATTCCACCCAAGTTAAGGGAGAGAGTGCTCAGTGAGCTTCATGAAGGCCATCTGGGAGGGGTAAAAATGAAAAGCCTTGCTAGGGCTTGTGTGGTGGCCGGGGATCGATCAGCAAATCGAGGACCTGACAAAGAGCTGCTCAGGATGCCAGAAGGTCCAAAATGCACCACCACATGCCCCTCTACACCCATGGGAGTGGCCCTCATCTCCATGGCAACGGGTGCATATTGATTTTGCTGGTCCATTCATGGACTCAATGTTCTTAATAGCCGTGGATGCGCACTCGAAATGGCCTGAGGTGATCAAAATGTCGTCCACCACCACGGAGAAAACTATTATGGTTCACATCAATGAGAAGCCGACAAGGAGCTTCAATGTAGGGCAACCAGTCTTGGCCCGCGACTACCGAACAGAGAAATGGCAACCAGGAACGACATGCACACGGCAGGGGCCACTAATGTACACAGTGGATGTTGGGGAGAACATTGTGAGACGCCATGTCGACCAGATCCTAGAGTCACAGGAACGAGTCAACCCCATGTCTCGTGCACCTGGTGATGAACCCGACATGCAGGTAGCATCTACCCCAGAAACAGTAGCATCGGAAGCTGATGAACCAACTGACGACAGGGGGCCTCCGCACCAAGAACAAGACACTCGGGAAAGGCGCTATCCAGAAAGGATCAGGAAGCCGCCCCAAAGACTGAATTTATAAATGGACTATTTTCAGTTAATGTTGCATGTTAAAAGTGTTAATTGTTAAATGAATGTTATGGTACTGTCAATCTAAAAGGGGAGGAATTGTAGTGTATGTACCTTTTTTTAAAGGAGAGAACTACTTTTTACAGCTCCTGTATACTGTAGTACCGGCAGTGACCACACCTGTATATAAACCCTGAGTAGGGATCTGTATATTTAGTTTTAGAGTAACCCTCATCCAGTAAAATACCTGTTGATTGTTCCTGTAGTCTCGTGTCTAGATATTGAAGGACACACTACATCAAAAATACACGGATCTAACACTGCCCAAGTACGTCCTGTCCACAAAAAGCAGGACAAATCCAATCTGGCCAATTCCCGACCCATCAGTCTACTCTCGATCATCAGCAAAGTGATGGAAGGTGTCGTTGACAGCGCTATCAAGCGGCACTTACTAATAACCTGCTCCGCTCCAGACCTCATTACAGCCTTATTCCAAACATGGACAAAAGAGCTGAATTCCAGAGGTGAGGTGAGAGTGACTGCCCTTGACATCAAGGCAGCATTTGACCGAGTGTGACGTCAAGAAGCCGTAGTAAAATTTAAGGAGTCGGGGGTGGGGTGGGGGCGGGGGGAAGCTCCCCACTGGCTGGAGTCATACCTAGCACAAAGGAAGATGGTTGTGGTTGTTGGAGGCCAATCATCTTAGCCCCAGGACATTGATGCAGGAGATCCTCAGAGCAGAGTCCTCGGCCCAGCTATCTTCAGCTGCTTCATCAATGATCTTCCCTCCTAACGTTAGAAGTGGGGATGTTTGCTGAGATTGCACAGTGTTCAGTTCCATTCGCAAATCCTCAGATAATGAAGCAGTCCATGCCAACATGCAGCAAGACCTGGATGACATTCAGGCTTTGGCTGATGTGTGGCAAGTAACATTCGTGCCACACAAGTGCCAGGCAATGACTATCTCCAACAAGCGAGAGTCTAACCACCTCCCCTTGACATTCAACGGCATTACCATTGACAAATCACTTACCATCCGCATCCTGGGGGTTTACCATTGACCAGAAACTTAACTGGACCAGCCACTTAAATACTGTGGATACAAGAGCAGGTCAGAGGTTGGGTATTCTGCGGCGGGTGTCTCGCCTCCTGATTCCCCAAAGTCTTTCCACATCTCCAAGGCACAAGTCAGAAGTGTGATGGAATACACTCTGCTTGCCTGGATGAGTGCAGCCCCAACAACACTCAAGAAGCTCAACACCATTCAGTACAAAGCAACCTGCTTTATTGGCACCCCATCCACCACCTTAAACATTCACTCCCTCGACCACCAGTGCACCGTGGCTACCGTGTGTACCATCTGCAAGATGCACTGCAGCAACTCGCCAAGGCTTCTTTGACAACACCTCCCTAACCCACGCCTCTACCACCTAGCAGGACAAGGGCAGCAGGCACATCGGAACACCACCACCTCCAAGTCACACCATCCTGACTTGGAAATATATCGCTGTTCCTGCATCGTCACTAGGTCAAACTCCTGGAACTCCCTCCCTAACAACACTGAGGGAGTAGCTTCACCACACGAACTGCAGCGGTTCAAGAAGGTGACTCACCACCACCTTCTCCAGGGCAATTAGGGAAGGACAATAAATGCTGGCTTTGCCAGCGACGTGCGCATCCTAGGAACAAACTTTTAAAAAGCTATTTTTGGGGGGCCTATAAACTACCCCCACCAGTGATTTCTGCCCCTTGTTATTCTTATCTCCACCCATACTGATTCTACTTCCTGATCTCCCGAGCCAAGATCCTTTCTCACTACTGTCCTTATGTTATCCTTTATTGTCAGGACTACCCCCTGCCCCATACCTTTTCCATTCTGCCTGTTTTCGAAATGTCAAGTACCCTGGAATATTTAGTTCTCAACCTTGGTCACCTTGCAGTCGCGTCTCTAATGGCTATTAGATCAAAGCCATTTATCTCTTTGTGCCACAAATTCATCTATCTTGTTATGAATGCTTCGTGCATTCAAATGAAGAGCCTTTAATTTAAATTTTTTACCATTATTCCCTGCTTTCACCTTATTTGCTGATGCACTATTACTGTTAAACTCTGTCCCTTCCTGTCACACTCTGCTTATTTTTACCCAAATCGTTACACTGCTCCATTGCTTTGACTTTTTTCTCTTTTAGATTTCTAAATTTCCCCTCCCCTGACTCCCCTCTCTTTCCCCCCCACCCCCTTTTTAGTTTAAAGCCCTATCTACAGCCCTGGTTATTTGATTCAACAGGACACTGGTCCCAGCCCAGTTTAAGTGGAGCCCATCCCAACGGAACAGCTCCCTTAATCTTGGCACTAAATCTAATGGGAGGTGGTGAAACTGGTTACTTTTTTCTCTGGCTTGCATCTGAGTTGCATTTCCTATCCCCTTTTGATGGCTTTTTCTCAATTGTCAATACTGAGTGATAGTTACATTTCTAGTCTGGCTTCTTGTCTGTTTTTAAACAAAGCAAAAATCACTAATAAGTAAACACAATTAACGATACTCATTTTGATTTCTGCCTAATCTGACTTGAGTACCAGGTCAAACTTTGATGTAGACTTGTGGAGGCAATTATGGTAGATGGATGGATGTATTCTAGTTCTGGAGATTTGTTTCACTCCCATTCTTCCCTTCTCCTATACTGTTCTCACGGGTGAGTGTCACCTTGGCTCAGTGGTATTGCTCAGGGGTCTGAGTCAAAAATTGTGGGTTCAAAACCCACTCTAGGGATTTGATCTAGGCTGACACTTCAGTACATTACTGAGGGAGTGTTGCAGTGTCAGAAGTGCCATTTTTCAGATGAGATGTTAAACCAAGGCTCCATCTGCTTTCTCGGGTGCACCTATAAAAGATCCCATGGCACTGTTTGAAAAAGAGCAGCAGAGTTTTCCTACTTTCCTGGCCAACATTTATCTCTCCACTGACAATTTAAAAACAGATTATCTTGTTATTTATTGATCTCATTGCTGTTTGTGGGACCTTGCTATTAGCTGCAGTGTTTTGTCCATTACATCAGTTTGAAAGTTCTTCATTGGCTGTGAAGAACTTTGGGAAGTCCTGAGGCCATGAAAGGCATTATGCAAATGTAAGTTCATAGTAGTTGAGCCTTCCATAGGATTCATTGTGTGTTTACTAGAAACAGTGTTGAGACACTAAATGCAGGAGTAGGTGGGGGGGGTGGAGAGAAGAAACTTGGGCAAATAATGTGCAATATGTGCTCTATCTTTTCACTTTGACTGTGGGTTACTTAAGAGACAGCTGTAAAGATATTTTAAACCTGCAGTGTAAGATGATACTGTGCTGTAGCTGATAAACTGTCAAGTATGGAAACACAGATGGGAACCAATAGAGGGGAATGCTGTTGAGTATTAGGCCAAAGAAATCTTTATTTAACTTTTTCTTCTCTTTCACTTCCCCCACAGTTTATTGTTCACAGCTACAGTTCATAATTTTTCTCCTTGGATTTTTTTTTGTAAATACAGCATTTATCTTGCACAGTATATGAATGCATTATTTAGTGCACAGAGGCCTTCCTGGTCTCGTGTCTGAACTTTCTTTTAACAGGACTCTCCAGTTTAGGTATGTTGCACAACTTGCCCTAACGTGACTAGTCTAATTGGGATAGGGAATTTGACCTTTTTAAGTTTGTATTAAATTAGAGCGGTGAAGGTGTTGTGTTGCATTGAATGTATTGCAAAATGTTGTAATATAAGCCTGTGCCTTGTGTTTTGCAGCATTTAATTCCTATTCTATTCCTTGCTGTCATTTTTGGACTTCTTTACTTGCCTTCCTATGGACTTTCTCCGTCCTCTACTAATTAGCTTGTCAAAGGTAGCCTACCACTTTTTTCTGTTGCTTCTTTGCTCCCCTGGCTTTAAAAATAAGTTTGTATTCTCTTAGTCAGAATCATTTGTTTAGTTTGACTGGTCTTGTGTCTATCTGCCAGCACAGTATTACCACTAATAAGGCTACATGACATGTGCATCCTTTAATATCAAGGTGTTGCTGATTTAAAGCAGGATGGGCTTGATGTTGGAAGACTAGGGTCCTTTTATGGCCTCCTTCACGGAGTTAAAGATTTTGGTTTTCTTTTAAAAGAAAAGTAAGACTTGCAATTGATTTTTGAGACCGTTCACATGGATTACTTTTTGAAGTACAGTGACTTATGTAGGCAAATATATAAACCAGTTTGTTCATTGTTAAGATCCCACAAACAGCAGTGAAATTAATGGCCAGTTAATTTTTTTTATATAAAAAAAATCCTCACCCCCTCTGTATGGTAGCCTATTCGTTATGGTACTGGCCTAGCAACCCATAGGTTGAGTTCAAAGCCCACCATGGCTGCTGGATTTTCATAAAAACCCAATCTGTTCACAGATTTCCTTCCCTGAAGCATATTAGTCATTCCTACCCAGTATGGCCTACATGCAACCCTAATCTCACATAATGGGGTTAGTTCTTGGTGCCTTCAGGGCAACTGGGAGTAGGCAACAAATGCTGGCTTGCTAGTGTCACCACATCCCAAAAATTAAAAAAAAAAAAGCTGCTGCCCTGTCTACAACCTCCCTTCCCTTGAATGTGTTCTCGCTTTCCAGCTCCATGCTTTTCTCTCCCACAATTTGTTTTTTGCCTCTCCTCCTGCAATACTGGAACGGCCTAACTAAAGTCACAAAGTGCCTGACCATCCTGGTTCTTCTCAACATTCAACAAACACGACCATACCATTATCCTCTACCGTTTCTCTATTGTCCAGCTCTGTGTATGTAACAGTAGCCAGAGCATCTCTAGCAATGGCTACTTTTACCATTGCACTGTCGCCTCTTGAGTCACCCAATGATCCATCCTTGCGCCCCTCATCTTCCTCATCTACATGCAGCCCCATGGTGACATCATCCACATTCATGGGAATCGGCTTCCACATGCAGGTGGATGACAACCAGCTATACCTCTTTGCAACCTCCCTAGACCCCGCTTTTGCATCTCTGCTGTCAGACTGCTTATCTGACATTGTCTTGCATGAGCCTAACGTCATTGTCTTTCGCCCCTGCGACAAACTCTGTACCCTTGCCTCTGACTCCCTCCAGGCTACTGTCTGATCCAGTTACATTTGCAACCTCGGCACCCTGTTTGACCCATCACAAAGACCACCTACTTCCACCTTTGTAACATCATGTGCCTCTTCCCCTACCTCACCTCCTCTGCCACTGAAACCCTCATAGATGCATTCTTTACCGTTCAGATTTGATTGCTCTAGTTTTCTTTACCAACTTCCCATCCTCCACCCTGTATAAAGTTCAACTCCTCAAACTCTGCTGCTTGTACCCTGTCCCTTGCCACGTCCCACTCGTGCATCACCCCTGTCCTTGGTGACCTGCATTGGTTCCCGGTTCACACAAATCTCATTGAGAATTTTTGTCCTTGTCTTTAAATCCATCCATCACCTTGCTCCTCCCTATCTTTCTAACCTCCTGCAACCATACAACACCATCTCCCCTCTTCCCGCCCCTAAAAAAAAACTCCTCTGAAGTCAGCCTCTTTGTACATCCGCTCTTTTCGGCCCACCATTAATAAGCATTCCTTAAATCCCATTCTCTGGAATTCCTCTGCAAAGTTCCCCAGGCGCTCTACTTTCCTCTTTTAATTGTGGAAAGGATAAACATGCAGAAAAATTGGCACTGTAACAAATCCATTCAGCAGTCACATTGGAAACGCACAATGATTAGAATGTCTCGATTTCCAATATGAACTTTTTTTTCCCCTCCAGGGTTGGAGATGTGTGACCCACCACACCGACTGATGATCACAATGATTGCTGGGTCTTTTACAGTGGCTGGTGAGATGTTGCTGCCAGGTTTAGCTGTGTTGTGCAAAGACTGGAGAATTTTGCAGGGTGTTGTCACTGCCCCTTTCCTATTACTACTCCTCTATTGGTGGTGAGTGTTTCTACAGTAAGTTCATCATTTGACTGAGTTAGAAAAGTGTCTTTGTATCAACCTACCAAATGCCGAATCTCTCTTCTATTGCAGATTGTAAAACCGGTAGTAATGTCAAATAAATAACCTTTTTTATGAGTGTTTTTGCATATTAAAGGCACAAATAGAGTGGATAGCTTTTACAAGTACAAAAAATATTTTTTTGTTTTAGAAACATGAAGGGAGTGATTTTAAAGGTATCTTTTCATCTTCTAGTTAAGATAATTCTTCCTAATTGCTGAGTTTCTCGTTATGTTTAAAAACTTCTAATAGATAACACCATTATTAGTTCTAGATTTCTATTCTGTAATGGAGTCATACATTCAACAACAACTTTCACTTATATAATGCCTTTAATGTAGAAAAACATCTCCTGATGCTTCAGAGGCCTAATCAACAAAACCGATGCAAAGACAAAGTAAGAGATGTAAACGGCATAGTCAAGTAAGAGGATTTAAGGAGGGTCTTAAAGGGAGAGGTGGATGGGTTTAGGAAGGGGAATTCCAGAATGTGGGGCCTAGACAGTTGGAAGTATGGTAGATTTAGACATTAACACCAGTTGCTATGAGGGAAGGCTCATTTGGATGACAATTTCACATTGCAAATGCACTTTGTGTTAACACAGTCCCATTTTAATGTGATTTGCTTATGCTGCAGTGCATTTTGTTTCTCTGATTTCACTTCGGTGCTATGGGTTTGCTTTAAATTAGAGCTGTGCCTCTGAATGCACTGAGAAATTATTGGATTATTTAACATTTTTAGCATTGGAAAGAGACTTCCATACTGTAGTTATTTATGGTGATAAACTTCCGTTTTTTTTTTAATGATGGCAAGTTTATGTTCCTGAGCAATATCCTGAAAACTGGTCAAATCAACCTAGAGTACAACTTCTCCCTATCCTTTTCTTTGCCTCTTCAACCAGAAAGTGAAGTCACTTTTTATCTGTTTACTGTACTGCTAGGTATTTTAAAAAGCAGCTAGAAACCACCTCCAATTTGGTACACTGAGAGGAAGAACACAAGCATTTTGAAATGTGCTGCTAATTAAAATTATTTAAGTGCTGGTGAGGATAGAAACATAGAAGATAGGAGCAGGAGTCGGCCATTCGGCCCCTCGAGCCTGCTCTGCCATTCAATGAGATCATGGCTGATCATCCAATTTCAGTACCCTGTCCCTGCCTTCTCCCCATATCCCTTGATCCCTTTAGCCTTAAGAAATATATCTAACTCCTTCTTGAATGGCCTAGAAATTCGGGTCAGGGGCTTCCTGCACTTAACTACCGCACCGGCTGTTGAGCTGTGGGCCCCCGTGGGATTCCGATCCTGGGCCTCCTCCAACTGCCGGCGCGCAGTGCTTGTGTATCCCAGGGGCACAGTTAGTTCGATGCGTCCCCTGGGATTACGTGGGCCATGGAGAGCCAATGGTAGCAGGGAATGCTTCATTCATAAGTTTGACACCTGTCAAACCTATAAATACTATAAACCCCAAAACATCACTAAATCTTCAAAAAATTTTTAAAATCACATTTTAAAAATAAACTACATGAAATAATTATTTTAAACAATAATTTAAATTTTTGAAAAAAATAATTTCCTAACGGGGCTAAAAATAAACTTACCTTTTTAAAGTATTTAAAAATAATAAACCTGTGGAAAAAATGTTTTAATTTTAATTAATGCACCACTTACCTTGTAAAAAGCAGGCCTTGTGACTGCTTTTTACATGTCTAACTTCTGGAGACTTACCTTCCCGGGAAAACCTGCAAAAAAAAACGTAAGTTCGATGTGCACGCGCTGCCTCTCCTGCGCACGCATTCCACCTCTTAACCCCTTCTTTCAGGGGAATGGAAGTGCCAGTTTCCCGCGCATGCACAAAACCGGCACTTCCATTGGGCTTACGGGTGAGTACCTCTTCGACCTTCCTACTCCTGCCGCTGTCCCAGGCTTGACCCCCTCTTAGATAAGCCTACAGCTTCCCTCTCTGCCTCTCTTGGCATCCTACGAAGGGCCCATTGAGGCACTCATCACTGCTTCCTTACAAGTAGTAATCCCAACTGTCCCATCCTACTGCCTCGTCGACCTTCCCGCCCAGCGCGTCCACTGGCTAATCTTGCCAATCTCCTCCCCATTCAACTCTCTTTCTCCCCCCCCCCCCCCCCCCCCCACCACCACCCCCAGTGCAGATCCTGTGGATGCTGGCAGTGGGTCAGCCATCACCGACCCTCTCCGCATCTCCCTCCAGAATGTCCGTTCACTTGCGAACAAGACCCTTGCCATCGTGAGCTTATCATGGATGATTGCATCAGCATAATGTCCCTGATGGAAACTTGGTTGAGGGGTGATGACACCTTGCCCTATACCTTCCACCACTTGGCCCGCCATGGTGCCGGTGTGGCTCTCATCACCAAATCACACCTTATTCCACCCCTCTCGCCTCTCATTTTAAAATTCTCGTTCTCTACCGCCCACCCAAGTACCATTAAAAAATGTTATGACCGAGATATCTTCACTGCTTTCCTCCCTCAGCCTCCGCACTGAATGACTTCTCATCCTTGGTGATTTCAACCTCCATCTCAATTCATCATGCTGTCTCTCCTCTGAGCCTCCTATCCTCCCTTAATCTTCTCCTCCATGTAAACTCCCCAACCCATATTCACGGCCATCCCCTCAACCATGCCTTTTTTTTTGTGGCCTCATTACTCGCATCGTGCCAATTGCAGATAAGGCCATCTCTGAGCACTTCCTCGTATCGCCCTCCACCCACAACTCCTTCCCCACCCCCCCAGCCCCTGGAAAAAAACTTTCTCCCAACTCTCTCGCTGCATTTATGACATCCCAACTGTCCAGCCTTTGGCCCTCTATTCACCACAACATTTCTGTAGCTACCGATCTGTTCAACCACACCCTCACCACCACCTTTGATGCCCTATTCCCTATTAAAACAATTTCTCTCATCCTGGCCATTTCCCCAGGTATGGCCCTCATTTTTGCTCCCTTAAGTCGAAGGGATGCAGGATATGGCGGACAACTGGTTTAGCCATTCTCTGCCAGATCTGGCTGGTCCACATACAGTGTTATCGGGTCCTGCCCTCGTCTGCCAAAATTGCTCACTATTCCAGAATCATTCTGGAATGCAAAGATAAACCCCGACTTCTATTCTCTACTGCTAACCCTCTTAAACCCCTGTCTCCTCCACCCTCATCTCTGACAAGTGTGAGGAGCTCATCGACTTCTTGTCTCTAAGATTGAGACCATCTATTCAGCTGCCTCTGACATTTCCCTTCCTTCCGCTAGCCCACCGGGCCAAACTTCCTCTAAGGTTTCCCCCCTGAACTCGCATCTTTCTCCAGTTTCTCTCAGATCTCCCCTCATGACCTCTCTGCGCTCATCTTGTCCATGAGACCCACCTCCTGCTCCCTCGACCCTATTCCCACCAAACTGCTGACCATCCAACTTCTTTTTCTGGCTCTCATGTTAGCTGACATTGTTAACGGTTCTCGCTCCTCAGGTACTGTCCCCCTCGCCCTCAAATCTGCCGTCATCACCCCCTCAAAAAAAAAAAAAAAAAAAAACAACCCTTGACCTCTCCGTCCTTGCAAACTACAACCCCATCTCCAACCTCCCTTTCTTCTCAAGTCCTTCAACGTGTTGCCGATTCCCAAATCCGTGCCCATCTTTCCCGGAACTCCATGTTTGAATCCCTCTAATCAGGTTTCCGCCCCTGCCACAGTACCGAAATGGCTCTCATCAAAGTCACAAATGATATTCTTTGTGACACTGACAAAGGTAAACTATCCCTCCTTGTCCTTCTTGACTTGTCTGCAGCCTTTGACATGGTTGATCACTCCATTCTTCTCCAACCTCTCTTCACTGTCATCCAGCTGGGTGGGACTGCACCCACCTGGTTCCATTCTTCTCTATCTAATCATAGCCAGAGAATCACCTGCAACGGCGTCTCTTACTGCTCCCGCATCGTTACCTCTGGTGTTCCCCAAGGATCTATCCTTGGTTCCCCTCCTATTTCTCATCTACGTGCTGCCCCTTGGTGACATCATCAGAAAACACAGTCAGTTTCCACATGTACGCTGATGACACCCAGCTCCACCTCGCCACCACTTCTCTCGACCCCTCCACGGTCTCTAATTTGTCAGACTGATTGTCCAACATCCAGTTCTGGATGAGCAGAAATGTTCTCCAATTAAATATTGGGAAGACCGAAGCCATTGTTTTCGGTCCCCGCCACAAACTTCGTTCCCTAGCCACTGACTCCATCCCTCTCCCTAACATCTGTCTGAGGCTGAACCACACTGTTTGCAACCTTGGTGTCATATTTGACCCCGAAATGAGCTTCCAACCACATATCCACGGCCTAACTAAGACCGCCTAGTTCCACCTCCGTAACATCGCCTGTCTCCGCCCTTGCCTCCGCTCATCTGTTGCTGAAACCCTCATCCATGCCTTTGTTACCTCTAGACTTGACAATTCCAATGCACTCCTGGCTGGCCTCCCACATTCCACCCTACATAAACTTGACGTTATCCAGAACTCCACTGCCTGTGTCCTAACTCTCCGAGTCCCGTTCACCCATCACCCCTGTGCTCGATGACCTAGATTGGCTCCTGGTTAAGCAACGCCACGATTTCAAAATTCTCCTCCTTGTTTTCAAATCCCTCCATGGCCTCCTCTCCCTCTCCCTATCTCCATAATCTCATCCAGCCCCACAACCCCCCCGAGATATCTGCGCTCCTCTAATTCTACCCTCTTGAGCATCCCTGATTATAATCGCTCAACAATTGGTGACCGTGCCTTCTGTTGCCTATGCCCGAAGCTCTGGAATTTCCTGCCTAAGCTGCTTCGCCTTGCTACACCTCTCCTCCTTTAAGACATTCCTTAAAACCTACCTCTTTGACCAAGCTTTTGGTCACCTGCCCTAGTTTATCCTTATGTGGCTTGGTGTCAAATTTTTTGTCTTCTAATACGCCTGTGAACGCCATGAGATGTTTTACTATGTTAAAGGCGCGATATAAATACAAGTTGTTGTAGGGACACAGTTCAGGAGATTTTGCTTGGTCTTAATGGCAAGTCTGCTATCTTCAAATTGTTCAACTCTACCATAGACTGCTAGTCTCTAGTCTCTTCTCTCAGTTGTTCTCAAACTATTGTTTGTTTGAAGGACCCCTTTTCAAATGGATAAGTAATCACTGACCACCCACCCCCTGCCATCGAAATGATTATTGCCACCTTGGTCCTGTACCAGGATCTTCTGGCCATGAATTGCAATATAGCTATGGTGACATTTACAAAGTAGGAATCCTTCAAGTATGAAATAACTAATGATAGTTATTTCAAAGCATTGATTTTATTTTAAATTACAAATGCATTGGTTATTCAGTGTGTTCAAGTGCTACCCAGGTTACGATGTCAGATTTGCTCCTTGGCCAGCCCTTGACCATGGACAGACAGATCTAATGTAATGTATGTCTGACTCTTTGTTTTGGCCGAATCCCGACGCTGCTGTAGCTGGCTGGTAGTCAGGAGAGGATCTTTGTTTGCAGATGGTCGGTTCCTCTCCGAACAGTTGGCCGCACGCTTTTCCGCCTCCGACCCCTGGTGCTGACGGTGGCATTGCGGCTGCTGCTGGCCTGCAGTCTTTTCCCCTCCCTCCTTGTCCTTTTTTATTTCTGGCATCACGCGTTTATTAAACCACAAGTACAAGTCAAACAACTCAATGGTAGCTTTTCACTATTTATGCAGGCAGCCTGTTCAACCTGTTCTCTGTGTGACTTGTAGTGGAAGATTCTCGCATGTAGTCACGTAATAATAATTCAACTTTATTGTCATTGTACAATGCACAAGTACAACTTTATTGTCATTGTACAATGCACAAGTACATGAACAACAAAATGTGATCTTGCAAGCTCCCATGAGTCCAGTACAAATAACATTAACATTAAACGTAAATAGCACCGTCCTGGGAGAAGCAAAGCCACTGCGTCTGTGCGCGCCGCCATTCCATTTCCACCATTCCTCCTGTCCGACAATCTTCAGCCCAACGCCCGGGCCTGCTCACCAGCCGCCCCTCCCGGGGCTCCTTCCATGACCTTCTCACCAACCGCCCCTCCTCGGGGCTCCTTCCGTGACCTTCTGCACCTGGTCTTCCCTGATGGTTACCCCTCCAGGTACTAACCAGGCCTGGCTCTGCTTAGCTTCCAAGCCTTGCCAGTGACCCTGTCCCTAGTCCCAGGAACAGTCTTGGGTGAATGCACGGAAGTGCAATCAGCCCAGGCTTCTAAACTCTGCAGACTCTACAGTGATCCACAACCTTAACTGTCACACTGGACACCGGTTGCCAAGCATCCTATGGCCCACCCATCTCCCAGGTTTGGAGGGAGAGGTTCGGCTGCAGGAAGCATGCACATCTCTTACTGTGGTGAGGCTCTGGGGGCAGCATTTGCCACCAGTGTCTCACCTGTCCTGGGCCACAGCCATGCCCAGATGCCCATCAAGCATGAACATTGTCTCTCTGTGGCAGGGCATGTGCAGATTAATATCCCCGCAGCACTTGCAACTCCTTCTCGCTCTGTCAGCTGAGCGGAGACACAGATGGACGTAGGGGGGTTTGCTCTGCTCCCAAGATGAGCTGTTCAGTCAGTGAGCAGGTGCAGCCAAGAACTAGTGCCGAGCTGTCCCCCGCACCCCTCCACTGGGGTACACCAGGCGCTGAGCTGTCTCCTCGCACCCCTCCACTGGGGTACACCAGGTGCAGCGCTGCCCCCTCGTACCCCTCCACTGGGGCACACCAGGCGCCGAGCTGCCCCTCGCACCACTTCACTGGGGCGCACTTGAGCCCCCAACATGGCAAAAACCACAACTTCACGCTCAAACAATTGGAGCCCAATGTACCAGAAGGAATGACTCAGACACGCGGTGATAGAAGATACCTGTGACATGCGTGGTTTGCAATTTGCAGTTCATTAGTAACATGGCTCTGAGAAAACTCATCGAGCTGCCCCCGCCCCCAATGACTGATCCAGCAGATTTTAGTTCAGATTTCCCCGACCAGCTGACCGTGTTCGCAGACTGGATGTTCAGTGTATCGGGCTGTCTGGCCCAGAGGTGAACACTGAGGACTAACTCGAGTCTCCTTGGCAATGGGCTGCAGACACCGTGTCTGTTCACGGTGTCAAATCCCTCCCTCAAAGTACATCATTCCCTTAATCCCCACCAGCAGTTCCTGCTTGGGGCATCTGATTCATTATATTCTCTATGGAATTGGCGGTGGAAACATTCCACGAGACGTTCCCGTATCTGTTTTTTCAAGTTATAGTTTCTCTGTTTCAAATACCACTGGAAGGACCAGGATCATGAAGGACATGGTTCCCACCCACAGAGCTGATCGAATGAAACTGTAGAATTTTAAAAAAATTTGTTTTTATGGAATGTGGACGTCGCTGGCATTTGCCCATCCCTAATTGCCCTTGAGAAGGTGGTGGTGAGCCGCCTTCTTGAACCGCTGCAGTCCGTGTGGTGAAGGTACTCCCACAGTGCTGTTAGGTAGAGAGTTCCAGGGCTTTGACCCAGTGACAATGAAGGATCGATGATATACTTCTAAGTCAGGATGGTGTGTGACTTGGCGGGGAACTTGGAGGTGGTGCTGTTCCCATGCGCCTGCTGCCCTTGTCCTAGATGGAAGAGGTCGCAGGTTTGGGAGGTGCTGCCGAAGAAGCCTTAGCGAGTTGCTGCAGTGCATCTTGTAGTTGAAACTGAGAAACTAGAACAAACCGATACTGGAATGTCTCGTGTTGCTTTCTTGGCCAGTGTCACTGAGCAGTCTGCGGTGAACCTGAAAGCTTTTCGCTTGCCCTCGGGGTACATCTTGGTCAAACCCCATAGTCTTTCTGTGAGATATTCATTGAGCTCATCATCCTTGGCCTCGATCCGCCACTCCAGATTCTGCTCCTCTGTCATCGCCCGCCACTGCCTGGGGTTTTTGTCGCAGACCCCATGGAAAGTCTACGGACACCAATTTGCAAACCACTGCATTCCATCCTGCAAAAAAATTGTCTGCTTAAAAAGTGTTGCTGATTGTTTCTTTAACTAAGATGTTTTAAGAGCATTTTTGGTGCCATAGCGCATGAATTCAAGGAGGTGAAATTTGTATGCTACAGTAAGGAGCTCAAATAGAATCATCTATCATTGTGCTATATGCAGGATGGTTGCATTCACAGAATGAAGACTGTACAAGGTAGATAATCTAATTTTACTTTCAGTGTGGTCTTATTTGAATATTTATCTTCCTGCACCCCTTTCCCACTGTTCCTATATGATTTGTAGAATGTCACCATAACTTGCACTGCAAGGTCCATTTATTTTTTTATTTTTTATTTTTTTAAAGTGTGATGTGCTGAGGGGAAACTGAAGGATTTTAAGAGTATGGATTGTGGGAACATCACATGACTTCTCCATTTTCTCCCCTCCCCCCTTCATTCCCAGAGTTGGTAGTTAAAAATTCCTTTAAAAAAAAAGTAAGGTGGAGGTATAATTCCTGATTTTTCTGGTCTTGGCTTGCCTGTGTAGTGGGCCAAACTTGTGGTATGATTGTTGCTTCATGTCCTGGAATATAACTGAAAATATTGGCTTGGCTGGGATTTTCTGCTTCTGCCTCTCCAGATTTTCCATGCATGCAAATGAATGGATGGAAAATGCTGCAATTATCTTTCTAGTGGAAAAAATGTATGCTTAGTTTGCCATAGGATTAACTTAATTATGTGATTCTTTGACCCATTGAGAAATTGTGTTCCAAAATTAGCATAAAAATTCAAGCAAACTGCTCCCTCCTACCTTTAAAAAAAAAATGTCTGCATTACTTAAAGCCTGCTGGAAACCTATTATATTGAGTCTTCCCGATAGCTTCAACATTGCTAGACTGAACCGACACCTGAGTAGGAATTTACACCTTTCCTTGATTTGGATGCAAAGTGTTGGCTAGTTGAGAACTTTTTAGTTGTGTATTTGAATCAGAATTATGAAGAATGTTTAATTTCCTGGTAGCTGCTGATGACCAATTTATTGGATTAATCATCTGATGTGTTTTTTCTGGCTGGTGGTACTAATGTGACCAGCCTCTAGCAGGGTTAGGTATAATTATCTTAAATAAGGGACTTAAATCCCTCCTCTTTTGGCCACAGTCACTTTGCCAATCTACTCAAAGGCATGAGAGTGCCTAAGGACAATTTCATTCTCCACCTTAAATCCCCATCCCACCCCATTCCAAAAGTGATAAGGAGCTTGACCTCTGCTCAGTGCAAACTCACTACAGAAATAGGTATCTTCAATGGATTTCTTCTATACTCTTTCTTTTGGGGGAAGAAATATTGTTTTCTCCTTCAATGAGATAAACAACATTTTGAGTAGACTAACTTCCTACTTATGAAACTAAAAATCTCTTTGAACAATTTACAGCATTCCAGCTATATTCCCAGAGTCTCCACGCTGGCTCCTTGCAACCAGACAGATTGAGAAGTGTAAGCAAATACTGCGAAGTATAGCAGCTGGTAATGGTGTCGATGTGGATGATGAATTATACACCCCGTGCAATGTGTTTAATGGTATGTGACACACCGTGAATAAGTAACTGAAAACCGATTGCGTTCGCCAGTGTGTTTAACATATAGTACAGAACAATGTTTCCTACATTACAACAGTGACTACAATTCAAAATTACTTCATTAGCTGTAAAGTGCTTTGAGACACCTGGTGGTCATGAAAGGCACTATATAAATGCAAGTCTTTTTTTAAGAAATGGTCAACTAGTCCATCAAGCCTGCTCCTTCCCTAAAATGCATTTCACTTTCCCAAATAATCCCATGTGGCAAAGTTCTGCAAAAATAAGTTTATCAAGCAGCCCCCCACCATCCTCACATTTCCCCCATTAAAACCTGGACTAATGCCATCCACAGACAGGTTTTTGGTTGCACCCCTTCTCCTCCAAGCACAGAAACAGTTATGCCCATGTAATGCTTGATTCTCAGTTTATTCCTGTAACCTGCAACTCTGTTCTCAACCAACTATTTATCTGAAACAAAAACAGAAGCTGCTGGAAATGCAGCAAATCTGTCAGCATCTGTGGAGAGACAAAGATAGGTTAATGTTTTGAATGGTATCCTTCCACGGAACTGAAGAAAAGATGAAAAAGCATTTAATAGAATTTCATGAGGTTCAGAAACTGCACTCAAAGTAATGCCTTGTTGTAAAGTGTTTTGGAAAGTTTGAAAGAAAAAGAAAAGAAAGACTTGCATTTCTATAGCGCCTTTCATGACCACTGGATGTCCCAAAGCGCTTTATAGCCCATGAAGTACTTTGAGTGTAGTCACCGTTGTAATTTAGGAAACGCGGCAGCCAATTTGCGCACAGCAAGGTCCCACAAACAGCAATGTGATCATGACCAGATAATCTGTTTTAGTGATGTCTATTGAGGGATAAATATTGGCCAGGACACCGGGGATAACTTCCCTGCTCCTCTTCGAAATAGTGCCATGGGATCTTTTCTGTCCACCTGAGAGAGAGCAGACGGGGCCTCGGTTTAACGTTTCATCCAAAAGACGGCACCTCTGACAATGCAGCATCCCTCAGTACTGCACTGGAGTACAGAACAAGTTGCAGTATAAATGCAAGTTTTACTTCTTTAAATCTGTGCTCGGTCTGTCAAGTAGCCGTCTTTCAGATATCAATATGCCTTTTTAACATTTTAAATACCTGCGTCACATTCAATGTTCTGCTCTCCAATAAAAACAAATTCAGCTCTGCGAGTCTCTCCTAATTAACCTTAGCCACAAGTTTGTAAACCAAAAACTAAAACACATCTGTGGAGAGAACAAACCAGTTGAGATTTCGGGTGTGAAAAACCATCCTAGTTATACTGCTCTGAATCCTGTTTGTCCTTTTATGTAGGGTACCCAAAATTGCACACACTATTAAAAATTTATATAATGAGCATCTTAAAATGTGACCTGTTGCGGCATGAATATCATATCCTTCAGTGCATTAAACATGATTATTCAGCGTTTTGCTTACCCCCACCCCTTACAGAGATGGATTCTATGTTTGAAGAAGTTGTACAGTCTCAACGGTATACTCTCTGTGACATGACCACCGCTCGAGTCATTTGGAAGAACATCTTGATACTGGGCTTCACCACGTAAGTGAAGATGTTCAGTAATAAACATTTTCTGCTACCCATGTTTTTTGGATAGTGTCACCATGGGGAAGCATATGGATGAGGAGGGAACCAAGGATAAATAGTTGCAGAACTCTAGAAGTAACAATGCGGTGGCTGGAGGAGAATCCATTGCTGGAGATTCTGTAGCTATGATCAGATAGGGAAAAATGGATCCAAGCGGCCAGCAGTAGACAGGCATTGGAAGAGGATGGTGTAGTAGACCATATCAAAAGCTGCAGAGAGATTGAGGAGATGGTTAAAGTCTGAGAATGTAGTGAAATAAGTTTAAGCTTTCTTAATCTAGTTTCCAGTGAACACAAAAGCATTATATCATTCAACAGAATGCAACCTTACTCAAAAGCTAGAAGGTTGGCTGATATTGGTAAGCATGATTCAGATGCAGTTAGGCTGCTGTTCTTTGGGAGTTGGATGCATAGCTGTGGCAGAGTAGAGTGAGTTTTAGCCTCTGCCTAACGGTGATTATACTTCAAAGTGTTTCAAGAAGTCCTGAGGACAGGAAAGGTGCTATATAAATGTGTTTTTTTGTCCTTTGAAAAGCCAGACAAGAAATATATTCATAGTGGCTTTTATAGGAATATTTTAAATCGTGCAAAAGAGCCTGTGAAGCCATTTGAGAAAGCATCACCAACTGTTGGTGTGCTATATGATGCCCACAATTTTTCTGGAATCATCATACTTTGCAAATTAAATGGTTCTAATAAAATTAATAAATAACATTTTCTTTGTGATTTAAAATTAGTGTTATTGGGTTGAAACCAATTTACCTATGGTGCCTGTGTCGGTGCAAGCTCCACATCAGTGCTGCCTACTTTATTCTTATTTCCTTCTTTCCCTAGAACATTTTTTTTCTTGTTTATCTAATTCCCTCAAGTGTTCTAATTGACTAACTCAACTTAAACAGCCACACTCTGTGGGTGTTGGGGAGTAGAGAGAATTCTTCTAATTTTCTTCTACTATGGAGCAGGCTCGAGGGGCCAAGTGGCCTATTCCTGCTCCTAGTTCCTAGTTCTTATGTACTGATTCTCTTTTGAACTTCCTGGGCTATGCCAATTGGTGAAGGATGCAACTGATTAGTGGAAAGATGGTGCAAACACAGATCTTTTGCAGTTGGAAAAAGCCAGAAAAATGGGCAAATTGGATCCTGAGTTTTATATTTAAGATTACTGAATGCAAAAAGCAAGGATATAATTACTAACTTGAGAAGGTGGTTAAGCCAAAATTGATGTTCTGTATGCAGTTTTGGGTACCCTAAAAAGGCTATTGGATTGAGTCATGGTCACTCCTCTAGTTAGATTATATTTCCATTCTATCCTTCTTGTATGTTGAAATGTAATTGCCGTATATCTCTCCACTCTCCTAAACTGTTCATCATCCTGCAGCCTCTTGCATTCTTCCTCAGTTTGTCATGCCCCTAATATGATGGTCAGCAAACTTTGATATTCTCTTAATGCACAGGTCCAAATCATTCAAAAGAGTGGTCTCACCACAGATCCATGAGACATGCCACCAGCTACATCTCAACAATCAAGAAACCTCCATTTACTCCTTCTCTGCTTTCTATCCTCCAGCTATCCTTTCAGACATGCTCCCATTTACTTTCTAATACCATGGGCCCTATATGGCACCACTTGATCTAACTTATTTTTGAAAATCCAAAAATATTATCACTTCATCCCCTTAGTCTACACACTCAGTAATTTTCTTCAGTAAATTATCAATAAACTTAATCAGTGAGGTGTTCCTGACAGCCCACCCTTTTCTAATTATTCGCCTAATGCTAGCCCATTACATGTTCTCTAGCAGTTTTCCTACTATTGACTAGGGTTGCAAAATTCTGGGAATTTTTAAAAGAGGAAACTTTCCATGGGAATTTTCAGGAATTTTGAGTTTTTTTGCACACTGGTGGTTTTTGTCTCTGACCCTTATATTATCTTTGTCGTCAAAATAGACATACTGTTCCATACAAATAAAAACAGGCTTTCAAAACTTTATTTAGGTTATAATTTTGAACTTTATTGAACCCCCACAAAAAAGACCCATCTAAAATAAAATAAAATGAGCGTCAGCTTATTTAGCCTGTAATTTGTCCTTATTTTGTCCCTTTGAGTCTTCTACTCCTCATTGCTCCTCCTGATTCTCTGACTCTGGCTCTGACGTGTCCATTTCCTCCTCTGTGTCCGTGTCTAGCTGTGTGGTGGACACTTCTGTGTCTGGCTCAATAGTTGTAGGTTCGCCCGGATAGCCACCAGTTTCTCCACTCTCTCGTTAGTCAGCCTGTTGCACACCTTTGTATGCGTATTCCCAAAAAGTGACCAGTTTCATTCAGAGGCCGCTGATGAATGTGGGATTTGGAGTATCACCGATGCAATAGGTGACAGGGCCTCAGATGCACAAAGTCCCTTCCACCAGGTATGTGCACTGATATGCTTGCATGATTCCCATATCCCATCCCCATTCCAAAGACCTTGCTTGGTAGAGAACTTTGCCAGACTTCCCAGAACTTTGCCCACATCCAGATTGAGATGGTGTGAGAGGGTAGAAATCACACTGTAAGCGCTGTTGATCTGTTCTCCAGAAAGTATTGGTCTCCCAACATGCTTTGGGTCCAGCATGTATGCTGCAGCATGAATCGGCTTGACACAAAATTCTTGACGCGTCTGTATGAATTGAACAATTGCCTTCTCCTCTGCTTTGAGCAGCAGGGATGTGGGTAGGGCAATGCTGATTTGTTCTTTTAAATCAGTAAAAAGCCTGAGAACATCTGACAAGACAGCGTCATCTCCTTCAATCTGAGCAATTGCAGATGCTACTGGTGAGAGTAGTTTAAGGCTGCTAACCACTCTCTCCCAAAACACATCATCCAGCAGTATTTTCTTGATGGTGGTTTCGATATCCCCAGACTGGGATATTGCCATTTCTTGCAGCGACTCCTTACCCTCCAGAAGGCTGTTGTACATTATGACACCACCCCATCTAGTGTTGTTGGGCAGCTTCAGTGTGGTGTTCTTGTTCTTTGTCATTTGCTTGGAGTTGTAGGTTGCTGCAACTACCTGTTTTCCCCTGACATACTTAACAACTTGCTTGGCTCTCTTGTACAGTGCTTCCATGGTTCTCAAACCCATGATGTCCTTGAGGAGCAGGTTAAGCCCATGAGCTGCGCACCCAATAGACGTAATATGAGGGTAGGCCTCCTCCACTTGAGCCCAAGCAGCCTTCATATTCGCAGCATTGTCAGTAACTACTGCAAAGACCTTTTGTGATCCAAGATCGTTGATGACCGCTTTCAGCTCATCAACAATGTATGTGCCTGTGTGTCTGTTGTCCTTCGTGTCTGTGCTCTTGAAGGACACTGGGAGACGATGTAGTTTATGATGCCCTCCCCTCATACATTTTGACCACCCATCTGAGATAACTGCACCACAGTCTGCCATCGCTATCGTTTCTTTGAGCTTTCCTTGGACTCTGTTATACTCAGCCTCCAGCAAATAAGTCGACAAAGCATGTCTGGTGGGAGGACAGTATGCAGGGCGAATAACATTGAAAAATCTCTTCCAGTACACATTGGCTGTGAGCATGAGGGGGTGAGTCTGTTGCATATACAGCTCGAGCAAGGCACTCATCTGCATTCTTCTGGCTATGGTTATCCATTGTATCAAAGAACCTTCCAAGTGGGCCAGGAGTTGCTGATGATAAGGAGCCTGATGCTGAATGAGAACCATCATCTTCTTGAATGGAAGCAGAGGAACTCTGGGCTGACTGCTGTGAGCTTTGAGTGAAGTTGTTGCATTTGGATAAATGCTGCTGCATCTTTGTGGCATTCTTTACATATGGCTTTCTACAGTGTTTGCACATGTACACAGTCTTGCCATCTTTAATGCCTGGGGTAAAATGCTTCCACACATCCGACGGTAAACGTGGCATTGTTCTATGCAGAGAAATAAAGGGCATTCATCTGTGTCGAACTGCGGTCGATCAGCACGATTGCAACAGGGTGAGTACATTTTTGCTGATGCTCCATGTGATGGAAGCATGACCTGTACACACACGACACTACATCACCAATAGTGTATTATTTTGTATATTTTAAATTGAAGGACAACAGAGTTCAACAAGTAACTGGTTTATTTGGTATAAAGTCTGATTTACTTACTGCATCATCACAACATCAGCAGAAAACAAAATGACTTCCCTCAGGACCCCCTAACCTGGATCTTAAAAAAAACTATAGCAGTCTTACAGATGCCTGCAGGCCAATCACAATTCGATATGCAAATATTACAAATAGAGGGAGCTAATCGCTCATCCAACCAATCAGGACACATTTGTTCACAGTCACACACAAAACTTGTAATTATTAAAACAAGCCAAGTAAGAAGATAAACATATATTGATTAAGAAATTCCTTAATAATTAAGATTCCAACTCTGTTAGTAATTTTAAGAGAGGACCTGTGGGGGGGAAAAAAGAAAGAAATACAAAAAAACCAATATTATGCTAGCATGTGCTTTTTTGGGCAAAATTCCCAAGCTAAACTTCCCGTGGAAAATTTCCGGAAATTTACCGGAAACTTTCCACCCCTTTGCAACCCTACTATTGACATGAGGATGTCTCGTCTATATGGTTTATCCATTTCACCCAAGGGTGTAACATTCACTACCCTTTGGTCTTCTGGTGCAATTCTGGTTCCCAAAGAATTTTGGGAATCATAGTTGGTACTTCTGCTAATTGATTCATTATTAACCACCTTGAGTATTCTGCATGTAAATAACTTACAAAATTAAGTTTAATCACGCCTTAGAATAATTTATATAATATACACAATCCTTCCTTTCTCTCCTCTGTATTTACAGAGGCAAAATATCTGTTTAGCATCTCTTGGTTTCTACTAATAAGGTTGCTTTCTTGATCCCTTATTGGCTTCACCCCTTTGTAGCTGTCCACTTGCTCTGGGTGTTTTTTGAAAAGCTTTTTGCTGCTGACTGCCGGTCTTGTTTTTTAATTCTTTTAATGATCAAACCTTTTTTGTTTCTCTCTCTGCCATTGGTTTTGCAATACTCTTTGCTCTCTAGTTTAACACCAGTTGTGTCCTCCTACTTAAAATCAGCTAAACTTCCTTTGTAGAGGTCATACATTTGTTATTGCTCTTGTGATCTGTGACCAATATTGACAGCATAGAATATATTTTTTTGAGAAAATAACTTCGATATCACTGCACAATATTAATTTGGTCAAAATTGAATAACGTTATTTCTGTTTGATATGCTGATATGGTCAGATGAAGAGGGGTGGGAGGAGGCTCGTGTGGAGCATAAACAGCGGCATAGACCAATTGGGCCGAATTACCTGTTTCTGTACTGTAGACTTTATGTAATTCTATGCAATGTTTAGTTATTTTTTAAAAAATCTCCCCATTCCTGATGGTACTGATTTACTTGGTGTGTGGTTCCACATATGTTGACAGCCCTCTGGTAATGTTCCCAAGTGGTCATTCTTCATGTATGAGCCTGGAGAGAGAATGTTAGTGACTATTGTACCATAGGGGCTGTACTCCAGGCTCATAGGTGAGACTGGAAGAAGTTCTGCTGAACAATAAAAGGTGGCTTCTCATATAATCTTGTTCAAAACATACAAAATCCTAGCCTCTCGACAATTTTGCTCTACTGCACTAGCATGCTTTCATCTTTCACTGAGATTTAAAGTTGACTGGTTTGTGCAAAATAAAAATGCCTATTTATTACCTAGTTGTCAATTTATTACCATCTTACCACAAAATCTATTGCATCTACTTTCCCTCCTCTGAATTTAGATCCAGGTTAGTATTTTAGCCACTGCAATGACTCCACCTAGAGGGATAACCTTATTCATTTCATCGCAGGTTCATCGGCAGTGGAATCCAGCACTGCTTTTCCCAGAACCTTGTTGGTTATAACCCCAGGTTCTACTTGAGTTATTTTGTCATTGCCGGTGCTGACGGTGCGGCCCTCCTTTTCCTATATTTTACCGTGAACAAGTTTGGCCGACGTGGTATTCTACTTCTCTCAACAATCTTCACAGGAATGTCATCGCTGTTGTTACTTGCTCTTACACAGTGTAAGTATAGATTATCAATACAAATATTTTGCACGGAGTAGAAAAGTGCTGCTATTTCTAACTCTAGTGATACTGTATGTGGTCTCACCATTTTTTGTAATTCCTGGTGAGAAATTTTACAATAACTACAAAAACTGGTTCTACTGAATCATCTGGACAAAGTAGCCTGGCACTGCCGTCTTTAGTAAAAGTGAAATATTTTGACGTGTGCAAAAAGAGAAAAGGGACAAATTGATGAGTCTTAGTTTGTGTCACAAATGGAAGAGATTAAAATCACAGTTGTAAAATGTAAACGGAAGTGAAAGAGTTGCTGCTTGGGTTGCAAAAAGGACACCCTTACTGCAATACTACAAATTCCTTTTAATAGGAACAATGCTGGAACAATATTTGGTAAAATGGGGGGGGGGGGAAGAGAGACCTGACCACAAGAACACAATATGGAGATCAAAATTGCTTAAAAGACCAATCAGAAATATTGAGATATATTATAATAACTAGAAGTCCAACAAAATTCAATTAGGAACCCCTCCAACTATACAATATACTCCAACACAACTGCTCCATTATCCCTCCATATAGTACACCGAGATACTGTAAGGAAAATTTGAATCCAACCTTGGGGTGCAGTTTCATGTGCATGAATAGTTTTAATAAAGGCCAACATACCACTTACCTTCCTAATTGCTTGCTGTACCTGCATGTTAACTGTGATTTGTGTGCAAGGGCACCCAAATCTCTCAATCCCAACATTTACTCGCCTTTTTAAAAAAAAAATTCACTTTTCCATTCTTCCTACCAAAGTGAATAATTTCACACGTCCCCACATTATACTACATCTGCCACCTTCTTGCCCAATCGCTTAACAGGTCTATAGCCCTTTGCAGCCTCATTACGTCTCTTTCACAGCTTACTTTCCCAGCTAGCATTGTATTGTCAGCAAATTTGGATATATTACACTCTGTCCCCTCATCAAAGTAATTGATATAGATTGTAAATAGCTGAGGCCCAAGCACTGATCCTTGCGGCACTCTACTAGTTACACCCTGCCATCCCGAAAATTATTTGTTTATTCCTACTTTCTGTTTTCTTTTGGGCAAAGGCCGAGGCTCCTCCGGGACTGCACCTGTGGTCCCCTTACCTGCCTGAGTTGCAGTCACATCCTCCTGTCCCTGACCACTAACCAGACCTGTACCACTATCTAACCTAAGGGGTGTGACTGCCTCCTGGATCAAAGTGTCCAGACAACTCATTCTCCCCCTCCGCCATCCCAAAATAGCCTTGTGTTGTTTAATTAGTTAAAGTTTATGTATTTAATTAACTTAGCTTAAAGTTTTGTTTTTTAACTAATTACTAGATTTAGTTTAATTTATAGGTATATAATATTAAATATTTGCCTGTAACACAAAGCACTACAGTATTGGGGGCCAAAAGCAGCACCTCCTTCCCCCTCTGCTCCGAATTCCTACTCTCTCCAAATTCCCAACTTTAACACTCTGTTTAGAAGCACTCTGTTTAAGATCACACTGTGCGTCAGCAGATACCGTTTACTTTTATACCCGTGGAGCCACACCCAAGTTACAAGTGCTGTCTCGGCTCCCTGCTCACAGTAATTAGCACCAATTTAAGACAAACATTTACAGCTGACTCACAGTTTCTGTTAACTACTGTTTTTAAAGTTCTAATTTAAACTCAAAATGTTAAACTTTTTACACCTGGTCCTCGCCCAGTACTTGCCATAGACTTCCATTCTCTCCAAATTCCCAACTTTAACACTCTGTTTAGAAACACTCCATTTAAGGCAGAAGGGATAAGGAGGTGGTGTAGCTCTGATAATAAGGGATGAGATCAGTGCAGTAATGTGAAATGATATTGGCCTAGAAGATCAAGATGTAGAATCAGTTTGGGTGGAGATAAGAAATAATAAGGGTAAAAAGTCACTGGTGGTAGTGGTCTACAGACCCCCAAACAGTAGCCACACTGTAGGACAGAGAATAAATCAAGAAATAATAGAGTCTTGTAAGAAAGGTACAGCTATAATCATGGGAGATTTTAATCTTCGTATTGATTGGACAAAGCAAATTGGCAAAGGTAGACTTGAGGACGAGTTCTTAGAGTGTATACGGGATGGTTTCTTGGAACAATATGTTTTGAAACCAACCAGGGAGAAGACTATTTTAGATCTGGTAATGTGTAACGAGGCTGGATTAATTAATGATCTCGAAGTGAAGGATCCTCTTGAGAAGAGTGATCATAGCATGGTAGAATTTCAAATTCCGTTTGAGGGTGAGAAAGCTAGGTCTCAAACTAGTGTCCTGAACGTAAACAAAGGTATGAAGGCAGACTTGGTTAAAGTGGACTGGGAAAATATATTACAGGGTAAGACTGTAGAAAAGCAGAGGCAAACATTTAAGGAGATATTTCATAACTCTCAGCAAAGATATATTCCAGTGAGAAAGAAAGACTCGAGAAGGATGAACCATCCGTGGCTAACTAAGGAAGTAATGGATGGTATCAAATTGAAAACAAAAGCATACAATGTTGCAAAGAATAGTGAAAGGCCAGGAGATTGGGAAATTTTTTAAACCAGCAAAGGATGACTAAAAAAATGAGAGAAGAAGATAGCTTATGAGAGTAAGCTAGCAAGAAATATAAAAACACTAAGAGCTTCTACAAGTATATAAAAAGGAAGAGAGTAGCTAAAGTAAACGTTGGTCCCCTAGAGGATGAGTCTGGGGAATTAATAATGGGAAACAGGGAAATGGCGGAGACCTTGAACAAATATTTTGCATCGGTCTTCACGGTAGAAGACACTAAAAGCATCCCAATAATGGATAATCAAGGGGCTATTGGGGTGCGGCGGGGGAAATCTTAAAACAATCACTATCACTAGAGAGGAAGTACTAGGCAAACTAATGGGACTAAAGGTGGAAAAGTCCCCTGGACCGCATCCTAGAGTCTTAAAAGAGGTGGATGCATTGGTTGTAATCTGCCAAAATTCCCTGGATTCTGGAGAGGTCCCAGCGGACTGGAAAACCGCAAATGTAACACCCCTATTTAAGAAAGGAGGGAGACGGAAAGCAGGCAACTATCGACCAATTAGCCTAACATCTGTCATTGGGAAAATGCTGGTGTCCATCATTAAGGAAGTGATAGCAGGACATTTAGAAAATCATAATATAGTCGAGCAGAGTCAGCATGGTTTTATGAAAGGGAAATCATGTTTGACAAATTTTCTGGAGTTCTTTGAGGATGTAACGCGCAGGGTGGATAAAGGGGAACCAGTAGATGTGTATTTGGATTTCCAGAAGGCATTCAATAAGGTGCCACATAAAAGGTTACTGCACACGATAAGAGTTCACGGGGTTGGGGGTAATATATTAGCATGGATAGAGGATTGGCTAACTAACAGAAAACAGAGAGTCAGGATAAATGGGTCATTTTCAGGTTGGCAAATGGGGTGCCGCAGGGATCAGTGCTGGGGCCTCAAGTATTTACAATCTATATTAATGACTTGGATGAAGGGACCGAGTGTAATGTAGCCAAATTTGCTGATGATACAAAGATAGGTGGGAAAGCAAATTGTGTGGAGGATGCAAAGAATCTCCAAAGGGATATAGATAAGCTGAGTGGGCAAAAATCTGGTAGATGGAGTTTAATGTGGGAAAATGCGAAGTTAATCCACTTTGGTAGGAAAAATTAAAATGACTATTATTTAAATGGGGAGAGATTACAAAATGCTGAGGGACCTGGGGGCCCTTGTATATGAATCACAAAAAGTTAGCATGCAGGTACAGCAAGTAATTAGGAAGGCAAATGGAATGTTGACCTTTATTGGAAAGGGAATGGAGCATAAAAGTAGGGAAGTCCTGTTACAACTGTACAGGGCATTGGTGAGACCACACCTGGAGTACTGCATACAGTTTTGGTCTCCTTATTTAAGAAAGGATATACTTGCATTGGAGGCAATTCAGAGAAGATTCATGAGGTTGATTCCGGAGATGAAGGGGTTGTCTTATGAAGAAAGGTTGAGTAGGTTGGGCCTATACTCATTGGAGCTTAGAAGGAGAGGGGATTTTATTGAAACATAAGATTCTGAAGGAGCTTGACAAGGTCAATGCAGAGAGGATGTTTACCCTCGTGGGGGAATCTAGAACTAGGGTGCATAATTTCAGAATAAGGGGAAACACTTTTAAATCGGAAATGAGGAATTTCTTCTGTCAGAGGGTCGTGAACCTTTGGAATTCTCTTCCCCACAGAGCTGTGGAGGCTGGGTCATTGAATATATTTAAGGTGGAGACAGACAGATTTTTGAAAGATATGGGAAACGAGGGTTATGGGGAGCGGGCAGGGAAGTGGAGTTGAGGCCAAGATCAGATCAGCCATGATCTTATTGAATGGCGGAGCAGGCTCGAGGGGCCAAATGACCTCCTGATCTGACGTCTTATGTATTTAAGATCACTCTGCAGACCACTATTGCTTTGGTGAGACCACACCTAGAGTACTGTGTACAGTTTTGGCCTCCTTATCTAAGAAGGATATACTTGGCTTTGGAGGGGTTCAAAGAAAGTTCACTAGATTGATGCCTGGGATATGAGCGCTGTTTTATGAGGAGAGATTGAGTAGAATGGACCTATATTCCCTAGAGTTTAGACGAATGAGAGGTGATCTTATTGAAACACACGCAATTCTTACAGGGCTTGACAGGGTAGATGCGGAGAGGCAGTTTCCCCTGGCTGGAGAGTCTAGAACTAGGGGTCATAGTCTCAGGGTAACTGGTCGACCATTTGGGACTGAGATGAGGTGAAATTTCTTCACTCAGAGGGTGGTGAATCTTTGGAATTCTCTACTCCAGAGGGCTGTGGATGCTCAGTCATTGAATATATTCAAGGCTGAGATCGTAAGATTTCACTAAGGGAATCAAAGGATATGGGGATAGGGCGAGAAAGTGGAGTTGATGTACAAGTTCAGCCATGATCTTCTTGAATGGTGGAGCAGGCTCGAGGGGCCACATGGCCGACTCCACCTCGTATTTCTTATGTACTATGTCTGTTAACTGCATTTGTCGTGATAGACTGAGACGCTGTAGTACCAAATCTGGAGCAAGCCAGAATAATGGGTGTTAGCATAACCATATTACCCGTTGATCTCACGCACACATCTTTTGTTGTTTGGTATTACACTACCAACTGTTTTGTTTTCCTGCAGACCTGAATCGAGGTCTTCACCTAGCCCTTTCCATCCTGGGTCTTTTCTCATCCTCTGCTGTTGTTACACTGAGCATATTTTTTGCCAGTGAAGTTATCCCAACAGTAGTTAGGTAAGTACAGCAATTGTGCTTTTTATGTTCATTTTTAAAATATAATTGTCACTTTTTTGTGACTTTTTACAGGCATGTCACTAAATTTGAGACCTTGAATTTGAATTAAACTGGCAAATGTGAAACTGCTGCAATATAGTAATGCATTCCAATACCACAAATGTGTAGGAAGTAATAATGAAAAGGTAGAATTAAAGTATCCTTAAGTAGATTTTTTTTTAATTTCATATCTGAAAGCTGCACATTATTTTTGACACTGTAGATTTGCAGTCTGAAGATTGCATTTAAAAAATGTTGCAATGTGCCTCTGCACTTGCTGGCCTGTGTTCCTTGCGGTCAAGGACCCTTCGTCAGAAATCTATTTCTCTCTTGTCGATGCTGCCTGACCTGCTGAGTGTTTCCAGCATTTTCTGTTATTTCAGATTTCCAGCATCTGCAGTATTTTGCTATTGTATTGGATATTTTTTTAGCCTGTCATTTAAATCACCACTGTTGCCCTTATTGGAAAGTGCCAGGCCTTCATTTGGCCTGTCCCCACAGTGCACATCTCCAACTAATAATTCACCACGATAATGGACAGGATCCTCATTCATGTATATAGATTTTTAACTTTTTTGAGCTATTTTGGTTTGAGTATCTTAATCTCAGGTTTATTACTGTGCTGCAACCCTCCTCCTCCTCCCCTCGGGGGGTACAAGCACTTGAGATTTATTTTGTGCCTTTTCTGTATATGAATGGTTGTGCCTTGTTTGTACATTTGGAACAAGCGTTATCTCCAATATGAACTGATGAATTAGAATTTTTGAACGAGTATATTATTTTTAACTTATCCAGTGATTGTATAATGTATAATAATCCTCTCCTATGTACATATTACACAGAGACAGGCATGATAATTAAATGTTGAGAAAGGCCACTGATTTATAGTTTTCATGGAAAAATAGAGGGAATTGAGGAAATCTATCCCAAAACATCAATTAAAAATTAGAGACTATTAAATAAAATTGAATTTGACTTATTCAGTCACCACAAATCATTAGCCCTGGCTATGAGCACGAATGTACAGAAAAGGTTATGTCATCCAAAGCTATAATCAAGTTAATGCCGTTCTAAACTATTTGAGGAATAATGGGCCAGAATTTGCTGTAGCAGGGCATTGAACGATGTCTGCCATTAGTTAGATTTGCTTTGCACTCTTCAGCTCAAAAGGTTTTAGCCCACAAAGCTACTGATAACGCAGCGAGGGGAAATCGGGCATCTGGGACCTGAATGAACAGGGCAACCAACAGGTTATCTCCTTAAACAGTAAGATTTAAGGGTTGGAAAATAAACATAGGAAAGGCTGAGAAGGAGGGTTAATTAAAGGGGGTGAATTCAATGTCAAATCAAATAAAGAGAGAAATAAAGAAAAGGAAAGATTGGATTGAGAGAGAAAAAAGAGACAGAGGAAAACTAGGAAAAAAATTCTCCCTAAAGGAACGAGACTCCACACTTGTAATTAATTTTCCATGCCAGAGAGGTTGATTGGCAGTCATTAACACTTATTAAATTGTTACGCTTGTAATGACGACTTAACTTTTTGTGGCGACTTTAATTTACAAATTGAGCAAGTTCCTTTTTATATATAAAAAAAAACGAAGGTCAAGAGCAATATGCCGTTCTTGCGAAGCTAACGGCAGAGCGGTGCAACTCGGACAGCAACTTTTGGATATTCACATTTAACCGTACATCTGTTCCTCGCCTGAAGTTGCTGTACCATTTACCCATAAATAACGGTGCATGCCATTAGCCTTGCTGTTATTCTGACAGCAATTCTGGCCCATTATGAATTAGATAATTTATGTACCTTTTTAATATTTTACAATTAGTTTTACAAATTTTCCAGAAGCTTATAAAAGGTTGTTGTATGTTGTACTATCCATATTTACCTATATTCATAATTGTTATCTTTATAAAAATGTGTTCACAGAGGTGCAGGCTTAGGCCTTATTATGGCAACAGGCTGCATTGGTAAAGCAACATCTCCAATCATGGATCTCCACAATAAACATGGCTTCTTTCTTCATCACGTTGTGTTTGCCTCTTTTGCTGTCCTCTCGGTGCTGTGCATCATGTTGCTTCCAGAAAGCAAGCGGAAGCCACTCCCAGAATCTTTAAAAGATGGTGAAAATCAGAGACGTCCTCCAATGTTTTTATCACGAAACAAGGATAGAGCTCCTTTGCTGCATTCCAAACCGCACAGACATTACAATCCAGAAAACTATTCTAAACTTGTAACAGCTACCAAGAAAATGTTGGCCCAAAATGTCCCTTTTCAACCACAGGATCCTGTAAACGCAACTGTGACCGAGGAGACCAGAGAGTCAACATCCTAGTCAATCTTCATGGTGTGTGTAGAAATACTTTGCTATTGCATATTATGCACGACAGCAAAAAGTCATTTAGACATTGCAGAATTTGTATTTTCTAAGGCCTAATTTGGGCAGGTTGGCTAAACTACAAACTGTTTAACAAGCCTTTAACTTGTCTGAAGTTTAATTCCCCATCACAAGGACATGTTTCTAAATATAGGTGATTCCATAATGAGGACAGATTGTAAATCGGGATCCAGGGTTAAAAGTATAAAATGTTGAATGCACTTTTGGGTTATGTACATCTCCAGTCATCTGTATCAATAGGCTTATGTTGTATGTTGCCTCTTGCAAATGATGTGCGTAATGGAATCGGTGATTATTGCACTTTGGTGTTTTTTTACAACCTAGTTATTCATAAAATCTAGTGAAGCCTGTTTTTAATCAACTCTGGATAGGGTTGCTATATGTGCAGTACCCATTCCATTCACTGCCATATAAATATCATGGCCTGGGATGAAATCATGTTTGAAATTCTTTTGGTTCATGGATATCCGATTCCTTACTCTCCTTTCTATACCACAATACGTTGATCAAATCATTGTATGGATCATATCTTACTGATTGTAAGTGAAGCCTTTACCTTGTTTAATTGCTTACTATAGTCAATGGAAAACTGTTTCCTATTTAAAGGTTGGGCAGCCATTTTTGCTAATTAGATTCGACCAAGCATCAAATATTGTGCCTTGGGAATTGGCTAGTTGTCAGACGAAAAGATGAATTTTTCAATATTACCATACATTAATGCATCAGAAGTTTCTCTTGGTTCAATTTCAAATAACAAAATTATTAATACAAGATACAGGCATTTGTTGGCCCCCTCTATACCCAGGCTTTTCACTCTGTGCCTGTTCATGGTTGCAGCATATCTCGGGATGTCGTATCTCCCATGTATGTTCCTACCTGGATGATTGACTCACTTGCTATTTGCAAGCACAGTGGTGCAGTCGGTATTCCGGACAGTCCAAGGGCTGGGATTCATCATTAATTACAACAGATTCTCGCTGTTGCTTAACCCGAAGTTTATATTCTTAAGAGATTCTTATTTGAATGACCAAGCAGAAGGCTTTAGAGTAAGCTTAAAGATCTGATGTTGTTTCGAGAGGATGGGTTGTGGATCACAGAAAAAAGTTACTTGGAGGTTTAGGTCTAATAGTAGCAGCCAACTTTCCAGTGCTTTTTCTTTTATAGAGAACAAATTTAGTGGCTTTTCTTTCTTGTCTCCTTTTCCCAAGCAGTAATGATCAATTGGGCCTTAGCCCTATTCTTCACATGATTACTAGAGGACCTACAGGGCAATCATTTGTCGCACACCCCACTACCACAGATTGTTCCCAAGATGCAAGAGAACAGAAAAAGTGGTTCTCTGAACTGATTATGAGCAGAGGTAATAATATTGCATCTGAAACTAGAGACATTCCAGTTACAGCCCTGGTTATTTAAAAGTGACAGCTATTCTATTTCAGTTGTGCTGAAGAAAAATCATTTTTGGCAGATAACAAAATGTCCAAGTTCCAAAAGATATTCAGCACCTTCATTAGTTTCTGCAAGGTATATATTTGTGACACAAAATGGAAAAGCTTAATCATTGATGTTCTAAAACATTTTGTCCCATCTCAGCAACAACTTACATTTATATAGTGCCTTTAACATAAACTGCCCCAAGGTGCTTCACAGGAGCGTTATCATAAGACGAAATTAGGGCAGATGACCAAATGTTTGGTCAAAGAAGTAGGTTTTAAGGAGCGTTTTAAAAGGAGGAAAGCGAGGTAGAGGGGCGCAGTGGTTTAGGGAGGGAATTCTAGAGTTTAGGACCTTGGCAACTGAAGGCATAACCATGAATGGGGTTTAATATGCACCTGTGAAGCACCTTGGGAGGTTTTATTATGTTAAAGGCACTATATAAATACAAATTGTTGTTGAGGGTAAAACTAGGGAGGCTGGCCAGGAGACTGTTGGAATAGTCAAGTCTAGAGATGATAAAGGCATGGATGAGGATTTCTGCAGCAGATAAGTTGAGGTAAGGACAGCGACAGGCGATATTACAAAGGTGGAAATGGCTGGTCTTAGTGATGCTCAATTCGTGATCAACTATGACGCCAAGGTTGCAAACAGACTTGGTCAGCCTTAGTTGTTGGGGAGAGAGATTGATTCAGTGGAAAGGGAACAGTTTGTGGCGTGAACCGAAGCCACTGGCTTTGGTTTTCCCCATAATTAATTGGAGGAAATATCTACTCATCCAGTGCTGGTTGTCAGACAAGCAGCCTGATGGTATAGAGACGGTCGAGTCTTCGAGGAGGTAGAGCTGGGTATCGCCAGTGTACATGCGAAAACTCACCGTGTCACTGGATGGGGCAGCATCTAGAGGTGATTGTGTGGGATTGGGAAGAGAAGCCATTGCCGGTGATTCTATGGTTACGGTTGGAAAGATAGGAATTAAACCAGGCAAGTGCAGTCCCATCGAGCTGGATGACGGTGGAGAGGTGTTGGAGCAGGATTTTGAGGTCAACTGTGTCAAAGGCTGCAGACAGGTCCAGAAGGACGAGAAGGGAATTGTCACAGCCTTGGTAAGAGTCGTTCCGGTACTGTGACGGGGGTGGAAGCCTGATTGGAGGGATTCAGACAAGTTCTGGGAAAGATGGGCATGGATTTGGGAGGTGACAACACGTCCAAGAACCTTTGAGAGGAAAGGGAGGTTGTAGATGGGGCAATAGTTTGCAAGGACAGGGGTCAACAGTTTGTTTTTTGAGGAGAGGGATGATGACGGTAGATTTGATTGGAAGGGGGACAACACCTGAAGGGAGAAAACAGTTCACAATATCTGCTAACGTGGGAGCCAGGCAGGGAAGTTGGGTGGTCAGCAATTTGGTAGGAATAGGGTCGAGAGAGTAGGAGTTCGGTCGTATTGACGAGATGAGCTTTGAAAGGGCAAGAGGGGAGATAGGAGAGAAATGTGCAATTTTGGAGTTAGGGTGGGTGGTGGTGGGGGGAACAGGGAGGAAGTGTAAGGTCCTGTGAGCTAAGGGAAGGGAGGGAAGTGGCAGAGGCAGTTGAACAGAAGAAGTCCATGAGCTCCTCACATTTATTGTTGGAGGAGACAAGGGAGAGTAGTTTGAGAAGACTGTTAGTGGTGAAGAGAAGCCTGGTGTTATTTATTGCTGTCCTGGATGAGCTTCGAATAGTGGGCAGTTTTAGTGATGGAGAGCAGAACCTGATATGATCTAGCCAAATCTGGTGATGGATGATTAGACCAGGCCGCCAAAGACGTTCAAGTCTGTGTCCCTTGGACTTAGATGAGGGGTATACTGGGGGGTGGGGGGAGAAGACTAGGCTGAGAGAGTAATGATTTTAGTGAGGACAAGGGCATCAGAGGTGCTGGAGAGGATGTGATTTAGTAAGTCAGTAACTGCAGAACTGTCATGAAGAATTGTAGGCCAAAGGCTAGATTGTTGGAAATTAGAAAGTGCAGTGGCAAGGGACTTGAGGGAGAGCTTTTTCCATGGGCAGATAAGTGGGGTTAGGAAGAGGAATATGGGTGGAGAGTGATATAAGGAAATGGTCAGCGATTGCCTTTATCGGCGGGGATACGGAGGGGAGAGCGATGCCAAGTGAGATGATAAGATCGAGGTGTGGCCTTGTGTATATGGGTGGGGAGTTTACATGAAGGGAGATATTAAGGGAGGAAAGGAGGGCAGTGAACTCCGGAGGGAGAGCAAGAAGAGTTGAGGTGGAGGTTGAAATCGTCAAGGATGAGAAGTTGCTTGGTGTAGAGGGAGGAAAGCAGAGATCTCAGTGATAAAATTGTTGTAGTATTTGGGTGGGTGATACAGAATGAGGTTTTAGAGACGTGAGGGGTGAAACAAGGCGAGATGCTTGAAGGATATGTTTCCAGAGGAGTAGGGAGAGCAACCAAGGTGTCATTTAGATATAAGGGCTACACCACCACTGCGGCGGTTTGGGCGTGGGATGTGGTGAAAAGTATAGCCAGGTGGGGAAGCGCCATTAATGGGGATTGTGTCATCGCCCCTCAACCATGTCTCCGTCAATGCCGTGATGTCAATTTGATCGTCCACCATAAGATCACGGATGGCAAGGCCTTTATAAGTGTACGTTTTGAAGGAAAATGCGGAGGGGTGATGATGCCCAATTTACTGGCGGAGTCCAAAGGGCCATAGCATAAGAACATAAGAAATCAGAGCAGGAGTAGGCCAATCGGCCCCTCTAGCCTGCTCCACCATTCAATAAGACCATGGCTGATCTGATCCTAACCTCAAATCTACTATCACTCTACATCCCTCCCGAACCCATGTGATCTCCTGGGAGAGGCGAAAAACCAGATAAAAAACCCAATGGCCAATTTGGGAGAAAAAAAATCTGGGAAATTCCTCTCCGACCCATCTAGGCAAGCGAAACTCGTCCAGGAGATCCCTGTCCCTGTATTTTCTACAGTACTTGCCTTCTGTAAAAGGTGCTCTTCACCCCAGCCAGAAACAGGAATAGAACCATCTCCTGAAATCTAACACCTAATTAGAACACAAGAATTGGAGCAGAACCAGGCTACACGGCCCCTGGGCCCGCTCCGTTACCCACAGGGCCATGACCGTTCCGAACATAGACTCATGTCCAATTTCCTGCCCGCTCCCCGTAACCCCTAATTCCCTTCTAAGAAACTCTCTATTTCTGTTAATTTATTTAATGATGTAGCTTCCACAGCTTTCTGGGGCAGCAAATTCCACAGACCTACTACCCTCTGAGTGAAGAAGTTTCTCCTCATTTCAGTTTTGAAAGAGCAGCCCCTTATTCTAAGATTATGCCCCCTAGTTCTAGTTTCACCCATCATTGGGAACATCCTCACCACATCCACCCGATCAAGCCCCTTCACAATCTTGTATGTTTCAATAAGATCACCTCTCATTCTTCTGAACTCCAATGAGTAGAGTCCCAATCTACTCAACCTCTCCTCATATGTCCACCCCCTCATCCTTGGGATTAACCGAGTGAACCTTCTTTGTACTGACTCGAGAGCAAGTATATCTTTTCTTAAGTATGGACACCAAAACTGTATGCAGTATTCCAGGTGCGGTCTCACCAATACCTTGTACAATTGCAACAATACCTCCCTGTTTTTATATTCTATCCCCCTAGCAATAAAAGCCAACATTCCATTGGCCTTCTTGATCACTTGCTGCACCTGCATACTAACTTTTTGAGTTTCGTGCACCAGGACCCCCAGATCCCTTTGTACTACAGTATTTTCCAGTTTCTTGCCATTAAGATAATAACTTGCTCTATGATTTTTCCTGCCAACGTGCATAACCTCACACTTTCCAGTATTGTATTCCATCTGCCAAATCTCTGCCCACTTACTTAGCCTGTCTATATCCCTTTGCAGGTTTTTTATGTCCTCCTCACTAACTACTTTCCTTCCCATCTTTGTATCATTTGCAAACTTTGATATGTTACACTCGGTCCCCTCCTCCAAATCATTAATATAGATTGTAAAGAGTTGGGGACCCAGCACTGACCCCTGCAGAACACCACTAGTTACTGATTGCCAGTCTGAGAACAAACCATTTATCCCAACTCTCTGCTTTCTGTTAGATAGCCAATCCTCCACCCATGCCAGAATATTACCCCCAATCCCATGATTTTTTATCTTGAGCAATAATCTTTTGTGTGGCACCTTGTCAAATGCCTTTTGGAAGTCTAAATACACTACGTCCACTGGTTCCCCTTTATCCACCCTGTATGTTACTTCCTCAAAGAACTCAAGCAAATTTGTCAAACATGACTTCCCCTTGCTGACTTTGTCCTATTAAATTATGTTTATCCAAATGTCCCGTTACTGTCTCCTTAATAATGGACTCAAAAATTTTACCAACCACCGATGTTAGGCTAACAGGTCTATAGTTTCCAGCCTTCTGCCTACTACCCTTTTTAAATAAGGGTGTTACATTAGCAGTTTTCCAATCGGCCGGGACCTTTACTGAGTCCAGGGAGTTTTGGAAAATTATTACCAATGCATCCACAATCCCTACCGCCACTTCCCTCAAGACCCTAGGATGTAAGCCATCAGGTCCAGGTGATTTATCCGCCTTGAGTCCCATTATTTTACCAAGTACCACTTCCTTAGTGATTTTAATTGTATTTAGCTCCCTTCCCCCCCCCCCCCCCCCCCCCGAGCCTCCTGTTTGTCCAGTGTTGGGATATTCTTAGTGTCCTCTACCATAAAGACTGATACAAAATAATTGTTCAGCGTTTTTGTCATCTCCATGTTTCCCACCATTAATTTCCCGGTCTCAATCCTCTAAGAGGCCAACATTTACTTTAGCCACCCATTTTCTTTTTATATAACTATAGAAACTTTTGCTATCTGTTTTTATATTTTTTGCTAATTTACTTTCATAATCTATCTTCCCTTAATCAATCGAGATTAGCCTGCAGCAGGCTCTTATGGCGGGGAGAGAGTAAGATATGGCAATTTGAGTTGCGAGATATGAGGAGACAGCAACGAGTGCCTTGGTGGGCCTTTCGAAGGGTGTCAAGAGATGTACAGTAGGAAGCTGTGGAATTATTTAGGATGGAGTCAACCCTTGTGCGGTGGCAGGAGAGTAGGAAGGATGATGAGCAGTGGAGAATAGAGGTTAGTGAGGGCGAAGTACTTGAAGGTGGAGAAAGAAAATGAGGCATGAAGGGCGGGGGAAGGTAAAGAAAAAGGGAGATAGAAGTGATGGAATTGGGATCTGGAGCAGGAGTCAATATGCACACGTGGATGGACTCTGGGATTAAGTTACAAAGGCATGTTTAAATGCTAGATGATTTGAGTTAGTCCGAAAAAGTTAATGTGGTGAATGACCCATTGATGGCAAGAGCCAAGACAATGATTTGAAGTATTTCCTGAGGTCAAGTAGAAACAGATTATTGTCGGGTGTCAATGGCAGTTGGTGAAAAGATGCAGTGAGAGGTTCCAGATAACACTGTTCCAACTGTGAATAAGGTAAGGCCGTTGTGAAGATTCAATAAAGAGACAGTTTGAAAGAAATTTCTCAAAGAATCCAAAAATCCTGAGCAACCACAAATCAGAATCGACAGGAGCCATGGGGCAGATCAGTATCAGTGTTAACTGCAATGTCAGTTTCAAAGTGATCCAGCAACAGCTCAGGTGAAACCAATCAATGACAGCAGCCCCCCCCGGTTAAATAACTGACAAGAAAAAGTTGGTGGTCTTTTTCTTCTGGATCCCCTTGAACCTGGTAAACTCCACTACCGGGGGCTGCGCATGGTGGGTAGGGGTGGAGCTCAGCCACGATCACCTCCCGACACCACTCCGCCTTTGAAATCAAAAGTAACACTGGGTCCCGTCAATAACGGAGTTGATTTCTGCAGCTGACATTTCCAACGCTATCCCCATAGACCCAACTACACACAAGGTGATGGTGACAAATATCTGACAGATTCTCCACTCAGTTCTAATCAACCAGGAGTTGGGAATCAGCGACCCAACCATTCATTTCATTGGACCACTGACAAAAAAAGAAAGGGAAATATTTTTTTTTTACCTCCTTCATGGAATGTGGGCGTTGCTGGCAAGGCCAGCATTTATTGCCCTCGAAGGTGGTGGTGAGCAGCCGCCTTAAATACAGTTGAGTGGCTTGCTTAGCCATTTCAGAGGGCAGTTAAGAGACAATTGATGTGGGTCTGGAGTCAGACCTGGTAAGGATGGCAGATTTCCTTCCCTAAAGGACACTAGTGAACTAGATGGGTTTTATAACAATCTGGTAGTTTCACCATTAATAGCTTTGTATTTTTTATTTTATTGCAGATGTATTTAATTGAATTTAAATTCCCCAGCTGCAGTGGTGGGATTTGAAATCGGGCCTCTGGATTACTAGTCCAGTAACATTGCTGCCGCGCTGGTTTTAAGGAGCATCTTACAATAGTGGAGCGATTAAAATCGGGGATGCTCAATATGCCAGAATTAGAGGAGCGCCAATATCTTGTGGGGCTGGAGGAAATTACAGAGATAGGGGAGGGAGAGGGTGGGGGGCGTGAAGCCATGGAGGGATTTGAAAATAAGGATGAGAATTTTTAAATCGAGGAGTTACTTAGGGAGCCAATGTAGGTCAGCGAGCACGGGTGATGGGTGAACGGGACTTGGTGTAAGTTAGGACACAGGCAGCAGAATTTTGGATGACCTCAAGTTTATGGAGGGTAGAAAGTGGGAGGCCAGTCAGGAGTGTGTTGGAATAGTCAGGTTTAGAGGTAACGAAGGCATGGATGAGGGTTTCAGCAGCAGATGAGCTGAGGCAGGGGTGGAGTCGGGTGATGTTCTGGAGATGGAAATAGGCATTCAGATGTGTTTCCAAAAGTCTAGCTGGCCATAAACCCTGGTGATGCCTATTTTCACAATCCCATGTGGTCTCATTATTCCAGAATTCTTGTGTTTAATACTTGAAGCTGCATCAATTGGTAGAGATATTCTCTAATGGCATTTCCTTAGCTTCCAGGTTCTTCTCAAAGTGTTTAACTGTTGTCGTAGCTAATCTTAGGTGGTAGCATGTGCATTTTTATCCATACTCAGGAGAGGTCCCTGTTGACAGACTGCTCATGCAATTGTCTTATTCCAGAGCCTATGTTTCAACAATTATGAAATATCTCAACTAAAACTAAAACAGAACATGACTTTTGTAGGTGCCTTCCTCTGAATGCAAACTGGCCTTTTCCCAGGTTCAGTCTGCCGAAGACTGGTGTCTCCACTTCATGAGGGGTGGAGAATTGTAGTGGGACACAACCTTCACATTCTTTGGTCTGTTAATAGGTCACTGTTCCAGCCAGATGGCTCTGACTTTGCCTTTGATCTGAGCTTTTGGTCACAAGAACACAGTGCTCTCCAGCAGATCTTGCTACAACCTCTACCTATTCAACTGATGTCTTGTACAACCTCTACCTATTCAACTGATGCATTCTATAGATACTTTCCTGTAGAAGTAGAGCTACTCTTATAGGGAATGATTGGATCCGGGACAGGTAGATTGCAAACAAGGCCACTTGAACTACAATTAAAGTGGCCTTAACACATTTTCAGGCTTGGGAGCAGGACAGGTCAGCATGTTTCTTAATTGATGCATATTGTCCAATGTGCGAACAAACCAAATGGATCCACTCTTAAGCAGTACTGTGTCCTGACCCATCAATTGGTATTGGAACTGTGGACTGACACTCTCAATACAACATAGAGCTGGAGTGAACAATGTGATTGTCACCACTCTGTTTGTTTATTTGTGTTACATCCACAAATGCAAAATATACAGCAAGGCAATACAGAACATCTTCAGAGCTTGGGGTAACCCTGAGATGAACATATTCACATCACTGAATCATTGCTGACTATCATGTTTTTGCATGAGGCCTGTAGACGACTGCATGGATGCTCAGTGGTCTTTCCTGTTTTGGACATGTTCCTCTGTTTACCCTATCAGCATGCTCCAGAAAATCAGAACAAAGGGAGGAAAGGTGATTTCTGATAACTCCATATTGGTCTTGAAAATGATGATTGTTGGGCATCATCCACTGAACAGTGCCTACACATCTTACTATCCCATAAGACTTGCCCTCTTCTTCGACTGTCCGGTCAGGTCCTACAACAGGACCCAGCTATTTTCTGTTGGACTGCTTGGCTGAGAGTGGGGGTGATTACAAACCTAAGGCAGACAGCAGCTGGTAGTGAACATCCTACTTGTTATGCACAATTGATCTGCCAATCATGTTTATAATGCCAAATGAAAGAAATATGTTCAATGATCAACTAAAAACATTAGATTTCACCCCCCCCCCCCCCCCCGTGCTATATTTTCAACATCTCCTTAATCTAAAGTTGAAATCTTTCTATGACCTCACCCCTCCTTTTCTCTGTAATCTCCTCCAGCTCTACAACCCTCCCGAGATCTCTGCGCTCCTCTAATTCTGGCCATTGGCAGCACTGCCTTCAACTGCCTAGGCTCTAAGCTCCAGTATTTCCTTCTGAAATCTCTCTGCTTCTCTATCTATCTCTCCTTAAAACCTACCTCTCTTTGACCAAGCTTTTGGTCACCTGTCCTAATATCTCCTTATGTGGTTCAGTGTCAAATTATGTTTGATAATCGCTCCCATGAAGCACCTTGGGATGTTTTACTGGGTTAAAGGTGCTATATAAATGCAAATTGTTGTCTTTGAAGCCCAGTTCCATTTGCCTACATTTTGCAGAAAATAGTTTTCTATAATCCTCTTGTACCTGCAACTTCCCCTCCAAGTCACACACTATCCTGACTTGGAAATATATCGCTGTTCCTTCATCATTGCTGGGTCAAAAGCCTGGAACTCCCTACCAAACAGCACTGTAGCAGTACCTTCACCACACGGACTGCAGCAGTTCAAGAAGGTGGCTCACCACCACCTTCTCGAGGGCAATTAGGGATGGGTAATAAATACTGGCCTTGTCAGCGACGCCCACATCCCATGAATGAATTAAAAAACATCTGAGTCTTCATGGGGTGAGTTTTTGGTGTAATTTTATGAAAGCTATCTTAAATGCTAAGGGGTAAAATTTTGTGTGCGCCAACAGAATTGCTGGTGTCACAGGCAACTCGAGTTAACGGCTGCCGAAAATGGCCACAGCGCTAACATTGACAGTGCAATGCCCTCCTGGTGGCGTTAATGGAGGCCTCCGACCCAAAGTTCCCATCCACAGTTGGCGTTGCTACTTCTTACAGCCTCTGGGAGCGAGGCATTGTTGGCAATTAAAGGGGCAATGGATTCAAAACTAATGGTTAAAAAGGCATATGGGATACTTGCCTTCATTAGCCGAGGCATAGAATATAAGAGGAGGGAGGTTATGATGATGGAGCTGTACAAAACACTAGTTAGGCCACAGCTGGAATACTGTGTGCAGTTCTGGTCGCCACACTATAGGAAGGATGTGATTGCATTGGAGAGGGTGCAGAGGAGCGTCACCAGGATGTTACCTGGGCTAGAGCGCTTCAGCTATGAAGAGAGACTGGACAGGCTGGGGTTGTTTTCCTTAGAGCAGTGAAGGCTGAGGGGGGACCTGATTGAGGTGTACAAAATTATGAGGGGCATAGATAGGGTAGATAGAAAGGAACTTTTCCCCTTAGTAGACGGGTCAATAACCAGGGGGCATAGTTTCAAGGTAAGGGACAGGAGGTTTGAGGAAAAACTTTTTCACCCAGAGGGTGGTTGGAATCTGGAACTCACTGCCTGAAAGGGTGGTAGAGGCAGGAACCCTCACAACATTCAAGAAGCATTTGGATGAGCACTTGAAACGCCATAGCAAACAAGGCTACGGACCAAGTGCTGGAAAATGGGATTAGAATAGACAGGGCTTGATGGCTGGTACAGACACGATGGGCTGAAGGGCCTCTTTCTGTGCTGTATAACTCTATGACTCTAATAAAAATTAAAGTCAAGTGAAAAATACATTTTCAACCCCTTCCTGCCTTTCAAAATAAACAAACATTAAAAATAATTCCCAAATGGCAGTCTTCAGCTTTTAAAGCTGAATTGTTTTCCACACCTAAAAAATTGGCATAAGTGCTTCAGCACTAACACAAATGGCTCATCAAGCCAGGGAAGGGACACCCAGGGTCTCGCATGCAGCACTCCAGCTTTGTGCAGGGGTCAACACTGCAAGAGAGGTTCTGTACCCACAGGGGCCAGGAGGCCCTGCAGAAAGAACGATGTGGGACAACATCACTGAGGCCGTCTCTTCCAGCAGTGTTGCACTCACCACCTGGCTCCAGTGCCCAAAGAAGCTTCATGACCTCAGACCACTGGTCAAGGTCAGTGAATGCATCTTCAAAAGCCGTCTCCTACCAACTGCACCACTAGCTTCACACACTGCTCAATGCACGACACTCACCTACCAACAATCTGTATCAATCACAAGGCACACCTCCCACTAGCCTCACCTCACGCCTTGGATGAGATGATGGAGGCCATTCTTGCCAGGGGCGTGGCTGAGCCCTTGGCCAGTGGCGGGGATGAAAGGATACAAGATGCTGGTATCCTCATACGTTATCCTCCTTGCATAAACCACTTGCTTTCCCGCCCTCCACTCGCGACAACTGCACCCTTGAGCTTTCCTCATTTCACACACTCAAAAAATGCAGCCTGCCCAGCTAGTGGATGACCAAGAAGAGGTAGAGGCGAGTGAAGAAGAGCAAGAAGATTTGACATTGATTTGACACTCCCAGCCACCAGCTCCTCGAGGTCAACCAGCAAGGCCATTTGCAGTCTCCCCCACTAGAAGTCAGCAGCCTTCCATCAGCCATGCTGCAGACACTGGGGTAGCACTGCGTGGCATCAGTAGCATAGGTAAAGGCACACACAAGACAGTCGCTAAGAGAATGCATAAGGGTGATGAGTTGATTTCTTGATGTCATATTGGCTGGATAGATGTATAAAGTTGGATTGGAAAGTTTGCTTTGTGGTGGCTTTTATTTCAGCATCGTGGCCAAGAGGACACTGTGATGGTCAGTAACAGAGGGAAGGTAAGGTGTGGGACTAATGTTGAATGGGGAATTGGAGTTGTGGTCACTGGGACCGCAGGTGGATGATTCCATCCCGGATAACCCGGCCACAAAGGGGCTGTCTGGGATGCATCCTTCCATCTGATTCCTCCTCTTCTTCTTCCTCTTCCCTCTGCGAGTGGATGCTGTAAATCTGAAATGCCAGCACAAAATGTTGGAAATACTTGTTGAGTATTTGCAGCATTTTCTGTCTTCTCAGAGGCCTTCCTTTACCTTCCAAGGCCTTGCAAGCGTCCAGCAGCACTCCCTCCACACTTAAAAAAAACTTTTAACATCTATTGCAGCAAGCCACTGCAATAAAAAAAAAAATTAAAGTCCAAAAGCTTAAATCCAAACTTACCTGAATGATGTTTGTGTCCCTTTATTTAACCCCACTATTTAAGAAAGGAGGGAGAGAGAAAACGGGGAACTAGAGATCAGTTAGCTTGACATCAGTAGTAGGGAAAGTGCTAGAATCTACTATTAAGGACATGGTAACAAGGCACTTAGAAAATAATAATAGGATTAGGCAGAGTCAACACGGATTTATGAAAGAGAAATCGTGTTTGACAAATCTGTTAAGAGTTTTTTGAGGTTGTAACTAGCAGAATAGATAAGGGGGAACCAGTGGATGTGGTGTATTTGGATTTTCAGAAGGCATTTGATAAGATGCCACACAAGAGGTTATTAAACAAAATTAGGGCTCATGGGATTGGAGGTAATAGCATGGATTGAGGATTGGTTAACGGACAGAAAACAGAGAGTAGGAATAAATGGGTCATTTTCGGGTTGGTGGGCTGTAACTAGTGGGATGTTGCAAGAATCAGTGCTTGGGCCTCAGCTATTCACAATCTATATCAATGATTTGGATGAGGAGACCAGATGTAATATATCCAAGTTTGCTGATGATACAAAGCTGGATGGGAATGTAAGTTGTGAGGAGGATGCAAGGAGGCTCCCCCTACCCTGCTGACTGACAGTCACATCCTCACCTTCCTTTACCTGTGCTTTCATCTGAGGTGTGACTGTATTCTGGAGTAATCTATCCAGAAATTCTTCACCCTCCCTTGTGTGTTGGAGTGCCTCTGACTCGCACTCCAGCTCAACGTCTCTGAGTTGGGGTGTCTAAAGGTAGAGACATTTCCTGCAGATGTGGCAATCCGGGACAGTCTCGCGGTCCACAGACTCCCACGTACTGCAATCCCGACACACTGCCTGTGTTGCCATTTCTAGTAGTTATTTGTTAGTAGTAACTTAATTCTAGATTTAATAGAAATTACTTGAGATCTAGATTATATTCACTAGATGGATTTAGTTTGATTTCAGATTAATTTATAATTAATTAGTCTTTTTGTTTTTTTACTTATTTAAAGTTGGTAGATCTCTGTAATTTCCTCCAGCCCCACAACCCTCCAAGGTATCTGCGCTCCTCTAATTCTGGCCTCTTAAGCATCCCCGATTTTAGTTGTTCCACCTTCAGCTGCCAAGGTCCTAATCAACCTGATTGGTTGAGGATGCTGCGCTGAAACAGATGCCGGATATGGGGAAATCTCCATTGACAGGTCTGCGTAAACTCTGTGGGCAACTGTCAGTGAGGTAAACGGCAATGGCGTTCCTTCACTGCTGAGAGCAAAATCCGGGCATTCAAGTCTCTGCTCTCACCACGCTCTCTTTATACTCTCGGGTCTCCCCTCTTGCTGTGCTCTCTTTATACTCTGGGATCTCTGTTCTCGCTTTATCGTCTCCACCTCCTTCCTTTCCTTTAAGACCCTTTTTTAAAGTCCACCTGTTTTTTTAATCAATCCTTTAGTCACCTCTTCTAAATCCCTTTCACTGGCTTTGTTAAAGGCGCTATATAAATACAAGTTATTGATGGCCCTAAATTCATCTATGGATGCCATGGTTAGGCATGCTACATTCTCAAATACCAAGCTATTCTAAACATTGCATAGTTGGGTCTATATTGCAGCTGGCACTAAATTTGAGCCAGCTTCAGGTTCTTCCTATTTTAGGAACCTTTTTCTGTGTCTTGATATAGCTGTTACAGAACTGAACCAGTGAAATAGCTCCCTCTTGTGGAGTTTTCTTTAATTGATCTAAGTTTGCCAATTAAATAATTTTGCAAATGCAACAATAGAGGCTCAACAACCTGAACTCTAAATTTACATTCACTTTTTATTTTTTTCCCCTAAATTCTCAAACTTAGTTTGAGATTTTCCACCCCTGCAATTGGTTTACTGAGGCAGTTGTGCCGGGCTATTGAATAATGTGAGTAAGATTTTGGAAGCACATTTTTGTGTGCAAAAGGGCATTTAATTGCAAGAAAATTGAATTCAAATTGAATTTGTAATCACCCCAGCAAAGTATTGCAATACAATTCTATAGCCACACAGCTAGTCCACATACAATGTAATACTATATGAAGTGCTAAGAAATATTGACCCTGCTTGGTTATAAGACATCAAAAACTTATTAAGTCCGCACACGGAAGAAAGTCTATAATCTAAAATGATCCCGGCTCCACATTCAGATAAGTGTATTTTAAACACTTACATTGTCGGTTGCAGTCTGCAGTGGTCTGTTTAAGGACTGCCTGTTAGGCATAAGCCTGGTTTTCCTGAATGCAGCCAGCGTCGACTGCCTCAGGGCAAACCTCTATTGTTCACCATTTATATAAACGATTCGGACTCGGGAATTGGAAGTACAATTTCAAAATTGGCGGATGACACTAAATGGGGGGGGGAGGTGGGGGGGTATAGTTAATACTGAGGAAGACTGTGACAAAATACAAGACGTTAACAAACTTGCAGAATGGGCATGTAAATGGCAAATTAATTTCAATATAGATAAGTGTGAGTTGTTGCATTTTGGGAGGAGGAATAAGGAGGCTACATACTCCTTGGAAAATAAGAGTCTAAATGGGGGAGAGGAGCAAAGAGATCTAGGGATACAGATGAACAAATCATTGAAGTAGCAGCAGGTTAACAAAGCCATAAAAATGCAAATGAAGCACTGGGGTTCATTTCTAGAGGATTAGAATTGAAAAGCAGAGAGATTTTGTTAAACTTGTATAGAACCTTGGTTAGATCACACTTAGGGGGAAAAATTCGGTATCGACCATTTTGGGACGCTAACATCGGCTGGGCATAAAATTTAGTGCCCGGCGCAAATCATCGCCGGCAACCGCGAAATTGGACTCCAGCGCCCCGGAGGTGATTGGAGCGCTAAATCAAGCACTACACACTTCTCTTAGGGCGCTAACGTCGGGGAGTGGGGCGCTACCTCGGAGCGCAACTGAAGCTCAGGTGATGTCAATTACCTTGTACTCAGACAGACTGGCGCCATCCAGTTCTTAAAGGGGAGGTTCAATTATGCTGCACAGCCTCGCCCTGATCATTGCTGCTTTTGACCTGGGTCTGCAAGGAGGTGCAAATCTTGAACCATGAATATCATGGCTGCTCAGAGGCCAAGGGAGAGAGTTTGCCGGTTTAGCGACCAGGCATTGGAGGCTCTGGTTGTGGCTGTGGAACACCGACGGACAGTGCTGTTCCCAGACACTGGCAGGAGGCCATTGCCCCAGGAGTTCACAAGGATGGGGAGGGAGGTGGTCCATTACGTCTCCTCCAGAAGCCTGGTCCAAAGGACTCGCACCCAGTGCTGCAAGAAGTTCAATGACCTCACTCAGTTGGTCAGGGTGAGTAGATGCTTGAAATATCTCTACATCCCACCATCTCAACCTCACTCTGTGCACAGACAGTATAAATCGCCAAATCCCCAACACTCACCCACCAACTATGCCCATTGTTGATCTCAAATGCTACCTTCTCTGTCATTCATCAAAAGCCCTGTTATGAGGCGTTCATGAACGGCCCTTGCAGAAGCAACATTGAGCGCCTCCCTCCCATGTTGTTGTTGCTCCTCCTCCTCTTCATCTTCCTCCTCCTCTCCCTCTTCCTCCTCCTGAGGTGGTCCATCAATCCCTGGTGGCAATGGCTGGGTCCTCAGAATGACGAGGTTGTGAAGCATGCAGCACACAACAATGAAAACCGATACTCGATCGGGGGAGTACTGCAGGGCTCCTCCAGAGTGGCCAAGACACCGGAACCATTGCTTCAAGATGCCGATCGTCTGTTCAATGAAGTTCCTAGTGGCGCTATGGCTCTCATTATATGCGAGCTCAGCAGGAGTGTTGGGGTTACGGAGCGGTGTCATCAGCCAGGTGCAGAGTGGATAACCCTTGTCCCTGAGGAGCCAGCCACGAGGTTGATGCGGTGGTTGGAACAGGTCTAGGACACCAGTCTGGTGCAGGATGACTGCATCGTGGCTGCTGCCAGGGTAGCGGGCATTGACGGCGAGGATGCGCTGTCTGTGGTCGCAAACCAACTGCACGATCAGAGAGTAGTAGCCTTTGCAGTTGCGGAAAACCTTTGCATTTTCATGAGGTGCCCGCAGTGCCACGTACGTGCAGTCAATGGCGCCCTGAACCGTGGGGAAGCCCGCTATCCTAGCGAAGTCACATGCGCGTTCATGCTGATTGTCTCGGGTCATGGGGAAAGAGATGTACTCCCTCCTCTTTTTGTAGAGAGCATTTGTGACCTCCCGGATGCAGTAATGAACAGCGAACTGGGAGATGTTCACAATATCCTCCGTTGGAGCTTGGAAGGAGCTGCTGACGTAGAAATTGAGAACCACTGTCACCTTCACAGCCACCGACAGAGACGTCCTGGTCCTGAGCTGAGGCTGGAGCTCTGGTTGCAGGAGGTGGCAGAGCTCTGTGACCACCTTCTTGCTGAAGCAGAGCCTTCTAAAACACTGCTTCTTGGACAAATGAATGTAGGAGAATTGCTCCCGGAATACCCTGGGAGGGTAAGGTCTCCTGTGTAGAGCCCTGTTGGCCCTCCTCCCTCTGGCCACATTTTACACTCTCTCCGCCTCCGCTGCCTCCGATGGTGAAGCTGGAGGGCGAGGCCCCGTGCCAGTACAGCCCCCATTAACTCTTTTAAATGTGGTAGTACTAAAGGGTACAGAAATGGGAACCTGATAAGTCTTGCTGACGACCAAATCTCCTTCAAGTAGGAAACTGTTAAATGTCTCCAGACTCCTCTCTCCCTTTCTCAATTGATTGCCGACAGGAAAAAGCAGGAAGCGCACACCTTTAAATAGCTCCCCCAGCTCCCAGCTGACTGAAAACCGTCCCCCTCTACCTGTCGTTCCTAGCGCCAGGCGCTGAGGCAGGGGGCGAGAATCAATTTCCGGTCTGGGGCGTTACCAGGGTGATACGTGCTTGGACAACGTCACGATCTCTGGGCGCAGGAGATCGTGGCGGTAGTGTTTAGCGCCACCACAAACCGCCAGTTCAATTTCGCAGCGGCGCTAAAATCGCTGCGCATGGGCGGTATGTCATTAGCGCCCCTCCAGAGGTGCTAACGGGCGGTGCCAGCCAACCAAATTTTTCCCCCCTAGAGTACTGTGCTCAGTTCTGGTCTCCATTTTACAAAAAGAATATCGAGGCACTGGAGAAGATGCAAAAAAGATTTACAAGGATGATACCAGAACTGAGAGGATACAACTAGGAGGAAAGACTGAACAGAATGGAACTCTTTTCTCCAGAAAAGAGAAGGCTGAGGGGTTCGATAGACTAGATGTGGAAAAGATGTTTCCACTTGTGGGGGGGGTCCAAAACTAGGGTCATAAATATAAGATAGTCACTAATAAAACTAATAAGGAATTCAGGAGAAGCTTGTTTACCCAGAGAGCGGTTAGAATGTGGAACTTGCCACCACAGGGAGTAGTTGAGACAAATAGAGAAGATGCATTTAAGGCAAAGCTAGATAAACACATGAGGGAGAAAGGAATAGAAGGTTATGCTGATAGGGTTAGATGAAGTAGGGTGGGAGGAAGCTCGTGTGGAGCATTAACACCAACATAGACCAGTTGGACCAAATGGCCTGTTTCTGTGCTGATATTTCTATTTAATTCTATCCAGGTCTCTTATTAGGTAAGGGATATAACTCCTGTTTCAGGTGTGCGCCTGGATGACAATTTTTCTTTTGGCCTATATATCAATATGGCAGGCTGTGCATTTCCGGCATATTGGAGGCCGTCTAGTGTCTGAGAAAGAGGCACTGTGTGGCTGAATTTCTAAGTTAGTGGCCACAAAATCTGGTGATCTAGTGCCAGCCATTAAGGCGGGCTTTGCTGAGAAAATGGCGGCCGCCTCGCTTCCACCTGCTTCCGCCGGGTCCCGCGGCGGCAGTATTTTGGGAGGTCGGCAGCGCTGCTGTTGCCTGTGCTCGCTGCAGATATTTAGATGAGGCAGGTTGTGACGTCAATGAGTGTGCAACGCGGATTTGACGCACGATCTGCCATTTTCGACGTCGCCGCTCCATTTAACGCCTCTCCTAATCACGACCAGCTGACCATGTGTTCAGCAGCAGGAAGAACCCCCAGCAGCTCTATTTATAGTGATCATCAACAACTTGCAGCTGACTTGCTTTTTGATTTATACTGGCTTTGTCTAAGTTTGTGCAACAGTTTGGAGCTTTCTAAAGTTATTTAAAGTTGCTGAGGTGACAGGGAGTGTTGCTGCAAGTGGAGAACGCCTTGCTTCTCATTTAAAGGGTTCTGCTCAGACCACTTGCTCCTAGTCGTGGAGGCTCTCCTTGCAGTCTCCCTCACGCTCGGGCATGACAGGGAGATGGAGTGCAGGCAGCGAAAAAGAGGACAAGAGGCTCGCAGAGGGAGGCAGAGGAGGGGCAGGAGGGCTTTCAGCAGGAGGCCTTACCCCACTAAAGTCTTCCGAGTGCACTTCTATCTGCACTTAATCCAGGAGCAGTGTATTCGGAGGCTTCGCTTCACCAAGGAGATGGTCACAGAACTCTGCCACCTCCTGCAACCAGACCTGCAGCCTGAGAGCAGGACGACAACGGCTCTTCCAGTGACCCTCAATTTTTTCACCACTGGATCCTTCCTGTCTGGAGCAGGAGACATAGCTAACATCTCCAAGTTCACCATCCATCTCTGCATCCGGGAGGCCACAGAGGCTCTCCACTCCAGAAGAAGGGACGTCATTGTTTTCTTTCTGAACAGAGAGAAGCAGGAGGAGCGCGCATGTGACTTTGCCAGGATATCGGGCTTCCCCATGGTGCAGGGCACCATCGACTGCACACACGTGGCTTTGCGTGCACCGCATACCAATCCGGAGATGTTCTGTATCCGCAAAGGCTACCACTCACTTAATGTGCAGTTGTTGTATGACCAGGCCCAGCGCATCATGATGGTAAATGCCCGGAATCCTGGCAGCAGCCATGATGCCGTCATCCTGCGCCAGTCTGGTGTGCCAGCAATCTTCAAGCCACCGCGTCGAACCCGAGGGTGGCTGCTCGGAGACAAAGGCTATCTGCTCCACACCTGGCTGATGACTCCCCTCCGCAACCCCACCACTCGTGGCCAGCACACATAGAATGACAGCCATGCTGCCACGAGGAATGTCATCTAGCAGACCATCAGGGTGCTCAAGCAACGATTCCGCTGCCCTGACCACTCAGGAGGAGCCCTCCAGTACAGGCCGGAGCGGGTGTCCCATTTCGTGCTGGTCTACTGCATCCTCCACAACTTCACCATAATGAACATGCAGCCCTTGCCACCACGGGCTCTGGGACCACCTGAGGAGGAGGAAGAGGAAGAGGAGGTGGAGGAAGAGAAAGAGGAGGAAGGGAGGAGGTAGGTAGCAGAACCCCGTTCCAGATGGGCTGTCCGTGAGCGCATCATCAGTCTCCAGTTCCAGTGAATGGAACCCCAGATCCCTGTTGCTCACCACTTCCCCATCTCACCATCCTTCTGTCACGGAGCATCACAGCATCCTCCTGGGCACAAAGCTGAATTGAGAGCCACCACGAAACACACATTACAAACATAATTTATAAATTTGTCAAATTCAAATCAAAAGAACAAAGTCATTCCCTTGTGCATTCCTTAGTGTCTGTCTTTTGTACACCTTTTCCTACGAAGTGCTCCTCTAGTGGCTGCAGCAGGGCTGGTGGAAGGCTGCTCGAACAGTTCTGGGCCTAGAAGGCCCGGCTGTAGACTGCGCCACCTCAGCATGGGCAGCAGCAGTCTGAGCTGGCTGGCTGATAAGGCAGCAGCAAGGGCATTGGCAGAGTGGTAGTGGTGGGAGTAGGAATGCTGTCATCCTGAGAGAGGACAGCAGGTTCTTACTCGATGGATCCACTGACACACCCACGGGGCGGCGTCTCAGCATTCCTAACCATCTGTTGGAGAACAGATTGCTGGACTGCTGTGACACCCTGCAAGCCCCTTTCCACATTTGTAAACCCAGCCATGATAGCAGCAGTCTGAGCTTGCGTGGCAGAAAGCTGAGCCTGCATGAGAGCTGTGATGAAATATATTCCATTCATCACTGCCTGTGACTGTGGTCGGTTTCAGTGTCATTTCCCTTCCCCCCCAGTCCTCATTGTATTATGTATTGGAATGTGCTGGAATGTGCTGTGTGTAGGGCTCCGCCCATACCTGGCCCCTTTTGTAAGCTGGCTCAGTCTGGCCTCAGCCTCCAGAAGGAAGACATCTCTCTCTTTTACGTGTTACTTTCTAATTTAATAAAAGCCTTGTTTTGTTTCGCTAACATCGAGTCTCGGAACTTATTGAGGCACATCAATTTTATTAAATTATTTTTCAACACTATGGACCAACTCCTGAAACCCGAACGTTTGGATTTGGATCAACATGCTCCGGACACATCAGCACGCTTCGGACACTGGTTTGAGTGTATGGAATTCTTCCTGGACAATTCCGCAGCCGTCAAAGACGCTACGGACGCTGCGAGGATGAGACTCGGAATTCTGCGGAATTGGGTAAGCCACTGGGTTTACCCCCTCATCCAAGACGCCGATACGTACCTGGCCGCCTGCGACATCTTAAAGGTGCATTACCAGCAGCCTACGAATGAGGTGTATGCTAGGCATCTACTCGCTACTCGCGCACAGCGACCTGGGGAATCGGTGGAGGAGTTCCTAAGCATCCTGAAAATGCTTGGCAAAGACTGTAAGTGCCGAGATGTAAAAGCCGCAGTGTACACCGATGAGCTTGTTCGCGATGCCTTTATCACAGGCCTCAGCTCCACTTACATCCGGCAAAGACTGCTGGAAAAAACGGGGTTGGACCTGAAACAGGCTGCGGACACCGCGCGGTCCCTGGATGTGGCCCAGAGAAACTTGGACGCCTACTCTTCAGCCCGCGCCGTCCACGCCGCCACGTGCGCACCGAGGGCGCCGCCATCTTGGAAGGCATCTTCCCCGCCCGGCAGCCCGACACCGGCGGGGCCCAGCTCTCCCCCCAGAAGCCCTACGACAGCCGCGATGCGTCAGGGACCCAACTGCTACTTCTGCGGGCAGCCAAAGCACACCAGAAACCTGTGCCCGGCGAAAGGCACCACCTGCTTTAAGTGCGGTAAGAAGGGGCACTTCGGGAAGGTGTGCAGAGGGAACCCCGCCGGAAAACCAACCACCGGAAAACCCGCAACCGCCGCGTGTGCGCCGTGGGAGCGGCCATCTTGGACGCCATCTTGCCCGACCTCGTGGGGTCCGCCATCTTATGAGCAGACAGCGTGGACGCCATCTTGTATCGATCAGGGCCCTACAGTGGCATCGGTCACAGTGGACCAGACCAGGCCGCACCCGCTATCCAAATCAATGGTGGACATCGAGGTAAACGGGTGCCGGGTTAAATGCTTAATTGACAGTGGAAGCACGGAGAGTTTTATCCACCCTGAACTGGCACAGCAACTCTCCCTAAAGGTGGTCCCTACTCAGGGTACCATCTCTATGGCTGATAAAACCCAGACATCGACCATTCTGGGTTACTGCACGGTACAATTGGGCGTTAACGGAACTGTATACGATAATTTTAAAGTGTTAATCATGAAGAACCTGTGTGCGAGCGTGATCTTGGGCCTGGATTTCCAGTGCAACCACCAAAGCATCACGCTCAAGTACGGTGGGTCCCAGCCGCCCCTCACAGTGTGCGGTCTGGCTACCCTGAAGGTAAAGCCACCTTCGCTATTCGCGAACCTTACCCCTAACTGCCGGCCAATAGCGACCAAAAGCAGGAGGTACAGCTGGGAGGACAGGCGGTTTATCGCGACCGAGGTAGACAGGCTCCTGAAAGAGCGCATTATTGAACGCAGCAACAGCCCGTGGCGCGCCCAAGTGGTAGTGGTAAGGGGTAGCGAGAAGAAACGGATGATGATCGACTATAGTCAAACGATCAACAGGTACACCCAACTAGACGCCTACCCGCTACCCCGCATATCAGAAATGGTGAACCAAATCGCCCAATACCGGGTGTTCTCCACCATCGACCTCAAGTCAGCGTACCACCAGCTCCCTATCAGACCAGAGGACCGCCCGTACAGCGCCTTCGAGGCGAACGGACGCCTCTACCAATTCCTCAGAGTCCCCTTTGGGGTGACGAATGGGGTCTCGGTCTTTCAGAGGGAGATGGACCGCATGGTCGATGACCACCACTTGCAGGCAACCTTCCCCTACCTCGACAACGTCACCATCTGCGGTCACAATCAGCAGGATCACGACTCGAACCTCGAGAGGTTCCTGGAAACCGCACAAAAACTCAACCTCACCTACAACGAGGACAAGTGCGTTTTCAACACCACGCGCCTCTGCATACTAGGCAGCGTGGTGGAGAATGGGGAAATCGGACCAGACCCCGACCGATTGCGCCCCCTACGGGAGCTGCCCCTGCCCAACACTCCCAAAGCCCTGAAAAGGTGCCTGGGGTTATTTTCTTATTATTCCCAATGGGTCCCCAACTACTCCGACAAAGCCCGCCCCCTCTTGAAAGCATCCTCTTTTCCGCTCTCTGCTGAGGCCCACGCCGCCTTCAAAAGCATTAAGCAGGATATTGAGCGGGCCACGCTACAGGCAGTGGACGAGAACACTCCATTTCAAGTGGAAAGTGATGCGTCTGACTTCGCCTTGGCGGCCACCCTCAACCAGGCGGGGCGGCCCGTAGCTTTCTTCTCGAGGACCCTCCAAGGCCCCGAGATCAGACACTCCTCCGTGGAAAAGGAGGCCCAAGCCATCGTGGAGGCAGTGCGCCACTGGCGCCACTACCTAGCCGGCAAACGCTTCACCCTACTTACCGACCAGCGGTCGGTAGCGTTTATGTTCAACAATAAACAGAGGGGGAAGATTAAAAATGATAAGATTCTTAGGTGGCGGATCGAGCTCTCCACCTTCGAGTACGACATCATTTATCGGCCAGGGGCCCTTAACGAATCCCCTGACGCCCTCTCATGAGGGATGTGTGCCAGCGCCACCGGGGATCGGCTACAGACCCTCCACAACGACCTCTGCCACCCAGGGGTCACACGGCTGTTCCACTTCATAAAGTCCCGTAACTTACCCTACTCGATTGAGGAAGTTCGGTCTCTGACCAGGAACTGCCGCACTTGCGCTGAGTGCAAGCCTCGGTTCTACCGCCCAGATAGAGCCCACTTAATCAAAGCTACACGGCCCTTTGAGCGGCTCAGCTTAGATTTCAAGGGCCCCCTCCCGTCCGTCGACCGCAATGTTTACTTCCTGAACATTGTGGACGAATACTCTCGGTTCCCATTCGCCTTCCCCTGCCCAGACATGACCAGCGCCACGGTCATTAAATGCCTCAACAGCCTGTTCTGCCTGTTCGGTATGCCGAGCTACATCCATACGGATAGGGGGGCGTCCTTCATGAGTGAAGAGCTACGCCAGTACATGCTGTCCAAGGGGATCGCCACGAGCCGTACCACCAGCTACAACCCCCGGGGTAACGGCCAGATGGAGCGAGAGAACGGGACAGTGTGGAAAGCAGTCACTCTAGCTCTAAGGACCAAGGGCCTCCCTATCTCCCGCTGGCAGGAAGTCCTCTCGTATGTGCTCCATTCGATACGGTCGCTATTGTGTACGGCCACTAATGCCACGCCTCATGAACGTATGTTTGTCTTTCCCCGGAAATCCACCTCAGGCGTATCCATGCCGTCATGGCTCTCCACCCCAGGTCCGGTACTCATGCGAAGGCATGTGAGGGGCCACAAGACGGACCCTCTCGTGGAGCCAGTACACCTACTCCACGCCAACCCCCAATACGCATATGTCCGGCACGCCGACAGAAGGGAGGACACCGTGTCCATAAAAGACGTCGCCCCAGCCGGCATCGACAACAACCACGGCAATAGCAGCGACAACGATCACAGCAATTCTTACCCACCCACTACTCTTTTCAACGATCACAGCAACCCTTACCCACCCACTACTCTTTCATCACCCCCGGAAGAACATCGACCAACGGCACCCCCACCAACTACCCCTTCAACAACCCTGGCGGCACCCCCGGCAGAGACCCAGGAGGCTACCGGGGACACCCAGCCGACACCCGCGGCACCACGTCGGTCGCAGAGGACTATCAAACCCCCGAACAGACTAAATCTATAGAAGGGGTGAATGTGATGAAATATATTCCATTCATCACTGCCTGTGACTGTGGTCGGTTTCAGTGTCATTTCCCTTCCCCCAGTCCTCATTGTATTATGTATTGGAATGTGCTGGAATGTGCTGTGTGTAGGGCTCCGCCCATACCTGGCCCCTTTTGTAAGCTGGCTCAGTCTGGCCTCAGCCTCCAGAAGGAAGACATCTCTCTCTTTTACGTGTTACTTTCTAATTTAATAAAAGCCTTGTTTTGTTTCGCTAACATCGAGTCTCGGAAGTTATTGAGGCACATCAAGAGCAGCCTGAGCTTCCAGTGCAGCACTCAGATGTTGGGTCGCTTCCGCTTGTGCTGCATGGAAGCTGCGACATCGCCCATCACACCCAGCATCATGGTTGTGTCCACAAGTGTTCTAATGGAGTTGCCCATCACTTCCATCCTGGAAATCACGGGCTCCAAGCTCTGCGCAAAGCCCCGTGCAATGTTGGCACCGGACTCCTCCATGCTCCGTGACACTGACAAGAGGCTCTCTGGTAGGCCTGCCATTGCATCAAGCTATTCTGTGCGCATGCCCATCACCCTTCTTCTGAAGGCTGCCCCATCGAGGTCATCACCTGAGTCCTGTGCAGCAGAACTCGTGCGTGAACTCACCCTCTGGGGAGCTGGCACCCGAGCTACCCTTTCCCCCTGGCCTGGTTGTAGCCCACTCATGCTCGGCAACTCATCACGTGCAGATCCCGCCTCTATACTACCCTCTAAAGTACGCGCAGTGCCATTTTCTGAGCTGATGTCTGCAAGTGTCTGATCACGAGATGGTGCCTCTGCTTCTCCGTCAATCTCCTCCACCACAATGTTGGGGACAGGCTGGGCTGCTGGCAGTTCTTGGGTATCTGAAAGGAGAAATGCACAAGGGTTGGCTGTGGTTAGGGAAGGGAGGGAAAGCAAGATATCCATACTTACACCATCAGCAGCTTGTAAGTGGGGAGAGATTGTGGGATGAGGGGGAAGTGGGATGTGAGAAGAAGGATTAGGTATGAGCATCCCATCATCATCAGCAATGCTTTCCACTTCCTCACTCACCACGGGCTCTGTGACTGCCCCTCTAATTACTGTGAGCATTTCTTCCTCCAGGTCTGTGAGGTTCTCAAGTCTGGCTTGGCCTCCACCCTTCTGCTGCTGCTCCTAGCGACTCTGCACCATCTTGGCCTGCAAGACACAGGGAAGTGTGTCAGTAAGTGTGGTGCAGTGTGTTTGGGTGAAGTGTGTCAGTGAGTGTGGTGCAATGTGTTTGGGTGAAGTGTGTCAGTGAGTGTGGTGCAATGTGTTTGGGTGAAGTGTGTCAGTAAGTGTGGTGCAGTGTGTTTGGGTGAAGTGTGTCAGTGAGTGTGGTGCAATGTGTTTGGGTGAAGTGTGTCAGTGAGTGTGGTGCAATGTGTTTGGGTGAAATGTGTCTGAGTGTGGTGCAATGTGTTTGGGTGAAGTGTGTCAGTGAGTGTGGTGCAATGTGTTTGGGTGAAGTGTGTGTCAGTGAGTGTGGTGCAATGTGTTTGGGTGAAGTGTGTGTCAGTGAGTGTGGTGCAATGTGTTTGGGTGAAGTGTGTCAGTGAGTGTGGTGCAATGTGTTTGGGTGAAGTGTGTCAGTGAGTGTGGTGCAATGTGTTTGGGTGAAGTGTGTGTCAGTGAGTGTGGTGCAATGTGTTTGGGTGAAGTGTGTGTCAGTGAGTGTGGTGCAATGTGTTTGGGTGAAGTGTGTCAGTGAGTGTGGTGCAATGTGTTTGGGTGAAGTGTGTGTCAGTGAGTGTGGTGCAATGTGTTTGGGTTATGTGCCTGCCATGGTTGAATAGCTGGCAGTATGTGCAAGGTGTGAGATGTGTGTGTGAGTCTTGCAGCAGTGGTTAGTGTGTGAGGATGAGGTGAAGCTATGATTGTGCGGTGTGAGTGGTGATTGATAGAGATTGTTAGTAGGTGAGTGATGGGGGTGTGGCGCACTGTCTCAGCCATGGCTCAGTTGGTAGCACTCTTGCCTCTGAGTTAGGAGGTTGTGAGTTCAACGCCCATTCCAGAGACTTTGAGCGCAAACAACTGGGCTGATACTCTAGTGCATTTTCAGAGGTGCTATCTTTTGGATGAGACATTAAACCGTAGGCCCGGTCTGCTCTCTCAGGTGGATGCAAAAGATCCCCTGGCACTATTTCGAAGAAGTGCAGGGGAGTTATCCCCGATGTCCTGGCCATTATTTATCCCTCAATTGACATAATAAAACAGATGATCTGGTCATAATCACATTGCTGTTTGTGGGAGCTGGCTGTGCGCAAATTGGCTGCCGCGTTTCCTGCATTACAACAGTGACAACATTTAAAACGTTGGCTGTAAAGCACTTTGGGATGTCCTGAGGTTGTGACAGATGCTGTATAAATGTAAGTCTTTTTTCTTTTTCACTGAGCAGTGTGTGAGGCTTGTGGTGCAGTTGGTGGGATCTGGCATTTATGATGGATTCACACACCTTGACCACTCGTGTGAGGTCATTAAACTTTTTGCAGCACTGGATCCAGGTCCTGGGGACAACACTCGTCGCAGTGACGGCTTGAGCAACCTCCTCCCAGAACCTGCGGGTAGAGGACCTCACGGCGTCTTTGGACTCCCAGGACCAAGGCCTCCAGTGCTGCATCGGAAAATCTTCTAGCCCTTTCCCTTGGCTGTTGGGCCATGGCTATGTTCAGACTGACAATGAAGTTCTTCTGCAACAAAGCACCTCCCCTTTAAGGAGTGCAGAGAGCCTAGGCCAAACTTTATTGGCCATTAGAGTGCACTCGATATTAGCCCCCCTGTTGAGCGCTAAGCCAATCAGCAGTGCGTTTAGCGCTGAGATCAGCGCTGCAATCATTATAATGAGCAGGTAGCACGAATTTTGTTTGCTGCCTGCCTGCACCACTTTGAACGGGTGCAGGCAAATAGCACTGGGCGATGCCCCTGCCGGTTTTTGGGCCTTATCCAATTTCTAGGCCAGTGTCTCCACTTTTGGTTCAAGTATTTATTAATACAGTGCTGCTAAACTGCGACGACAAATTACTCATCTAGATTGTGAATCTCTGGGCTAAAAATTTGGCTACTTACCGACACCATTACCAGCAGATTCATGAAAAAAATGGCGGTTGCCGCTCTTCTGCCTGACTCTGGTGTGGGGCCACCCCGGTGGCTGCCACTTTGGTGAGCTGGCCCTAGACATGCAAATCTAGAGAGCGTGATGTCACTCATCATGCAACGCCGACTTGACGCCACTCTCTGCGAACTTGGACCTTTGGGCTGAGTTTAGTGTTGGGTCTGAAGCTCACTCTGAAAAGCAAGCGTGCAGCAGACCTACAGAGGCACTGTCAGCGCTTCTTGAATGGACTCACACATCTTTCAGGCAAATTTGCATTTAAGCTTTTGGACTAGATTTTTAATATTTTATTGAAGTGGCTTGGCGCAATAGATATTAAAAGTTTTTAAAGTGTGCAGGGTGTGTTGCTGGACACTTGCAAGGCCTCGGATGGTAAAGGGGATACTAGCATCTAAAATTGGGCAGAGGGTGTCCATAACTAACAATAACAAATTTAATTAATTACATAGAATGGAGCAGGTGATGTGTTACTGTTGCGAGATGTGGGAGCCGGTGGACCCCATTGAGGCTCACGGTGATTACGTCTGTGACAAGTGTCTGCTGCTACAGGAACTCCAGCTCCGTGTTGATGAGCTGGAGTCTGAGCTTCAGACACTGCGACACATCAGGGAGGGGGAGAAGTACCTGGACTCTGTGTATCAGGAGGTGGTCACACCTATGAAGTTAATTAATTCAGATGTAGCCCATGGTCAGGGACAGGACGGTGTGACTACGAGTGAGGCAGGTACGGGGATCCAGGAGGTAGAGCTGGAGGAGCCGCAGCCCTTGCTCTTGTCCAACAGGTTCGAGGTTCTTACTCCCTGTGGGGACAGGAGCAGGGACTGCAGGGAGGATGAGCAACCTGGCCACAGCACCGTGGAACGGGGGGCCATTCAAGAGGGGGGAGTAAATAGAAATGTTGTAGTGGTAGGGGATAGTATTATTAGGGGGATAGATAGAGTTCTCTGCAGCCGAGAGCGAGAGTCCCGAAGGCTGTGTTGCCTACCCAGTGCCAGGGTTAAGGGCCTCTCCTCTGGGCTGGAAAGAAACTTGCAGTGGGAGGGGGTGGGTCCAGTTGTCGTGGTCCATGTTGGTACAAACGACGTAGATAGGACTAGGAAGCCGGTTCTGTTAAAGGAGTATGAGCAGCTAGGGGTCAAATTAAAAAACAGAACCTCAAGGGTAATGATTATTACCTGAGCCATGAGCGAATTTGGCTAGGACAAATAAAATTAGAGAGTTAAATGCGTGGCTCAAAGACTGGTGTGGGAGAAATGGGTTTTGCTTCTTGGGACACTGGCACCAGTACTGGGGCAGGAGGGAGCTGTTCCGTTGCGACGGGCTTCACTTGGCCAGTGCTGGGACTAGAGTCCTGGTGGATCATATAACTAGGGCTATAGAGAGGGCTTTAAACTAACTAGTGGGGGGGGAGGTTCCTAGAAAGCAAATAATAAAAATGACAACAGAGAAGGTCATAGACTTAGGTTGCAGTGGGGAAATTAAAAACCAGAGCATGTCAGGAAGGGGCAGAAGGTATGGAGTAAAAGGTAAAGTAATAAAAAGGGCAAAAGCAGGAACTAAGTGTCACAAAACATATTTGAAAGTTCTCTATCTGAATGCACGTAGCATTCGTAACAAAATAGACGAGTTAATGGCACAAATAACTGCATATGGGTATGATCTTGTGGCCATTACAGAAACATGGCTGCAGGGTGACAATGCCTGGGAATTAAACATACCAGGTTATTTAACGACCAGGAAGGACAGGCAGGAAGGAAGGGGAGGTGGGGTGGCTATGTTAATAAAGGAAGGAATCACTGTAATACAGAGAAATGATATTGGGTCAAAAGATCAGGATAATGAAACAGTTTGGGTGGAGATAAGGAATAATAAGGGGGAAAAAAACACGAGTGGGCGTAGTCTATAGGCCTCCGAACAGTTGCAACTCTGTTGGACGGAGTATCAATCAGGAAATAGTTGAGGCTTGTAATAAGGGAACATCTATAATTATGGGGGATTTTAACTATCATATTAATTGGACAAATCAAATTGGGCAGGGCTGCCTTGAGGATGAGTTCATTGAGTGTATTAGGGATGGGCTTCTTGAGCAGTATGTAACTGAACCGACCAGGGGGCAAGCAACGTTAGATCTGGTCCTGTGTAACGAGACAGGATTAATTAAAAATGTCCTAGTAAAGGATCCCCTTGGAATGAGTGACCATAACATGGTTGAATTCCATATTCAATTAGAGGGTGAGAAGGTTGGATCTCAAACAAGCGTGCTAAGCTTGAATAAAGGAGACAATGAAATTATGAGAGCAGAATTGAGCAGAGTGGATTGGGAAAATAGATTAAAGGGTAAGACGATACATGATCAGTGGTGTACATTTAAGGAGTTATTTTACAACTTCCAAAAAATATATATTCCACTGAGAAGAAAAGGGTGTAAAAGAAAAGACAGCCATCCGTGGCTAAGTAAAGCCCTGTTCCTGGGACTAGGGACAGGGTCACTGGCAAGGCTTGGAAGCTAAGCAGAGCCAGGCCTGGTTAGTACCTGGCAGGGGTGACCATCAGGGAAGACCAGGTGCAGAAGGTCACGGAAGGAGCCCCGAGGAGGGGCGGTTGGTGAGAAGGTCACGGAAGGAGCCCCGGGAGGGGCGGCGGCTGGTGAGCAGGCCCGGGCGTTGGGCTGAAGATTGTCGGACAGGAGGAATGGTGGAAATGGAATGGCGGCGCGCACAGACGCAGCGGCTTTGCTTCTCCCAGGACGGTGCTATTTACGTTTAATGTTAATGTTATTTGCACTGGACTCATGGGAGCTTGCAAGATCACATTTCGTTGTTCATGTACTTGTGCATTGTACAATGACAATAAAGTTGAATTATTATTATTATTATTAAATTAAGGATAGTATTCAACTAAAAACAAGGACATATAAGGTAGCCAAATCTAGTGGGAGGATAGAGGATGGGGAAAACTTTAAAAGACAGCAAAAAATAACAAAAAGATTGATTAAGAAAGGGAAGATAGATTATGAAAGTAAATTAGCAAAAAATATAAAAACAGATAGTAAGACTTTTTATAGTTATATAAAAAGAAAAAGGGCGGCTAAAGTAAATGTTGGTCCCTTAGAGGATGAGACCGGGAATTTAATGGTGGGAAATATGGAGACGGCAAAAACACTGAATGAATATTTTGTATCAGTCTTTACAGTAGAGGACACTAAGAATATCCCAACACTGGACAAACAGGGGGCTAGAGGGGGGGAGGAGCTAAACACGATCAAAATCACTAAGGAAGTGGTACTCGGTAAAATAATGGGACTCAAGTCGGTTAAATCACCTGGACCTGATGGCTTACATCCTAGGGTCTTGAGGGAAGTGGCGGTAGGGATTGTGGCTGCATTGGTAATCATTTTCCAAAATTCCCTGGACTCGGCAAAGGTCCCAGCAGACTGGAAAACTGCTAATGTAACACCCTTATTTAAAAAGGGCAGTAGACAGAAGGCTGGAAACTATAGACCGGTTAGCCTAACATCTGTGGTAGGTAAAATTTTGGAGTCCATTATTAAGGAGACAGTAACAGGACATTTGGATAATCATAATTTAATAGGACAAAGGCAGCATGGTTTTATGAAGGGGAAGTCATGTTTGACAAATTTGCTGGAGTTCTTTGAGGAAGTAACATATAGGGTGGATAAAGGGGAACCAGTGGACGTAGTGTATTTAGACTTCCAAAAGGCATTTGACAAGGTGCCACACAAAAGATTATTGCTTAAGATAAAAATTCATGGGATTGGGGGTAATATTCTGGCATGGATAGAGGATTGGCTATCTAACAGAAGGCAGAGAGTTGGGATAAATGGTTCATTCTCAGACTGGCAATCAGTAACTAGTGGTGTTCCGCAGGGGTCAGTGCTGGGTCCCCAACTCTTTACAATCTATATTAACGATTTGGAGGAGGGGACCGAGTGTAACATATCAAAGTTTGCAGATGATACTAAGATGGGAGGGAAAGTAGTGAGTGAGGAGGACATAAAAAACCTGCAAGGGGACATCGACAGGCTAAGTAAGTGGGCAGAGATTTGGCAGATGGAATACAATACTGGAAAGTGTGAGGTTATGCACTTTGGCAGGAAAAATCGTAGAGCAAGTTATTATCTTAATGGCAAGAAACTGGAAAGTACTGAAGTACAAAGGGATCTGGGTGTCCTGGTGCACGAAACTCAAAAGGTTAGTATGCAGGTGCAGCAAGTGATTAACAAGGCCAATGGGATGTTGGCTTTCATTGCTAGGGGGATAGAATATAAAAATAGGGAGGTATTGCTTCAGTTGTACAAGTTATTGGTGAGACCGCACCTGGAATACTGCATACGGTTTTGGTGTCCATACTTAAGAAAAGACATACTTGCTCTCGAGTCAGTACAAAGAAGGTTCACTCGGTTAATCCCGGGGATGAGGGGATGGACATATGAGGAGAGGTTGAGTAGATTGGGACTCTACTCATTGGAGTTCAGAAGAATGAGAGGCGATCTTATTGAAACATATATGATTGTGAAGGGGTTGGATCGGGTGGATGCGGGGAGGATGTTCCCGCTGATGGGTGAAACTAGAACTAGGGGGCATAGTCTTAGAATAAGGGGCTGCTCTTTCAAAACTGAGATGAGGAGGAACTGCTTCACTCGGGGTGGTAGGTCCATGGAATATGCTGCCCCAAAAAGCTGTAGAAGCTACATCATTACATAAATTTAAAACAGAAATAGACAGTTTCCTAGAAGTAAAGGGAATTAAGGGTTACGGGGAGCGGGCAGGAATTTGGACATGAGTCTAGGTTCGGATCGGACATGGCCCTGTGGGTAGCGGAGCGGGCCCAGGGGCCGTGTAGCCTGATCCTGCTCCTATTTCGTGTGTCTAATTCTGTTAGATTCAGGAGATGGTTCTGTGATAGTAGATTGGCGGTTAGGATCAGATCAGCCATGATCTTATTGAATGGCGGAGCAGGCTCGAGGGGCCGATTGGCCTACTCCTGCTCCTATTTCTTATGTTCTTATGTAAAGGAAGGCCTCTGAGAAGCTAGAAAATGCTGGAAATAGAGTTCACGTCTCAGGTTGAGATGCTGCCTGACATGTTGAGTATGTTCAGCATTATCTGCTTTTATTTCAGTTTCCAGCATCCGCTCGCAGATGGAAGAGGAAGATGCAGGATATCCGTGATGGAATCATCCACCTGCGGTACCAGTAACCACAACCCCGATTCCCCTTTCAACATTTGTCCCACACCTTACCTTCCCTCTGTTACTGACCATCACAGTGTCCTCTTGGCCACGAGGCTGAAATAAAAGTCACCACAAAACAAACTTTCCAATGCAACTTTATACATCTGTCCATCCAATACGACATCAAGAAATCAACTCATCACCTCTTAGTGACTGTCTTGTGTGTGCCTTTGCCTATCCTACTGAAGTCACACAGTGCTACCCCAGTGTCTGCAGCATGGCTGGTGGAAGGCTGCTGACTTTCAATGGGGGACACTGCAAATAGCCTTGCAGGTCGACCATGAGGAGCTGGCGTCTGGGAGTGTGAAACTGAATTACGGTATTTCTTCTTCTTCTTCATCACTTCCTTCTTCTTGGTCACCCACTAGCTGGGCAGGCTGCATTTCTTGGGTGTGTGAAATGAGGAAGGCACAAGGGTGGAGTGGTGGTGAGGGGAGGGCAGAAAAGCAAGAGGTGCATGCCAGAAGGAGGATAACGTATGAGGATACCAGCATCTTGTATCCTTTCATCCCCACCGTCTCCAATGGGGTGAATGTAGCTAGGAATGGGAGGTGTGCCTTGTGTTTGGTACAGATTGTTGGTAGGTGAGTGATTGGAGGATGGGGGAGACGTGCATTGAGCAGTGTGTGAGGTTAGTGATGCAGTTGGTATGAGAAGGCTTTTGAGGGTGCATTCGCTGACCTTGACCACTGGTCGGACATCATGAAGCTTCTTTGGGCACTGGAGCCAGATGGTGGGGGGCGACACTACTGGCAGTGATGGCCTCGGTGATGTGGTCCCACATCTTTCTGGAGGGCCTCCTGGCCCCTGTAGGTAGAGGACCTGCCTTGTAGTGTTGACCCCCTGAGCAAAGCTGGAGTGCTGCATGCGAGACCCTGGGTGCCCCTTCCCTGGCTTCCTGAGCCGTTTGTGTTAGTGCTGAAGCACTTATGCCATTTTTTTTAGGTGCAGAAAGGAATTCAACTTTAAGAGCTGAAGACTGTCTTTTGGGAATTATTTTTCATGCTTTTTTTCCAGAAGGCAGTTGCACTCTAAAGGCTAAAAACTGCCTTTTTTTTAAATTTCATTTTAGTAGGCAGTTCCCCTTTAAGGGACTGACACTACTTTCTAAAATGACAGCCTTGCTTTAAGAGAAGGCTGTTCTCACTCCAGGGACGCTCCGGCCATGCTACATTGGGCCTGCTGCTGAGACTACCGCCCGAAAACCAGCCTTACACGGTAGGCTTAGTGCTGCGCTAATGTTATCTAGCAGGCAGTAGCAATATACCAATGTTGCCAGCGCTATTAATTTCAGCGGCCGTTAATTATGGCCTGCTGTGGCACGGGCAGGTTTCCAGCGCTCTGGAATTTTTAGCCCATTGTACCTGTCCTAACAAATGTAATGATGCATGCTTCATTTTTGCTTAACCTTTGTGCAATTGCTGAAAGTACCGGTTTAGTGATGCTGCAGCATCTTCTGAGTGGTCCTGGTTTACTACTAAGAAGCTATGGGTTGAGCAATGGCGATACTGATAAACCAACTTAATTCCAGCAGAAAGAAACCATGCATCATTGTATATGTTAGGACACTTATTGAAGTGTGAGCATTTGTAATTGAACATTAACACTTACTCAATTAATGAAAAATTGACTTATATTTACATATTGTAGTGGTTTTGTTTGTAAATAAAACATCGTTGATAAAACTTGAGTCCATGCAATTCTGTTCTTCTACCTCAAATCAACCAGCTTGATTAGGATACATGTCTAAATATAAATGTTCTAAATATGCGCCTTTTAGAATACAGGGCATGCATGGGTTAATTGATTAGATAAGGCTAGAACTGCGTGCCATATTGTATTTAATTATAGCTTTCGCCTTTCAAAAATAGCAGTGCAGACATAGCTGGTAGGATAGTTACATTCAGCCTTTTGTTGGATGGTTGTGATATTTGTTGCCCAAATTTGCATATATATCAGTGATAAATTAACTGATGAGAAAGATACTGGGATAGATGATAGGAAGCCTCATTTATCAGCTAATTAGATATGGAGTGAAACATGGTAATTAATGTAATGGTGTAAGCAAATTAGAGTGAAAAACTGCAATCACATCAATAGAATGAAAAATAGCAGTATTTTGTCATAGTTAAAACACATATAGATAGAGCAAGGATAGAAATCAAAATTTAGCTTTTGACATTACGTTATGATAAAATTTAAATTTGAGAACAATCAAATACCAGTAGTCTAACTTGATTCACTGTCCTACATAATTAGCAAAACAAATGTAGACATTATGTAAGATGAGAAATGAATCACTTTAGTGTCTCTAAAGTAGAGCAATTAGCACCATGTAGTCTGTACTACATTACAGTTCTAGTTGGCATCAAAAGATTGACTTTCTCTGCATTGAATTTCACCCTGAATACCATCCTAAGAATTGGAAAAGTAACAAGATGAGAATTTCCAGTGCCGTTACTTAAGTGTATGGTGTGTGTACAACCTTTATAGAATCTATTTAAATGTTGTCATTTTTTGTGATTAATCACTGGGAGGAGAGGGAATATAAAATCAAGTTTAAGTATAGTCTTCGGGGGAAAATTCGGTTGCTGAGCGCCTCCCTAAGAGGGCGCTGACGGGGCGCAAAGCAACTAGCGCCCGGGCGCGGTGCCACCAGTGCCTCCCGCGAAATTCAGCGGGAGGTTAGCGGCGGCGGTAACCGTTAGCACCCTGCGGTGCTGCGCCGCCGGCGATGACTTAATCGTCGTGCGCGGCGCCCTGCTCACGCCCCGGCTGCGATCTTCGGTAGCACCCCCTGACTTACCACTGGACGTTATGTCCGACGGGGTCAGGGGGGCCTACGTGTGGTCGGGGCGGCACTAATTAAAGGCGAGGTGCCGGACGGCCATTTTTGTTGCTGGCCGCCTGCCAGCACCTGCCCCCGTTGCTGTCCCCGGCCTTCTGAGAAGTTCCCCCCCCCCCCCCGCGGGGTGCCAGCTGTGCTCCGTGAGCCCAGCACGTCTCTTGATTGCCGGGCTCTTTTACCAGCGCTCCAATCCCTGGTGGCCCAGCTGGGCCCCAGGTCGCGCTGCGCAAGGTCCCTCCCCTTTAAGAAGGGGAGGAGCCTGCAGTACCGCGACGTGACGTGCTGCAGCTCAAGAGGGAGGTGGGGCGCTTCCAGTAGTGTCCCCCCTCCCTCTCGGGGCCTTACCTGGGAAAATCGGCCGTGGGGGCGCTAATTTTAAAGGTAGTGCCCCGGCGAAGTTATCACCCCAAAGGGGGCGCGACTCAATTATTCCTCCTTATAGTCTTATAATCTCTATTACCTGGCTCCATACAGAGGCAGGTTAATTGATCTCTTGTATGCAGCACAAAAGTATGTCCCTTCTTTTTACCTTTGGTTGGTTCTTTCATTGTGAGTTGCCTAGTTCTGGAGACTGGCATTTTGCACATTCAGAGCAAATGATCTTTTTAGCCATAAACTAGGTCCTGTCATTTATGCTGTAATTACTCCAGTCAGTCCCAATAAAACCCTTTCTATAATCTCTCTTTCAGTTAATGTGTGCTTCTTTATCACTCTCTAATTGTTTTTCTGTAGTTCTCTTTCATAGAATCATAGAATAGTACAGCACAGAAGGAGGCCATTCAGCCCAAAAGTCTGCAGCGACTCTTTCGAAGAACATTCCAGTTAGTCCCACTCCCCCGCTCTTTCCCCATATCCCTGCAATCTTTTCTCCTTCAAGTATTGATCCAATTCCCTTTTGAAGGCTACTATTGACTCTGTTTCCACCACCCTATCAGGCAGTGTATTCCAAATCCTAACCACTCGTTGCGTAAAAATGTTTTTCCTCATGTCGCCTCTGGTTCTTTGTCTTTATCTTCTTTCTCTAACTGTATGATTATCACACACTGTTTTCATTTTAGTGTCTATATCACTCTGATTCTCTTTCTCATTGTTTCTGTCTCACTGTTTCTGTAATCTCTGCTTTCTTCTGTCTCCACTGTCCTGTCCTGTATGTTTTTAATGCCTCCTGTGTGGCTCTCAAATGTTCCTTCACTGATGTACTCAATATCTATTTTTTAAGGCCCGAGTACAGGATGATTGAGGTGGACATGGGAATGGATGGGATTTGAACCACCGAAGAGAAAGAGCCTTCAGCTGCAGCAGGTAAGTGCTGCAACGTGGTTGGTTGAGAGAGAAGATGGGGCTGAAGATCAAGTCAACAGGGAACTGGGCACAAGCAAAGGATTGGGGTTTGAGTGTAGGAGGTAGGGTTTGAGCTGAGAGTAATTGTGGGATGCTGGGATCTGGAAACATGATTGAGCCTAGGACTGGTAGAACTTTGGAAGTACCTGGATTCTAGCAGAGCTGTGTGTGTGTGTGGGAGGGGGGGGGGGGCGGTGGGGGAGGTGGCAGTGGTGTACTTGTGGGGTGGAGTGGGTAATACTTAGGGTGGGAAGGGAGCGAGCTGGTTCATACCCACTTGGGGAGTGGGTATGAACACTCAAGCGGGTGTTGGAGAGTCGGGGGACACAGGAGTTTGAGCAGATGGCAAAACTGGCAGGGGTAGTAAGTACCATGGACAATCAGGGAAGGAGCTGGGGGCATTGGGAGCCTCAGAGCCCTGAGGGGGGGTAGTTGTGGTGTGGGTCCAGTGTTGCAATGGCTAGGGTGTTAGAAGATTTGGGTGGGCTGGGGTTAGAAGTACTGGGAAGAGATGCATTTGATGAGGACTGGATTGTGGGAGAACCAAGAAAGGAATAGGGCACGCTAAGGTGGGAGATTCTTAGGGAGTCTAGGAGTACTGATGGGTGAAATGGAGGCTGGGTTAACTAAGGGGATGATATGCCCTGAAAGCACTGAGAGGACTGATGGGAGCTGGGAAGATTTGGTATTTTAATTAGTCCAGGATGTAGTCCCCAAGTGCACGCCCAGATCTAGAAGTAGCCAGACCCAGGAACAGAGCATGTGTGTCAGGTAGGAGCACAGCAGTGGAGAGAAGCAAAAGCATTAGGCAGAAGACAGGCTACAGAGAAGGTACAGCTGAAGACTTTTTATTCTGTGTCTGTCTGCCTGTTTGTCTCTTTCTCACCCTCTCCTGATACTCTCCTAACTCTCTCTTTCCTGCTTCACTCTTGTTTACGCTCTAGGTATAGAGGCCTCCACCTAAATTTGCACCAGTGTCCAACTGTGGGTGTGAATTTAAATTATTAATGTCAGTGGAGGATTGAAGTGAGAGACTTACCTTAAAACATCTTGGGGAGGTATTATGAATAAGTACAGTGAAGCAACAAAACAGTCCACAATTGTAAGCTGGGGGTTATGGCAAGTTATGTCTTCAAATGGAGGTTAAGGAAATAGTGTAGGAAAGAATTTTTAAAAAGGAAAGGAATAGAGTATGAATGGGTCATGGCTGCAGTATTTATATGTGAATGCACAAAGCAGTAAAAATAAAAATCAGGGACTAGAAGCACTAATTAGAATGGAGAACACAGTATAGCTTTAACAGGAATAACAACAGAAAATGCTGGAAAAACTCAGCAGGCCAGGCAACATCCGTGGAGAGAAATTAGAGTCGACGTTTCGGGTCTATCCCTTTTTCAAAACTGGAAAGGAAATAAAATAGATTGAAGGCAGGGCTGCGATAGAACAAAATCCCTGCCTTCGATCTATTTCATTTCCTTTCCAGTTTGAAAAAGGGTTAGACCCGAAACGTCGACTGTAATTTCTCTCCACGGATGTTGCCTGGCCTGCTGAGTTTTTCCAGCATTTTCTGTTGTTATTTCGGATTTCCAGCATCTGCAGTATTTTGCTATCATACTAGCTTTAATAGAAACTTGGCTTCAGCCAGGAACTGGGAACTAAATATGCCTGACTAAAATTTTCAGGAGAGATAGGGAAAGAAAAGAAAGGAGGGGTGGCCTTATTAAATAATGATGCTATTAGAACTACAAAAATATATTTTTTTGATGGCGATGCTCAGATGGAGTCTGTTTGGGTGAAGTTAATAAATATTAATGGATATGTTATTGTATTGGGAGTACATTAGAGACTGCTTAATAGCGAGCAGAAAATTGAGCTTGAGAGTTGCAGATAATTTGGAAATTCTCAATAATGGGGGATTTTAACTATCATAAGGTAATATCGGAGAAGATATAGGATTGTGGTCAAAATGAGAAGGATTCTTAGAATATATCTAGGAGTGTTTTACTTAGTCAATATGTTGCACGTCCAACAGGAAAAGATATAGTGCTAGATGTGGTTCAGGGTAATGAAGCAAGATAAGTAAGTGACCTGAAGCAAGGAGAATATTTGGAAAATAGTGACTGCAACCTAATTAAGTTCACATTGAAAACAGATTAAAAAAAGGAACTATCAAAGATAAAGGTGTTGAATTAGAATTTGGCAATTTTTTCAGTGGTATGCAAGACAATCTAAATGAAGAACTAAGGATGAAGCCATAACATATTTTAGATAGTATCTTTTGGTTGGACTTGGGAAAGATATGAAGAGAGTATGTTTGAAGAATTGAAAAAAGCCCAATTTCATTAGCCCATCAAAACAGGAGATCAAGATAATGGGCACGATCTTGCCAGCCCTGGGGAGGTGGGTTTGGAGGCGGGACTGCTGGGAAAATGGCAGAATCTGGGGGCGGGTGCCCAACCTGCCTCCGTGCCATCTTCCTGGGAGGCGGGTAGCCAACCCACGCCTGGTCCCGTCTCCTGGAGGCGGGAAGGGAATTACAGTCACTTAACTGCCTGTTAACAGGTAGTTAACAGGCAGATAAGAGGATTATCCCCATTTTACTCACACAAGTGCAAGCTTCCTGAAGGCTGCGAACCCCGCCAGGGTCACCGAGGTGAGCAGTGGGTCTGCGGGAGTCGAAGGGGTGCAAAAGTTCCTGGGTATCTGAAAGGAGAAAGGCACAAGGGTCGGGTTGTGGCGAGGGGAGCAGGGTCGGGGAAGCAAGATGTGCATGATTACACCATCAACAGCTTGTATGTGAGAAGAGATTGTGCCATCAGGGGGAAGTGGGATGTGAGAAGAAGGATAATGTATGAACATACTATCATCAGCAATGCTTTCAACCTCGCCGTTCACAACAGCCACAGTGACGGCCCCTCCAATTATCTCCAGCACTGTCTCCTCCAGCGCAGTGAGATTCTAAAGACCTGTTTCCCCTCCACCTGTCTGCTGCTGCTCACATCTGTTATGCGCCACCTTGGCCTTCAAGAGAAAAGGAAGTGTGTCAGTGAGTGTGGTACAATGTGTTTGGGTGATGTGCCTGTCATGGTTGAATAGCTGTCAGTGTGTGCAAGGTGTGAGATGAGGCTTGCAGCAGTAGTAAGTGTATGAGGGTGAGGTGAAGCTATGATTGTGAGGTATGAGTTGTGATTGCTCGAGATTGTTGGTAGGTGAGTGATGGGGGTGTGGTGCGATATGGCATTTGAAGATGCATTCACTCACATTGACCACTCGTGTGAGGTCATGAAACTTCTTGCGGCATTGGATCCAGGTCCTGGGGGCAGCATGCGTAGCACTGACAGCTTCTGCTATCTGCTCTCTCTGCCTTCTGGCGTGCTGCCTGGAAGGCCAACTGCCCCCTGGGGGTAGAGGACCTGCCTTCTCCTGTATACCCCCTGGACCAAGGCCTCCAGTGCTACGTCTGAGAATCTCCTTCCCTTTTCCCTTCCCTCTTTACAGTGTCAGCTGTGGCTCAGTTGGTAGTACCCTCGCCCCTGAGTCAGAAGGTTGTGGGTTCAAGTCTCACTCCAGGGACTTGAGCACAAAAATCTAGGCTGACACTCCAGTGCAGTACTGAGGGAGTGCTGCACTGTCGGACGTGCCGTCTTTTGGATGAGACGTTAAAATGAGGCCTCGTCTGCTCTCTCGCGTGGACGTAAAATATCCCATGACATTTTTCGAAGAAGAGCAGGGGAGTTATCCCCGGTGTTCTGGCCAATATTTATCCCTCAATCAACATCACTTGGTCATTATCACATTGCTGTTTGTGGGAGCTTGCTGTGTGCAAATTGGCTGCTGTGTTTCCTACATTACAACAGTGACGACACTTCAAAAGTACTTCATTAGCTGTAAAGTACTTTGGGACATCTGGTGGTTGTGAAAGGCGCTATATAAATGGAAGTCTTTCTTTCTGTTGAGCCATGGCTGCATACAGAATGACAGTGAGGTGCTTCTGCTACAAAGCACTTCCCCTTTAAGAAGTGCGGAGAGCCATGGCAAAATTTTATTAGCCAGTAGACTGCACCCGATATTGGCCCCTATTATGAGCGCTAAGCCAACCAGCAGCGCATTTAACGCTGAGCTCAGCGCTCCAATCATGTAAATGAGCAGGCAGCATGAATTTTGTGTGCTGCCTGCACCACTTTGTATGGGCGTGGGGAGCCCGTGCCCATTTTCGGGCCTAATTGAATTTCACCCCCTTGGTCTTGGATCAACTAACTCAAAGTCTGATCATAGTGACTTGCTGAACAACTTTCATTGCCTGAGACCATTAAGACTATCAAGCCTCTCTCCAGTAGCAAGGCGTCAGGTTCTGAGGCTATATATCGGATGGGATATGTCAAGCTGGAGGACACCAACTAGAGTTGATTGTATATAATCTGTGAAAAGATTGGGCAAGTGGCTTTTTCTTGTATTTTTCCCTCTTTTAAAGGATATGTGAGCATTTAATTCATTGTAAATTGTGTTCACGTGCATCATGCTGAAAATGGTCTTCTTTCCTCCACAATAGAGAAAAGATGTACCAAAAGCATTTTTCGTTGAAGCAGTTCTCTTTAATGACTGGAGTCATACCTAGCACAAAGGAAGATGGTTGTGGTGGTTGGAGATCAATCATCACAGCCCCAGGATATCGCTGCATAAGTTCCTCAGGGCAGTGTTCTAGGCACAACCATCTTCAGCTATTTCATCAACGACCTTCCCTCCATCATAAGGTCAGAAGTGTGGATTTTTGCTGATGATTGTTCAGTTCCATTCACAACTCCTCAGATAATGAAGCAGTCCATGCTCACATGCAGCAAGACCTGGACAACATTCAGGCTTGGACTGATAAGTGGCAAGTAACATTCGCACCATATATGTGCCGGGCAATGACCATCTCCAACAAGAGAGAGTCTAACCACTGCCCCTTGACATTCAATGGCATTACCACCGCCGAATCCCCCACCATCAACATCCTGGGGAGTCACTATTGACCAGAAACTTAACTGGACCAGCCACATAAATGCTGTGGCAACAAGAGCAGGTCAGAGGCTGGGTATTCTGCGGCGAGTAACTCACCTTCTGACTCCCCAAAGGCTTTCCACCATCAACAAGGCACAAGTCAGGAGTGTGATGGAATACTTTCCACTTGCCTGGATGAGTGCAGCTCCAACAACACTCAAGAAGCTCGACACCATCCAGGACAAAGCAGCCCGCTTGATTGGCACCCCATCCACTACCTTAAACATTCACTCCCTCCACCACCGGCGTACCGTGGCTGCAGTGTGCACCATCTACAAGATGCAACAACTTGGACAGCCCCTCCCAAACCTGCGACCTCTACCACCTAGAAGGACATGGGCAGCAAGTGCATGGGAACACCACCACCTCCAAGTTCCCCTCCAAGTCACACACCATTCTGATTTGGAAATATATCACCTTTCCTTTATAGTCGCTGGATCAAAATCCTGGAACTCCCTACCTAACAGCACTGTGGGAGTGCCTTCACCACACAGACTGCAGCAGTTCAAGAAGGCGGCTCACCACCAACCTCTCAAGGGCAACTAGGGATGGGCAAAAAATGCTGGCATTGCCAGTGACGCCCACATCCCGTGAACAAATTTTTAAAAAATCAACACTTTGCACAAAGTTTTTCCAGTAAAATTAAATGTTCTGTCACTTAATTTTCCCAATTCTATATATTAGAATGTTATAAAAATGCATTTATATATTTTGAAAGGTCCATTTTAACTAAGTTACTGGAAGAATTTGGCACTGTATGAATAAATCCTTCACAGTTTAGGATTTCTTTAGGCTAGAGCTTCAAAACATCAGTTATGTACTTGTACTGGCTTTAATATCACATTACTGTTTAATTTGTACCATTGTGGCGGAGACCACATAGGGACAATAACACAATGTATAGCCAATGCTGTTATATGTACCTAAACACAATTCACTATGTATAGCAATGTTGTGATATGTATGTTCTGGGTTGGGTTATTGGTGCAGGGTCCCTTTAAGAGCGTCGGTAACGTGATGACGTCATAGCCCCTGCACGGGGCTGAGACCTTCAGACCTCGTGAAGAGTGATTAAAGTAAGATACGTTTTGCCTTTGCTGAAACAAAAGTCTCAGAGCCTGTTGATTTCTATCGACCCCAACATTGGTGACCCCGCTGCTCTTTTGGACGATTCCAAAGACCTCATCCGAAATGGCGATGAACGTCGTTTCCATCAAACTACCCGAGTTTTGGGAACAACAGGCTGCCACTTCGTTTGCCCAGGCCGAGGCTCAATTTGCAATCCGGGACATCACCGCGGATGACACGAGGTACTACTACGTCGTCTCTGCTCTCGGCAGCTCCACCGCGGCCAGAGTCGTGAGCCTGCTCGAGAACCCCCCGGAGCTCAACAAATACGAAACGCTGAAAGCGCACCTCTTACAAACTTTCGGACTCTCTTCGAACGACTCAGCCAACACGGCCTAATCGTCAACCCGGCCAAGTGCCAGTTCGGGCTGTCCTCAATCGACTTTCTCGGGCACCGCATCATGAAGGACAGGGCGGTGCCACTGCCATCGAAAGTGGAGGCCGTGATGGACTTCCCGCAACCCCTTACCGTGAAGGCCTGCAGGAGTTTTTGGGCATGGTGAACTTTTACCATCGTTTCGTCCCCCTAGCAGCTCAGCTTATGCGGTCCCTTTACGAGGCCCTCAAAGGCAAGCCCGACAAACTCGCCGTCGACTGGTCCGATGAGATGGCCAATTCTTTCACGGACATGAAAAGGGCCCTGGCTAACGCGACCATGCTGGCGCATCCGTTACCTGATGCGCCGATCGCTCTCACCACCGACGCCTCGGACTATGCGGTCAGCGCCGTCCATGAACAGTGGGTCAACGGCGCCTGGCAGCCGCTCGCCTTCTTCAGCCGGCAGCTCCGCCCCAACGAGCGGAAGTACAGCACCTTTGATCGCGAGCTTCTTGGCCTCTACCTCGCCATCCGACACTTCCGTTTCCTGCTGGAGGCCCGCCCATTCACGGCGTTCGTGGACCACAAGCCGTTGACCTTCGCCATGGCCAAAGCTTCCGAGCCGTGGTCGGCCCGTCAGCAACGCCAGTTGGCCTTCATCTCGGAGTTTACAACGGACATCCAGCATTTGGCTGGGAAAGACAACCCCGTCGCCGACTGTCTCTCCCGAGCCATTGCCAGCGCTGTACACCTTGGCATCGACTACATCCGCATGGTGACCGACCAGGCCTCCAACCCAGATGTCCAGGCCTACAGGACGGCGGTCACGGGCCTTCAACTAGCAGATGTCGCATTCGACGATGCCGGCACCACACTCCTGTGCGACATCTCCGTTGGGCAGCCATGTCCCGTCATGCCCGACGGGTGGAGACGGCAGGTTTTCGACGCCGTCCATAATCTTTCCCACCCGGGCAGGAAGCCATCGCAGAAGCTGGTGGTGGCTAAGTTCGTCTGGCACGGGCTCAGGAAAGACGTTCGTGACTGGGCCAGCACCTGCGTGGTGTGCCAACGCTCGAAAATACATCACCATACTAAGGCCCCATTGGCGCCTTTCGCGGTGCCCGAGAGGCGGTTCGACCACGTTAACGTGGACCTGGTGGGGCCCCTGCCGCCCTCCCGCGGGTTCACCCACCTCCTCACAATGGTCGACAGAACCACCCGATGGCCGGAAGCCATCCCGCTGTCTTCAACGACGTCTGCCGATGTGGCTCGGGCGTTCATCAGCACTTGGGCCAGCCTCCGGGACGACAGCTGGATCGACAGACTCCCGTGGGTCATGCTGGGACTCAGGACTGCACCCAAGGAGGACCTCCAGTCCTTGTCCGTCGAGCTCGTCTACGGACAGCCGCTGCGGGTTCCCGGGGATTTCGTCCCCAATGCAATGGAACCTTGGTCCGCAGCCCATCAGCGGTCCGACCTTCTGGACAGCGCCAAGGTTTTCGCGCCGGTGCCAACGTCGCAGCACGGCCTCCCGCAGTCCCACGTTCCACTCGACCTTCGTGCGGCGGAGTACGTTTTCGCCCGCCATGGCGCCCACCGGGGACCTCTTCAGCCACCCTACGATGGACCATTTCGTGTCCTGGAAGCCGGGGACAAGACTTTCGTAGTGGATGTCGGCGGTAAGCCAGACTGCATTTCCGTGGACCATCTTAAGCCGGCCCACCTGGATCTGGACCGACCCGTTGAGTTGGCACAGCCCCCGAGGCGGGGCCGACCTCCGGTTTCCGCACCCTCAATCCACCACCGGGCGCCCAAGGTCCCTCCGACAAAACCCCCGGTTCCCGCCCCGGAATTGAGGAGCCGTTCCGACCGTGTGATCCGGCCCCCCCAACGACTGACATTGCCAGTGCTAGTGAATTCTGGGGGGACGTATGTGACAGAGACCACATAGGGACAATAACACAATGTATAGCCAATGCTGTTATATGTACCTAAACACAATTCACTATGTATAGCAGTGTTGTGATATGTATTTTCTGGGTTGGGTTATTGGTGCAGGGTCCCTTTAAGAGCGTCGGTAACGTGATGACATCATGACATCAGTTGCGTGATGACATCATAGCCCCTGCACGGGGCTGAGACCTTCAGGCCTCGTGGAGAGTGATTAAAGTAATACACGTTTTGCCTTTGCTGAAACAAAAGTCTCAGAGCCTGTTGATTTCTATCGACCCCAACATCATAGTTATATTAGAAAACAGATTTGAGTGAGTTTGAAATCGCCAAAATTTTACCGCTGACTGGCAATATATTCCTGACTATTTCTGGAAAACCAGATCAAATGAATCCTGCATTTGTTGCACTCAGACATTGGGTGGCAGCTGCTTGTGCTGCCATGGAAGCTGTGACATCGGCCATCAGACGTTGCGTCATGGTTGGGTCCACAAGTGTGCGAATGGAGTTGGTCATCACTTCCATGCTGGAAAGAAAGGGCACCAAGCTCTGTGCAAAGCCCTGTGCCAAGGTAGTGCTGGACTCCTCCTTGCTCCTTGACATTGACCGCAGGCTTTCTGGCAGGATTCCCAATGCACCAAGCATTTCGTTGTGCATACCCATCAGCGTTCTTCTGCAGGCCGCCCCATCAAAATCCTCACCTGACTCCTCTGCAACGGAATCTGTCTGCGACCTCACCCTCCAGTGAGCTATCCTTGCCCCCTGCCCTGGCTGCAGACCACTCGTGCCCGGTGTCTCACCACATGCCTCTAACCTATCCTCTAAGATACGCGCAGTGTCAGTATTTGAGCTGGTGGCTGTGAGGGTGAAATTGTAATGTATGTACCTTTAAGGGGGGAACTACTTTGTACAGCTCATGTATACTGTAGTACCGGCAGTGACCACACCTGTATATAATGTTGAGTAGTAATCGGTACAGTTCAGTTGCAGTTTGAACCACGTTGAGTAAACACCTGTTGTACCGTTCTCTGCAGTCCTTTTTATTATTATTACACGGACGTAACAGTGGCGACGAGCAAGTTCGAACCTACCTGCAACTCTGCATCACCTCCCAGGGATTCGCTCCTGGAGAAGAGTGGAAGAAGGTCGAGTCCAGAAGCACGGGCGTCGACCATGGGCAACCGCCCAGTCATCCAGCGGAGATTTGAGCATCGCAGGGGAGGCTGTCGAGAGCCAGGCTTGGCTTTCCAGTCACGGTGGTCCAGCAAAACGGTCTGGCAACAGGTACTGCGCAGACCCTTCCCGGACAGCGACGGGCTAGAGCTCGACCGAGCGGCACAGAAAAAGGCCGAGCAGCGTCGACGGGGGAGAGAGAGAGGGCAGAACGCACAAGGCGCAGCCGGTGTTCAGGACCGAGCGGCGTCAATGGGGGAGAGAGGCGAGAGAGAACAGAGCGCAGCCGGTGTTCAAGGGCCGAGCAGCGTCAACGGGGGAGAGAGGCGCGCAGGAAAACGCGACCGAGCGGCGTCAACGGGGGAGAGAGACGAGAGAGAGCAGAGCACAGTCGGTGTTCATGGGCCGAGCAGCATCAACGGGGGAGAGAGCTGCGCAGGAAAACGTGAGGCGCTGCCATTGCCACGAGGACCGCAGAGAGCAGCGTTGGCAGCAGCGCAGGAGCAACGCGCGAAACCCACAGGGCGTCGCCATTTGCCACGAGGACCGCCGAGAGCGGCGTTGGCAGCAGTGCGGGAGACACCATTTTAAGCCGCAGCGGGGAAGAAAGGAAAGCGCGGGAGACGCCATTTTAAGCCAGTCTAACCACACCCAAAAATGCCGAAGAGTGGCAGTATCACAGTGTTCGACAATGAAGTCGAAGATTGGACGACATATGTTGAACGCATAGAAGTATACTGCAAGGCGAATGAAGTGCCAGATGACAAGAAAGCGCTGGTATTGTTGAATTCAATGGGTGCAAAAATGTATGGCTTACTACGAAACCTAGTAACCCCAGAGAAACCAGTAGAAAAGGATTTTGAAAACATAGTGTCAATCCTACAGGACCACTTAAACCCCACACCGCTGCTGATAGCAGAAAGATTTAAGTTTCACAAAAGGAACCAGCATAAAGATGAAAGTAATGCTGAGTATTTAACGGAACTGCGCAAGCTATCGAAACACTGCCAGTTTGGAACGGGACTAGCAGATACTTTAAGGGACAAGTTTGTGTGTGGGCTTCAAAGTGAAGGAACCCAGAAACGGCTTTTATCTGAAAAGGACCTTACGCTGGAAACGGCTTTCAGCATGGCGGTATCATATGAAGCAGCAGCACGGGGCGCTGCAGAGATACAACAGAGACCGCAAGAATATGGCACAAACGAAATGTCATATGGAACAGAGAAGTGCTATCGCTGCGGCAGAACAACACACGACCAGAATGATTGCTGGTTCAAAGACAAAGTGTGCAGACAGTGTGGAAAAGTAGGACACATAGCACGAGTCTGCAGGTCGGGAAAGAAAACCAGCAATAAGAAACCGACCAAAGGAAAGTACAAGAAGGTACATAAGATAACGGAGAATAGTTCAGACGAACAAAAGAGTGATAACGACTCCGAAAGCAGGGAACTGAGTTGTCTGAAACTACATAATGTGATCACAACAGATGATCACCGAACCATTTGGGTCACTCTCAAGATAGCAGGAGTCCAGGTAAAGATGGAATTGGACACAGGATCAGCCCTAACAGTCATAAACCGACGGGACTATGAGCGGCTATTCTCGCACATACCCTTGAGAGACACAAAAATTATTTTGAAGACGTACACGGGGCAAAAAGTCTACCCCAAAGGAAAAATAAGGGTGACCATTATATATAACAGTAAGGAAACACCAAAACTAGACCTGTATGTATTGCAAGATGGAGGACCACTATTACTGGGACGTGAATGGATCCGGAAAAGACAACTGGATTGGCATTCCATACAGGCACTGACTGTGGCTGACAAAAAGGATGACGACGTCACACCTGGGCGACTGTCAAAGATCCTAACTGATGCGAAAGAAATGTTCCAGCAAGGACTCGGAACACTAAAAGGCATAACAGCGACGATTAATATTGAAGAAAACGCAAGTCCAAAATTTTTTAAGGCCAGACCGGTACCTTATGCGATCCGCCCAGCTGTCGAAGCAGAGCTGGAGAGTCTGGAACATTCAGGTGTACTGTCCCAGGTAGACTGGAGCGAGTGGGCTACACCCATCGTCCCTGTGATGAAAAAGTCGTTGAGCAGCACGCCTGGGGAACCAAGGAAGGTTCGCATCTGTGGGGACTTTAAGGTAACAGTGAACCCGGTCCTTCACACCGTACAATATCCACTTCCGTGGATTGAAGATATTTTCGCCTCGCTATCTGGAGGGAAACGCTTCACTAAGATTGATCTGGCCCAGGCGTATCTGCAAATGGAGGTAGAAGAAGCATCAAAAAAATACCTCACAATCAACACCCATAAAGGTCTCTACCAATACAACCAGCTGGTATTCGGGGTAGCATCAGCTCCGGCTATTTGGCAGAGGGCAATGGAACAAGTCCTGCAAGGGGTCCCAGGGACCCAGTGTTATTTGGACGACATCCTGGTCACGAGCGAAAATGACAGTGATCACCTTGCCAACCTGGAGCAGGTGCTCACTAGATTGCAGGAATATGGGCTCCGAGCTAACCGCCCCAAATGCGAGTTTTTTAGAAAACAGATCTCGTATTGTGGCCACGTTATCGATAAAGAGGGGTTACATAAGTCCCCAGAGAAGATTGAGGCAGTAGTCAAGGCTCCAGCACCGGAAAATGTGTCACAACTGAGGTCGTTCCTCGGACTGGTAAACTACTACCATAAGTTCTTGCCAAACTTGTCTACAATACTACACCCACTGAACACCCTACTGCAAACTGGGGTGCCATGGAAGTGGAGTGACGAATGTAGACGAGCTTTCCAGAAGAGCAAAACACTAATCACATCGAAAGAGGTATTGGCCCATTACAACCCAGCATTACCAATTCGGTTGGCATGTGATGCGTCACCCTACGGCATTGGAGCGGTGCTGTCGCACAAATTCTCGGACGGCTCAGAGAGGCCAATAGCCTTTGCGTCACGATCACTAACCTCAGCCGAGCGTAACTACGCCCAGATTGACAGAGAGGCCCTCAGCCTAGTGTGGGGAGTGAAAAAGTTCAATCACTATCTGCACGGGCAGAAATTCACCTTGCTGACTGATCACCAGCCTCATGTCTCCATTTTTAATCTGGAGAAGGGCGTTCCGGTGATGACTGCGCAACGACAACAAAGATGGTCACTTTTTCTAGGGGCGCACCACTATGAGATTGAATATAAGGACACGAAACAGCATGGAAATGCTGATGGGCTATCACGCCTGCCACTGCCTACTGCGGAAGAAGCACCAGCAGTGGATCCTGTTGAAATATTCCATTCAACTATAGTTGAATACCTACCGATAATTAACACTTGTATCGAAAAGAAAACCCGAAATGACCCGACACTGTCTCGGGTATATGATTTGACGGTGAAGGGATGGCCAGCACATGGCGACTCACTGTTGCTAGCATTCTCGACAAGGAGAGAACAGCTGTCAGTGTGCCGGGGGACCTTGATGTGTGGATCCCGAGTGGTAATTCCACCCAAGTTAAGGGATAGAGTGCTCAATGAGCTTCATGAGGGTCATCTGGGAGGGGTAAAAATGAAAAGCCTAGCCAGGGCTTATGTGTGGTGGCCGGGAATCGATAAACAAATCGAGGACCTGACCAAGAGCTGCTCAGGATGCCAGAAAGTCTAAAATGCACCACCACAGGCCTCTCTACACCCATGGGAGTGGCCCTCATCTCCATGGCAACGGGTGCATATTGATTTTGCTGGTCCATTCATGGACTCAATGTTTTTAATAGCCGTGGATGCGCACTCGAAATGGCCTGAGGTCATCAAAATGTCCTCCACCACCACGGAGAAAACTATTGCAGTCCTACGGACCATTTTTGCCAGGAATGGCTTGCCAGAACAGATTTGCTCCGACAATGGACCACAGTTTGTGTCTGAAGAGTTCCGGAGGTTCTTGAAAAAGAATGGGGTAAGGCATTACACATCCGCCCCGTATCATCCAGCCACAAATGGATTGGCTGAGAGGTTCGTGCAAACCTTTAAGAAGGCAATAAAGGCTATGTACAATGACAACATTCCGCTGCAGCACAAGGTGGACAATTTCCTGTTCGCCTACCAGAATGCGACACATGCAGTCACCAACCAGGCCCCAGTCATGATGTTCTTTAACCGAAGGTTAAGATCTCGCCTGGATTTGCTCAGACCAAACGTACGAAGAGATGTTGAGAGTAAGCAATTCCAGCACATCCATGAGAAGCCAACAAGGAGCTTCAATGTAGGGCAACCAGTCTTGGCCCATGACAACCGAACAGAAAAATGGCAGCCAGGAACGATATGCACACGGCAGGGGCCAGTAATGTACACAGTGGACGTTGGGGAGAGCATCGTGAGATGCCATGCTGACCAGATCCTAGAGTCACAGGAACAAGTCAACCCCATGCCTCGCCCATACGTACCTGGTGATGAACCCGACATACAGGTAGCATCTACCCCAGAAACAGTAGCATCGGAAGCTGATGAACCAACCAACGACAGGGGGCCAGAATCGCCTCCGCACCAAGAGCAAGACACTCAGGAAAGGCGCTATCCAGAAAGGATCAGGAAGCCTCCCCAAAGACTGAATTTATAAATAGACTATTTTCAGCTAATGTTGCATGTTAAAGTGTTAATTGTAATTAGTTTGATATTTAATTGTTAAATGAGTGTTATGGTACTGTTAATCTAAAAGGGGAGGAATTGTAATGTATGTACCTTTAAGGGGGGAACTACTTTGTACAGCTCATGTATACTGTATTACCGGCAGTGACCACACCTGTATATAACGTTGAGTAGTAATCTGTACAGTTCAATTGCAGTTTGAACCACGTTGAGTAAACACCTGTTGTACCGTTCTCTGCAGTCCTTTTTCTTATTATTACACGGACGTAACAGAAATCAAGTGACGGTGCTATGTCTTCATCATCACTCTCTTCTTGGTGTTCCTCCACTGCCTGGCCAGATTGCACCTCTTGGGTATCTGAAAGGAAAATGGCACCAGGGGAAGGTTGTGGTGCGGGGAGGGGGGCAAAGTAAGAAGTGCATGCTTACACCATCTACAGCTTGTAAATCAGAAAAGAGTGTGGTATGAGGGGGAAGTGGGATGTGAGAAGGAGGATTGGGTATGAGGATACCATCATCTTCAATGGTTTCAGCCCCATTGCTGGCCACAGCCTCAGCAATGGCTGTACAGTAATGGCCAGCACCGTCTCCTCCATGTGGGTTAGGACATTCAGGCACGCCTATCCCACTCTGGTTAGGTCCTGCTGCCTCCGGTTGTGTGCCACCTTGTCCTGCAAGAGAGAGGGAAGTGTGTCAGTGAGTATGGTGCAATTGTTTGGCTGATGTGGCTGTCATGGTTGAATAGCTGGTAGTGCGTGTAAGCTGTGAGATGTGGGTGTGAGGCTTGCAGCAGTACTAAGTGTGTGAGGGTGAGGTGAAGCATATGAACGTTAGTTATGAGGCATGATTGATAGAGATTGTTGGTAGGTGAGTGGTGGGGATGTGGTGCTTTGTGCAGTGGCTGAGGCTACTGGGGCAGTTGGTAGGATATGACATTTGAAGATGCATTCACTGACCTTGACCAATTGTGTGAGGTAATTGAACTTCTTGCGGCACTGCATAAAGGTCCTCGGGGCTTGACTCCTGGCATTGACCTCCACAGCTATCTGCTCCCATTGCCTTTTGACCGTGTGTCTGGAGGGATTCCTCCCCGTCTGCGGATACAGGATATCTCTCCTCCTTTCCAATTCCTCCACCAAGACCTCCAGTGCAGCGTCTGAAAACCTTTGAGCCTGCTCTCTCCCGTGCTGTGCCATTCCTCACTCTTTCCCATGTCAGAATCTCTTCAACCACGACTCCCAGCACCTGTTCCAACCACAATACACCTCCCCTTTAAGGGGTGCAGGCTAGCTTTAAGCAGTGCAGGCTAGCTTTAACTGGTGCTAGCCTCGCACGATATTGGCCCCTTACTGGTGCGTCCAGCCAATGAACAGCAAGGTTAGCGCTGGCTGGATGCCGAATCAGTTAAGTGAGCAGGCAGCACAACGTTGGCATGCTGCCTGCATTGCAATCAATGGGCGCGGGTTAATCGCTCATCGCGATCCCCGTGCCCGTTTTCGGGGGCTATGCAATTTAACACCCTCCATGTTCTAATAACCCTCTGTGTGGAAAAGAAATCTTCAAAATTTCCCTTCATTCTTTTCATGATAATCCTTAATCTATGCCCTCATGTTACTAAATTGCCAACCAATGGAAACAATCTGTCACACACTCGTAGTTCTGAAAACTTCCATTAATTGCCTCCTAAATCCCTCCCTCCTAAATCAGGCCAAATTCATTGAGTCTTTCTTCAAAACTATAATGTCTAATTCTGAGTTTAATTCTCATGAATCTTTGCTTTACAGAATCGCATGCCTTTTCAGCTTTACGCTGCTGTTGTCTTGCATCCTGGATGGAAATCCACTTTCTCCTGTGCTGAACCCCATTTCTCTGCTGCCTTCTGGACTTTTTTGTGACCTCCATATTTGCTGCCACTTTCTACTGAGGCTGTATTCTCTGCGGGACAATCATTATTCTACTACCTGTCCTGCCATTGTGGGCTCAGTTTCTGCTCTTCCAGTGGGACTTTTCACTCTATGCTGGGCTAGTTTGGATCCATTTTTGCTGGCTCCCATCCTGCTCTGGATTCTGTTTCCATGCTGCTGAATGAACTCTGCTTTACTACTACTCATTTCAATTAACTCTGTTCGGTTTTATTCATCCATCAGAACTCCTCCAATACCCTTCATTGGACTGGGTTAGACCAGCTCCTCAAGCTTCTGCTGCTCCATGCTTGTGTGCCAATCTCCGCCCTGCAGCTATTCCTCAGACCAACTCCATCATCTGCACTGATTTTGTGGATTTACCCTTCATCCTCCCCTTACTCCCTGGTCTTCACTGCCCTTGATCCTTTGAGTCATTTACACTACTCCTTGCTCCTCTATTGGCCCACTGAATCTGTGGTGCACACTGTTAACTCCTGAGACCACTATGCACCTCTGTTGGACCCCAGGTTCCACCTCTGCTGGCTCATGGTTGACTCTCAACTCCTCCTCAGCCCTCTGATGTAACCGGTTTTTGCGGTGGCCAATTTCCTATAGGCCCCTGCCGCAATCGCCAATTATTGTAAGCGGTTTCGCCCCGCCCGTAGCGAGCACGCAAACCATGTTACTACAAGTTCTGGACGATAGGAATTACTGAGGACAGATTTGAACATGGACAGCGTTTTCGGGCTCACCCGTACAGTGTTTATTAAGGTTCACAAAAACCACTCCACTCACACACAGTATGAGCGGTGTGAACACTACAGTACAGTTTAAAACAGTACAACCCTGACTTGTCCAACAAGCCCCTGCCTTGCTGACTTACCATGGCCTAAAAACACCCTCCCGTGAACTAAACTATCACAGGACCCTTCCAATGCTAAACCCCCTCTGGTTTGGTAGGAACATACAGGCACCCCCTCACACAGCTAAGTGATCTTGTGGGTGTGTAGGCTTGGCAATGCTCACCTAGATTACCCCTTTTGATCTTGCTTGCAGCTTCCTCCCGTACGTCTCGGCTACCTGGTTCCGTACCGGCCTTGCGGCATGCGAGTCCCAGCCTTAGTCGAAGTCCGTCTTGGTTGGAAGAGCAAGGCTCTGCTCCTCTTGACATTCCATTGTGTGGAGGGCAGGAGAGAGAGAGAGCGAGCTATCCAAACTGCTCTCTAATATACCCCTCCAATACACAGACCGCTGTCTGGGGTTTTAATGGACACATGGCCTCAGGGAATGGTCTTCAAGCTTCCTTCCAGGGTTGAATGGTTTTTGATCTCTTTTCGACCTTCCTGCCGATTAACTTAATGAGTTCTTCTTGACTAGAACAATGAGTCGTCAGCCTTGTTAATCAAGACTTGGGAGTGAGCCTCTCGGGCCATTGTTCCCAGGACAGTTTGTTTCCATACGAATGAGTCATCTCCAGCTTGAGTGGTTTTTCACTGTTCCCCACCCCCCCGCCCCACAGCAGCCTGTCCAGTTTTTAATAAGGGTTCATAATCTAAAAATCCATGGAGTCTGCGCTGACTGCTACACTGATTTCACTGCAGAATCTCCACCAGTGTCCCAGCTGATACTGCGCCCCTCAAACTTCTCCTGGACCTACTCCCTCTCCATAACTGACTTTAAACCTGGATATTGGCTCGTGGACACTCCAAGCTGATGCAATGCTGTCTACAAGTTGCCTTCATACCACCACTGGACATCAGACTTTAACTTTGAACTTGTTCATATTGGCCCAGTAATTCTGTTCCAAACGCGTGAGTACGGTCGGGGTACTCACGCGTCTGGCCGGAGGAAATGCCGGTTTTCAGCATGCACAGCGCATGCGGGGAAAACCGGCATTTCCTGTCCTCTGAACGAAGGGGTTCAGAGGCACAGCACGTGCGCAGTGAGCTTCGTCGATTTCATTCATGGATTCAGTGAGGTTAAGTCCTTACAACTTACACATGAAAAAAGCATGTGTAAAGTTGTTCCAGAGGCTGCGGAGGAAGATATATTTTATCGTGGAGCTTCTGAAAGGCAGTATTTTTGTTTGGGAAAGGGAGGAAAGTTATTTTAAGAAATGATGAGGTAAGTTTTAAAGTTTAATTTTTTTTTTTAAATGGGTTTTCAGTACTGTAGGTAGAAGGAGCAATTGTGGCTATGTGAATTGAATTTGCTGTGTTTATTAAATGTGAAAATGACTGTTCTAAAATGAGTAATGTAACATTTCCAACATTTTTAAGAAATAAACTTTTCATCAGTAATATATTCTTTTAAGTAATTATGTATGTATGTCTGTATATATTCCTTTACGTATATGTATATGTATGTATATATTCCTTTACTTATGTGTATGAATGTATGTATTTAATTATGATTTTCCAATAAGTTACTTTCTCTGAAAGTCATAATTAAATACATACATTCATACACATAAGTAAAGGAATATATACATACATACATATACGCAAAGGAATATATACAGACATACATACATAATTACTTAAAAGAATATATTACTGATGAAAAGTTTCTAAGTAATTATGTATGTATGTCTGTATATATTCCTTTGCGTATATGTATGTATGTATATATTCCTTTACTTATGTGTATGAATGTATGTATTTAATTATGACTTTCAGAGAAAGTAACTTATTGGAAAATCATAATTAAATACATACATTCATACACATAAGTAAAGGAATATATACATACATATACATATACGTAAAGGAATATATACAGACATACATACATAATTACTTAAAAGAATATATTACTGATGAAAAGTTTCTTTCTTAAAAATGTTGGAGTCATTTTCACATTTAATAAACACAGCAAATTCAATTCACATAGCCACAATTGCTCCTTCTACCTACAGTACTGAAAACCCGTTTTAAAAAACAAAAATAAACTTTAAAACTTACCTCAGCATTTCTTAAAATAACTTTCCTCCCTTTCCCAAACAAAAATATTGCCTTTCAGAAGCTCCACGATAAAATATATCTTCCTCCGCAGCCTCTGGAGCAACTGTACTCATGCTTTTTTCATGTTTAAGTTGTAAGGACTTAACCTCACTGAAAGCATGAATGAAACCGGCGAATTTTATTGCGCACGCACTGCCTGTGCAGTCACACGCGTTCTGCCTCTGAACCCCTTCGTTCAGAGGACAGGAAATGCCGGTTTTCCCCGCATGCGCTGTGCGTGCTGAAAACCGGCATTTCCTCCGGCCAGACGTGTGAGTACCCCGACCGTACTCACGCGTTTGGAACGGAATTACTGGGCCAACATTTTACATGTTAATAAATTGAAAAATTTAACAATTGCACGATTTGCCCCCTCGCATCTGCGACTGAGGGTCCAAGGAGGTGCATTGCACAAGTGGTCATCGTCGTACGTATCCTCACACTGTTCCCTTTCGGGAACTGTATGAAGTGGTGGAAGGATTTCTGGCCACGTTAACGCTCCTTCCGTGACCATAACCATCTTCATACCAGCCATTAGGGTGGTTAGTCCTATGGCGTGAGGGTTTTACGGGCTCCCACAACCCATCTGAGGTGGGGGGGCCACCCACACCCGCGGACGCAAGTATCCCGCTGGATGTCCACCCAGAATTTATAGTTGGAGCTCCGACTCCACTTGCCGGGACTGTCTGGAGCGGCGTTCGAAACCCTATACTCCTTCTGGCCCAGCGGCGGGGATGCTTACCGCTACGCAAAAGGCCCACTCCGCGCAAAAGGTGACACCCATACGTTTCCTGCGCCTTTTCCCTCCCGTGACTGGAGCCCTATGCTGCCACTTGAAAGACCAAGCTATCATCTGCCCTTTTTGCGGCGCCTTGGACTTCTCATTACCAATGATGAGCAGGCACTGCGCCTCCACCTCGTTGAGGAGATTGCTGAGGTCATCATCAGTTCAATTGTGAGTTCTTTTAATGCTGTGAATTGTGCTCATTCCAGCCATTTCACGTTGCTAATCGGAGTGGGCCTTTGGCGTAGCGGTAGGATCCCCGCCGCTGGGCCAGACGGGGTAGGGTTTCGAACCCAGCTCCAGACAGTCCCGGCAAGTGGAGTCAGAGCTCCGGCTCTAAATTCGGGGTTGACATCCAGTGGGATATTTGCGTCCGTGGGTGTGGGTGGCCCCCCCTCCTTGTACAGCTTGTGGGAGCCCGTAAAACCCTCCCGCCATAGGACTAACCACCCTAATGGCTGGTACAAAGATGGTTACGGTCATGGAAGGAGCGTTAATCACGGCCATAAATCCTTCCACCACTTCATACAGTTCCCCAAAGGGAACAGTGTGAAGACACGTATGACGACGACGTTGCTAAATAAATAAATGGAATGAAAAAAATTCTTTCAGGGCTTTTAAAAGTCTTTAAATTGCTTTAATTCTGTTTAAAACTACTTCAGATTCTTCAAAATAATGTAAACGTTTTTAAAAGTTTATAAAAGTTACCAAAAGCTTCATTAAAAATACCAAAAACCTATTTAAAATGCTGCTCTCCATGTAAAAATGCTTTGCAGCTTGTGAGAAACATTGGGGGCGTGTCCTATTAAACTGAGACCTCAAGGGGCGTGTCTCAGTTGCACAGCGCGCTACAGGCTTCGCGTTGGCTGCACTCCTGGGCGGCGTGACGTCAGACGCTGCCCGGGATTCTTCTCTTTCAAAAAGGAATTCCAGGCGTCCCTGGAGGTGAACGGCAGGCGCGTCGGGTAAGTGCAGATCGGGGGCTGGCACGCGCGGCAAGCCCCCAACCCGAATTTCTGCCCCATTGTCTCCTTCCTGTCCACTGTTTACCATCAGGACATGACTATCCAATCTCTGGTGTGGAGATGCCGGAGTTGGACTGGGGTGGACAAATGTAAGAAGTCACACAACACCAGGTTATAGTCCAACAGCTTTATTTGAAATCACAAGCTTTCGGAGCGCTGCTCCTTCTTCAGGTGAAGTGGAGAAATGCATAAAGACACAGCTTATATAGTCAGAGAATCATGTCAGATGTTTACAGGTAACCTTTCCAACTGCCATTTATCACACCTCGGCAGAGAGATAATCACAGCAGTCAAAGGTGTGAATGGTGTCCAAACAGGTCAGTCAGGGAAACATTACATCAAAGAACAATGAGGTGGGGTCACAAGGGGTCAAATATTGCAGATGCTGGGGTCTGTATGAAAAACAAAAAAACAGACAAAAACATTTTTTTTGGCTGGAAATCACAGCAGGTCTGGCCGCATCTGTGTAGAGAGAACAAGCCAATGTCGACTCGAGTCTGGATGACCCTGCATCAGGTGGGGTTACATGTAGCGTGACATGAACCCAAGATCTCGGTTGAGGCCGTCCTCATGAGTGCGGAACTTGGCTATCAGTTTCTGCTCGACGATTTTGCGTTGTCGTGTGTCTCGAAGGTCACCTTGGAGAATGCTTACCCGAAGATCAGAGGCTGAATGTCCTTGACTGCTGAAGTGTTCCCCGACTGGGAGGGAACACTCCTGCCTGGTGATTGTTGCGCGGTGTCCGTTCATCCGTTGTCGCAGTGTCTGCATGGTCTCGCCGATGTACCATGCTCCGGGGCATCCTTTCCTGCAACGTATGAGGTAGACAACGTTGGCCGAGTCACATGAGTATGTACCATGTACCTGGTGGGTGGTGTCCTCACGTGTGACAATGGTATCTGTGTTGATGATCTGGCATGTCTTGCAGAGGTTGCTGTGGCAGGGTTGTGTGGTGTCATGGTCGCTGTTCTCCTGAAAGCTGGGTAATTTGCTGCGAACGGTGGTCTGTTTGAGGTTAGGCGGCTGTTTGAAAGCGAGTAGTGGAGGCGTGGGGATGGCCTTAGCGAGGTGTTCGTCGTCATCGATGACATGTTGAAGGCTGCGAAGAACATGGCGTAGTTTCTCCGCTCCGGGGAAGTACTGGACGACGAAGGGTACTCTGTTGGTTGTGTCCCGTGTTTGTCTTCTGAGGAGGTCTATGCGATTTTTTGCTGTGGCCCGTCGGAACTGTCGATCGACGAGTCGAGCGTCATATCCCGTTCTTACAAGGGCGTCTTTCAGTGTCTGTAGGTGTCCATCGCGTTCCTCCTCGTCTGAGCAGATCCTGTGTATTCGCAGGGCTTGTCCATAGGGGATGGCTTCTTTAACGTGGTTAGGGTGGAAGCTGGAGAAGTGAAGCATCGTGAGGTTGTCCGTGGGCTTGCGGTAGAGTGAAGTGCTGAGGTGTCCGTCCTTGATGGAGATTCGTGTGTCCAGGAATGAGACTGATTCTGAGGAGTAGTCCATGGTGAGTTTGATGGTGGGATGGAACTTGTTGATGTTATCGTGTAGTCTTTTCAGTGATACTTCGCCGTGGGTCCATAGGAAGAAAATGTCGTCGATGTATCTGGTGTATAGCATTGGTTGGAGATCCTGTGCAGCGAAGAAGTCTTGCTCGAACTTGTGCATGAAGATGTTTGCGTATTGGGGTGCGAATTTGGTCCCCATGGCTGTTCCGTGTGTTTGGGTAAAGAACTGGTTGTCGAAGGTGAAGACATTGTGGTCAAGGATGAAGCGGATGAGTTGTAGGATGGCGTCTGGAGATTGGCTGTTGTTGGTGTTGAGTACTGAGGCTGTCGCAGCGATGCCGTCATCGTGGGGGATACTGGTGTAGAGTGCCGAGACGTCCATCGTGGCGAGGAGTGTTCCTGGTTCAACTGGTCCGTGGGTGCTGAGCTTCTGTAAGAAGTCTGTAGTGTCGCGACAGAAGCTGGGGGTTCCCTGTACGATGGGTTTCAGGATGCCCTCGACATATCCAGAGAGGTTCTCACACAGGGTTCCGCTGCCTGATGCGATAGGATGTCCAGGTGTGTTGGCTTTGTGTATCTTTGGGAGGCAGTAGAAGTCTCCCACGCGGGGAGTACGTGGGATGAGAGCATGTAGGATGCTTTGAAGGTCTGGATCGAAGGTTTTGATCAGTCTGTTGAGTTGGCGGGTGTGTTCTTTGGTCGGATCTGCGGGTAACTGTCTGTAGTGTTCCTGGTTGTCCAGTTGTCGGTATACTTCTTTGCAATAGTCCGTTCTGTTCTGTATGACGATGGCACCTCCTTTGTCTGCTGGTTTGATGACGATGTTGCAGTTGGTCTTGAGAGCGTGGATGGCGTTGCGTTGTGCTCGGGTGACATTCTGGACTGTCTTGTGAGTGCGGCTGATGAATCTAGCGTTGATGCATCTCCTGACAGCTTGAGCATACATGTCAAGCTTAGGGCAGCGACCCTCCGGAGGGGTCCAATTTGACTCTTTCTTCTTCGGTTGCTGCACTGCGGATCCCTCTGTCTGCTGTTCCGGATCATTGATTGTCTCATTGGGTTCGCTGCTGACATCTTGGGATTTGTGGAAGAATTCCCGGAGCCTCATTCTCCTGATGAATTCCTCTGTGTCTGCCGCGAGACCGATGGGGTCCATTTTGGTGGTGGGGCAGAAATTGAGCCCTCGGCTGAGAACTTCAATTTCGTCTGGTTGAAGGGTGTGGTCGGACAGGTTGACGATGGATTTCCCTGTGGTTTCAACCGTGGTACCGGGGGAGGCTTGGTTGCTGCTGCTGGTGATGCCAAGTTTCTCAAGCTTCCTGTTCTTGGTGTGCATGTAGGTGGCGTAGTTCCGTTGCCTTGTTTGTTTGGCGGTGTCTCGTAGCTGGTCTGCTGCGTCCTGAGCACAGGCTGAGAACATGGACTCCATCTCGGTTTCGAGGTTGCAGCGTCTGCTGTAGAGCTGGTGTACGAGATGGTTGAGGAGTGTGCGAGAGGTACGACGGCAGAGTCTCTCAGCATAGTCAGTGTTGTAGGTCGACTTGAGTGGGTTAGTGATCTGTAGTCCTTTCGGGATCTTGTCTGCTTTCTTGCATCTCTGTAGAAACTTGATGTCTGTGTCGATATGCGCGATCTTCTTGGAGATCCTCTCCACTTTGAGCCGGCAGTTTGTGGTGTCGATAGTAGCCATGGTGTGGAGATGCCGGAGTTGGACTGGGGTGGACAAATGTAAGAAGTCACACAACACCAGGTTATAGTCCAACAGCTTTATTTGAAATCACAAGCTTTCGGAGCGCTGCTCCTTCTTCAGGTGAAGTGGAGAAATGCATAAAGACACAGCTTATATAGTCAGAGAATCATGTCAGATGTTTACAGGTAACCTTTCCAACGGGCCACAGCGAAAAATCGCATAGACCTCCTCAGAAGACAAACACGGGACACAACCAACAGAGTACCCTTCATCGTCCAGTACTTCCCCGGAGCGGAGAAACTACGCCATGTTCTTCGCAGCCTTCAACATGTCATCGATGACGACGAACACCTCGCTAAGGCCATCCCCACGCCTCCACTACTCGCTTTCAAACAGCCGCCTAACCTCAAACAGACCATCGTTCGCAGCAAATTACCCAGCTTTCAGGAGAACAGCGACCATGACACCACACAACCCTGCCACAGCAACCTCTGCAAGACATGCCAGATCATCAACACAGATACCATCATCACACGTGAGGACACCACCCACCAGGTACATGGTACATACTCATGTGACTCGGCCAACGTTGTCTACCTCATACGTTGCAGGAAAGGATGCCCCGGAGCATGGTACATCGGCGAGACCATGCAGACACTGCGACAACGGATGAATGGACACCGCGCAACAATCACCAGGCAGGAGTGTTCCCTCCCAGTCGGGGAACACTTCAGCAGTCAAGGACATTCAGCCTCCGATCTTCGGGTAAGCATTCTCCAAGGTGGCCTTCGAGACACACGACAACGCAAAATCGTCGAGCAGAAACTGATAGCCAAGTTCCGCACTCATGAGGACGGCCTCAACCGAGATCTTGGGTTCATGTCACGCTACATGTAACCCCACCTGATGCAGGGTCATCCAGACTCGAGTCGACATTGGCTTGTTCTCTCTACACAGATGCGGCCGGACCTGCTGTGATTTCCAGCCAAAAAAAATGTTTTTTGTCTTTTTTTGTTTTTCATACAGACCCCAGCATCTGCAATATTTGACCCCTTGTGACCCCACCTCATTGTTCTTTGATGTAATGTTTCCCTGACTGACCTGTTTGGACACCATTCACACCTTTGACTGCTGTGATTATCTCTCTGCCGAGGTGTGATAAATGGCAGTTGGAAAGGTTACCTGTAAACATCTGACATGATTCTCTGACTATATAAGCTGTGTCTTTATGCATTTCTCCACTTCACCTGAAGAAGGAGCAGCGCTCCGAAAGCTTGTGATTTCAAATAAAGGTGTTGTGTGACTTCTTACATTTATGCAATCTCTGGCATGCCTCCGTAACTTAGATTCCCTCTCGGTCCATTCATGTGTGCATTTTGGCTGCTGCTTTGACCACAGCCTGTTACTTTTATCTTCCTTTTTTTCTTATCTGTCCCTTTCAGGCCCTTCTCTCCTTACTCATTGCCTTCCTGTCACCCAACCATGCCACCTTTTATTTCATTTAAAAGTGAGTCATGGCGCAATAATAGCATTCTTGACTCTCAGTTGGAAGGTTTGTGGTTCCTAGGGCCGCTCCAGAGACTTGAGCAAATAATCCAGGCCGATACTTCAGGGCAGTAATGAGGGAGTGCGGCGCTGTTGGAGGTGCTATCTTAGCTTCCTATAGGGTGGCCTCCTAAGCCTCCAATATTGTGAGCAGGAAGTGCACACTCATTACAAGCTGGAAGTGCACTACCCATCATATTGGCATAGGCAAATAAATTGGTGTCCAGGGCCCGTGCCTGAAACAGGTATTAGACCTTTTTCATATTCAAATAAAGGGCTTACCACCCGTTTGAGGTCCCTTCTGCAATATTGGGTTGCTCTGCCGGGACAGTCTTTACAGGGACTGCTGCAGGGTGCAACCAACAAAGTAAGTGTTTAAAATATACTTACTTGAATGTGGAGCCGGGAGGAGAGGGACATTCAAACCACGCAGGCCACCGCTCCACCCCCTCCCCAATCCTGGCCGCCACCCTCCCCGAATGCCGCCACTGCTACTCACCCTTCTGATCACTGCTTCCCTCCCTCCCGATTGCCCCCTTTCCCGGTCGACCCCCCCTTCACAGTCCCCTTTAAGGACTTAACGGAGGTCCGCTGCTGCACTCCTGTTTTTCGGCGCGCCGAATTTCTAGGCCAATATTTATTTGGATGTTTTTCTTTTGCAGGATTAACCATTATCCTTGCACCAATTACCAGGGATTGCAGCTTCCTGAAACCTAGGAATTAATATGCAATAGCACGTTTCAATTAAGTTCCCTCATCGCGCATGTCAGTACTTCATCCTGAAACTGACATTGCTGTAGCGTTAACTTCAGTTCAGCAGTTCAGTGGTCACTACTTTATATTGGCTTACACTTCCCTGCTTAACAAACAAAGGCTAAAGGCTAACAAGACTACAATATAAAGAAAAATCTGTCGTAGTATAACATTGGTAGGCTTCAGGACAGTCTGATTAACCCTTTCCCTATAACTTGAAAGATCAAATGGGCCGTATTTTACGACCCCTACAGGTGCATACGAGGTGTGTATGCGCCCATAGGGGCCACGCAAGTTCCAGGTTTAGGCATGCGAAGCGCATGCGCTGAAACTTGGAACTTGCGATCCTCCGAATCCCCGGGAGATGGACCTCTGCGGGTGGAGAGTTGCGCTATTTGCCCAACTTCCGCCCGCTGAATGCCCGTGAAATTCTTACGCCTGGTAAAAGCAGGTGTAAGGCCTGCTTTTACCAGCATAAGAGTTTAAAAAAATAGAAAAATAAATTGTATCACTCATTTATACATTAAAAACTCTGTCCAATAAGGTAAGTTTATTTTTAGTCCCGCTAAAACATATACATTAAAAAAAAAATTTTAGTTGAAAATATTTAATTAAATGGCATTTTAATTAATTTTAAATATGTAATTAAAAAAAAAATATTTCATGTGTTCGTGTATTTTTTAAGTGATCCCCATTCATACTTATGGAGTTCCGTACGTACTCCCATAAGTATGAATGGGGATTCCCTTTTATTGGTTGGGCCAGCCCACGTGATCCCAGGGGCACTTGCAAACCGCATGCAACCCTGGGATACCCGTACCCGGAGAGGCCCAGGATCGCAAGGCTCCATACTTCCCGGGCCACCAGGTAAATGCGTAGATTTTTTACAGGTTGGAGGCATCCGCCCGCGGGGATGTCATGCATGTCATTGTTGTTGATGTTGATGTTGTCATTTACTCTTTTCACAGCTCTAGTAGCCATCCTATAATGGGTGCCAACAACTGCATACAATATTCCAACTGTGTCTTGTACAAATTTAACATTGTTTCCTTACTTTTCTAATTCAATGCCCCATGTATAAAAGCCAGAATTCCATTTGATATTTTGTGGCCTTTCTGTTCCTGCAGGCTAAACTTTAGGAACCCTGGATTCCAGGGATGAACAGGTATCACTTTTTTTCCCAGCGTTGCTATGGGTCAAATGTCTTAAAATACTTTGGAGGACGTATTTCTGTCATTTGAATATGATTTCAAAATATTTGAACTTCACCAGTGAGAAGTCACATAGGCCTGAAATGGGCAGGGACATAGTGTCCTTTGGCCCATTTTCCACCTTTGCCAGTCAGGGGGCAAAAGACCTGGGCCAATTTCTGTATTCTCTGGGTCTGACTTTGTAATTGCTTTTATGATAATAAGAGTACATGTTAGAACCTGAGTGAAAAGTTGCTCATTTATATGACTCTGCACTGCATTTGTTGGTACTATTATTTTAATATTCAATTTAAATACAGCGTTGTAGGAACTGGGGTTCCTAGCCGAAGAATTGAGATCGACTCAGAAAATCAAAAACAATAAAATTTAATGAACAAACGAAGCTGTACAGGAAACTGTAGGATACAATGCAAATAGGTCTGGTCGGCTTGAAAGCCTCTCTGGAAACTGCTAGAAGGTTCCGAGCTCAACTGCTAGCAGGTTCCGAGCTCAACTGCTAGCAGGTTCCGAGCTCAACTGCTAGAAGGTTCCGAGCTCTGACGTCATGACGTCATCACGTTCTTCCCGCCGTTGAGAGATCACGTGACGGACGGCATGACGTCATCACGCGGAGTACAGGAAAGAAGCCCTAGTACAGTTAACAGATACATTAAATCTGTAGCCCCCAGCTGTACTACATTGCTGTAAAAGGAATTATATACAATTTGTCTGTAATCCTCTGGTGGTTCCGCCACATGCGCCCCCCCAGAATTGCTTTTAACAGAGAAGGTAAGGCGAGAAGGGGGTCTGACGAGTCTGTCCGACCGACTGCGATACCCCGGCAGCTGGAACGGAGCGCTAGAAGACGAACTGGCCGTTGGCTGTGGTTGGGATGACGCCGTAGGCGGAGGAGAAGAAGAGGCCGGCTGTGGTCGACGCGGTGAGGCGGGCACTGGTGACTCGGTGAATGGCTGTACTGGACCGGCAGTCGACGGTGGACGACCACTACGAGGCAGCTGAGCGGTGACGACTGGTTCGCTCAGATCCAGATGCGCTGGTTTCAACCGGTCGATGGCGATGTGGTCAGGCTTACCGCCGACGTCGACTGTGAAGGACTTGTCACTTGACGAGATGACGCGGAACGGACCTGTGTAAGGCGGTTTGAGCGGGTTTTTGTGAGCATCCTGCCGAATGAACACGTATTCTGCGCTCTTAAGATCCACCGGGGCATGGGAGCGCTGCAGGTCATGATGTGACGTAGGCACTGGGATGAAATTCCTAGCCGCTTCCTGGTGGCTGACGAGCTGCTGAGCTGGGGACCAGGGTTCCGTGTGAGGAGGAAGAAAATCGCCAGGCACTCTGAGTGGTTGGCCGTAAACCAGCTCTGCTGAAGAAGAATGCAGGTCGTCCTTGGGCGCCGTGCGAAGACCTAGCAGCACCCAAGGGAGCCTGTCCACCCAACTAGGCCCACGGAGACTAGCACGCAGTGCGGCTTTAAGGGACCTGTGGAATCTTTCACGTAGACCGTTCGCCTGTGGATGGTAGGCGGTGGTACGATGAAGCTTGGTGCCCAAACCTTGAGCTACGGCATTCCAAAGCTCAGAGGTAAATTGAGGCCCCCGGTCGGAGGAGCTGTCAGCTGGTACCCCGAACCGAGCTACCCACGACGAGATGAAGGCTCTGGAGACGTCTGCCGCTGTGGTGGCAACCAAAGGAATTGCCTCTGGCCACCTGGTTGTGCGGTCTACCACGGTGAGGAGGTGAGTGTACCCGCGAGAGGAAGGGAGAGGACCAACCAAGTCCACGTGCACATGGTCGAATCGACGCTCCGGAACCGGAAAAGTGGCGACTGGGGCCTTAACATGGCGTTGTATCTTGGACTTCTGGCAACTCACGCAGGTATTGGTCCAGTCACGGACATCGAGATGCATGCCCTTCCAGACGAATTTCTTTGCCATGAGTCGCTGTGATGCTCTCATGCCAGGGTGTGACAACCCATGGATAGTGTCGAAAATTCTCCTGCGCCATTCAACTGGAACGATTGGACATGGGATGCCCATCGAGATGTCACACAGGAGTGTGCTCCCTGCGGCCTGGAAACTGACATCAGCCACTTGTAAGCTGGAAGGTGCGGTCCGGTATGCCTGCACTTCAGGGTCTGCCTTCTGTTCTTTTGCCAAACCAACATAGTCGACTCCCAGGTGTACTGCGTGGAGCTGGGCGCGGGAGAGACAATCCACCACCAAGTTGTCTTTGCCTGAGACATGTTGTATGTCAGTTGTAAATTCAGATATGTACGTAAGATGACATTGTTGCCGTGCCGACCATGGTTCCGCTGTCTTGGCCATCGCAAAAGTAAGTGGCTTGTGGTCTACAAAAGCCGTGAATGGGCGTCCTTCCAGTAGGAAGCAAAAATGGCGGATGGCCAGAAACAATGCCAACAACTCCCTATCAAAAGTACTATACTTGCGTTCGTTCATCCGCAATTGGCGGCTGAAGAAAGCCAGTGGTTGCCATGTACCGTCGACCCGCTGCTCCTGTACTGCCCCGATGGCATAATCAGATGCGTCGGTGGTAAGGGCAATGGTTGCGCCCGGAAGGGGATGTGCCAACATGGTCGCAGCAGCCAAAGCGTTCTTAGTGTCGAGGAAAGCCTGGTGCATCTGGGGTGTCCAATCAATCGGGTCTTTGCCTGATTTACCTCTGAGGGCCTCGTACAAAGGTTGCGTCAACAATGCCGCCTTGGGGACGAACCGATGATAAAAATTGACCATTCCCAGAAACTCCTGGAGGGCCCTGACGGTCTGAGGAAGAGGGAACGAGGTGGCTGCTTCCACCTTCGTGTCCAGCGGGACGGCGCCTTCTGAGGTGATTCTGTGTCCCAGGAAATCAATGCTGTGCAACCCAAACTGGCACTTGGCCGGGTTGATAATAAGGCCATGTTGGCTGAGACAAGAAAAAAGGGTAATGTGTTCTTTCGTGCTGTTACTGGCAGTAAGGATGTCGTCTAGGTAGACGAAGATGAACGGCAGATCGCGCAACACGGAATCCATGAGACGTTGGAAGGCTTGTGCTGCATTCTTCAGCCCAAACGGCATACGAAGGAACTCAAAGAGCCCGAAAGGTGTGATGACGGCAGCTTTGGGGACGTCCTGAGGATGCACGGGCACTTGATGATAGCCTCGGATGAGGTCTACTTTGGAAAAGATGGAATTCCCTGCCAGATGGGCTGAAAAATCCTGAATGTGAGGAATTGGGTACCGATCCGGTGTGGTAGCCTCATTCAGGCGTCTGTAGTCGCCGCATGGTCACCATCCGCCGCCCGGCTTAGGAACAATGTGTAATGGCGAGGACCAAGGACTAATCGAACGTCGAATAATACCCAGGCGTTCCATTGTATGGAACTCCGCCTTGGCGGCCGCGAGTTTACCAGGTTCCAGCCTTCGAGCTCTCGCATAAACGGGGGATCCTGTCGTGGTAATGTGGTGCGCCACACCGTGCCTCGCGACTGAAGAAGAAAATGTGGGCCTGGTGAGCTCAGGGAACTCACTGAGAAGACGAGAGAACTCATTTGGAGATGGGACTGCACAGGCAACTGACCAAGACATCGCGGCGCTTCGGTGGCAGGGGACCGAGTGAAAAGTGGAGGCACTGATTAGCCGGCAGTGTCGGACATCGACGAGAAACTTGTTTGCGCGGAAGAAATCTGCCCCCAGGATGGCCTGTGAGACTTTCACCATGATGAACTCCCAAACAAAACGTTGGCCGCCAAAACTCAACTGGACCCTACGCTTTCCGAACGTGCGAATGGCCGCACCATTGGCTGCCTCGAGGGGGGGACCTTGACCGCCGGATTGAAGATCTAGCTTCGACGCTGGTAGGATACTGCACTGGGAGCCAGTATCACAGAGAAAACATCACCCTGACAGGGAGTCTGTAATGTATAGGAGTTTCCCTGCGGACCCGACGGCCATCGCAACTCCGGCGCGTCCCTTAGGCCTTATTGATCTTCTCAGAAACTGCTGGTTTGAGGTAGGTTTTTTCTTTGCTGAGAAACTGCAGGGCGGACGGCAATTTCTGGCCTTCGCGCCGAAACGAGTGTGGTATGCACAGCAGCCTGCAGGAGGAGGAGTCGGATTCGCTCTTGTGGGGGATGGACACCTCGTGGCTGCACAAGGTTGTTGTGAGACGGTGAATATTTTATCCGCTTCCGCAGCGAGTTCAGCACAATCCGTGATCGCGGAATTGGCCAAGGCCGTCTGTACTGGCTCTGGTAGTTGACAGAGAAACAGCTCGCGGAACAGAAAACATTGCGATTCCGAGCCCAAAATCATGAGCATTTGGCTCATGAGCTCTGAGGGTTTTGAGTCCCCGAGGCCAGGCATGGAGATAAGTCTGTGAGCGCGCTCCGACTTGGACAGACCGAAAATCTGCAGTAAACGTGCTTTTAAAGCTTCGTACTTGCCATCGTTCGGTGGACTCTCGAGGAGGCTGACGACCCGCGAGGCCATTGCGCTGTCGAGGGCGGAGACCACGTAATAATAACGGGTCGAATCCGCTGCTACTCCCCGGATTGCAAATTGGGCTTCCGCCTGGAAAAACCACGCGGCCGGTTGTTGCTCCCAAAATTGCGGCAGTTTGAGGGTGACGGCGTTCGTGTCCATGATGTAACTTCAACGAAAATTGTTCGAAGAAATCGGGGTCACCAATGTAGGAACTGGGGTTCCTAGCCGAAGAATTGAGATCGACTCTGAAAATCAAAAACAATAAAATTTAATGAACAAGCGAAGCTGTACAGGAAACTGTAGGATACAATGCAAATAGGTCTGGTCTGCTTGAAAGCCTCTCTGGAAACTGCTAGAAGGTTCCGAGCTCAACTGCTAGCAGGTTCCGAGCTCAACTGCTAGAAGGTTCTGAGCTCTACTGCTAGAAGGTTCCGAGCTCTGACGTCATGACGTCATCACGTTCTTCCTGCCGTTGAGAGATCACGTGACGGACGGCATGACGTCATCACGCTGACTACAGGAAAGAAGCCCTAGTACAGTTAACAGATACATTAAAGGTGCAGCCCCCAGCTGTACTACATTGCTGTAAAAGGAATTATATACAATTGTCCGTAATCCTCTGGTGGTTCCGCCACAGCGTACCAGTATTTATTATTTTAATACATGTAGCTTACACAAGCTCAAAACTGAAGCCTTCTGCTACTATAACAGAAAAGATTGGTGACCTATTCACTCTGTAGTTTTATCTTTTAAATATATTTTAAAGTTTTTTTCCCTCGCTAATCAAAGTGAGGGGCTCCCTTGTTAAGTATGGAATATTCCGCATTTTGGCAACTAGCATCGAGGATTGCCAGGTCAAGAATGAAGTGTTGCATAAATGGAGGCAGGAAAGAAAGAACTTGGGGGAAAAATTCGGTATAGCCCCATTTGGGGCGCCATTATTGGCAGTGCGCGAAGTTTAGCGCCTGGCGCTAATTATCGCCTCCGACAGCAAACTTGGCTTTTATCGCCCCGGAGATGATTGGAGCGCTAAATCAGGCGCTACACACCTCTCTTAAGGTGCTAAGGCCGAGGAGCGAGGCGCTACCTCAGAGGGCGGGCGCAGCGCAGGTGCTGTCAGTTAGCGATTGAACACAGACACACAGTTCTTAAAGGGGAGGGTCGACCTTGCTCTGCAGCCACACCCTGCTCACTGGAGCCTTGAATCTCAGCCTGGGCAGACCTGTGGCTAAATCTTGCAGCCAAGGACTATGGAGAGGGCCAGGGAGCAAGCACAGCGCTTCAGCGAGCGGGCCTTGGAGGCTCTGGTTGACGCGGTGGAGCGCAGAAGATCTATTCTGTACCCAGAGAGTGGCAGGAGGCCTTTGCCACACGCGTACAGAAGAGTGTGGAGGGAGGTGGCTCAGAGAGTCTCCCCAAGCAGCAGGGTGCCTAGGACCCATTTCCAATGTAGGAAAAAGTTCAACGACCTCACTCGGGTCGTCAGGGTGAGTGCCTTTTTTTCAAAACCTCTCCATCCCTCCATCTCAACCTCACTTTATGGCCAGAGGGTCTTAAAAGCCCCAACGCCCAACACTCATCCAACACCTAAGGCCCTTTCATCAAACACACACGCACATTCCACACTTTGCTTACAGTAGGGGCTATTCAACTATGGCAGGCATTTCAGGCAAGACCATGGCTGTATATTTACTCAGACGCCGTCCTTTTTCTTGCAGGCCAAGCTGTCTCATAATAGGAGGCAGCAGCAATGGACTGGTGGAGGGCAGCCTCAGCTGCAACCCCTCAGCGATCTTGAGGGGCGCGTCCAGAGGATTGTGGCAAGCCGGGTGATTGGTCCCATCGCCACTGGAGACGCCGACCTCGTTCTGGACAGCAATGGTAAGGTCATCACCTTTTTGTCCTCTCTCCGTCCACTTGTTCCTCACAACACCAGCCTTTGACACTTTCAATCCAAATTACTAAATCGCTGCACTCATGCCTCCCTTGCTGCCACCCTGTCCTCATGCTAAAGCCACTCTTGTACCTCCCTGCTTTCAGATGGTAATTCAGCAGGTGAGGAGACGGGCCCTCAAGCTGCCAGTGGGAATGAAGCTGAAGGAGAGGAGGAAGAGGAAGCCGGAGCATCAGTGCCACCCTCTCCCGAGGAAGCCCATGCCCATACTGGGAACACGCCTTCCCAGGAGGGGAGTAGGGGGGAATGGTCTGATGAAGGTGAAGCTCCAGGACCCAGCGGGCTGCAGCAACGTGATGGGGGTAGGGAAGCTCGGGGGCCTTCTCCCCGGAGGGAGAGTATGCCATCGAGTCCTGCTGCACTGGACGCAGAGGAGGAGCGGGTCCTCGCTGAAATGAGCGCCCAGGCGGAGCGCAGGCACACTGAGCTCATGGCTGCAGTGGCAAGGGTGCCCGAATCCATTGAATCACTGGCAAGGAGTGTGGAGCACTTTGGTGTAGCACAGGCGGCTGCCACGCAAATGCTTAGTGCTGCAATGCAGTCACTGGCTGGTCTCATGCAGACGCAGATTGAGGCCATGCGAGCACTGACTGCTGTCACCCTCGCTGGATCGGGCACATTCCCCTGGGGCTCTCACCGTGCCGCAGCAGGCCAGCAATCTGTGCTCCATCAGATTGCTCTGGATGCTGAAGTGCTGCCCCGTGGGAGTGCCAGTGTGTCGGTCGAGCAGGGAGTTGCTGTCCTCTCTCAAGAGGACAGCATTCCTGCTGCCACCACTGGCACTTCTCCACTGCAGTTGCCACTGCCTGTAGGACAGACTGCTGCCGCCCATGCAGAGTTGGTGCAGTCTGCAGCCGGGCCCTCCAGACCCAGAGCTGGCCCAGGCCGTCCTTCAAGGGCATCTGCAGTCTTGGGTTGTGACAATCAACAGCCTTCCACCAGCCTTGCTCCAGCCACTGGGGACCCATTACGGAGGAGCTGCAGGGTGGGAAGGGGGGAATTTCGCAAGGGAAGGAGATCACCCTCGAAGGGCAAAAAGTAGGAGGTGTGACAAAATGTTTTTCATTGTTTTATTGAAGGCTGCGGTACGTGGTCAAATTTTTGTAACTGTTTTGGACATTGTCTCCAGGTTGTGAGAGCCAGTTATGTTAATGACTTTTTTTTGTGTTTCTTTCTATTAGTTTGTCATGCGGAAATGAGATACACAGAGTTTGTCAAATAAAGAAGTTTCTGTATTCAAAATGTACATGTTTGGTCTTTGCAATCATTGTTGCCTTGACCTGCTTAGGGGTTGCAGGATGGTTTCATTCAGGTTGTTTGAATGGCAGAAGCCATTTCCTCAGAAGGGGCCTAGAAGCGACTTGCTATGAGCCTTTGACGGATGGCCCTTCCACTTTGTACATTGTGTGCCTCCCTCCCGCCTTGGTGCTGCTGATGATCATCCTCCTCATCTTCCTCCTCCTCTTCCTCCTCCTCCTCTGCTGGTGCTCCAATGCCTGGTGGCACTGGCTGGGTCCTGAGGATTGCAAGGTTATGCAGCACACAACAACGAAGTGGGAGACTCGCTCAGGCGAGTACTGAAGGGCTCCTCCAGAATGGCCCAGACAGCGGAACCGTTGCTTGAGCACGCCGATTGTGTGCTCAACGATGTTCCTGGTAGCTTGATGGCTCTCGTTGTATCGCAGCTCAACAGGGGTGTTGGGTGTACGGAGCGGTGTCATCAGCCAAGTGCACAGAGGATATCCCTTGTCCCTGAGAAGCCAACCTCCTGGGTGATGCGGTGCCTGGAAAAGGTCTGCCACAGAAGTCTGGCGCAGGACGAAGGCATCGTGGCTGCTGCCAGGAAAGTGGGCATTGACGGCGAGTATCAGCTGTCTGTGGCCACAGACCAACCAACTGAACGTTTAAGGAATGGAAGCCCTTTCAGTTGCGGAAATCTTTGGCATTCTCTTGCGGCGCACGCAAAGCCACATACGTGCAGTCAGTGGCGCCCTGCACCATGGGGAAGCCCGCTATCATTGCAAAGCCCGTTGCACGTTCTTGCTGCTTGTCCAGGGTCATGGGGAAAGAGATGTACTCTCGTCTCCTTTTAAAGAGGGCATTTGTGACCTGACGGATGCAGCAATGGACCGCGAACTGGGAGATATTGGCGATGTCCACAGTAGCTGATTGAAATGAGCCGTTGGCATAAAAGTTGAGAGCCACTGTTACCTTCACTGCCACCGACAGAGACGTCCTGCTCCTCAGTTGAGGCTGCAGATCTGGCTGAAGCAGGTGGCAGAGATCAGTGACCACCTCCTTGCTGAAGCGCAGCCTTCGCAAACACTGCTCCTCAGACATATTAATGTAGGGTAACTGTTGGCAAAAAACCCTGGGAGGGTAAGGTCTCCTGTACAGAGGCCTGTTGGCCCTCCTCCATCTGGCCATGATTGCCACTCTCTCTCTCTGCATCTCTGTGCCCTCCGAATGTGATGGAGAAGGACGACGTTCCCATCCATTGCAGCCCCCATAGTATCTAGGCAATCAAAGTTATGAAGGTCAAAAACCAAAGTACCTTAGAAGTTATGGTCAGAAGCCAAAACTACCTCAGACAGCATTGACTCAATGCAGAAGTCTCTCTTTCTCTCTTTGTCTCTCTCAAAATCTCTCTCTCTCTCTCTCTCTCTCTCAGAACGAGTGGTGCAAAAATGGCTACCACACAAAAGCCAGGAAGAGGCCCCCTTTAAATAGTGTCCCCCCAGCCCCACAGCGACTGGGAAGCGTTCCAGACAACCTGTCGTTGGGTGCACCAGGCCGAAAGGAGGGGGGCGCTACTCAATTTCCATTCCGGGGCGTCACAAGGGCGTTGCACTCTCGAATGACGTCAAGATCTGCGTGCGCAGGAGATCGGGTGGTATTGTTTAGCGCCGCCGCAAAATGTCTGGTCAATTTCGCGAGAGGCGCAGATATCGCCGCGCCCGGGCGCTAGTTGCTTTGCGCCTCACTTGGCACCCTCTTAAGGCGCTAATGGGAGGCGTAACCAACTGAATTTTTCCCCCCTCATCACACCCTCATGAAATCAATGAATTACAAGATGAAGAATAAAGCTCCATTTATACCACCCCAACATGTCTCAAAAGTGTGCATCAGTGTGTGATTTTGTTTCCCGTATCAACCACTTTAAGAATTAAAGAAACTCTTCTGCTACCTTAAGAGTTAAAGAAACTATCCATAGGGAGGAATGTTGAGCAGATTCACTTGCATTTTCAGTGTAACACACACAGCTATTCCAATGGATTAGAGCAGCAGGAGCACTGTTGCTACACTGATATATGTATGCCAACTACCAGAAGGAAACATATTGAGGGAAGTCTCTGTGCAGTTTGAAGCACAACAGTTTGCTGTCATTGTGTAATCTGAATTACATGCATACGCTCACAGTCAGACAAACATCAAGAAAACAGATGATCTTTGTTAATTGTTTCCACTTCTCATCCAGTCCTTTGTGACTGTCAATCAATTAATAGCATGCTGTGGATCCACCATTTGATTGGTCAATTCTTGTTTATGTTTAGTGGGAAGAGCTGCGTAGAGAACGGTTAATAAGAGAGAGGTTAATAATCTGGCTTTCCTCATCATGCATTCAGCTTATGTCTTACTGGCCGGCCAGCCTTTTGAAGCTATCTCCAAAGAAGAACAAGGAACCAGATCTGAAGCAAGAAAAGTTTCATCTTTAAGAAAGAGAACTTCAGGTTGTTACTTTCACACTCTTAAATTTATCAACTGAGAGAGAAACAAAAGCAGATACAAATGAAAGTAAGGCTACAACAGAAACTTGTAGTAGATGTGCCAGAAAAAATAGGGTCACTTTCTGCAAGCAGCTGGTGAACACCAAAGAGGCACCTAGCCTTCAAGCACGGGTAATTTCTTTGATATCTTTGGTACATCTAAGTTTATTTAAGATGCAGTAACTATTTTAGCTCTGAGAAATTAGTAACTTTGGCTGCACTAATTTATTTCCAGGTGTACAAAGACTTTCCAGTTCCAGTGGTCTTCTCTTTCAGTGGGAAAGTGATTGCTGAAAACGCCCTTACAGTCTTGTTTTCAAATTGGCCACATTTATTTTCACATTAGCTTTATTGTTTAACCTTATTGAATGATGAACATCACAACTTTAACTCCTCTCGGGACAGTGCCAAAGAACATTTCATCCCACTGGTTGCCGAAGAATTCCAACAGTTCTTACAATATGTCCACTTTACAGTGTGACCAAGTCAATATTCCAGAAGAGATTTTCTTAACACTTGGGATTGTCAGTTTAGTGGAAAATATTCTGGTTATCGTAGCAATTATTAAAAACCGAAATTTGCATTCTCCTATGCATTATTTCATTTGTTGTCTGGCTGCAGCAGACATGTTGGTCAGTGTGAGTAATGCAATCGAAACAATTGTTCTTATTCTAATGGAGAGAGAGATTTTGATTGTACACAACTACATCCTTAAGCAAATAGACAATTTAATAGATGTGATGATCTGTAGCTCGATGGTATCCTCACTGTCCTCCCTGGGTGCCATCGCAGCTGACAGATACATCACTATATTTTATGCCTTACGATATCACACCATTATGACAACTCGACGTGCTGTGATCATTATTGTCGGAATCTGGGTGGTCAGCAGTATCTCGAGCATCATGTTTATCGTCTACTCGGAAAATAGTGCAGTTCTCATCTGCCTCATTTCCTTCTTCTTTGCGATGTTGATTATCATGGGTGCCTTGTATCTCCATATGTTTACTCTTGCTCGGCTCCATGCCAAGAAGATCATGGTCCAACACAAGAAGCGAGCTGCTCACCAGGCCACCAACATGAAAGGAGCCATTACACTGACAATATTGCTGGGGATATTCCTCATTTGCTGGAGTCCCTTCTTTCTTCATCTTCTCCTCATTATCATCTGCCCTAACAATCCCTATTGTCTATGCTTCACTTCTCATTTCAACATGTTCCTGATACTCATCATTTGCAATTCAGTCATCGACCCTATTATCTACGCCTTCAGAAGCCAGGAACTATGCAAAACCTTAAAGGAACTTATTTTCTGTTGCTGGTAGCTGTCTCATGTCTGCAGATGCAGTTTTGGAATATCAGTCTTACATGTGATTGATTTTTTTCCTCCTGATTCCCTAACTCTAATACTAACCTCTCTTCCAGGAATATTTATTTTCTTTCAAAGTGTTTTTTTCCCTACTTCTCAAATTCAAGAATACCTTCCAAGATCAGAAAATTCACCAAATGTTTTAGTGCTGGTGTGAAGTGAGGAATGATATTTTAATTATTTTTTGTCAGGTTAATGAGATGTTACTTCTGTGTCCAGCCATTCAGCCACACGTCTTCCCCTTTTTCGGTTGTGGGTAGCTGTAATAGGAAAAATTCAGGCGATGATCATAAGAACTCTTATTAGTAATTCTACTGTAATGATTATTTGCAATCTTTTTGTCCCTAAGGCTTTAATAAACTGTGCTTCAAGTATCTTTGAGGACTAAATTAGCAGCAAAGGAAAACAAAATGAGATTAAAGAGCAGGCCTATGAATTGAGAATAGTTTCTTGATTATATGTATTCCACTAGTTATATCATTAATCACTAGAAATTTTGAAAATATTTTGAAGTAGCATATAAAAGAAACCCTCATACTTTAAAAGCTGAAAGGGTCATTTAAGTACTCCAAGGATTAAATGAACAGCAGCATATATGCATGTGTTTGTCAGAGCAGCACAGGCTAACTCCGATGAGAGAAATCCAATTCAGTGCTTTAGAAAGTGTTTTTTTTCTCCCTTGCTTTCTCAGCTGGAAAGAGCTGGCATCCCAGTATACTCCACAACCATACTCAAGTTACTTCCCTACATGACAACTAAACTTCAAAAGTACTTCAGTAGCTATGAAGCACTTTGGGACACCCTGATGTGGTGAAAGGCGCTATATAAATGCAAGTTATAGGTGAGCCAGCTGAGGTTTTCTATTTTCTATAGTGATCAGCTACGCTTCGATAAGACAATCTAACTGAGAACAACCTAAGTATATCTTGGCTATGAATAGCAGATATGAGGAGCCAACTACTGGAATCTATCACTATCCAGTCGGGAGGCAAAACCAACCTAATTAAATGGTCTAGGTTTTTTTTTGTTCTTAGGATATGGGCAATATTGGGTCATATTTATTACACATCCCTAGTTGGCCTCTGAAAGTAGTGGTAAGGCTCCTTCTTGAATCACTGCAGTTCTTGGTATCAGTTAGAGAATTCCAGGATTTTGACCCAGTAACAATGTAGGAACAGCACTATAAGCAGGATGGTGTGTGACTTGGTGAGGAAGTTGGATGTGATGGCGCTCTTAGTGGTAGATTTGTGGGGCTGGGAAGTGCTTTCAAAGTAACCTTGGTGAGTTGCTGCAGTGCAACCTGTAGGTAGTACATACTGCAGGCACAGTGCACCAGGGGTGGATAATGAGTCTAGTTGCACGGGTGCTAATCAAGTGGTTTCCTCAGTCCTGGATGGTGGCAAGTTATGAGCTGTTCTGTGTTGTGGACAAATGGCCAGTAGGAACTGCATTGCAATTGCTTAATTTCATTTATGTTAGAATCCTCACAGCCAATAGAGAAGCTACTTTCAGCGTGAGCAACTTGATTCAAATTGAAGATCCTGAGGTGAAAAAGCAGTGTGCTTATCCCCTGTACCATGAGCTGTGCTTTAATATTTAAAATTTTGAAACGGTTGCGCAATCACTTTAGAACCCAATTAGGAAAAATAATTCTTTGTGATGCATTTAAAAATGCAAGAAAATTATTATAGAAATGTGAGTATGCCAAACAAGCAGCCTTTATTACATCATCATCACACACTCATTACAAAAATCTGAAAAAATATATAATTACTTTGTGAACACAACTAGCACTGAACTACCCAACAACTTATATGACCACATTCCATCCAGTTCATCAATTAATATCATTTCAACACAGATACCAAAACCACAAATAAGATTGTTGTTGTATTAGTGAGGTTGCAAAATACTATTTTAAGGCACTTTATTGTGATTTAATTCGGTTTGTTGCTGTCACAAAGAACATAACATTGGATAATGTGCTGACAACAGAAAGCTCATTGAAAGGATGTGATTTAACACCAGAACCAAAAACTGTGCAAATTACCTTGGAATAAATCACCAGTGTATTTTGGTGAGACTCTTTTAATTAAAATAATACAATTTGAAATTTTGAAGTATTAAATATTCCTCCAATTAGTTTTATAATTCTTCCAGCTAAGTAAGTAATGATTTCAAGGAAAGCAAGATGATATTAAAAATGTCATGTGAGCCTGTAAATGTGCACCAAGTGGAAAAATGTGCTATTTCACCTTTTGTCTATTATGGCACAGATCCACTTTATTAACCATGTTATCTGTTTCAATTGGTTGCAATTTGTTAACAATTACATAAAACTAAAATTTAATCAAACAGCTTTTCACCTTTTCTCTGTGTGTTGTATATTTTTATTTATTGGATATTGTTGTGCATATGTGACTCTTTAAAACTGACCAACTTGAGGCAATTATATATTTTTGGAAATTATTTTATTTCCATTTCTTAATGCTTTCTACACCACTCACTTTTTCTAGCCGTCAGGATAGGCTGAAAACCTGTTCAGAAGTGCCTGCCAATGCTCCTCTATAGCTGCTACAAGATGCATTAGAGCAGCCCGGTTGACCACTTCTCCTGTTTTCCTGCTCTTCCTGTTGGAAAACATCTGGCTTCTGTGCCGCAGTTGACACTGAGAAATCACCATTGGCACAAACTCTGCTCCTACCATCCCATCCTATCTTGTGTTGCTATTCCATTGTACTACACCATCAGCCTGCCCAGAAAGGTAAATAGAATAACGAATCTGGAGAACAAATAAGGATTGCATAAAATAGATATAAACATTGCAGCATAAAGTTTTTTTGGATTTTTGGACTTGCAAAGGTCAGTTTTAAAGTCACAATTTATGGTCTTGGGACCAACTATTGTTTGTGATAAAATAATTTTGTGTTGGATTAAAGTTTCTACTAAACAGTGATGCCATTCTTCCCGTTTAATTGCATACAATTAAGACCGAGGATTACTACTTCAATCAGCGGGACATTGAAGAACGGTGCTATTCTCCTGTCTTAATGTTATGATATTCTATTTTTCTATTCACGTATGGAGTATTAGTTGAAAATGTTTTGACATTGGCTTTGACTTCGTATATGATTTTTTAAGGAGAGCTATTGGTGCCACAATGTTTTCTTAAACTGGCACAAAAACATTACACATGGGTATAGTTGGTTATAAAAGAAACATAGGAAATAATAATGGAAGATGAATCTCGCAACTCCTCCGATTTTAATGAAGCAGTCCGTGCCTGCATGCAGCAAGACCTGGATGACATTCAGGCTTGGGCTGATAAGTGGCAAGTAATATTGGCGCCACACAAGTGCCAGGCAATTACTATCTCCAACAAGCGAGCGTCTAACCATCTTTCCTTGACATTCAACGGCATTAACACCACCAAATCCCCCACCATCAACATCCTGGGGGTCACCATTGATCAGAAACTTAACTGGACCAGCCAAATAAATACTATGGCTACAAGAGCAGGTCAGAAGCTGGGTATTCTGCGGTGAGTGACTATCCTCCTGATTCCCCAAAGCCTTTCCACCACCTACAAGGCACAAGTAAGGAGTGTGATGAAATACTCTCCACTTGCCTGGATGGGTGCAGCTCCAACAGCACTCAAGAAGCTCGACACCATCCAGGACAAAACAGGCCACATGATTGGCACCCCATCCACGACTTTAAACATTCATTCCCTCCACCACCAGCGCACCATGGCTGCAGTGTGTACCATCTACAAGATGCACTGCAGCAACTCGCCAAGGTTTCTTTGACAACACCTCCCAAACCCGCGACTTCTACCACCTAGAAGGACAAGGGCAGCAGACGCATGGGAACACCACCACCTCCAAGCTCCCCTCCAAGTCACACACCATCCTGACTTGGAAATATATCGTCGTTCCTTCATCATTGCTGGGTCAAAATCCTGGAACTCCCTCCCTAACAACACTGTGGGAGTACCTTCACCACAAGGACTGCAGCAGTTCAAGAAGGCAGCTCACCACCACCTTCTCAAGTGCAATTAGGGATGGGCAATAAATGCTGGCCTTGCCAGTGACGCCCACATCCCATGAATGAATAAAAAAAATTGTTATATAGACTTTTTGTACAAATGAGCAGAATGCAATGAAATAGAAAGCACTAGGAAGAGCATTTCTTGTTTATTAGAAAGGAATAATGGTAATTAAAACTGCTAATATTTCTTTGATTGTAAAGTTTTAAATTGTTCTATGCAATGTTCTGAGTTTCATTTGTATTTGGTATATTTAGTGAATTTGCGTAAGATTTGTTATGCATCTTGAATAGTAGATATTGGACTGGATCTTGCTGGAGCAGGACATCTCGGGGGCCCTTGTTAGATAGACTTTTTTCTATACCCTTCAGCTCAAAATTTGTTCTGCTGGAAGTGTGAGCTGGTAATGGTGCAGTGAGGGCAATGCCTCATCTGGAACCTCAGTGAAAGGCAGGATCAAAAGTGTATCTCCTTAACCAATGAGATTTAAGGATTGAGAAAGAAACAGAGACTGAGAAGGAGAGTGAATTAGAGTCAAAGCTGGTACAGAGGGAAGGAAAGATAGGATTAAGAAAGAGAGAGGAAAAAAGGGACAGAAAAGAAAAGTAAGAATAAAATTAAAAATTTGACTTTTAAAAAATTTCCAAGAACAATTTACCACCTGAAGGAATGAGACTCCACAGTTTAACTTGTTCAATTTCTTGGCCAGAGAGATTGATTGGCACTGCATTAACAATTACCACATTGTTAAAAAGCTACTTACATTGTTAATTACTAGACTTCACTTTCTGTGGTGAGTTTAATAGGCAATTAATGTGCAAACCCAGCAAGTTCTTAAAAATAACGGCGAGGCTAAGGGTGAGATGCCATTTGTGTGGAGCAAACGGCAGAGCAGCATAAATCTACTGGGAATTTCTGGAGATTCACAACTCGAGGCGTATCTCTTAATCCCCTAAATTTGCTGGCCGATTTGCATATTAATAACTGCATGCATCGTTCACACGCTATTTTTCCAGCAAGATCTGGCCCATTATGCATTTGCATTGTAAATTTTCTTGTTAATATTGATGTACAGTGTACTGTTTAATAATTGGATAGAAACATGTTTTAACCCTCTACCCAATTAAATCAACTGTTGTGATTGCAAAAGTTCATACTTACACATTTTAATCTGGCAGTGGAGTTAGTACCTTCTGATTTAATTTTGAATACACAAACAATTGGATTTATTTATATGAATACTTTAGATGTGCAGCCAATGAGTTGACTGGATTTTTCACACCCATTGGCAGATTAAATGTCGCAGGGCAACATTCAGGAATGTCTATGCACATACTGCGTAGTTGTAAAAAATGATCTAAATACCATATTGTGTATTGGAACAATCGTAGTGATTACAGTGATAGTAAGAAGATTTTGTTTTACTCAGATGTTACCTTAATTTTCTTGGGTAATTTGAAGACTCAAAATCAGGAGGTAGTTAAGCTAAATAAACATAATGAGGTAGAAATTCACCTTGGGCTATAGCGAATTGGCCGCCCATTTTACACTCTGCCCGATGTTCTTTCCCATTGATGTCAATGGGCTGCCAATTCATTATCGCCCATTTTGCACAACTGCTCAAGACTAATTTATACCCCAATGTTTTTCCAAAAATCTAATTTTGCAGTTATGGAAAATTCAATGCATGTGATCATTACACAAACAATCTGCCTGACTTTTGTAATTACATATTTTTCTACTTAGACAAAGTTTTTACTATATTGGTAGTTGATATGTTATGCAATTGTGACAGAGCAATTGACCTGATTATATGTAGTGCATGAAACATCTTGCTTTTCATTGGATGATGAATTGTATATTTCCCAACCATTGTTTATCCTAATCATGAACCGTCTTGTCTTGCAAGTATGACTTTATTTTCATGTGATGTTGATTTTATGCCTCTGTACTTATTTACATGCACTATTTTAAAATAAAAGCTCAAACCCCAAACCCATAGATGTTTACTAGTTAAATATTTTTCTCATTCATTAGACCGTTGTTCTGTTACACTGCTATTTGTATGCCATTTGAAAGACTGTAGTGTCACCTCTTCCATAAATTGAAGGGTATAGTGCAATATATGTACAGTAGGAGCTCACCCACAAACCATTCTAATTGTACAGTAGTTTTTGATCATGGACACCTTGAACGAGTAGATATTCATGAATATTTCTTTAATTCTGATTCCATCAACAACATTAGTCGAAAGCCATGAGATGTACTGAAAACATCAACTCTTTTTAAATGCTCTTTGTGCCCTACTCTGTTTTTCATCCCCTAGAAAGTGGCAATTAATTTTTCTCTGGAAAGCCTATTATTTGTTAAGGTCTGGTTAATGAGCTTCCAAATGAAAGATGCTTCAATTTTCTCCAGAGGGAAATTAAAAAACCAGGTAGGATCCAGTTTAGCTATTGAGCTGGAATTAATTGGAGCAGCTAAATTCTTTGGTGGAGTAACTGTTTAACATGGATTTTCCTGCAATTATTACATTAACTAGTTCAGTGGGGGGGAATTTTATCCCACCCCGCCTGGCGGAAACGGTAATGGGGCGCTGAGGCCTTGGAAATACAGTATTCTGTCTTACCGCTCCGTTCCGGTGGATATCCCACTGCAATCCAGCTGGCCGCCATTTTAACTGCTCACTGCAGGTGAGCTGAGACGGAGACTGCCTCAGTCATAAACTTAGGCTAATTGGATTCGCATTACGTCAATGGGACCTGAACGGATTTTAATTCTGGTCTGAGCAGGGAAACCGCCACGACTTTCCTGTCAGATGAAGGTAGGTCAGCAGATGTCGGGAAGATGAAGAGGCCTTTCCAGTTACGTTGGTATCTTTCCTTTGTGGGGCCAGGAGGAGCAGGAGTCCTTTTCTGGACCCCACAAGAAATGTCATGGCCTTGCCTACCCCAGAATGCCCTCCTTTCCCCCAAAGGAGGGCATTCTGGCGTAGGCAAGACCACCAAAATCTCCACTCTCACTGGGAGTTAAAATTGACTCCAGTCAGTTTTGGTGGGAGACAGCTGCCAAGGATGGCTGGCTTCATGGAAACTAAGCAACCAATGCACCATCTACCATCCGACGTATGCTCACTGGAACCTTGGCAATAAAGCAAGGTTGGAACTAACCAAGAAATTAATTTAAATATAATTTTGAATAAAACTATATGGCAGACACTGCACAGAGCTTCTAAGATTGAATTATACTTTTTTCTGATTTCAAGACTGAAGAGGTTGATTACACACACAAGAGGAAACATGGATCAGTCTTTCAAAGTCAGGAAATAACAATCAGTGACTCGGGCTGTAAATTATGCTGTTCTGCTTAATTTCCTTAAGATTCCCACTTTTCAGAGCTGGATGAATATCCTTGGCAGTTACTTGACTAGTTAAGGGAGTGATAATAATTATAGGCAAGTCTTGATTGACCAAATTTCTGCTGGTAATGCAAACAAAATCCAATTGAACAAACTTTCCCAAAGTAAAACTGAAGTGATTATCATTCTACTTATTGCAATTAAAATAAACCTAAAGTGGTAAAATTACCATCACAATTTTTAAAAGATGTAAATGCTGTTCTTCCTGTGAGGAATTGGGTCTCTGAATATTCTGCCCAAACAATTTAACGTCAAATACATAAAAGCTTCCAGAACTGCATCAGTATATAGAGGCGGCTCATCAGGTGAGGCGATTTCCTGCCAGAAAATCACCGATATTTCAATTTAGATGCATTTAAATATATCAGCTGCTCAATTTTCTTTTCCTGACTTACCGTGGCAATGTGAGGGAGGACATCCTTCCCAAAAGTTCCCGCCCCCGCGTTAAATTAAGCCATGGCCGCCAACCTGATTTTCTGTTCCTGACTAAATCTGAGGAAGGACGTGGATGAAGAAACAGAGTTGTTTATCCAAGTTTGCAGATGACACTAAGTTAGGAGGCAGAGTAATTTGTGTAGATGGGAGCAGGAAATTACAAAGAGACATAGACAGATTAAGTGAGTGGGCATAACTGTAGTAGACGGAGTTCAATGTGGGGGAGTGTGGGGTATTCCACTTTGGATCCAATAAAGGCAAATTAGAATATTTTCGTAATGGCAAGAGACTGGAAACTGTGGAAGAACAAAGGGATTTGGGTGTCCAGGTACTCAAATCACTAAATCATGTTGAACACCACTTGGAAGAAGTACTGAGGGTCGCAAGGGCATAGAATGTACTCTGAGTGGGGGATTTTAATGTCCATCACCAAGAATGGCTTGGTAGCACCACAACTGACCAAGCTGGCCGAGTCCTGAAGGACATAACTGCCAGACTGGGCCCGCAGCAAGTGGTGAGAGAACCAACACGAGGGAAAAACATACTTGACCTCGTCCTCACCAATCTACCTGTCGCAGATGCATCTGTCCATGACCGCATCGATAGCAGTGACAACCACACAGTCCTTGTGGAGGCAAAGTTCCGACTTCACACTGAGGACACCCTCCATCGTGTTGTGTGGCACTACCACCATGTTAAATGGGATAGATTCAGAACAGATCTAGTGGCTCAAAATTGGGCATCCATGAGGCGCTGTGGGCCATCTGCAGCAGCAGAATTGTATTCCACCACAATCTGTAACCTCATGGCCCGGCATATCCCTCACTCTACCATTACCATCAAGCCAGGGGACTAACCCTGGTTCAATGAGGAGTGCAGAAGAGCATGCCAGGAGCAGCACCAGGCGTACCTAAAAATGAGGTGCCTACCTGGGGAAGCTGCAACACAGGACTACATACATGCTAAACAGCGGGAGCAGCATGCTATAGACAGGGCTAAGCGATCCCACAATCAGCGGATCAGATCAAAGCTCTGCAGTCCTGCCACATCCAGTCATGAATGGTGGTGGACAATTAAACAACTAACAGGAGGAGGAGGAGGCTTCATGAATATCACCATCCTCAATGATGGCGGAGCCCAGCACGCGAGTGCAAAAGACAAGGCTGAAGCATTTGCAACCATCTTCAGCCAGAAATGCCGAGTGGATGATCCATATTGGCCTCTTCCTGAGGTCCCCACCATCACAGAAGCTAGTCTTCAGCCAATTCAATTCACTCCATGTAATATTGAAGTAAGATATTAAAAATTGGATTTAATAAGGTAAAACAAACCAGGATTCATCTATAACACCAATATATAAAATGGAGGGAATAGGTTAATTTGTGCTCTGAGTTGAACAATAGAAGTCTGTAAAAATTGTATAAACCCAGATAAGGTTTAAACAGGACTATGGGTTAACTGCGGAGAGATTATAACTGTCAAAACAACCCCTTAGAAAGAGGGAGAGATATATGGGTTCGGCCACGCGAGTCGACACCCTTGCACTTAAGGGTTTGTTAAGTGTGAAGCTCAACAGGGTTCTATTCTTTTAACTAACTAAAGTGTTTTTGCTCTGTAGAAATAATTCAAGAGAGAGAGACAGAAAGTCTGCGGATTGCCCGCTTTGGAAAGATCTACTATCTTAGAGAAATACTTAGAAAGACCAAGCCATCTGACAACAGCAAATGGACGATCGTAAAGTAATAAAATTGAGGCCCGGGTCATGAGAAAGTAACAAGACCAACTGATAACGAAATGTGAGATTTGTAAGCGACTGGAAGAATGGAATGTCATGGTTTTATAATTACAATTTAACTATAATTCTGTATATGTTAATAAGCTTATCCCCGCCTTTAGGGCAGGGCCTTAAGTTTTGTATAACTGTGTGAACCTCAAGAGATTCGGTGGAGTTGGAGCCTTGTGTTGGGACGCAAGAGCCATAGCTCCCCAGGCCTGAATAAACCGTTTTTACTTCAATTATTGGGTCTGTCTTTCTTACAACAAGCCAGTGTTGTCGACTGTGTATATCACTCAGTCCACACTTTGGGGGCTTACATCAATTGGCGACGAGGATGGGATTCGCGTTCTGAACCAGACTCTCGGGCAGCGTTAACCTAAGACGGGTGAGTATGTTTTAATTACCACCTGTAAAATTAGGGGTTAATCGCTGGCGAGACGGTGAGTCAGAATCGACGTATAAAAGAACTATAAAAAGAAAGACACCCTTAATTGAAGGCGGTTAAAAAGATAGGGATAAGGTGTTCCCTAAGCCGTATAGCGGCAAACCGACGGGGCGGAAAACCCCGGGAGGCAGAGAAGTCCTCATTTAGCCGTAGGTAGGCGAACCGACGGGGCGGAAAACCCCGGGAGGCAGAGAAGTCCTCATTTAGCCGTAGGTAGGCGAACCGACGGGGCGGAAAACCCTGGGAGGCAGAGAAGTCCTCATTTAGCCGTAGGTAGGCGAACCGACGGGGCGGAAAACCCTGGGAGGCAGAGAAGTCCTCATTTAGCCGTAGGTAGGCGAACCGACAGGGGCGGAAAGACCCCTACCCCGGGGAGGCGGGAAATCCTCTTTATCCGTGAGACGGCGAAATCTCAACAATTGAATGAATGGGTGCACCGTGGTGAGTGAATGAGATAAAACCCTGCGGTCATAAGGAGGTTAGAACGGACAAGGGTGAGGTCTGTCCCCAGCACCTAGCCTGAGCCTGAATTAAGAGGACAGTAGTCCCACGTGACGGCCAGGATCAAGTAGGACGCCGGGAGCTACAGACCCCACAGTACCAAAACCTCGGGACTAAAGGGTTGGTGTGTGTCTAACGAAACGAAGTGACTAATAGAAAGCAAGAAACTAATGAAGGTGACGCTATGGGGCGAACAACGTAGCGTACAAACCTAATTCCTCAACATCGTGAATTATGCGTGAAACATAGCAGTTAGTTATGACTAAGAGGGTGGAAGAAGAATCCTCAAGGGACCTGGATTCTATAACCCGACTCCTGGAAAATAAAAAGAAACAGTGCAGAGAGCCAAAGGCTTGGTGGGGAGGAGCTAAAGATAAAGAGGCAACAGATAATGTAAGGAATTGAAACAGAAGGGAGAGATAAAGAAGGAAAAAGATCTAATTTGCAGGCGAACCAATTTGAAACCCCAGCAAAAAAAAAAACAAACAAACAGGGATTTGGAAACTAGGGAAAGCTGTTGAGTCACAGATTTAAAAAGGAAGGAAAAGATAAACTTAAAGCTTTACCAACATGGAAGTTATTAGCATCTGTACCAAGACAAGTAAAACACGAGATTTGCTGAGTGAAAGGAACCTTAGACATATGCTGAAATTACAGTTTGTATAAAAATGTGAGAGTGTGGATGTTTTCCTGATTAGGAATGTTTAAGAGGATTCAATATTCCTTTGTCTGAAAATCTGTCCGTTAAGAAAAAGAACTGTCTGCTGTGTGTTGTAGCTCCACCCACTTCTCTGTGTTAAAGTAAAAGCATTTAACCCCTTTGTCTTGTCGGGGATTTTGGAAGTTTAAGAATGTGCAAATAAGATTGTGCCCTCAGAATGAAAAAAAAACCTATTACAATTTAAGTTAAGCTGGAGTGTAAAAACTGAGAAGAGCAACAAAAAGTTTGCTTAATGAAAGATTAAGTTTCAGTCTAAGATCTAACCTTGAAGTTATGAGGTAAATTAACCTATTAAAACCAGACTTTCATTGTGGCCACAGCGAAATTCTGGTTGATGTAAATTGGTGTAGTCCAAATTGAATAAGATAACTCCACTCCGCAAGAATATCTGATAGTGGCAGGTCCCGCTACAATATTTAATTGACTATGGTACTGGAAGCCTTATAGAAGGCGGGACTAGAGTTAAACCTTAGAAAGGTATAGGTAGGGAAGGATGAAGTAGTCTACCTAGGATACATAGTGACACAAGGGAAGAGACAAATGCCCGAAAACAGATGGGAGGGGCATTAGGACTGGCTGCGTGCTTTGATTGCTCGCAAGCTTCTAGGGATGGCAGCAGGAAGGGACCGCGCCAGAGAGGGGAGGGGGATCCGAGGATGTTTGTTGATGCATTGGTAGGGGGCCGACAGTGCAAAATGTTAATAGACACAGGAGCCACAATCTCATTGACAGACTTACCCTTACCCCGAACGAAACTTTCAGTTAGTATAGCAAGAATCGGTGGATGAAGAATCAGGGCTTATAAGAGCGAAACAGTCTTACTAGAAATTGGCTATAATAATAATACCTACACAGTTGTGGGTATGCGAGAACACCGAAGGAACAATCCTAGGGATAGATATACTGCGAGAAGTAGGAGCTTTAGTCGACCCTAAAGCGAATGAAGTGTACTGGCCCCCAGATTATAAGTCAAACAAACAGGCAGGCCCGGGAAACAAAGTAGAAATGGCCCAGCCTATACAGGATTTGATCAAAGTGGGGTAGCCAAAGGAAAATGTGTAAACCTATATAGATAGTCGGAATGCCTTTGGGGTGGTGTCTGATTACATGATAGCGGGAGTGGGCAGGGATATATGACACCAGGAGAAGACCCGTAAGAGACAAGAATATAATCAAAGAATTAGTAGGAACCTCTCTCCTACCCAAAGAGTCCGTAATAATAAGTTAAAGCACACAAGAGGATGGGCAGCTAAACGATCAACTGAGAGAGGGAATCTGACCAATGAAGCCCAAATGTTCATGTTGAATCAAAGTGTGAAACCACAACTGTCTTTCAGTCAGGGATGTTTTTTTGGGTTGCGTGAAGTGACGCAATAATGTTTAGCTCCACCTTCAAAAGCCTGCGAAGGAGTTAACCCTTTCCACTGACAGCTGTTTGAGTTCACCAAGTAACAACTTCAGTATTACTGAATAAAATTTAAAGATATTGGACATTATTAAATTTAAGTTTCTTAATGATAAGCTGATATTTCCCCACAGTGATAGAAGGAAAATTAGGATTTGATAAATGGAAGTTATCTTATAAACTAATTGCAGCACCGTCTCAAACGGCAGGGAGGCTGCTTGGGAAGCTGTCCTGTTACCCAAAGATAAATCTGGACAGATAGTTAGAGACATGAGGCCAAAGACCAACAGATTATACGGGATCGAGAACAGGATACACGGGACGACCAGAAGGAGGTCTTAGCAATAGATAGCAAAGTGATAGCAGAAATAATACCAGCCAAACCAGGGCTAGCACCCAGATGGTCAGGACCTTATGAAGTATTAATGAATAATGACACATGTGCTCATGTAGATGGGTCTGGAACGGGTAAAGGAAGGTGGAAACACTGGACTCAGTTAAAAATATATAAGAAAGACAATGAGTAAACCAGAGATGGTGCCCTTTTTGACAGAGTGAGGAGTATACTAGAAGATATAAAGAATGGGAAGGGGAGTTACTACATATATCAATGATAGGGCTGTGTATGATGATAATATTACATGCCATAGTTTGCATCTTCAGGTATGTCTGGGGACAGAGCCACAGAACAAGAAATGAACCAGATGTACAGCATTTTGAACTGATAAAATGTATAAGAGCAGAATAATTCTAACTGGCTGGTGACGACCAGCCCCCTTTTTGTAATTACAGGAACATTGGACGTCCGGAATGAGATGGAGCGTCCTCGCCTTGATTCTAGGGATAAATATAAGTATTGCCATTATCAAGGGGGATTAGTAATAAGGAGAACACAGGATGAGGTGTATTTTAGTGTAGCACATAGAGTTACTAAGCTTGCCATTAATATGAGTACTTTTGAGATACAAAACAAACTTGGAACTCCCTGTGGGTAAAACAATTAGAGGATCCACAGGAAAAATCTATCTTACAAAGATGTAAGAAACGGGGAGTATTGGAAACGACCGGAGCAGGGTATGCGGCCGGGTTAGCAACAGTTAATAGCTTGGACATAGAAGGAGTAAACGAAGGAGTAGAAGAATGACAAGCAAAAATAGAGAAGTTACTAAAACAAGCTACTGGAAATAGCCAGCAATTGACACTGGCAGGGAAACCAAACAATAATGCAATTGTCGGGGGTGGAAGAGATAGTAGCCCCCCATGCAGAAACAATCAATACAATTATTGATAGACTTAATAATGCTTCTCACTAAACCGATAAGGAACTAATATGTGCCACGTAGGGCTCATGGCTATTGTCGAATGCTCAGCATAACATGAGGCAAATAAATAATGGACAGATCCCTGATTGGATTACTAATAAGGATCTGGAACCTTGGATTGACACAAATAAAAGCCTATGTAAGGAATGTAAAATGGGACAAGTACACCGGGCAGGTGATTGTCTGACCCCATGGACTAAGATGATTGGCTTTGTACTGGCCATCCCACAATTCCCAGAAGGGGGACAACTCCGATACGACGTGATTAATATATGAGAAGTACAAAGGGAAAGTGGGTTAAATATCATGATGTCCCTACCAAGGTGCTTTGGGAAAGGGATGAAGATAATAAACAGAAGAATGAAACCTAAAGGGGGGTGGTAGTGGACGGGTGCCACCACAAGGGAAGGACATGGGTGTGCACACACCCCCCCACCGAGGGAGACACATCAGAGTACGGATTTACGAAAATTACCAATTGCACCCTCGAGGTTCACCCAAGGGGATACACTGGACCCGGGTAGCATCAAGGAACAATGGGACCTGTTGTGTCACCACAATTGAACAGAAATATGAATATCAAGATATGGCTTATACCATTCCCCAACCAAACCGTTGTATTGGTCTAAAGATACCTATACAGATAGGAAAACCTGGTCATTTGATAATATGAGACTTACTAAAAAGGGTTGAAACTTATGTCATACCAGAGCCCAAGACAATTCCTAAGTTAGAGGAAGCTTGGCAGAAGTTACGGCAGGAAACAAAGGAAATTTTAAAGTACTATCATAAAATAGAAGAAGGCTTAAAGAAACAACAAAAAGACATTAGTGCAACATTAGAGGAAACTCACCCACTTCCTCATATTTTGATAATTGGGGACCAGGATGGTCGGGGACTGTGGGCGCCTCGGTGGTACAAGGCATAATGATATTCCTCTTGATTGTTATTCTGATATATTGTGTATTTTTATTTCTCCAGTGCCTTTGTGCCAGAATGAGTAAGGCCGAAAGTGGTGTGGTGAAGGAAGTAGAGCCTGAGGAGGGGCAGGCAGCGATGTTAAGAATGGACAACTCCCCTGCCTCTCCAAGGCAAATGGTGTAAGACGCGATGGGAAGCGACTGAAATTATGTGGGATTAATTGGGCATGGTAATTAAAGACCGGGCCGGCCAACCGTAAGATGGAGGTGGCAGAAGGAGGGTGGCAGAAGGAGGGTGGTGAATGAGGACTGGTGTGTGATGACAGTCTCGAATTGGCACGTCACACACCCCACGTGGGAATGAGGGACAGGCTTGAGCAGGAAAGCCTCAACCATTAGTGTAGGGTCTAAGGGGCCCCGGGAATGGTTACACCGGACGGAGTGCATAAAGGAAAGCCCACCCTAAAGGAAAGACCACCGTAAAGGAAAGACCACCATACCACAGAGGGGGAAGTCGGCCTCCAAATTGATAAGATATATATATACATGTATAACCTAAACTGGTAGAAGGCCAGGGAGTGCACGCTCTGGCAGACACCAGGAAGTGGAAATACACGTTGACCTGTTTGGAGCAATTGTCCAAAGGTCAAAAGGGGGGACTGAAGTAAGATATTAAAAATTGGATTTAATAAGGTAAAACAAACCAGGATTCATCTATAACACCAATATATAAAATGGAGGGAATAGGTTAATTTGTGCTCTGAGTTGAACAATAGAAGTCTGTAAAAATTGTATAAACCCAGATAAGGTTTAAACAGGACTATGGGTTAACTGCGGAGAGATTAAAACTGTCAAAACAACCCCTTAGAAAGAGGGAGAGATATATGGGTTCGGCCACGCGAGTCGACACCCTTGCACTTAAGGGTTTGTTAAGTGTGAAGCTCAACAGGGTTCTATTCTTTTAACTAACTAAAGTGTTTTTGCTCTGTAGAAATAATTCAAGAGAGAGAGACAGAAAGTCTGCGGATTGCCCGCTTTGGAAAGATCTACTATCTTAGAGAAATACTTAGAAAGACCAAGCCATCTGACAACAGCAAATGGACGATCGTAAAGTAATAAAATTGAGGCCCGGGTCATGAGAAAGTAACAAGACCAACTGATAACGAAATGTGAGATTTGTAAGCGACTGGAAGAATGGAATGTCATGGTTTTATAATTACAATTTAACTATAATTCTGTATATGTTAATAAGCTTATCCCCGCCTTTAGGGCAGGGCCTTAAGTTTTGTATAACTGTGTGAACCTCAAGAGATTCGGTGGAGTTGGAGCCTTGTGTTGGGACGCAAGAGCCATAGCTCCCCAGGCCTGAATAAACCATTTTTACTTCAATTATTGGGTCTGTCTTTCTTACAACAAGCCAGTGTTGTCGACTGTGTATATCACTCAGTCCACACTTTGGGGGCTTACATCAATATAAAGAAAAGCCTGAATGCACTGGATACAGCAAAGGCCCCGACAACATCCTGGTTGTCGTGCTGAAGACTTGTGCTGCAGAACTAACCGCGCCTCTAGCCAAGCGGTTCCAGTACAGCGACAACACTGGCATTTACCCGACAATGTGGAAAACTTCCCAGGTATGTCCTGTCCACAAAAAACAGGACAAATCCAATCCGGCTAATTACCACCCCATCAGTCTACTCCCAATCATCAGCAAAGTGATGGAAGGTGTTGTTGACAGTGCTATCAAGCGGCACTTACTCACCAATAACCTGCTCACTGATGCTCAGTTTGGGTACCGCCATGATCACTCTGGTCCAGACCTCATTACAGCTTTGGTACAAACATGGACAAAAGAACTGAATTCCAGAGGTGAGCTGAAAGTGACTGCCCTTGACATCAAGGCAGCATTTGACAGTGTGGCATCAAGGAGCCCTAGTAAAACTGAAGTAAATGGGAATCGGGTGGAAAACGCTCCACTGGCTGGAGTCATACCTAGCACAAAGGAAGGTGGTTGTTGGAGGCCAATCATCTCCGCCCCAGGACATCGCTGCAGGAGTTCCTCAGGGCAGTGTCCTAGGCCCAACCATCTTCAGCTGCTTCATCAATGACCTTCCCTCCATCATAAGTTTAGAAATGGGGATGTTTGCTGATGATTGCAGTGTTCAGTTCCATTTCCAACTCCTCAGATAATGAAGCAGTGCATGCCCGCATGCAGCAAGACCTAGACGACATTCAAGCTTGGGCTGATAAGTGGCAAGTAACATTCATGCCACACAAGTGTAGGGGGTTTTGTTCCAGGGGCTTATTGTAGGTCAGCCAGTTATGTTTTCCTGAGCTGCCCTGCCCGCTGTGCGGTTGCGAATTGTTTTCCCCTTCCTGATTCTGAGCTCAGGACTTATCGAGTGGTAACAAGGACAAACGAACAGACCAGTGGATTGGTGCAAGGAAAACCAATGTTTATTAATTAGAAAAGCTAACACTACAAGAAAAACAGTATTATACAGAAGATAAAAGAAATCGCTATGGATGCAATACAGTTTTACACTTAACGGAAGAAGAAACGGACACAACGAGGGAGAAATTCTAAAATCACAATTTTGTAATACCCCTTTAACTCCCACCCTTACACCTTAGCTAGGTTGTCTTGTGACGGCCAGAAAGATAATGCTCACCGGTGAAACAGATGAAAAGGCCTGGCCCTTGTGCCCCGCTGCTGCCGTCGAAATGTGCTTGCGATGCTTTCTAGATGGTTTTCCTTCTTGGTTGCTAGCAGACAAACAGGACACTGGGCCGAGGTAAAGAGAGAGAGAGAGAGGTGCTGGGCCGCCCCAGTTATATCCTCTCGGCAATGGGTCATTATCGCGCCTCATCAGTCCGTTCCATTGTCCGATTTGGGCTCGAAAGCGTAAGACAAGAGGACCTTGATTTTGGCCCATTTACGTTGATGGCACCAATCAGTACCACAACTGCCTTTCCATTGTTTTCTGAATGTCCTTAATTGTTCTGAATGTTCCTCAATTGTTCTGAATGTTCCTCAAGCAACTGGGACTATCTCCGCCCAAACTTAGATTGTGTAGGCAAACAATTGATAACCTGCCTCAGGGCGTGAATACAACTGAGCTTGCCTCACTGCATTGTTCAAATTAAACATGCAGTCTGTGAAGCTATCAGAAAATCCATATGGATGCCGCAGGCCCTTTGGCCATGTGTCTGACCGCAGCCATTTTGAGAGGCCCTGGATTTTTAAAACACAGTCACTCCAAGGTTTCTTTAATAACTCCAATTAATCTTCGGGGGGGGAACATATGAAATTTTGCGAATCCCTTCAGTCCCCCCTGTGGATACTTAAACTTGCTTGAAGTGTCCATTCAAGGTGAGCAAAATTTCTGACCGCCGCAAACAACCCTCCCCTTTATTACCTATCCCCAATCCCTCGACATATACATTCCCTTACTTGGAGAGAGCCCCAGTGTACGGCAGGCATTCGGATAGAAAACAAGGTTGAATTACAACAATCCCAGCACGGAGGGGTCCAAATACCCCTGCACCACTTGGGATGAAACATTATTTCACATACTATGCATTCTTTATTAAAATAATGAAACAGGCTGCCATCACTCGCAAGTGATGCATCACAGAACTCACACGGGTGTTCCGTCTACCCGAGCATACTGGTTCTTCCATACCCTTTGTGTTCTAACTGCCACCTCGGGACTCCTTTTCCTACACTGGACGCAAACCAGGTAGAGGACGATCCCGAGCTGACAGATTACTAGTATGTGCGATGCCAGACGAATCCAGGAGGGGACCTCTATATTCTCAAAGATGTCCCACCAGGGTGGGGTTGTAATACTGAGAATATCGGCCCCTATCTGGACAGTCTTCTGTTCCAGCGTGTAAAAGTGTTTTTGGGAAACCACTACTGCTTTTAATAGTTTAACGAGGTGTTCTGGGAGAGGGGGGATCTGGTAGCCGAAGTGGGCTAAATACTTTTGGAGGTTGGTGAAATTTTCTTTCACAATGAGGTGAACAGTGGATGGTTCAGGGATGGGGACAATTCGTGACTGTGCCACTTGAACTTCTGCCTCGGGTTTAAAGCAGAAACTGCTGTCACTCACCGCGCACCAGCTGTGCTGACCGTGCTGGTAGTGGGACGCTGCTGTGGTGACGCAGTATGTCCCACCTCCTATATACGCCACCTGTGGGGGGGGGACATGGCCTTGTGCCGTGGCTTCCATGGTGCAGTCTATAGGCTTCGCGTCAGCAGCTCTGAACCCGCACTGTGGATTTGAATAGGCGTTCAAGTGCTGGGGACACAGGATTATGTGTGATCCCCGGCTACGGCACCCCGAGAGGTCAGTACCCGTCATAGCATGCTCCCACTTTATGACATAGGGCGGGACCGCTGTAAAACAAATGTGTGCACCCCCCTGAATGACTCCAATGTTCTCCACCCTGTATACCGGCGAACACACCGTTAACACTACCCCTCTTTTGTCACCCCACCCAGTCCCCAGCCTCGTGGCTATGCGTATATAATTTGATCTTATCGACCTCCGAAAAATCGAATTCATAAAACCTGTGAAACGTTTCTTTGAACAGGGCTTGATATAGTTTGGCCGTCTCTGCAGGGCACCACGCGGGCAAGTGCCCCTCTGTGAGATTTAAAATCACCGAGGCCACCACGTAATGCACCCCTTGATACAGCACCTGGGCCTAGAAATTGGGTATAGCCCCGCCAGCTCGTTTGCGCCGTAAATTTTGCGCCCGCCGCGGAGCCAGTTGTGCCCGCCCCATATTCACTTTCAGCGCCCCAAAGCGGAACCGGGCGCTGTTCCAGGGTTTGGCCGCCCCGCTTGGGGCGCTGAAAGTGAATTTCAGCGATGCCGGTCCCGCTGCGCCTCCCGATGCGGTGCGGCAGGCTGCTGTACCGCAGGCCTCCCCCTTCTCTTAAGGGGGAGGTGCCTGCAACGGCCGGAGCCCCGATTGCAAGTGCCGGCAAAAGAGCCCGGCACAACGGAGAAGTGCCGGGCTCCACGGAAACCAGCCGGCAATGCCGCGGGGGGGGGGGGGGGGTGGAGGAGGCCGGGGAAGGAGGTGCGGGCAGGCGGCCGCCGAAAAAGCGGCCGGCCGCACCTCCACCTTAAAGCGCCCCGCTAAGGCTGCTGTAAGGACCCGGTCTCCCGATGTTGTTAGCGGCCGCCACGGATGAGGCGGCCGCTACTGAAGATGGGGATCGGCGTGGTTTCGGGCGGTACCAGGGCACTGCGCACACCGATGACGTCATCGGTGCCGGCGCAGCGCTACCGGCTAACGCCGATGTTAGGGCCCATCTAATTTCGGGCGCGACGCAACTTCCGGCGCAACCCACTCTTTCGCCCCTAATTGGGCGCAAACGCAAGTGAATTTCTAGGCCCTGGTCTGTGGGTATCAGCACCAGGCCGTTCCCTGGTCCCTTGGTGGTGGTGGGGCATCCCTCTGCTACAGTCTGTGACGTCGGGGCCTTGGGCAGGGGCTGTCGGGGACGGGTCACTAATTCAGTGGCATTAACCGAAATTGGGGAGTATGGGATCGCGCATGCGTACAGGCGCGATTCCCAATCCATCCCCCTCCCGTTATCTTGCCACTGGCTGCGGAAAATGATGGAAATGCCTGTGGGGCAGACCTACTCTGAACCCCACATACAGACATAGATCCCCTGATCCAGTTCCCACCATTTGTCCCAGCACACACTTAACCCTCCCTGGGTCCCTGTGATGGTCCTGTGGGTGTTATTCCCTAACCTCACCCACTCTACCCTGGGGTTCCCCATATCCTTACTTAATTTTCGAAGCCACCACCACCTATCCAGGGGAACGTTGCCTTTACATGACAAACATATTCCTTTTCCCACGGTGACGCTAATCCTTGGGGTGACAATTCGTATCCTCGGGCACTGGAGGGAGGTCTCCCCGTATGAAAAACCGGTCTGGCTCGAGTACTGGGTCGAATTTGACCCCAGCCATCCGGGCCAGCTCCCCTCGTGAGTGTACAAGGTGATTTCATCTGCCTTGCGTAGGCCACTCCCATCGTGGGCTAGGGGCGCCGTTTTTCCGGAGCATCCGAAGATGTGGTGGTCCTCGGTGTCACCCCTTCTCGTGAGGCTCAGCCCAGACAGGGCGAGCAGGATCACGCCTCCGAACATTCCCTTTTAATTCCCTGTAAAAGATAAAGAACATCTAGCCGGGCTCCCTGTAGGCTTCCTGGCTCGGGTGAAGTGTGAGCGGGTCCCTCGACCTCGGCTCACGTAGACAACACTGGAATGGTTCCATCTTAAAATTACACTACGGTTCCACACCTTATAATTAACCTAAACATCCTAACATAAAACTACAAACTTAACTGCTAAAGTTATATACATCCGCCGCCCGTCTCCGAGCGGCCAGCTCAAATTCTGTCAGGACTGTTGCAGGCTGCTCCCTGCGGCATGGCTGTACTGACCTTTACTTCCGGTCCCTCACAGCCCGCGACTGCTGGCTGAGGACCTTTGTCTTTCGACTTAACTTTAACATGGGAGGTAGCCCCTTTAAACTGGGGAGCCGGCGACCATGTCTTCCTAGGCTGGGGTGTCCGAGGGGACCTCCTAGGAAGTGCTGTTGGTGGGGCTACCCTGGTGAGCGGACCCTTGCTGTGGGTCACAGTCCTCGCTGGCTGGGGGCTTTTCCCCTGTGGCTCCTCCCTTCCCAAGTCTGAGCTGGGGACAAGCAACCCCTCGCTGCCTGCTGCCGGTGGCTGGGAGTTTTCCTCTCCAGGTTCAAAACCTGGGTCGGGGGCGGGGCTACCTGCCTCGGGCTCCTCCTCCCTAGGCTCTGGGTCAGCGGCAGGCACCTCTCCGCTACCTGGGACTCCAGGTCGAGAGTCTCCGCCCCCAGACGCCACCTCTCTGATGCTGTACTCAGGGGCAAGGCCTAAGACCTCCGGCTCCTCCCCTTCACCACAGTCGGGGGCGGGACCTTCGTCCTCCGACTCTGCTTCCTTCCTAAAAACCGGGGCGGGACCTAACCTTGCTGGCTCCCCCCCTCTCCCGTGACCAGGGACAGGGCCTAGGACCTCCGGCTCCTCCCCTCTCCTGTGACCAGGGACAGGACCTAGGACCTCCGGCTCCTCCCCTCTCCTGTGACCAGGGACAGGACCTAGGACCTCCGGCTCCTCCCCTCTCCCGTGACCAGGGACAGGACCTAGGACCTCCGGCTCCTCCCCTCTCCTGTGACCAGGGACAGGACCTAGGACCTCCGGCTCCTCCCCTTCTGGGTCCCAGAACAATGGGGGAGTCTCCCGTGTGGACGGGACAACTCCTCCCCTTACGCAGGCTGCTCGTCCTGCCTGTGTGACCTGCGGCCGCAGCCCCTCTGCAGTTTTTCTCTTCCATAGGTAGACGGGCTGCGCAGGCTCCAGTCATTGCGGGGCTTCGTCAGAGGGGGTTGAGGGAGCTACCACACCGGTAGTGGCTGCTATTTTTCCCTGGCTGGCCATAAAAGATCGCATGGCCTCAAAAAATGACTCCATGGCAGCGGGGGTAATTCCTGTCTCTGCCTCCCCCGTCGCTGCCTTTTGGGCTGGGGCGGGGGGATTCTTTCCCTTGGTGTCCTTCCAGGGGTTTTTACAATCTTTGCGCCAGTGGCCGTCCTTCCCGCACCCATAGCAGTTTAACTTAGCCTGGGCGGGACGATTCCCTTCCTGGTGCCATTCCCTTTTATGCTGGGCCCCTGGTTTAACCTCGTGGACTCTCCCCTTGGGTTGGGGCGTCTCGATACCCCTGATATTTCTAAACGCTACTATGAGCTGGCGGATCACCGTTTCTTCGGTGGTCTGGAGGCTTCGGGGGTCAAACCAGGCCGCAGCTTGAGTTCGAATTTGGGGCAGGCAGTTTGTCGTGAGACAGCGGAGCCAATGGGCCAATTGATCTCTGTTCAGGAATGCCCGCACTGGCATTCCCGGGCATGCGCTCCGGTAGACTGGCCACAGCCTGTCTGCAAACGCCTGTGGGGACTCCCCGGGGAGCTGTACCGTTTTTTCCACCCGGGCGAACGGACTCCCGTCATTTAGTCCCATGGCCTCCAATATCTCATCCCTTAACTCCTCGTAATCCTTCTGCCCCTTTTTGCACTCATCTGATAAGGTTTGGAGGAGGTCACTACCCAGAGAAAACAGCAGCATTTTTGTTTGTTCTGCTTCATCGCAGTCATTAACGCACGCTGCCTGCTCTAACTCACGGAAGTGTAGAGAGGGGTCTCCCTTCACTGTAAGCTTAGGGATATGGCTAACCATGGCCCTGAGCTGTTGGGTGCCATGCGGCACTACAAACTGGTTCTGCATGGCTCCTAGGTCCTCGCCATCGGCGGGCGGGCCATACCTCCGTTGTTGGAGGGGGTACACTGGTCCCGGTCCCGGTCTCTCTACCAGGGCTTGCTGGGTCTCCCCTAATGCTTCATCCTCCACCCACCCTTGCTGCCAGACCTCCTGAAAACTCGGGGCTATGGGTGGTGGCCGTGAAACCTCTGGTTCCCTAACCAGTGTCGTTCTGGGAGCTGCCTGTGGGACTTCCCTGCTTGGGTTGCCGGTAAAATCCGACTGGCCTGCCTTCAGGCTAATGAGGCATACCATGCCCTTCACCCTCGCTAAAGCCATGCTCAAGCTTTCTATTTCTTGCCTGCAGGGGCCATGATCTGCCTCCTCAAACCCCCGAGCGCAGGCCAGCTTATAGGCTGCTTTTACCTTGCCTACCTTTTCCTCCTGTGCCTTCAGTTCCCCCGTGAGGCGGCCAATCTCCGTCTTTAATCTCCTCTCTTTCTCCCTGGATTCTCTTGCCTGATATTCTACGTGTTCTGCCCTGAACCTAGCGCTCCCCTCCAGCTCAGCTATCTTGCCTTCCAGCCTTTCTACCCTGGCCTGGTGCTCACGCTGCACTTCAGCGGCCTGGCTTTCCATGTGCTCTACCTTCCCCCGATGGTCCCGGACCATCGCTGCCCTCTCCTGGCTTACACCCTCCAGGGCCACTAGCACCTTCCCTTCCGCTGCAACCTTTTCCTGCAGCTCCCGGGACAAATGCCTTATTTTAGTTTCCTTACTGGCCACTGCTTGGTCCAGTATCAGAACCTGCTTTTTATAACACATAAGCCATACCGCTTTTTCAATGCCCTTGCGGCGCTCTTTACTAGCCGTCCACTGGCCGGCTGCCTCTAGGGGACGCTCGGCTTTTAACATATCGCTCACCCACTTTTTCGCGATATTTACCTTGCCGCACACATAGGTAGACAACCTTTCCTCCATTGCGGATTCCTCCTCCGCACCACTGTCTGCCTTGTTACACACTTTCGCCTGACCTCCTACCTGGCTCGCCATTTCTGTAGGGGGTTTTGTTCCAGGGGCTTATTGTAGGTCAGCCAGTTATGTTTTCCTGAGCTGCCCTGCCCGCTGTGCGGTTGCGAATCGCTTTCCCCTTCCTGATTCTGAGCTCAGGACTTATCGAGTGATAACAAGGACAAACGAACAGACCAGTGGATTGGTGCAAGGAAAACCAATGTTTATTAATTAGAAAAGCTAACACTACAAGAAAAACAGTATTATACAGAAGATAAAAGAAATCGCTATGGATGCAATACAGTTTTACACTTAACGGAAGAAGAAACGGACACAACGAGGGAGAAATTCTAAAATCACAATTTTGTAATACCCCTTTAACTCCCACCCTTACACCTTAGCTAGGTTGTCTTGTGACGGCCAGAAAGATAATGCTCACCGGTGAAACAGATGAAAAGGCCTGGCCCTTGTGCCCCGCTGCTGCCGTCGAAATGTGCTTGCGATGCTTTCTAGATGGTTTTCCTTCTTGGTTACTAGCAGACAAACAGGACACTGGGCCGAGGCGAAGAGAGAGAGAGAGAGGTGCTGGGCCGCCCCAGTTATATCCTCTCGGCTTTGGGTCATTATCGCGCCTCATCAGTCCGTTCCATTGTCAGATTTGGACTTGAAAAAGTAAGACAAGAGGACCTTGATTTTGGCCCATTTACGTTGATGGCACCAATCAGTACCACAACTGCCTTTCCATTGTTTTCTGAATGTCCTTAATTGTTCTGAATGTTCCTTAATTGTTCTGAATGTTCCTCAATTGTTCTGAATGTTCCTCAAGCAACTGGGACTATCTCCGCCCGAACTTAGATTGTGTAGGCAAACAATTGATAACCTGCCTCAGGGCGTGAATACAACTGAGCTTGCCTCACTGCGTTGTTCAAATTAAACATGCAGTCTGTGAAGTTATCAGAAAATCCATATGGATGCCGCAGGCCCTTTGGCTATGTGTCTGACCGCAGCCATTTTGAGAGGCCCTGGATTTTTAAAACACAGTCACTCCAAGGTTTCTTTAATAACTCCAATTAATCTTCGGGGGGGGAACATATGAAATTTTGCGAATCCCTTCACAAGTGCCAGGCAATGACTATCTCCAACAAGCGAGAGTCTAACCACCGCTCCTTGACATTCAACAGCATTACCATCGCCAAATCCCCCACCATTAACATTCTGGGGGTCACCATTGACCAGAAACTTAACTGGACCAGCCACATAAATACTGTGGCAACAAGAGCAGGTCAGAAGCAATGGTATTCTGCAGCGAGTGTCTCACCTCCTGGCTCCCCAAAGCCTTTCCACCATCTACAAGGCAGGAGTGTGGTGGAATACTCTCCACTTGCCTGGATGAGTGCAGCTCCAACAACACTCAAGAAGCTCGACACCATCCAGGACAAAGCAGCTCGCTTGATTGGCCACCACCTTAAACGTTCACTCCCTCCACCACCGGCACACCGTGGCTGCAGTGTGTACCATCTACAAGATGCACTGCAGTAACTCGCCAAGGTTTCTTTGGCAGTACCTCCCAAACCCACATCTTCTACCACCTAGAAGGACAAGGGCAGCAGACGCATGGGAACACCACCACCTCCAAGCTCCCCTCCAAGTTACACACCATCCTGACTTGGAAATATATCGGTGTTCCTTCATCATCGCTGGGTCACAATCCTGGAACTCCCTCCCTAACAGCACTGTGGCAGTACCTTCACCACACGGACTGCAGCGGTTCAAGAAGGGCAATTAATGCTGGCCTTGCCAGCGATGTCCACATTCCATGAACTAATAAAAAGAAAAAGCTTGTGCGCCAGTACAAAGAGTAATCAAAAAGGCCAAAAGAATCTTGGCTTTTATCCCAAGAGGGTTGTAATAAAAAGGGGAGGAAGTTATTCTTCAGTTGTACAGCACCTTGGTCAGATCCCATCTGGAATACTGCATTCGGTTCTGGGCCCCACTCCTCAGGAAGGATATATTGGCATTGGATGGGATACAATGCGGGCTTAACATAGTGATACCACAGCTTAAAGGGTTAAATGATTAGGACAATTTTCATAAACTTGGGTTGTATTCACCAGTCTCCACCCTTGCCTCAGCTCAACTGCTGCTGAAACCCTCATCCATGCCTTTGTTGCCTCTAGACTTGACTATTCCAATGCACTCCTGGCTGGCCTCCCACATTCTACCCTACGTAAACTTGAGGTCATCCAAAACTCGGCTGCCCATGTCCTAACTTACACCAAGTCCCGTTCGCCCATCACCCCTGCGCTCGCTGACCTACATTGGCTCCCGGTAAAGCAACGCCTCGATTTCAAAATTCTCATCCTTGTTTTCAAATCCCTCCAAGGCCTCGCCCCTCCCTGTCTCTGTAACCTCCTTCAGCCCCACAACCCCCCGAGATATCTGCGCTCCCCTAATTCTGCCCTTTTGAGTGTCCCTGATTATAATCGCTCAACCATTGGTGGCCGTGCCTTCTGTTGCCTAGGCTCTAAGCTCTGGAATTCCCTGCCTAAACCCCTCTGCTTCGCTACCTCTCTTTTCTCCTTTTAGACGCTCCCTAAAACCTACCTGTTTGACCAAGCTTTTGGTCACCTGCCCTCATTTCTCCTTATGTGGCTCGGTGTCAAATTTTTTGTCTTTTAATGCTCCTGTGAACGCCATGGGATGTTTTACTATGTTAATGGTGCTATATAAATACAAGTTGGTGTTGTATTCCCTTGTGTTTAGATGGTTGAACGATGATCTAACTGAGGTGTTTAAAATGAGAAAGGGATTTGATAGAGAAGTTACAGAGAAGCTATTTCCTCTGGTGAGGGGACTCCAGTACAAGGGGACACAATCTTAAAATTAGAGCTAGGTCATTCAGGCGTGAAATTTAAAAGCACTTTTCACACAGAGGGCACTGGAGATTGGAATACTGGGTTAATTGAAATTTTCAAGACTGAGATCGACAGATTTTTATTAGGTAAGGGTATCAAGGACATGGATCAAAGACGGGTAAATGGAGTTGAGTTGGAGATCAGCAATAATGTAATTGAATGGCAGAACAGGCTCGAGGCGCTGAGTGTTCCTATCATGTTCTCGGATGGATTTATTGGTCATTTTACTTTAGACAACTCCAAGCTGCATACAGCTTATAAGGTTGTTGGTGGGATTCCACAGAAGGTCACATTGCCATGGTAACTCACTGGCTCGGTGAGGCACTTACAGCTCTGCCTCACCTGACAAAAGGGTCACCAGCTGCCACTGTCATCAAATCATTGAATGATACAGCACAGAAAGAGGCCATTCGACCCATTGTGGCTCTTTGAATGAGCTGTCTAATTAGTCCCAATCCTCTGCTCTTTCCATATAACCCTGCAAACTTTTCCTCTTCAAGTATTTATCCAATTCCCTTTTGAATGTTACTATTGAATCTGCTTCCACCACCCTTTCAGGCAGTGCATTTCAGATCGTGACAACTCACTACGTAAAAAAAATCCTCATCTCACCTCTGGTTCTTTTGCCAATTACCTTAAATCTGTGTCCTCTGGTTACTGACCCTTCTGCCACTGGAAACAGTTTCTCCTTATTTACTCTATCAAAACGCTTCATGATTTTGAACACCTCCATTAAATGTCCCCTTAACCTTCTCTGCTCTAAGGAGAACAACCCCAGCTTCTCTAGTCTCACCATGTAACTGAAGTCCCTCATCCCTGGTATCATTCTCATAAATCTGCTCTGCACCCTCTCCAAGGCCTTGACATCCTTCCTAAAGTGTGGTACTCAGAATTGAACGCGATAATCCAGCTGGGGCCTAACCAGTAATTTATAAAGGTTCAGCATAACTGCCTTGCTTTTGTACTCTAGTCCGCTATTTATAAAGCCAAGGATCCCATCTGCTTTTTTAACAGCCTTCTCAACTTGTCCTGCCATCTTTAAAGACCTGTGTATGTACAGTCCCCGGTCTCCCTGTTCATTTAAAAACTTGTATATGTACAGTCCCCGGTCTCCCTGTTCATTTAAAGACTTGTATATGTACAGTCCCCGGTCTCCCTGTTCATTTAAAGACTTGTATATGTACAGTCTCCGGTCTCCCTGTTCATTTAAAGACTTGTATATGTACAGTCTCCGGTCTCCCTGTTCATGCACCCCCTTTAAAATTGTACCATTTAGTTTATATTGCCTCTCCTCATTCTTCCTACCAAAATGAATCACTTCTCACTTTTCTCTGTTAAATTTTACCTGACATGTGTCTGCCCATTCACCAGTCTGTCTACTCCTGATGTCTGTTTGCTACATTTCCGAGTTCCGTGTCATCTGCAAATGTTGAGATTATGCCAAGTCCAGGTCATTAAAATGTATCAAAAACAGCAGTGATCCCAATACTGACCCTTGGGGGACACCACTACACACTTCCCTCCAGTCTGTTCACCATTACTCTCTGCTTTTTGTCCCTTAGCCATTGCCTCTTTAATTCCACGGGCTTCCATTTTGCTAATAAGTCTAGTGTGTGGTACTTGATCAAACGTCTTCTGAAAGTCCATGGGGGCGAAATTCGGTAATGCCACGTTTGGGGGCGGTAAACGAATTATCACCAGACATTTAGTGCCTGGGGGAGGAGTAATGCCCCAGCCACTAAATTGGGCTTACCGCCCCGGTGAGGAAGTGGAGAGCTATCTCGGGCACTCCGCTTCCTCATGGAGCGGTGCCTGGAGTGCAAAGCGCAGTAGCGCCAGAGCGCTATGCACCCGTTCCACATAGCACTGATGCATTTCAGTGCCCCTCCCCTCCCATTAAAGGTGAGGGCCACTGCGCACTCTGCAGGCCGTTTGACGGCCTCCACTAGCCCACCAGGGCGGCATGGTGATGTGGCTGCAGCCCGGCACCGAGATGCGGTGTTGGACGGCGCGATGGCAGCCATGGACCACGCCAAGGGCCGCCAAGAGGGGCCGATCTGCAGGTCGGCCAAAATAAAAAAAGTTGGTGCGGGGCGCAGCCAGACCATCCCTTTAATTACTGCCCCACCAGCGGTGTGCGGCTTGGTTCGCGACCCGCGAGGCTGTCACTGACATCGCCCATGGCAGCCTCGCGGGGCACAGCCGAATTTCGGGTGCAGGGCGGTAATGGGCCGTGGCGGGGAGCGAAGGGGTCGCGTCGCTCGGTGATGACATCATCACCGGTGGCACAGCGGCTCGGGGCGCTACCGGCGGGGGCGCGGCACTACTGGCTAGTGCCTCAATAGCACCCCGCAGAATTTCTCGGCAGGCGCTATTAGCGCCCCGCCCAGGCAATAAGCACTTTGTGCCCTGTTAGCGCCCCTAGGCACAGAAGGAGGCCATGCAGCCCATCGAGCCCATGCCAGCTCTCTGCAAGAGCACTTCAGCTAGTCCCACTCCCCCGCCCTTTCCCCATAGCCCTGCAAATTTTTTTCCTTCAGGTACTTATCCTGAAAGCCACGATTGAGTCTACCTCCACTGCCCTCTCAGGCAGTGCATTCCAGATCCTAACCACTCGCTGCGTAAAAACATTTTTCCTCATGTCGCCTTTAGTTCTTTTGCCAATCACCTTAAATCTATGTCCTCTGGCTCCCGACCCTCCCACCAATGGGAACAATTTCTCTCTATCTACTCTTTCTAGACCCTCATGATTTTGAACACCTCTATCAAGTCTCCTCTCAAGCTTCTCTGCTCCAAGAGTAAGGGAACATCTATAATTATGGGGGATTTTAACTATCATATTAATTGGACAAATCAAATTGGCCAGGGCTGCCTTGAGGATGAGTTAATTGAGTGTATTAGGGATGGGTTTCTTGAGCAGTGTGTAACTGAACTGACCAGGGGGCAAGCAACCTTAGATCTGGTCCTGTGTAACGAGACAGGATTAATTAAAAATGTCCTAGTAAAGGATCCCCTTGGAATGAGTGACCATAACATGGTTGAATTACATATTCAATTAGAGGGTGAGAAGGTTGGATCTCAAACAAGCGTGCTAAGCTTGAATAAAGGAGACTATGAAGGTATGAGAGCGGAATTGAGTAGAGTGGATTGGGAAAATAGATTAAAGGGTAAGACGATACATGATCAGTGGTGTACATTTAAGGAGTTATTTTACAACTTTTATTTTACAACCGGCCTCGGGTGACTGTCTGTGTGGAGTTTGCACATTCTCCCTGTGTTTGCGTGGGTTTCCTCCGGGTGCTCCGGTTTCCTCCCACAGTCCAAAGATGTGCGGGTTAGGATGATTGGCTATGATAAATTGACCCTTAGTGTTAGGGGGATTAAATACGTGGGGTTACTGGGATATGTGTTGGTGTAGGGGTTACGGGGATCGGGTGGGATATGTGTCGGTGCAGGCTCGATGGGCCGAAATGGCCTCTATCTGCACTGTGGGGTTTCTGTGATTTCTGTGATTTCTGTGAACTTCCAAAAAATATATATTCCACTGAGAAGAAAAGGGTGTAAAAGAAAAGACAGCCATCCGTGGCTAAGTAAAGAAATTAAGGATAGTATTCGACTAAAAACAAGGGCATATAAGGTAGCCAAATCTAGTGGGAGGATAGAGGATTGGGAAAACTTTAAAAGACAGCAAAAAATAACAAAAAGATTGATTAAGAAAGGGAAGATAGATTATGAAAGTAAATTAGCAAAAAATATAAAAACAGATAGTAAGAGTTTTTATAGTTATATAAAAAGAAAAAGGGTGGCTAAAGTAAATGTTGGTCCCTTAGAGGATGAGACCGGGAAATTAATGGTGGGAAATATGGAGATGGCAAAAACACTGAATGAATATTTTGTATCAGTCTTTACAGTAGAGGACACTAAGAATATCCCAACACTGGACAAACAGGGGGCTAAAGGGGGGGAGGAGCTAAACATGATCAAAATCACTAAGGAAGTGGTACTCGGTAAAATAATGGGACTCAAGGCGGATAAATCACCTGGACCTGATGGCTTACATCCTAGGGTCTTGAGGGAAGTGGCGGTAGGGATTGTGGATGCATTAGTAATAATTTTCCAAAACTCCCTGGACTCAGCAAAGGTCCCGGCAGACTGGAAAACTGCTAATGTAATACCCTAATTTAAAAAGGGCAGTAGACAGAAGGCTGGAAACTATAGACCGGTTAGCCTAACATCTGTGGTAGGTAAAATATTGGAGTCCATTATTAAGGAGACAGTAACAGGACATTTGGATAATCATAATTTAATAGGACAAAGTCAGCATGGTTTTATGAAGGGGAAGTCATGTCTGACAAATTTGCTGGAGTTCTTTGAGGAAGTAACATATAGGGTGGATAAAGGGGAACCAGTGGACGTAGTGTATTTAGACTTCCAAAAGGCATTTGACAAGGTGCCACACAAAAGATTATTGCTTAAGATAAAAAATCACGGGATTGGGGGTAATATTCTGGCATGGATAGAGGATTGGCTATCTAACAGAAGGCAGAGAGTTGGGATAAATGGTTCATTCTCAGACTGGCAATCAGTAACTAGTGGTGTTCCGCAGGGGTCAGTGCTGGGTCCCCAACTCTTTACAATCTATATTAACGATTTGGAGGAGGGGACCGAGTGTAACATATCAAAGTTTGCAGATGATACTAAGATGGGAGGGAAAGTAGTGAGTGAGGAGGACATAAAAAACCTGCAAGGGGACATAGACAGGCTAAGTAAGTGGGCAGAGATTTGGCAGATGGAATACAATACTGGAAAGTGTGAGGTTATGCACTTTGGCAGGAAAAATCGTAGAGCAAGTTATTATCTTAATGGCAAGAAACTGGAAAGTACTGAAGTACAAAGGGATCTGGGGGTCCTGGTGCACGAAACTCAAAAGGTTAGTATGCAGGTGCAGCAAGTGATTAAGAAGGCCAATGGCATGTTGGCTTTCATTGCTAGGGGGATAGAATATAAAAATAGGGAGGTATTGCTTCAGTTGTACAAGGTATTGGTGAGACCGCACCTGGAATACTGCATACAGTTTTGGTGTCCATACTTAAGAAAAGACATACTTGCTCTCGAGTCAGTACAAAGAAGGTTCACTCGGTTAATCCCGGGGATGAGGGGATGGACATATGAGGCGAGGTTGAGTAGATTGGGACTCTACTCATTGGAGTTCAGAAGAATGAGAGGCGATCTTATTGAAACATATAAGATTGTGAAGGGGTTGGATCGGGTGGATGCGGGGAGGATGTTCCGATGATGGGTGAAACTAGAACTAGGGGGCATAGCCTTAGAATAAGGGGCTGTTCTTTCAAAACTGAGATGAAGAGGAACTACTTCACTCAGAGGCTGGTAGGTCCATGGAATATGCTGCCCCAAAAAGCTGTAGAAGCTACATCATTACATAAATTGAAAACAGAAATAGACAGTTTCCTAGAAGTAAAGGGAATTAAGGGTTACGGGGAGCGGGCAGGAATTTGGACATGAGTCTAGGTTCGGATCGGACATGGCCCTGTGTGTAGCGGAGTGGGCCCAGGGGCCGTGTAGCCTGATCTTGCTCCTATTTCGTGTGTCTAATTCTGTTAGATTTAGGAGATGGTTCTGTGATAGTAGATTGGCAGTTAGGATCAGATCAGCCATGATCTTATTGAATGGCGGAGCAGGCTCGAGGGGCCGATTGGCCTACTCCTGCTCCTATTTCTTATGTTATGTAAGAAGAACAACCCCAGCTTCTCCAGTCTCTCTACGTAACTGAAGTCCCTCATCCCTGGAATCATTCTTGTAAATCTTTTCTGCACCTCTCTAAGGCCTTCACATCCTTCCTAAAGTGCGGCGCCCAGAATTGGACACAATGGGTTGGATTTTACCAATGGGGAGCTTTTGGAGGTGGGACTCCCACTTGTCGGGTTTTAGTCGCGCCTCCATCGACTTCTGGCCAACCCATGCTATTTTCACTTGATTGACCTTGTTAAGCCCACCCAGCAGATGAATTGTCATCATTTGACAGCTTTGAGAAGCTGTCAATCACTGACATTCTCTGTTGTTTGATGAGTCCTTGTGTTCAAGACTCATCAAACCTATCTGCTGAGCAGAAATCAGATGGCTGTTGCATCGGAGAATGCGGCAGCCATTCTGTCATCTCTGCCGGTGAGATGCCGGTGGTTCTAAGACCCAGATTTATGTCTGTAGAGACGACAAGACCCTGATCAGGCTTTGTAGAACTTAAATCAGAACTCCCTCAATATACCATTGAGGTCTAGAAATTTCTTATAAAGTTCATATTAAACCCTAACTGAGGTTAGGTCCTGATGAAATATTAAACCCTAACCGAGGTTAGGTCCTGAAGAAATGGGAAACCCTGTCGGAATTGGCCAAGTCTTTTTATTAGAAAATTCAAATGATTGCTTTATTAGGGGAAATAATCCTATCCCTGTACCTCCACAATACCAAGTGATCATTTTTGAAATAGAAGGCTTTGATGCCGAAGGAGCCGTTAGAACTCATGGCACGATTAATGTTGATCCCCAGAACCATGGGGATACAGAATATCCTGTGGGATAATCAAACAAATACTCCAAATCCACTAAATTCCTTTAATGATAAGGTGCACACCTGCACAATTGGGAGGCATAATGAACGGTGCCCAACAAGGTGGTGGCAACCATGGCCGAATAGCAGGATCCGGATCAGCCTATGCTCCTGGGGGCCATGGATTCTGGTTAAGGTGGCAAACTCATGATGAAATAAATGACAACAATCTTCGAGAAAACTATAGGCAGCTTAGAACCCATTATAATCAATGTCGACAGGCACTAGCTCACTCTTATCTAAATGCTGGAGGCGCAATGATTAATGGTCCAGTAAACCAACCCCAGCAACCACAAATTGTGCCCCTAGGTCAAGTAAACCTGAGCTCTATCTATACAATGTGTGGTAGACCAGGAAACACCAGACAGGAAAAAACCTGCTGGATTCTAACTAACCTTGATAAATTGGAAACCTGTTGCCAAGATTGGAATGCTCAACATCTGAGGTAACTACTGCAAATGATACTAAGTTCAGACTTAATACCCCCATTAAACCAGTGCAACAACTGGGTTCAAATATACGCTTATGTTCTCACGGCAGCTCAGGGCGGGCATGTAATGGGTTCCATCAAGGAAATACTCACTAATACGGCCACAACTAAAGGGCTGGTAGCTGTCTACAGATTAGGCAAAGTACTTACACAGGATAATTGGGACATTGTTCATGGTTGCCTGGCCAATCAATATCAAAATACAGCCCTCAAACTTGCCTGTGAGGGTGCTCTAAATGATTATCGAGATAACCAACAAAGATGGGATAATGTCAATCGCATTATCCAATTAAATCACGATCTCTTAGGTCTACCCCAAACTAAACCTATAATGAGATCAGAAACTAGGGATAAAAGAACCGGAGAAGGTACCTTTGGTACTCAGAAAGAAGGACTGTATAGACCCAAGTCTCAAGTCTGCCCCGCCCAGACACAAACTTGTGGCTCGGGAGCCCCAAGAGGGTATTCCAAAAGGTTTACACCCCAAACTCACCCACAATATGAGACAGATTTCTCCCCAGAAAGATGGGATAGACGAGGGGCTAGACCTTGAAAGGAAAGCGAAGGACAGTGGACTGCCTATGGGGACAGCTTTTACACTGGCCAAAACTATTAAAGAGCCATGGGAGGGTACCAAGAAAACTGAAATTGGGATCAAAAGGATTCCTGGCAGAACCAACGTCCACCTCAACAGGAGGATCATCAAGAAAGTAAACGGTCTGACAAACCCCCTCAGGGATCTGGAAAACATGAAACCCCCAAGAGGGTGGAACAAAAGTCAGTTAAAATAATTAAAGATAAAGCAGCAAATGAAGCTCAGGATCCTGAGGATGAACAATCCCAGGATTGAAGGCCTGGCACCCAGCCAGGGCCTCTTGAATTCCCCTATGCCTTGGCAACCTTGCCCACAAACACACAAATGAAAGCCCTGTTTGATACGGGAGCTGATTACACTGTAATAGATCCTGCAATTATAAAAACTAAGTGGACAGGTTTGGGAAGCCCAATTTGTAAAAAATCATTAGGAGGATTCACACAAGACAAAACCAAAATAATTAATATTTACAAGCTACCTATTACTATATATGGAATAATGGTGACCCTAGATGTAGGATTGGTACCACAATTGGCCTGTTCCCTCATTATAGGACAACCAAACCTGAAAGAGTACCTTAAAATTTCAATCAAACCTGTAGAAGCATCCACAGACCAGGATGACAGGGAAAAACATGTTCAAACACAGCTTGATTAAACTTGCCTAGAGGGGGGAGGCAAAGACCTCCTCGAGCAAATCAATAATAGATACTATCCTTATCTACAACGCCATCCAAATCAATGTGCAAAGATAGAGCATCGTGGAGGATGATGATACGGAGGAGGGAATCAGACAAATACCTATGAGACCGCTTACAGAATACCATCAAGTTATTTACTGTGATGGATCGTCAATGACGATTAAAAAAGGGACATCCCAACAATCCTCAGCTGGGATGGGGATAGTAGTAGGGACTTTTCGAGATTCCTATTCTTTTTATCCAGAAGAATTACTGTCTATGCCCCTTGGCCATAAGACAGCGCAATATGCTGAAGTCGCAGCATTATGGTATGCTTTAGAGAAAGCAGACCCTATTAAACCCACACTGTGGGAAGATATTCTCCATTCAGGAATGGAGAAAAAGAATTGTCAGGTGATTCATGTAAACGGGCATACCACTGGGACAGTACACTCAAAAGGAAACCGCCTTGCAGACAAACAAGCAAAACATTCGGTCTGCGTGACATCCCCTCGAGAGGGGCCTGCCAATGTTAGTGTAATCGCTAGGGCAGAACGGGCAGCTGATCAGGATGAGGAACTGTTTCAGCTATTAGACCTGACAAAAGAGAATCCACCAGGATATCCACCAAAGTACTTTTACTTGGAAACCCCTATGGGTATTGTACTAGTTAAGTTGCCCAAAGGAAACCAAGAGGTACCCCCGAGACACAAACGAGAACAACTTGTAAAAGAAACTCACGAGGGCATAAGTCAAGCACATTGTGGTGCCAGAACAACATTCTGCAAATTGACCCCCTTATATTGGTGGCCAGGCATGCTTACAGCCTGTAAAACATACGTGGCAAATTGTGAGCCATGCTATTTAACCAATAAGTCATCACTAATTAAGCCACCACCATTGGCTCCTGTGAAAGCTGATGAGCCAATGGGAAAATTCTTTATTGACTTTATTGGACCACTTCCCCTGTCTTTGGGATATAGACATTGACATAAATCGTGCCATTCATGTAGAAATGACTTATGAAATATACTGGGCGGCCTGCTGGTGGCGCTGTCCAGGGAGAGTATAAATACTCGGGCACAGGCCCAGCTTGCTCAGGGACATTTTGTAAACAGGAACTAGTGAAGGATAACTAGACTTCCATGTTGTGAAACAGTCGATTAAAGCCTTGTTTAATACTCTGACCAAGTGCCTAGTAGTTTTATTACGTCAATTTAATCGACTGCATGCTGCTCCATACTCTGAGTGGTTTTGGGAACAGACGGCTATGACTCAAATGGTAGAAGGGAACCAGAGGTAGTAATCAATCCATCATGGAGAAACTACTCCAACCCGCCTGTCTTGACCTGGACCCGAATTCACCTACAACGGCTAAGGTATGGAAACACTGGTATCGTACCTTCAGCAACTTCCTCAGGGTGTGTGGTGAGAATGTTCCTGATAAGTTAGAGATACTTGCCAATTATGTATCCCCTCATGTGTTTGACTATATCGAAGACTGTGTAGACTATGACTCCGCTATCCAAATACTACAGCAACTATATGTTAAGGCCCCAAATGAAATTTTTGCTCAGCATCTACTGGCCACAACTCGACAACAACCCGGGGTATCACTTGACGAATTCCTTCAAAAGCTTCGCAGGTTCAGCAAGGATTGTAATCTCAAAGCTGTCTCAGCTGAGCAGTACCAGGAGGAGTTAATTCGTGATTCCTTTATTAATGGAATTGCGTCTCCTTTCATACGCCAGCGTCTGTTGGAGAATAAACCCTCAAGTTACAAGCTGCCTATGACCAGGCATGTTCTCTGGATTTAGCAAAAAAAATGCAGCTGCCTATGACCAAGCATGTTCTCTGGACTTAGCAAAAAAAAATGCAGACCTATCTTTTACTGCGTGCATGGACTGCTGCTATCACTTTTGGTGACTCCTCCAATGGGCCTCGGGCGGAAGCCCTCACTGATGACTACTCTATCCTAGCCGATGACGACCCTATCCTAGCTGATGACGACCCTACCCTAGAAGCCCTCACTGATGATGACCCTGTCCTAGCAGCATCTTGGCAATCTGGAAGGAAGTGTTTCTTCTGTGGAGGTGCATTCCACTATAGGAAATTTTGTCCTGCTCGTAACGCAACCTGCAGTCATTGCAGTAAGAAAGGTCACTTTTCTAAGGTATGCCATTCAAGAGCCTCTGTTTGTAAGAAAGGTCACTTTTCTAAGGTATACCGGTCAAGAGCCCCTGTTAGTTTTGCAGCTGCTATCTATAAAACTGCTCCTCCCCCAAGACCAACTACTAAGGTTACAGCTGCTATCCATAAAACTGCTCCTCCCCCAAGAGCCACTACTAAGGTTACAACTGTCAAGGGTAAAACTACTCCTCCTCCCATCACAGCTGTTTTTCCCCAAAGCCTGTCCCATGCAGCCACGAAGGTTTCGGTAAATGGACACATTTTGAGTGCACTAATCGACTCATGCAGTTCTGAGAGCTTCATCAGTGAGCAGGCTGTCAGTAAGTTAAAACTGTGTATTTACCCCTCGGACAGGGAAATTGCAATGGCTCTGATGACACTGACCACCAACACTTCTGCCTTTTGTCTTGTCGATCTTATTCTCAATGGCCGCACTTATTCCTCCACCCAGCTTGGGGTGCTCAAAAACCTATGCAGTGATGTGCTCCTGGGACAGGATTTCCAGAAACAACACAAAAGACTCACTTTTGAGTTTGGAGAGTCGAAACCAGAGCTTACTATTTCCAAAGTACCATTTTGTGTGCTTTCGGCGGCTTCGCTCGACGAGCCCTCCTTGTTTGCCAATCTTTCCCTCCGATGTAAGCCCATAGTCACTAAATCATGACGTTTCAGCCAAGATGATCTATCCTTTATTGAGGCAGAAATCTCTCGCCTTCTAGCTGACGGTATCATTGAGCCATTTTCATCTTCCTGGCGGGCTCAAGTCGTCTTTATTAAAAATCCTCTGAAGCAACACAAGAAACATCTTTGCATTGATTACTCGCAAACTATTAACCAGTGTACCGACCTAGATGCCTACCCACTACCACGCATCGATGACATGGTCAATAAGCTTGCCAACTACAAGGTATTTTCAACTTTTGACTTAAAGATCGCATACCATCAAGTACCGTTAAAGGACTCTGACAAAAAGTATACGGCCTTTGAGGCCAATGGTCAGCTTTACCAGTTTTGTCGCCTTTGTAGTGTATGTGCCTTTAAGAGACCCATGTGTACTGTAATACCGGTAATGGCCACTCGGGCTATATAAGCCTGTATATTGTGTTGTATCAGTTAGTTCCCCTCCAGACTTTGTTTAGTAAACACCTATGAAACCAACTCCTGTCTTCAGTGTCTCTATCAACACACAGACACAACAGTGACGACGAATTGGAAACGGACTTACCTGCAATTCGGCAGCACCTCAAGGACATCAATTCCTCTGGCGTCCAAAGTTGAAGAAAAATCAAGAAAAAGAAAAAGCTGTGGTTTCACCAGCTAGCCAAGCTGGTGGCAGGTACTGCAATAATCCTTCCTGGGCGTCAGGCTGGGGCTCCAGCGGCTGGCTCTACAGCTGGGCCAAGCAGTGAAAGCGGAGGCAAGCAGAAACAGACGGGGAGGGAGCACTCGGGAGACGGCCGGCGCTGCAAGCAGGTCGGCGTTCAGACCTAGAGAGAGAGTCCGGCGGGAACGAGTCTCCAACTGTAAATAAATAAATAAAAAGAACGGAAACCGCGGGAAACAGCATTGTCATCGGCAGCAGCGGCGGGGAAGCGCGGGAAGCGCCATATCTTTTCTGCAGAAAAGAAAAAAAAGCGCGGGAAGCGCCATATCTTTTCTAGGATGCCTAAGTCTGGCAATATTGATGCTTTTGATAATGAGATAGAGGATTGGACCACATATGTGGAAAGAGTGGAGGTATATTGCACCGCAAATGGAATAGAAGATGAAAAAAAAGCTTCAGTACTGCTAAATCTAATGGGCGCAAAAACATACGGGCTGTTACGAAATTTAATCACTCCAGCCAAACCAAAGGACAAGAATTTTAAAGAAATTGTTGATACCCTGCAGGAGCACTTAAACCCAACACCGCTGCTGATAGCGGAACGATTCAAATTCTTCAAGAGAAATCAACACAAGAATGAAAGTAACGCTGATTACCTCACCGAATTAAGAAAGCTATCAAAACACTGCCAATTCGGGGCAGGACTAGCAGATTATCTTCGAGACAAATTCGTCTGCGGTCTCTTAAGTGAAGGAACATAGGAAAGGCTGCTTTCTGAAAAAGATTTAACACTGGACAAGGCTTTCAGTATGGCTGTATCATACGAAGCAGCCGCAAGAGGAGCTGCAGAGATACAACAAAAGACACAGGACTTCGGCACCCATGAAATGACACAGGGTTTCGAGAGATGTTATCGCTGCGGCAGATCCACCCATGACCAGAGGGACTGCTGGTTCAAGGACAAAGCATGCAGGCAATGCGGAAAGATTGGACACATTGCACGGGTATGCCGATCTGGACAAAAAAAATCCACAGACAGGAAAAAAAAAAACAATAAAGAAAAGTACAGAAAGGTACAAATGATGACGGACAGTAGCTCCGAAGACCAGAAGAGCAATCGCGACTCCGAAAACAAGAGACTAAGCTGTCTCAAATTACATAAAGTAATTGCCAAAGATGATTACCAGACCATTTGGGTTACCCTCACGATAGCAGGGTCCCCAGTTAAAATGGAGCTAGATACAGGATCAGCTCTGACCGTCATAAATCGACGGGATTACGAGCGGCTATTTCCGCATATACCTTTAAAAGACACATCCATTATCTTGAAAACATATACGGGGCAGAAAGTATAACCCAGAGGAAAAATAAGGGTGCCTGTTGTATACAACGGCAAGGAAATACAAAAGTTGTATTTATACATTCTACAAGATGGTGGTCCACCGCTGTTGGGACGTGAATGGATCAGGAAAATACGTTTAGACTGGCACTCCATTCAGGCACTGACAGTGACCAGTAAGAAAAAAAACAATGATGACGTCATACCTGAACGATTAAAAGACATCTTGGCCAACGCCAAAGAAGTGTTTCAAGAGAAACTAGGAACCTTGAAAGGCATCACCGCCTCAATAAAAGTGGAAGATGCAGCAATTCCCTAGTTTTTTAAGGCAAGACCGGTGCCATACGCAATTCGTCCAGCAGTCGAGGCAGAGCTGGAGAATTTGGAAAAGGCAGGCGTATTATCCAAAATAGATTGGAGCGAGTGGGCAACACCCATCGTTCCAGTCATGAAGAAAGCATTGAATAATGATAAATCTGAAGAACAGAGAAAAATTTGCATCTGTGGAGACTTCAAGGTGACTGTAAACCCGGTCCTTCACACGGTACAGTATCCTCGTCCGAGGATAGAAGATATTTTCGCCTCACTATCCGGAGGGAAACGTTTCACCAAAATTGACTTGGCACAGGCATATCTACAGATGGAGGTTGAAGAGGCCTCTAAAAAAAATCTCACGATAAATACACACAAAGATCTGTACCAGTACAATCGACTGGTTTTCGGAGTAGCATCCGCTCCAGCTATCTGGCAAAGAGCTATGGAGCAAGTCCTCCAAGGGATTCCGGGGACTCAATGCTACCTAGACGACATCCTTGTAACAGGAGAAAACGACAACGAACACCTTGCCAATTTGGAGCAGGTGCTCACTAGGTTAAGAGAACGGGGCCTACGAGCAAATCGCTCCAAGTGCGAATTTTTCCAAAATCAAATATCATATTGTGGCCACATAATTAATAAGGAAGGGTTGCATAAGTCACCTGAAAAAGTTGAAGCGGTCATAAAAGCCCCAGCACCTGAAAATGTTTCACAATTAAGGTCGTTCCTGGGATTAATAAATTACTATCATAAATTTTTACCGAACTTATCAACTCTTCTACACCCTCTTAATGAACTGCTACAAACAGGAGTAATTTGGAAATGGAGCGAAGACTGTAAACGTGCCTTCCATAAATGCAAAGACTTAATCACGTCCAAAGGAGTTTTGGCTCATTACAACCCATCACTGCCAATCAGACTGGCGTGCGATGCATCCCCTTACGGCGTAGGAGCAGTATTATCGCATAAATTCCCTGATGGCTCGGAACGGCCGATAGCTTTTGCGTCACGCTCATTGAACTCAGCTGAGCGTAACTATGCCCAAATCGACAGGGAAGCACTCAGCCTGGTATGGGGAGTGAAGAAATTCAACCATTACCTACACGGACAAAAATTTACCTTGTTGACTGACCATCAACCCCTCATCTCCATATTCAACCCTAAAAAGGGTGTTCCCATTATGACAGCGCAAAGGCTACAGAGGTGGTCCCTTTTTCTAGGGGCACACCAATACAACATAGAATACAAAGGATCAAAGCAGCATGGGAATGCTGACGGGTTATCGCGCCTACCGTTGCCAACGGTAGAAGAAGCAGCTACCGTAGACCCAGTGGAGATTTTCCACTCTACCATAGTCGAATGTCTACCAGTAACAAATTCTGCCATTGAAAGGGAAACTAGAAATGACCCGACTCTCTCACGAGTCTACGATTTAACAGTGAAGGGATGGCCAGCACATGGCGAACCACTGTTGCCAGCATTCTCGCAAAGAAGAGAACAGCTGTCAGTGTGCCGAGGAACCTTGATGTGTGGATCCAGAGTGGTGATTCCACCCAAACTCCAGGATAAAGTTCTAAAGGAGCTTCACGAGGGGCATCTGGGTGGAGTGAAAATGAAAAACCTAGCCAGGGCGTTTGTATGGTGGCCAGGTATCGATGGAGACATCGAAGAAATGACCAAGAGCTGCCTAGGATGCCAGAAGGTCCAAAACGCTCCACCCCAAGCCCCTCTACATCCATGGGAGTGGCCCTCATCTCCCTGGCAAAGGGTACACATCGACTTTGCTGGTCCATTTAAGGACTCAATGTTCTTAATCGCGGTTGATGCACACTCCAAGTGGCCGGAGGTAATAAAGATGTCCTCCACCACCACGGAAAAAACCATCACAGTATTAAGGACCATATTTGCCAGGAATGGGCTGCCGGAACAGATCTGTTCTGATAATGGACTGCAATTTGTGTCCGAAGAATTCAGGAAGTTCTTAAAAAACAATGGGGTGAAGCACTACACGTCCGCCCCATACCATCCCGCCACCAATGGATTGGCTGAAAGGTTTGTCCAGACCTTCAAGAAGGCCATAAAGGCCATGGGTGATGAAGACATAAAACTTCAGCACAAGGTGGATAACTTCTTGTTCGCATACAGGAATGCAACACATATGGTTACAAACCAAACTCCCGCCATGATGTTCTTCAATAGAAGCCTAAGATGCCGGCTGGATTTGATCAAGCCCAACATCAGAAGGGACGTGGAGAACCGGCAATTTCAAGGCATGAATGAAAGGCCAACTAGAACCTTCCAGATAGGTCAACAAGTTTTGGCCCGGGACTACCGTACCGAGAAATGGCAGCCTGGAACTATCTGCACACGACTAGGACCGCTGATGTATACCGTGGACATCGGAGAAAGCATAATAAGGCGCCATGCTGACCAAATCATAGAGTCATCCGAAAAGGGACAACCTACACCACAACTCTATACGCCTAACGATGAAGTAGAGATACCCATATCTACCTCCGATCCGGTGATACTGGAACCCGATGAACCCAACACTGGCATTCAAGCCGAATCAGCCTTGCCAAAAGAACCTACTACACCACCGAGGCGTTATCCGGACCGAGTCAGGAAGCCTCCAGAGAGACTGACTTATAATTAATTAACTGCAGCAATGTGTAGATTATTTTTCTTGTAACATGTAATTAATAATTACTTAAAATATTATGTACTGGTTGGCTAAAAGGGGAGGAATTGTAGTGTATGTGCCTTTAAGAGCCCCATGTGTACTGTAATGCCGGTAATGGCCACTCGGGCTATATAAGCCTGTATATTGTGTTGTATCAGTTAGTTCCCCTCCACACTTTGTTTAGTAAACACCTATGAAACCAACTCCTGTCTTCAGTGTCTCTATCAACACACAGACACAACAGCCTTCCATTTGGGATCACCAATGAGGTGGCCGTCTTCCAACGGGCAATGAATAGCCTAGCCAAACAAGAGAACTTAACGGACACTTTTCCATATCTGGATAATATCACCATTGCTGGTCATGACCAGAAGGAGCATGATGCCAACCTCCAGAAATTTCTTGACGTTCTCCGTCATCGCAACTTAACCTTAAATGAGTCCAAATCTGTGAAATCAGTACCATCAGTCAACATCCTTGGCTACTGGGTGGGCAATGGTGTCATCAAACCGGATCCGGAGCGACTTCGTCCGCTTCAGGAGCTCCCTCCTCCTACGAATCTTGGCTCTCTTCATCGGGCCCTCGGCATGTTCGCCTATTATGCGAAGTGGATACCCCACTTTTCCGACAAGATCCAGCCCCTGCTTCACGTGAAGTCATTTACGTTGAAGACAACGGCTATTTCAGCTTTTGATCTCCTCAAGCAACAACTGGAAAAAGCCACGCTTCATTCCATCGATGAAAATCTCCCTTACGTGGTTGAGTGCGATGCATCGGATGTGGCGATCTCGGCTACCTTGAATCAAGGTGGTCGACCCATTGCATTTCTGTCCAGAACTTTGCAGGGTAGCGAGCTCCATTATCCTCCTGTCGAGAAGGAGGCTACGGCTATCATTGAAGCAGTACGTAAATGGAGTCATTTTCTCGCTCGTCACCATTTCACGCTTATAACCGATCAGTGCTCCGTGGCCTTTATGCTGGATAACCGGAAACGCACTAAGATCAAGAATAACAAAATACAGCTCTGGAGGATGGAATTGGCCACCTTTGGCTACACCATACATTATCGACCCAGCAAAGAGAATGTGGCCCCGGATACCCTCACGCATGCATTCTGCTCTTCCATGTCAACTTCGACTCTTGCGGATCTTCATACTGACTTATGCCATCCTGGCGTTACCCATATGTTACACTTTGTGCGATCTAAAAATCTCCCATTTTCTATGGAAGATGTGAGAAGAACATGCTCCACTTGTAGAATTTGCGCGGAATTAAAACCGCAATTCTTACGTCCGTCGGATGGCTCACTCATCCATGCTACACAGCCTATGCAGTGACTCAGCAGGGGCCACTGTCTTCCTCAACGTGAAACACCTACTTGCTTACTATGGTGGATGAATATTCACGCTTTCCCTTTGCTTTCCCCTGTCCCAATATGCTTACTTCCACAGTGATCAAATGCCTCGCTCAGGTCTTTTCCCTCTGCGGTATGGCCAATTTCATCCACTCTAATCGGGGTCCCTCCTTCATGTCAAGCAAACTCAAAAGTTATCTTTCCCAACGGGGAATCACCACAAGTAGAACGACACCGTATCATCCTATTGGAAACGGACAGGTTGAGAGATACAACGCTATCATTTGGAACGCTGTTCGTCTTGCACTGAGGTCACACAACCTATCAGACCAGCAGTGGGAAACTATGCTCCCTGACGCATTGCATTCCATCAGGTCTCTTCTTTCTACATCCACCAACGCTACTCCTCATGAACGATTCTTCGGGTTCCAGCGTCGCTCCACTCATGGGACGTCCCTAACATCATGGTTGGCAGCTCCTGGCCCCGTGCTGCTCCGAAGATTCGTCTGATCCTCTAAGAGTGATCCCCTTGTCAACGAAGTGGAACTGATGGATGTCAATCCCACGTACGCATACGTGCGGTACCCTGATGGCCGGGAATCCGCAGTGTCACTCCGGGATCTGGCTCCCTGCCCAACCGGTCCCACGGACCCAATCGATGGTGGGACCCGTATCAATGACGCCGATACCCTGCGCTCCTCTGAGGATGACGCCCTACCCGGGATGTCAAGGGATCTGCCAGCTATTCCGCCAGATCAACCCAGGGAACAGAGCGCTCCCCATCGGATGGCCACCCGAAGCCAGGACGCCGGTCAGTCACTGACTACTGGGCAGGGTGAAGCCAGCTCTGCACCTGTGGGGGCCCGCACCCGGAGCCATGATCTCCCCAGTCTCCCTCAGGTCGATCAATGCGACACGCACTCTGGCAGCCCGCTGGTACGATCTAAGCGACCTAGGGACCAAAACACGGTCCGAGGAGACGTGCTTTCCGGCCACCAACAGATATCCAAATGCACCCGGAGCCACAATCTCCCCAGTCCCCCTCAGGTCGATCAAAGCGACACGGACTCTGCCAGCCCGCTGGTACGAACTAAGCGACCCAGGGACCTAAACACGGTCCGAGGAGACATGCCTTCCGGCCACCGACAGAGATCCAAACGACTGCGTCTATTCTTAGTCCGACTAATTCGGCAGAAAGAAGCCGCCGGACTTCCAATCTTTTAGGCGGGAAGAATGACATAAATCGTGCCATTCATGTAGAAATGATTTATGAAATATACTGGGCGGCCTGCTGGTGGTGCTGTCCAGGGACAGTATAAATACTCGGGCATGGGCCCAGCTTGCTCAGGGACATTTTGTAAACAGGAGCTAGTGAAGGATAACTAGACTTCCATGTTGTGAAACAGTCGATTAAAGCCGTGTTTAATACTCTGACCAAGTGCCTAATAGTTTTCTTACGTCAGAAATGTTCTCGTTTGTGTAGATGGATGCACTTCCTTCTGCTGGCTGGTCCCCACAAAAACTGTTTTGGAAAATGGACTCACCAGGGCTATTTCTGATATAATTACTGTAGCTGGTGCACCCAAAATCTTATACTCCGATAAAGGCGGAGCCTTGGGGCTCGATTTTCCAAGCCCCGAGGAGGTGGGTTTGGAGGCAGGAGTGGTGGGAAAATTGCAGAATTGGGGGGCAGGAACCCATCCCACCCCCAACCCACCTCCGTGCCAATGTCCCAGGAGGCGGGGACCCGACCTGTGCTGGGAGCCGCCTCCCCAAGGCGGGAAAGGGATTCGTGCCAATTAACTGCCTGTTAACAGGTAGTTAACAGGCAGTTTTTTGCCTAATCCCTATTTTTAGCCCTGAAGTGTGGGCTTCCTGATGGCTCCGAACCACACCAAGTTAGCGAGGCGGGCCATCGGTCTGCAGGGGTTGGAGGGGTCGAGATGTCCATTGTGCAGGTGAGTGATGGGTGCATGTGTGCAGAGGTAAGTGTGTGAGGTGAGTGTAAAGTGTTTTAATAAGTTTTACTTACCTTTACTTTCTCCTGCAGGCTTCCTTCCTTCAGTTCTCAGGAGTCCCTCAGCTCACCGGCACAGAAAGCAGAATGGCTGCTGAACGGTCAAAAGCTGCAGCTTCTGCTTTCTGGTCTGGAGAGCTCTCTAACTGAGACTGAGTAGAAGGACTCAGGTTAGAAGACAGATTGTCAGTGTTTGACAGCTTCACAGAGCTGTCAAACGTTGATTTTTCATCTGTCAAAAGCTCTTGACAGATGAAATATCAATCCCTGACGTCACCAGTAGCCAGGTGTCCCTTAATTGGCCTGCTGAGCCCGTTGGACAAGGTCAATCATGGGAAAATAGCGTGGGTTGGCCACAAGTCGATGGAGGCGGGACTACAACCCAAAAAGTGGGAGTCCCACCTCCAAAATCTCCCCATTGACAAAATCCAGCCCCAAGTATCTAAAGTCTTCAAAGACTACTGCGAACAAAGGGGGATTGGGCTAGAGCACAGCACGCCACATCGTCCGCAATCAGCGGGGCCGGTGGAATGTAAAAACCAGGAAGTAATAAAGCTATTGGTCAAACTGTTGAGAATCAGGGGGAATAAGTGGACCACCATCATTCTGGAGGTACAGCTATCACTCAATAATGTGCCCACATCTGCATCAGGGACAGTGTCCCCTAAAACTCCATATTATCTGATGTATGGGGTTGAGATGCATACACCGCTTACCCATAGTTCTTTTATTGTCTCTACACACTCTGAGTCCTTGACCCGACAGCGACAGTTAGAGAAAAAAAAGAAATAACAAAGGAGATTCATCGAATTGATCAGAGGATAAGGGAAGCAAATAGGCAGAAAAAAATGACAAATAAAGCATGGCAACCCATAGTAGGAGAATGGGTACAGGAAAAGGAGTTCGAGCAAAAACCAGGTTTAAGACTGAAGTGGAAAAATCCTGTTCAAATACATTCTGTTATTAATGAAAGAACGGTTCAAATACATATTAACCAGCCAAATGGCAAGCATATTCTTAAAACTGTCTCCATAGACAATACTAAAAGATGTCCTGCGGGATACCGAAAAGGAGGAACAATACAAGGTGCAGTCGTACACTGTCTTTCAAGACCCAGCTTGGAGCACAACACAGGAAATGGATGCGATCGAATTACTGATGACGGTCAGTCAGACGGTGTCGCCGGCTCTTCCACACATTGCTTGGCAGCGCATCAGGAATTGGATTTGTGAAAAGCAACAACCGAAACAAGGAAAGATCAACGAGTTACTTCAGCAAAGGAGGAAAACACCACGGATAAAGAAGGAATCAACTGAGTGCCTGGCAAGGCCTTTACGACAACACACATCTGTACACACGTCGGATCGAACGAACAGCGTGTCAAGCTTCAACTAGTTTCAACTGACGTCTCCTTGACTCGTATGAATAACTCATCTCTACAGAACGTACATCTGCCGATTGGACATTCTAAGTACATGTTGTTTCGCTCATTGCATGACTATGTACTTATCATCCTTTTAAATTGTGTACAATTTAAAATAAGGCAAAACATTGTCCTAGGATGGCTTCAAAGGAATTTTCATGTCGCACATGATTGTGCATCTTGTGAACTTAATATGCTATTGTAACCTCATGAGGAATATTGACCAAACTCTGTCTAGATGTTCCAACTCATTTTTTGGTCAAGAAGGGGGTGTGAAGGAATAAGCCATATTTCAGAGAGATACACCATCCTATGAACAGATTTCTGATATTAGTAAAACATGACATACCGGGTTTAAAAATCTAAAGCCTCAATGACACAAGCTGTGCAAACAGGCCTCTGAGATGGGATGGTTTGATAACACAAAAGTTGTAAACACCACAAGCTTTTGAAATGGGAATTGGTTAAAAATACTAAAACAATGGCCCTATTGAAATAGCAGTTTGGCGCTTCCAGAAGGTCTGGAGTTTGAGAGAAACACAATGGAATGACCCAAGTAAAGTGTTAAAAACTAACACTTCAAACAGGAACACAGAATATTACAAAACCATGTGCCTTTGTAAAAGTAACATCAAATGAAACAGGAAGCACGATATAATATAACCAACTAAGATGGCTAGGAAAACAAACACCCTAGTTGAAGTGTCTTTAATTTACATGTTGTAAATATGATACCAACAGAACACTTTGAAGATATGACTTCAATAAATGCACCAAGCAATCACATGGTTTTTGTATTGAAAATGGAATAGTTAGTAGACACGACATCTGCTTTCAAACAGTTAAGCCAATATTAAGAATTGAATGGAAGTCCTTCGATAAGAATGGCATCAAAGAGATAAAACTGTAATAACTATTTTATATGATAAGTTTTTGGAACACCTAAAGGTAGAGACATAATTATGCATGCAGCAGCTAAATTGACAGTAAGAATAGAAAAAAAGTCAACAGGAAGATGACTAGAGATAATTAGCTTACATCAGCAGAAAACTTCAAAGGGTAAACCACTAAAAAAGGGTATAAAAATAGAGCTTTTCAGATAGACCATCAGAAGTTGCTGGAAAGAGGCAAAGCGATTCTCTCAACTTCAGAGGCACGCTCTGTAAGTTTTTAACCCTGAGTCTCGGGGATCAAGGTACTTTTAATTTGATTTTGGTGGATATTCTGGATTAGAATTAAGAATAAGAAATGTAAAAATGTACGAAGTTAAGATTTGAGAATAAGGGTCTCTGAGGATAAGAAATGTAAGCTGTTTGTTTTTGAACTGTTAAAGTTGCGATTGACTCACAAGCTGTCAACTGTATGTCGGCTCTTAAATAAATCTATATATTTTTAGAATTGTCTCAAGTAGTATTTCTGTATCAAACTCACAAACTCAATTTCTGTACACTCTTTTGTGAGGAGTTGCAGAATCCTGGGAAGTATTCCAGACCCTCATAATATCCGGAAGGTTACAGTCTAGTTAAACTTATTAAAAGTGCTATCCGGAGGACAGTAACATCTTCACATCATTCCTTTCCTTTAGGGAGAGATAGTCTGAACCTTTAGACCCAATTAAGCGTCTTATAGAATTCGGCTATCTTTAACTTTAGTTGAAGGTGAGCGTCTGGGGAATACGCCTGATCTGGGGTAGCCCGAAAAGGGCTAGGACTAGTAATTATCCCTTCATGATCCCTCCTATTCCTAAACTACTCTTTTAAAGCTGTTTGTCTCTCTGCTCCTTGATTCTCCTCTCTAATGCTTCATTCTGGTGCCGCCCACTGCACCCCCGCCCCCCCACCCCACCCACCCACGCCAAATTAGTTTAAACCTTCCATCCTGCCACCTTCCATACTAGTGCTTCCGACATGTCTTCCTTTTTCCTCAACCGAGGATTTCCTTCTACTGTGGTTGACACAGCCCTTGACCGCGTCCGTTCTATTTCCCGTACTTCTGCTCTCACCCTTTCCCCTCCCTCCTGGAACCACGATCAGGTTCCCCTTGTCCTCACCTTTCACCCCACCAGCCTCCACATTCAACGGATCATCCTCCGCCATTTCCACCAGCTCCAACGTGATCCCACCACCAAACAGATCTTCCCCTTACCTCCCCTTTCAGCATTCCGAAGGGACCGCTCCCTCCTCGACACCCTAGTCCACTCCTCCATCACCCCCAACACCCTTTCCCCTACACCCGGCACCTTCACGTTCAAGCGCAGGAGATGCAACACCTGTCCTTTTACCTCCTCCCTTCTCACTGTCCAGGGCCCCAAACACTCCTTCCAGGTGAAACAGCGATTTACTTGTACTTCTAGCAATTTAGTATACTGTATTCGCTGCTCATGATGCAGTCTCCTGTACGTTAGGGAGACCAAACGCAGATTGGGTGACCGCTTTGTGGAATATCTCCATTCAGTCCTTAAGGGTGACCCCAAGCTTTTGGTCGCCTGTCACTTAATTCACCGCTCCACTCCCACTCTGACCTCTCCATCCTTGGCCTGTTACATTGTTCCACTGAAGCTCAATGTAAGCTCGAGAAACAGCACCTCATCTTTCGATTAGGCACTTTACAGCCTTCTGGACTCAACACCGAGTTCAACAATTTCAGACCATAACCTCTGCCCCCAACTTTTATTTTCCCTTTTTTCCCATTTTTTTTCTCTCTCTCACATGGCAGCTATTGATCATTCTGCCATCGCCATTTACACTTCATCTAGAGCCATCTTTTGTTTCTTAACTTGTCCCATTACCATCTCCTCTTGCCTTGCACCATCATCCTGATGCGCTATCAATTACTCATAAAAGACTGAGAGTTAGAAGAGTAACTAAAGGCTTTTATTAACAACAGAATGGAGGTCTGCCTCGCGTGGTCGACCGGTCCATGATACTAAGGGCTGGGGAGCAGTCACCTTTATACTAGGACCTGTGGGAGGAGTCAGCCGAGGCATGTCCAGGCATGTACACAGTGGAATACAAACAGGACAAACAGGAATACAAACAGTGGTTTACCACACATCCCTTTTGTCTTTTAATCTCTCCTGCCTTCCATCCTATCACAGACCTTCCCTTTTGTTGTTTCCTCCCCTCCCCCCTTTCCCTGCCCCTACACTTGCTTAAAAACCTGTTCCATCTCCAACTTTTTCCAGTTCTGACGAAGGGTCATCGACCTGAAACGTTAACTCTGTTTCTCTCTCCACAGATGCTGCCTGACCTGCTGAGTATTTCCAGCATGTTCTGTTTTTATTTCAGATTTCCAGCATCCGCAGTATTTTGCTTTTGTATTAGTTTACACCTTCCCCCACAGAACTAGTTAACTGCCCCGCAAGGATATTGATCCCAGCCCTGTTGAGGTGCAACTAGGGTTGCAAAGGGGTGGGAAGTTTCCGGTAAATTTCCGGAAATTTTCCACGGGAAGTTTAGCTTGGGAATTTTGGGAATTTTGCCCAAAAAAGCACATGCTAGCATAATATTGTTTTTTTTGTATTTCTTTCTTTTTTTTCCACAGGTCCTCTCTTAAAATTACTAACAGAGATGGAATCTTAATTATTAAGGAATTTCTTAATCAATATATGTTTATCTTCTTACTTGGCTTGTTTTAATAATTACAAGTTTTGTGTGTGACTGTGAACAAATGTGTCCTGATTGGTTGGATGAGTGGATGAGCGATTAGCTCCCTCTATTTGTAATATTTGCATATCGAATTGTGATTGGCCTGCAGGCATCTGTAAGACTGCTATAGTTTTTTTAAGATCCAGGTTAGGGGTCCTGAGGGAAGTCATTTTGTTTTCTGCTGATGTTGTGATGATGCAGTAAGTAAATCAGACTTTATACCAAATAAACCAGTTACTTGTTGAACTCTGTTGTCCTTCAATTTAAAATATACAAAATAATACACTATTGGTGATGTAGCGTCGTGTGTGTACAGGTCATGCTTCCATCACATGGAGCATCAGCAAAAATGTACCCACCCTATTGCAATCACGCTGATCGACCGCAGTTCGACACAGAGATGAATGCCCTTTATTTCTCTGCATAGAACAATGCCACGTTTACTGTCGGATGTGTGGAAGCATTTTACCCCAGGCATTAAAGATGGAAAGACTGTGTACATGTGCAAACACTGTAGAAAGCCATATGTAAAGAATGCCACAAAGATGCAGCAGCATTTATCCAAATGCAACAACTTCACTCAAAGCTCACAGCAGTCAGCCCAGAGTTCCTCTGCTTCCATTCAAGAAGATGATGGTTCTCATTCAGCATCAGGCTCCTTATCATCAGCAACTCCTGGCCCACTTGGAAGGTTCTTTGATACAATGGATAACCATAGCCAGAAGAATGCAGATGAGTGCCTTGCTCGAGCTGTATATGCAACAGGCTCACCCCTCATGCTCACAGCCAATGTGTACTGGAAGAGATTTTTCAATGTTACTCGCCCTGCATACTGTCCTCCCACCAGACATGCTTTGTCTACTTATTTGCTGGAGGCTGAGTATAACAGAGTCCAAGGAAAGCTCAAAGAAACGATAGCGATGGCAGACTGTGGTGCAGTTATCTCAGATGGGTGGTCAAATGTACGAGGGGAAGGCATCATAAACTACATCGTCTCCACTCCTCTCCCAGTGTTCTTCAAGAGCACAGACACAAAGGACAACAGACACACAGGCACATACATTGCTGATGAGCTGAAAGCGGTCATCAACGATCTTGGATCACAAAAGGTCTTTGCAGTAGTTACTGACAATGCTGCGAATATGAAGGCTGCTTGGGCTCAAGTGGAGGAGGCCTACCCTCATATTACGTCTATTGGGTGCGCAGCTCATGGGCTTAACCTGCTCCTCAAGGACATCATGGGTTTGAGAACCATGGAAGCACTGTACAAGAGAGCCAAGCAAGTTGTTAAGTATGTCAGGGGAAAACAGGTAGTTGCAGCAACCTACAACTCCAAGCAAATGACAAAGAACAAGAACACCACACTGAAGCTGCCCAACAACACTAGATGGGGTGGTGTTGTCATAATGTACAACAGCCTTCTGGAGTGTAAGGAGTCGCTGCAAGAAATGGCAATATCCCAGTCTGGGGATATGGAAACCACCATCAAGATAATACTGCTGGATGATGTGTTTTGGGAGAGAGTGTTAGCAGCCTTAAACTACTCTCGCCAGTAGCATCTGCAATTGCTCAGATTGAAGGAGATGACGCTGTCTTGTCAGATGTTCTCAGGCTTTTTACTGATTTAAAAGAACAAATCAGCATTGCCCTACCCACATCCCTGCTGCTCAAAGCAGAGGAGAAGGCAATTGTTCAATTCATACAGACGCGTCAAGAATTTTGTGTCAAGCCGATTCATGCTGCAGCATACATGCTGGACCCAAAGCATGTTGGGAGACCAATACTTTCTGGAGAACAGATCAACAGCGCTTACAGTGTGATTTCTACCCTCTCACACCATCTCAATCTGGATGTGGGCAAAGTTCTGGGAAGTCTGGCAAAGTTCTCTACCAAGCAAGGTCTTTGGAATGGGGATGGGATATGGGAATCATGCAAGCATATCAGTGCACATACCTGGTGGAAGGGACTTTGTGCATCTGAGGCCCTGTCACCTATTGCATCGGTGATACTCCAAATCCCACCTTCATCAGCGGCCTCTGAACGAAACTGGTCACTTTTTGGGAATACGCATACAAAGGTGCGCAACAGGCTGACTAACAAGAGAGTGGAGAAACTGGTGGCTATCCGGGCGAACCTACAACTTATTGAGCCAGATACAGAAATGTCCACCACACAGCTAGACACGGACACAGAGGAGGAAATGGACACGTCAGAGCCAGAGTCAGAGAATCAGGAGGAGCAATGAGGAGTAGAAGACTCAGAAGACTCATGAGTAGAAGACTCAAAGGGACAAAATAAGGACAAATTACAGGCTAAATAAGCTGACGCTCTTTTTATTTTATTTTAGATGGGTCTTTTTTGTGGGGGTTCAATAAAGTTCAAAATTATAACCTAAATAAAGTTTTTAAAGCCTGTTTTTATTTGTATGGAACAGTATGTCTATTTTGACGACAAAGATAATATAAGGGTCAGAGACAAAAACCATCAGTGTGCAAAAAAACTCTAAATTCCCATAAATTCCCAAAATTCCCATAAATTCCTGAAAATTCCCATGGAAAGTTTCCTCTTTTAAAAATTCCCAGAATTTTGCAACCCTAGGTGCAACCCATCCATCTGTCAGGATCAATATTTCTACCATCCATGTTCTGACTTCTCTGACTATGATTCTTATTTACCAAATTGTGGGAACGTTTGTGCAGTGGTTCTGGGCCAACAATGATCTGGTCAGCCCAAGTTCATCACATGATATGGTCACTGCTACTACAGTACACATGGAGAAATCTTTCACATTCATTCCTATGAGGGGCAATATTTTACTTGCGTTATCCTCAGTGCAATGCTGACACTAAATAAATGCTTGGTGCCATGTTACTAAAAACTAAATGGAAGTATTGCCAAAATAACATTCATACACTGGCTCGAATATGTTTCTGTCATGTTTTAGTGTTGCAACCACTGTGTTTTCGCTGGAGCACTGAAGAGGAAGTAGCTGAAGTTGGAAGTTGTTGAACACCACTTGGAAGAAGCACTGAGGGTAGGAAGGGCACAGAACTTACTCTGGGTGGGGGATTTCAATGTCCATCACCAAGAGTGGCTTGGTAGCACCACTACTGACCAAGCTGGCCAAGTCCTGAAGGACATAGCAGCCAGACTGGGACTAGGGCAGATGGTGAGAGAACCAACACGAAGGAAAAGCCTTCTTGACCTCGTCCTCACCAACCTACCTGTCGCAGATGCATCTGTCCATGACAGTATTGGTAGCAGTGACCACCGCACAGTCAGTGTGGAGACGAAGTCCCGTCTTCACACTGAGGACACCCTCCATCATGTTGTGTGGCACTACCACCATGCTAAATGGGATAGATTCAGAACAGATCTAGCAGCTCAAAACTGGACATCCATGAGGCGCTGTGGGCCAACAGCAGCAGCAGAATTGTATTCCACTACAATCTGTAACCTCAAGGCTTGGCATATCCCTCACTCTACCATTACCATCAAGTCAGGGGACAATGAGGAGTGTAGAAGAGCATGCCAGGAGCAGCACCAGGCATACCTAAAAAGGAAGTGCTAATCTGGGGAAGCTGCAACACAGGACTACATACATGCTAAACAGTGAAAACAGCATGCTTTAGACAGAGCTAAGCGATCCCACAACCAACAGATCAGATCAAAGCTCTGCATTCCTGCCGCATCCAGTCATGAATGGTGGTGGACAATTAAACAACTAATGGGAGGAGGAATATCCCCATCCTCAATGATGATGGAGCCCAGCACGTGAGTGCAAAAGACAAGGCTGAAGTATTTGCAACCATCTTCAGACAGAAGTGTTGAGTGGATGATCCATATCGGCCTACTCCCGAGGTCCCCACCATCACAGAAGCCAGTCTTCAGCCAATTCGATTCACTCCACGTAATATGAAGAAATGGCTGAGCGCACTGGATACAGCAAAGGCTGTGGGCCTGAACAACATCCCGGCTGTCGTGCCGAAGACTTGTGCTCCAGAACTAGCCACGCCTCTAGCCAAGCTAATCCAGTACAGCTACAACACTGGCATCTACCCGACAATGTGGAAAATTGCCCAGGTATGTCCTGTCCACAAAAAGCAGGACAAATCCAATCTGGCCAATTACCAGCCCATCAGTGTTCAGTCAATCATCAGTAAAGTGATGGACAGTATCGTCGGAAGTGCTATCAAGCGGCATTTACTCACCAATAACCTGCTCACTGTTGCTCAGTTTGGGTTCCGCCAGAACCACTCGGCTCCAGACCTCATTACAGCCTTGGTCCAAACATGGACAAAGGAGCTGAATTCCAGCGGTGAGGTGAGAGTGACTGCCCTTGACACCAAGGCAGCATTTCACTGAGTGTGGCCTCAAGGAACCCTAGTATAATTGAAGTCAATGGGAATCAGGGGGAAAACACTCCACTGGCTGGAGTCATACCTAGCACAAAGGAAGATGGTTGTGGTTGTTGGAGGCCAATCATCTCAGCCCCAGGACATCACTGCAAGAGTTCCTCAGGGCAGCGTCCTAGGCCCAACCATCTTCAGCTATTTTATCAATGACTTTCCCTCCTTTATAAGGTCAGAAGTGGGGATGTTCGCTGATGATTGCACAGTGTTCAGTTCCATTCGCAACTCCCCAGATAAGGAAGCAGTCCGTGCCCAAATGCAATAAGACCCGGATGACATTCAGGCTTGGGCTGATAAGTGGCAAGTAACATTCATGCTACACAAGTGCCAGGCAATGAATATCTCCAACAAAAGCGAGTCTAACCACTGCCCCTTGACATTCAACGGCATTACCATCGCTGAATCCCCCACCATCAACATCCTGGGGGGTCACCAATGACCAGAAACTAACTAGACCTGCCACATAAATATTGTGGCTACAAGAGCAGGTCAGAGGCTGGGTATTCTGCAGCAGGTGACTCATCTCCTGTTTCCCCAAAGTCTTTCCACCATCTGTAAGGCACAAGTCAGGAGTATGATGACATACTCTCCACTTGCCTGGATGAGTGCAGCTCCAACAACACTCAAGAACCTCGACACCATCCAGGACAAAGCAGCCCACTTGATCGCCAACCCATCCACCACCTTAAACATTCACTGACTGCACCACCAGTGCACCGTGACTGCAGTGTGTACCATCTACAAGATGCACTGTAACAACTCAAAGCTTCTTCGGCAGCACCTCCCAAACCCACCTCGAAGGACAAGGGCAGCAGGCACATGGGAACAGTTCCCCGCCAAGTCACACACCATCCTGACTTGGAAGTGTATCACCGATCCTTCATCGTTGCTGGGTCATAATCCTGGAACTCCCTACCTAACAGCACCATGGGAGTACCTTCACCACACGGACTGCAGCGGTTCAAGAAGGTGGCTCACCACCACCTTCTCAAGGGCAATTAGTGATGGGCAATAAATGCTGGCCTTGCCAGCGATGACCACATCCCATTAACAGATAAACAAAATATTGGCACGATGAGGAGATTTGCAGTCCTCAGTTTGCCTTTGAATCTTTTTAAAGTTGCAACCTAATTAATGCCATTGAGCAAGCTCTATTAAATCAAAAGAACTTATCCAATCCAATTCCAATGGAGATGATGTTTGTTTACTACTACGACTTCAAACTATAAAAAAATATGATAAAAGTTCACTTAAGAGCAAGGAACTCATGTTTATGAAGCCTGAAAAGACTTGAATTTAAGAATCTCTAAGTTATAACTGGTGAGGAGAAAAGGAATACTTTAAAATGTTAGCAAGGTAATAGCAAAATGTTTGGATTCCTCAGTGCCTACAGCATCCCAGAGTATACTGTCCAAGGAAGTGCCAGTGATTTTCCAACATTACCTCCATTTGCTAGCTGGGAAAACACAGGCAAAAAAAAGTTTACATGTTTTTCTATCCCTAGTAGACTCCATGAAAGAAGTTTGCAACGATCTGTTGGAAAAATTGCGATTAGAAATTAGTCATTGATTCACATATTCGGGCAATAGCTTGCTGTGAAATACTTTTAGAAGGGACTCCTCAGGTGGCAGATACATAAATGTCAAGAAATCTTACACATTTTATTCTGGGCTCTTCCTGAAGGAACTGCCTCATAGAAGTACATAATCATAGACCAGGGCAAAGCCCCTACTAATAGGAGATGAACAGCCACTGCATGATTAAGTAAAGACCTGACCACAGTTTTGATAATGGGAACTACTACTATAGAACACAACAACTTTACAGAAATTTTTTTTTGCTCTCTCAGTTTACTTGCAATGATTTTCTTCAGTCCATTGCTGATATTAAATATATGCCCCGTGCCATTTTGGTAAAAAATTAAGTGATGGTATTGCCAAGTTAACATTCATACATTGACTTGAATATATTTCTGGCATGCTTTAATGCTAAAACTTTTTTTTTAGCTGGGCATTCGGGGGAAAAATACCAACAAATGGTTGAGTGTTAATATAATGGGCCAGAAATTCGGGTCCCCACGGGTGTACTCACGCGTAGGGCCAACGAAAGTGCCGGTTTCGTGCATGCACTGCGCATGCACTGGAAACCGGAACTTCCATTCCCTTGAAGGAAGGGATTCACAGGTCAAACGTGTGCGCCAGAGAGGCAGCGCGTACGCCTGGAACTTCCAATTTTTTTACAGATTTCTCCGTGCGGGTAAGCCCCTAGCAGCTGCGCATGAAAAAAGCAGTCGCAAGGCCTGCTTTTAACAAGGTAAGAGGTTAATTAAGTAAAATTAAAACATTTTTTCCACAGGTTTATCATTTTAAAATACTTTAAAGAAACGTAAGTTTATTTTTAGCCCCGTAAAAAACTTTAATTAATTTTTTCAAAAATTTAAATTTTTGTTTAAAATAGTTAATTTATGTAATTTATAGTTATTTTAAAAGTGTGATTTAAAAAAAAATTATTTGAAGTTTTACTTAGGTTTTGGGGCCGATCTCTATTCATAGAGTTGACAGGTCTTCCTGTCAACTCTATGAATAGAGATTCCCTGCTCCAATTGGCTCCCCATGGCCCACGTGATCCCAAGGGACGCTGCGAACTAACTTCGTTGCTGGGATACGCAAGCACTGCACACCGGCAGTTGGAGGAGGCCCAGGATCGGAATCCCACGCGGCCCCACAGCACAACGGCAGGCGTGCTATGTAAGTGCAGGTCGGGGGCTTGCGCCCACGGGAAGCCTCCGACCCGAATTTCTGGCCCAATAATTTCCCTAACTGAGACTTTAAATTACAGGAATGCAGACTGGCACAAAGATTATTCATAATCCTTGTAGCATAAGCGGTAGAAATTGGTATGCGTTGCGAATGTTTTCATTGGTCATACTGCTAAATTCGTGTGGCCCATTTTTTAGACATCCCGGGCGCCCTGGTACTCGCAGGCTACAGTTATATTATGACTACAGCATCAGTGTGAATCAAAACCTCTGTGCAGCAGCACTACAGCTGTACGGTAAATGTACGTGTAATCTCTAATAATATCAAATTAGAAAAATAAAGACTATATAACCTAGTAAAATTATTTTTTCAAGTTGAACAGTTTGTGTTAAACATCTTATTTGTCACCAGGCTTCAAGGGTTAGACTATGAGGTGAGATTACATAAACTAGGTTTGTATTCCCTGCCATGTAGAAGGTTAAGGGGTGATTCAATTGAGGATTTTAGGATTTTGAAAGAAATTGATAGGTTATATAAAGAGAAACTTTTTCCGTTGGTGGGGGAATCCAGGACAAGGGCACAAACCCTTAAAATCAGAGCCAGGCCATTCAGGAGAGAAGTTAGGAAACACTTCTTCACACAAAGGGTGGTAGAAGTGTGGAACTCGCTCCCACAAAAAGCAACAGATGCTCGCTCAATTAATCATTTTAAATCTGAGAGTGATACATTTTTGCTAGACAAGGGTATAAAAGGATATGGAGGCTGGATGGAGTTAAGATACAGATCAGCCATGAGCTCATTGGACGGTGAAACAGGATCGAGGGGCTGAATGGCCTGCTCCTGTTCCTGTGTTCCTATTTTATTTTGAGAAGAAAAATATTCAGGAGCACTAACTCTGAATTAGATTGTACCGGCATTGGAACCTGCCTAGACATAAAAGGCAAGGAGGATGCAACTGAAACATTGTTTTAGCCTAACTCGGCAGGTGGGAAACCCACAGGAGCGGGTGAAACAACGGTTTTACACCCCGCCCAATATTACTCTCCAGTGATTTCAGTGAAAAGTAAAATCACTGTTAAACCAGCTTTACACCCAGTCCCGTCAGTTTCTCGATGGCCGGATTTGTTTAAAATGATTCCTATAGAGGCTGGGTGACAAAGGAGGAAACATAAGGAAAAATAAGAGTGACTGGATAAATCAGGGATTCCATTGGGGGTAAGAGAAAGCTGATGGCTGCTAATATACTGCAACAGGAGAGAGATGTAAATGAAAGTATAGCTTTCACTTGTGAGACTTGTCTTTCGATGGGGCACTGGAGAAGAATCAAAGAAATGCTACGTTCCACATCAGACAATAGCTCAGTGTGCAGGTGAAAGAAGTAGACACACACCAAACTTATGACTCACAAAAACTTCAAGAAATGACAATGGGTTGGGAAGCCTATCACTTTTGGATGAAAATCAATTTAAACAAAATGATCTGGGTATTTATTGGGTAAAATTGATTAAAATTAACAACTTATTTTTTAGTTATATTATTAGAACTGTGATTATGACTAATGCATGCGATATGATGAAGGATGCACTATGTGAGAGCATAATGCACTACTTAGAAAATCTGAATGTGTAATTTGGGTGCACTATAGCAGCTACTTAGGAGTTGAAAGTCCTTCCTTAAGTCTGGAGAGGAAAACAGATCCTCATTGTTATCTATTGTGAACTACCTAATTGTGACCCCATTTCAAATAATTTCCCCCTGGTTTATATGCAACAACAACAACAACTTGTATTTATATAGCGCCTTTATCGTAATAAAACGTCCCAAGGCGCGTCAAAGAAGTATTATCAGACAAAAAATTTGACACCGAACCACATAAGGATAAATTAGGGCAGATGACCAAAAGCTTGGTCAAAGAGGTAGGTTTTAAGGAGCGTGTTAAAGGAGGAAAGAGAGGTAGCGAGGCGGAGAGGTTTATGCATTACACCTCTTTTATTCATGATCAAATTGAAAATTCAATTAAAAAAAGCAATGTTTAAGAAAGCATACTATTTGATTTGGCCAAAGATATGTGTACAAAGTTTTATAAATATTTCCTTTCTGTCCATCACGGATTATCAGCAGTGAACTGGGAGTTTTTTGTGCCGAAGGATCCAGCAATGTTATGTGTTTTTTTCTTGGCAACAATCAGCTTTTTGTAGCTGGTGATATCCTGAAGCATCATGTGACAATAATGGTGCTTAAAAGAGAATTTATTTTTCCCCATGGCATGAAAGCCTCCTTAAATACTGAATAAAGCTATTCTAGGTAATCAAGGCACAAACTCAGGGCCATGAATGGTATAGTTTGTTAGAACTTATGAGTGAATGGTCTGCATTTTCTAGCCTCTCTTAAAGGAGTTTGATTGTTGGTATTTTCTTTGCTCAGTGCACGATCCCCACCACCCATCACTCACTTACCAACAATTTCTACCAATAATGAGGCACACCTCACATTCCTAGCTTCACCTCAACCTCTTGGAGGAGACGGTGCTGGCCATTCTTGGCAGGGGCATGGCTGAGCCCTTGCCTAGCGACAGGACTGAAAGAATACAAGATGCTGATATTCTCATATGTTATCCTCCTTCTCACATCCCACTTCCCCCTCATCCCATAATATCTTCTGATTTATAAGCTGCACATGGTATAAGCATGCACCTTTTGCTTTCCTTCCCTCCCCTCACCACAACTCCACCCTTGTGCCTTCCTCATTTCAGACACCCAAGAAATCCAGCATGCCTAGCCAGTGGTTGACCAAGAAGAGGGCGAGGAGAGTGAAGAAGACGAAGAAGAAGAAAAAGAAGAAACACCGTTGTTATGTTCATTAATAACTAGTCATTTTTATTAAGAACAGCTAGCTTTTGCTAGACACTTTATTGAGCACATGTGGACTAGGTACAGTATCTGTAGAGGCCTCCATCTTGACTGCTGCCTTGTGGGTAGCCTAGTGCATTGTGGGTAGCCCACTCTTATATACATACAGCACCACCTAGTGTACCATTCCAGAATGACAGGTTACTGATCATTACATCCCCCTTTCTTTGAGGTTAAACAAAATCAGTATCAATCAATATCAATCAATAACAACATAAACATTTTCAACAGTCAATACATTTTCAATGTAGTTTTCTTTGTACTCAAAGATTAAGTCTATCAGGCTTTTTTACTTCACGTGTGGATCTTCTCAGCACAGGTGAGTCTGATGTGTTTTCATGAGAGCCTGTATGTGTATTTGTGTTAGATTGTTCTGGTGGTGAGTGACAAGATTCAGTTGCGGCATTGTCATCGATTTGCTGTTCGATAGTCTCTTGTGTTTTTAGGAGGGAACGGCGGTTCCTCCTGAGAATCTGTCCTTCCTCAGTTCTAACAGTGTATGACCTTGGTCCTACTTCCTCAAGAACTGTAGCTTTCCTGTTCCGTGCATTTGGATCCTCAATCCTGACAACATCATCCCTTGTCAATGGTTTCAGAGTTTTGGATGACTTGTCATAGTATGATTTCTGTTTCAGCTTTAACAGTTGAAGTCTCTGTCTCAGTTCCTTACTCTGCTTTTCTTTTGCACAGCAGGGTAGCGTGGTACACAACTTGCGACCCATTAGGAGTTCAGCAGGTGAAGAACCAGAGTCTAAAGGTGAGGCTCGGTAGCTCAGCAGGGCAAGATAAAGATCAGACTTGCTTTCTGTTGCTTTCTTCAGTAGCTGCTTGAGAACTTGAACACCTTTCTCTGCCTTACCATTCGACTGAGCATACAAAGGACTGGATGTGATGTGTTGAAAGTCATAATGTGCTGCAAACTGTTGCCACTCCTCACAGTTGAAGCACGGACCATTGTCGCTAACGGCAATCCTGGGAATTCCATGTCTTGCGAAGATGGATTTAACATGCATTATGACACTGCTTGCTGTGGTGCTTGAGAGCAGTGCCATCTCAGGATAGTTAGAATAGTAGTCAATCACTATTAGATAGTCTTTACCATTTAAATGAAAAAGGTCCATACCAACCTTTTGCCATGGTGCTGTTGGTATGTCAGCTACTATCATTGGTTCCTTTGCTTGTTTGTTTTGGTGTTTCTGACATGTCTCATATTTGCCTATCATGTTCTCAATGTCCTTATTTATGCCAGGCCAATAAACAGTGTCTCTTGCTCTCCTTTTGCATTTTTCAATTCCGAGGTGTCCCTCATGAATCCTTTTGAGCATGTCTCGATGTAGAGCCTGTGGAATGACTATTCTGTTCTGTTTTTATTAATAGTCCACTTGCGACACTCAATTCTGACCTTATGTGAAATTATTTTGGACTGGAACCTTTTGGCCAACCATGATGAATGTTCTCTATTACTGTTTGTAATACTGTGGCCTAGAAATTGAGTTTGCGCTGTGCCAGGGCTTTAGCGCCGGAAGTTAGCGCTGGCGCTAAAGCCCTTTGCGCGCGCCAAAGATTCAGTAGCGCCGCGCCCAAACGGCTGCCGGCGCTACTGAAGGGTTTTAGCGCCTGAAAACTGGCGCAACGCGCCGCATTGCGGCGCTATTCCGGCGCTGCGGCGCCCGCTGCGGTGCGGCAGGCTCGGGAAGTGCAGGCCTCCTCCTTCCGTTAAGGAGGAGCTGCCTGCACCCGGCCGCGGCCCGCGCAAATCTCATCAAAAATGAGCCCGGCACCTCGGACAAGTGCCGGGCTTGCATCTGTTCCGGGGGGGGGGGGGGGAGAAGTCCGGGGAGGGAGCTGCGGGCAGGCGGCCGGCGGGAAAGCGGCCGGCCGCCGCGCCTCCTTAAAGCGCCGGCGCAGACTCCGGCAACACTCGTTTGCCGGAGTCTTAGTTGCGGCTGCCACTGGCGAGGCGGCCGCAACTGAATTTCGGCTTGGGGCCGGGTTACCACGGCAACCGGGACGCTGCGCACACCGATGACGTCATCGGTGCCGGCGCAGCGCTACCGGTCTACCGCCGCGGAAGGGCGCCAGGCAATTTAGGAACCAGCGCCAATTGCAGCGCTAGGCCCTCTAGCGCCGCAAAATCGGTGCTAAGGGCACTGAATTTCTAGGCCTGTATCTTTTACTGTTTCTTCTGCTATTTTCTTTGATTTTGTGTCTGACACGGGCAGCGCAGCACTGACCATACTCACTTGAACATCCACGTCTTCTTCAGTAGAGCTCACATGACTCATTGTGGGTGCTCGGGATAGTGCATCTGCTAACACTATGTATTTGCCTAGTGTGTAGATCAGTTCAAAGTCTATCTTTGCAGCTTCATCATGAGTCGTTGAATCCTTGGAGACATCTCATTCAGGTTCTTTTTTATGATGGCAACCAGTGGGCTGTGGTCTGTCTCAACTGTGAAGGTGGGAATGCCATATATGTAGCCATGAAACTTTTCTAGTCCAACTACCAAGCCTAGACATTCCTTTTCAATCTGGGCGTATCGTCACTCAGTATCAGTCATAGACCTGGAGGCATAGGCAACAGGCTTCCAATCTTCACCCTTTGCTTGTAGCAAGACCGCACCTAGGCCATCTTTTGATGCATCCGTTGACACTTTGATTCTTTTTGTTGGGTCAAAGAAGCTGAGTACAGGTGTGGTTGTCAGCACTGTTTTGAGGTTTATCCACTCTTGTTCATGTCTTTCTGTTCATGCGAACTCATTTGTTTTACGTAGCAGGTCTCGCAGACAGGCTGTCTTGGCTGACAAGTTAGGAATGAACTTTCCAATGAAGTTTATCATCCCCATGATGCGTAGCACTCCTTTTTTGTCAGTGGGTCGGGGCATTTTGAGTTTACTTTTTCCATATCTGGCTCTATTCCTTTACCAGATAGATTATCTCCTAGGAAAGTGACTTCCTGGACGCCAAACTGACACTTGGCTTTGTTGAGCTTCAGTCCATTCCGGCGTAAATCTGTAGCACTTTAGTCAATCTCTCATTGTGTTCTTTCAGTGTGGAGCCCCAGATGATGATGTCATCAACATAGACCCGAACTCCTTCCAGACCTTCAATTATGTGTTCCATCGCTCTATGAAAGATTTCAGATGCAGATATTATCCCGAAAGGCATTCTGAGGAAACAATACCTGCCAAATGGTGTGTTGAAGGTACAGTATTTGGTGCTCTCTTCATCCAGTTTTAGTTGCCAAAATCCTTGTGAGGCATCGAGCTTTGTAAAGTATCTGGCACCTGACATTTCACTGGCGATTTCTTCTCGCTTGGGAATCTGGTAGTGTTCACGTTTTATGTTTGCATTTAAGTCCTTTGGATCCATGCATATTCTTAGATCATTGTTCTTTTTCTTTACACATACCATGGAGTTAACCCAGTCTGTTGGCTCTTCGACTTTCCTGATGCCTCCTAGTGTGGTCATTCTGTCCAGTTCATTCTTGAGCCGGTCACGCAGGGGTGCTGGAACTCTTCATGGAGCATGTACCACTGGCTGAGCATCCTCCTTTAGCTGGATCTTGTAAGTGAATGGTAGAACTCCAAATCCTTTGAACACATCCTGGAAATTATTCACTACAGAATCCACCGAGTCATCTGGTCTGCTTATGTCACAGTTTATACGGTAGACTCTCTTGACCAGTTCTAAGTCCTCACAAGCTTTGTCACCCAGTAGTGAATCAAGTCCTTCAGGCACAACAGAAAACATGAGATGATGCACTTTGTCTTTGACTGTCACTTTAAGTCTGCATACACCTACGCTATCTATTTTCTGTACATTATAGACCTTCAGTAGTACTGACTTTTTCTGTATTTTGGGCTTTTCTTTCATATTGTTAATGTCACTCATACTGATTAAGTTTGCTTTTGCCCCAGTGTCTAGTTTCAATGTAACTAATGCTCCATTTACCTGCAGTGGGATCATCCATTTGTCCTCTTTTACTGCATTAACTTTATGTTCAGCATTGTTAATTCCTGAGGGCTGCACATTTTCTGTATCCTTTTTGATATTGTCACATGACACCATTCCTACAAAACATGTCTCACTTAAATCCGTGTCCTCAATTACATTAACTCGTTGCCCTTTCTTAGTTTTTACTTTTGAAAAGCATTGTTTGGCAAAGTGATTCTTTCCATGACATTTTGTGCACATTTTTTCTAACGCTGGACATTGTTTTAACTGGTGTTTGTAACCACAGCGTTTACAATTAAAAAATCCTTCCTCCGATTGCTTTTCACTTCTGATCTGCCCATGTTTCTTCCCCTTGTAGGACACAGCACCGACAGCAGCACTTACTGCAATTGCATCATCATTGATTTCACTGAAAGTCTTGGCATGCTTTTGAGCTAGCTCGCTAGCTTGGCATATTTTCACAGCAATTTCCAATGTTAGCTCGGTTTCTCTCAACAGACGTTCCCTGACTTTTTTTATCATGAATACCAAACACAATCTGGTCACGAATCATGGATGCTTTCAGCTCAGAGAAATTACATGTCTATGCTTTCAGTTTCAGATCAGTCAAAAAGCTATCAAAAGTCTCATTTTGCTGCTGTGTCCGAGAACGGAAGATGTACCTCTCATAGGTTTCATTCTTTTTGGGAGAACAATGTGTATCAAACTTCTTTAGCACATCGTCTAATTTTTCTCTGTTCTCCTCTGGATTAAATACAAATGTATTAAATACCTCTATCACCTGTGGGCCTGCAACCGTGAGCAGCAATGCTATTTTCCTTGCACCTGGCTTCGTACCGTACCCGATGGCTGCAATGTAGAGTTCGAATTGTTGTTTAAAAGTCTGCCAATTGTAGTCGACATTTCCTGTGAGTTTCAAACGCTCTGGTGGCTTCAAATTCTCCATGTCGTGTTGCACAATATTCAGCAGATCTTACCAATCCTGGTACCATGTTATGTTCATTAATACCTAGTCGTTATTATTAAGAACAGTTAGCTTTTGCTAGACACTTTATTGAGCACATGTGGACTAGGTACAGTATCTGTAGAGGCCTCCATCTTGACTGCTGCCTTGTGGGTAGCCTAGTGCATCGTGGGTAGCCCACTCTTATATACATACAGCACCACCTAGTGTACCATTCCAGAATGACAGGTTACTGATCATTACAACCGTTACTGGATTTCACACACCCAGCCACCAGCTCCTTGAGGTCGTCCTGCAAGGCCATCCACAGTGTCCTCCACTGAAAGTCAGCAGCCTTCCATCAACCATGCTGCAGCCACTGGTGTAGCACTGCGTGACATCACTAGGATAGGTAAAGGCAGATGCAAGACTGTCACTAAGGGAATGCACAAAGGTAATTAGTTGATTTTTTGATGTAATATTGGATGCATATATGGATAAAGTTGGATTGCAAAGTTTGCTTTGTTGTAGCTTTTATTTCAGCATTGTGGCCAAGAGGACGCTGTGATGGTCAGCAACCGAAGGAAGGTAAGGTGTGGGACAAATGTTGAAAGGGGGATGTGCTCACTGGTACTGCAGGCGGATGATTTGATCCCGGATATCTCGGCCAGAAAGGCGCTGTCTGGGTTGCCTCCTTCCTCCCACTTCCTCCTCTTCTCCTTTTTCCTCTTCTGCTTCCTCCTTTTCTGCTTCCTCCTTTTCTGCTTCCTCCTCCCTCTGCGAGCAGCGCTGCCAACCTTGCCAAAATGGCAGCCGGCTCGTTTCGTGCCGGAAGTGGGCGGAAGCGAGGCGGCCACCGTCTTTACTGCCAAACCGGCCTTAACAGCCCGCGGCAAAGGCCCCAATTTCGCGGCCTCTAAGTTGGGCTGTGTTGGAATTTGTAATTTCAATAACTAATCACAATATCAAGTTGATACCCATGGCAGAGCATCCAGCAGCCAAAACTCCAGGAGAAATCAAACATAAGGGAACAGGGCCCCAAAAATAACATGTGAAGCCAACAAGATAATGCAAGGTCAAAATTCCATTTTGTATTGATACTAAGACAAGAACTTCGGTAATTTGTAAATTGCGAGCCAGGACAATGAAAGGAGTCAGAAGGTCTTGCGTCTATGGTTTTCCTCCATGAAATCAAATGTCTAGCCCTCTCCTAGGTCAGTGGCCCAGTCATCCCTTATATGGAAGAATTCCCAGTAAAAGAACCTTAAGCTGACAAATTTTGTAACATGTAATTATTTGACCAAGGTTAGGAATCTAGATGTAATCATTTCACAAATGTCATCAACATATGTATTAAAAGCTTAAGAGCTGTTTTGTTTTACAAGTTAAGTGAAAAAATAAAGTGAAAAATCCTGAAATGAGAATGTAAGATAAACAACATCCCTTTTGATGGCAAATACAAAAAAGACTGGTTTTTATGCCATATGAGAGTTTAAAAAATGCTTAGTTAGAGAAAGAAGACCAGAGAAAGACAACTTTTGTCATAAGCCAGACATGGGAATAATTCAGTCACAGAGTTCTGCTAAGGTGACCAGCCCCATTATGGTGTGGCAGGCACCTGAGGCTTGTTGCAGTGATTTTCCTTTTTCCTCCTTGCCCAAAAGTTGGATCCTGACAGAGAAAGGAATCTCACCAGGAGCTCACCAAAAACATGCTAAGAAATCGGACCCTAGAAAATTGACTAGGATCAGGAACATAGAAACATAGAAGATAGGAGCAGGAGTAGGCCATTCGGCCCCTCGAGCCTGTTCCGCCATTTAATGAGATCATGGCTGATCATCCAAATTCAGTACCCTGTCCCTGCCTTCTCCCCATATCCCTTGATCCCTTTAGCCTTAAGAAATATATCTAACTCCTTCTTGAATACATTTAACGAATTGGCCTCATCTGCCTTTTGTGGTAGAGAATTCCACAGGTTCACCACTCTCTGGGTGAAGAAATTCCTCCTCATCTCAGTCCTAAATGGCTTACCCCTTATCCTTAGACTGTGACCCCTGGTTCTGGACTCCCCCGCCATCGGAAACATCCTTCCTGCATCTAGTTTGTCTAGTCCTGTTAGAATTTTATAAGTTTCAATGAGATCCCCTCTCATTCTTCTAAATTCTAGCGAATATAAGCCCAATCAACCCAATCTCTCCTCATAAGTCATTCCTGCCATCCCAGGTATCGGTCTGGTGAATCTTCACTGCACTCCCTCCATGGCAAGAACATCCTTCCTCAGATAAGGTGACCAAAACTGCACACAATACTCAAGGTGTGGTCTCACCAAGGCCCTGTACAACTGCAGCAAGACATCCTTGCTCCTGTACTCGAATCCTCTCGCTATGAAGGCCAACATACCATTTGCCTTCTTAACCGCCTGCTGCACCTGCATGCTTACCTTCAGCGACTGGTGCACAGGGACACCCAGGTCTCGTTGCACTTCCCCTTTTCCCAATCTATTGCCGTTCAGATAATAATCTGTCTTCCTGTTTTTGCCACTGAAGTGGATAACCTTGCATTTATCCACATTATACTGCATTTGCCATGCATCTGCCCAATCACCCAACCTGTCCAAACCATACAACGCCATGCAGTGGGCACAAAGCCCTCTCCATCCAAGTCACCAAGAAGCATTTATTGATGCAATCAATGATTGTTTCTTAATCCAACGTGCAAGTACTTAATGAGACACAGCTGTTAGGTGACCCTGTAGTGGGGAAGCACCTTGCTGATTTGGACACTCTAATACAAGATTTAAAATAGGACAATTCAGCAAGTTTAGGGGTGCCACATTTTAAAAAGGGTTGGTTAAACCAAGTTGTTTTATAAAAATGAAAAAATATATAACAGCAGTTAAGTCTATATGGAGCTGGTTGCAGATGAGTCTAACACGTGAGTGACAAGGACCATAAAATGATTAACTTTAGCATAGAAGTATCTAAGTTCACTGCACAAAAGGAGTCCATTTGGCCTATCACTTCCGTTCCAGCTCTCTGAAAGAGCCATTGACTTAATCCTATTTCTATAACCATTTTTAAAAAAAATTACCAAATATTTATCCAGTTCCCTTTTAAAAAATATTGGCCCAGAAATTCGGGTCTCCACAGGTGAGTATGCATGGGGTACTCACCCGTAAGCCCAATGGAAGTGCCGGTTTCGTGCATGCACTGCGCATGCGCAGGAAACCGGCACTTCCGTTCCCCTGAACGAAGGGGTTAAGAGGTGGAACGCGTGCGCAGGAGAGGCTGTGCGTGCGCACCGAACTTACGTTTTTTTTGCAGGTTTTCCCGGGAAGGTAAGTCTCCAGAAGTTAGACATGTAAAAAGCAGTCGCAAGGCCTGTTTTTTACAAGGTAAGTGGTGAATTAATTAAAATTAAAACATTTTTTCCGCAGATTTATTATTTATAAATACTTTAAAGAAAGGTAAGTTTATTTTTAGCCCCGATATCATTATTTTTTCAAAAATTTAAATTGTTGTTTAAAATAGTTATTTCATGTAATTTATAGTTTATTTTAAAAAGGTGATTTAAAAAAAAAATTATTTGAAGATTTAGTGATGTTTTGGGGATTATAGTATTTATAGGTTTGACAGGTTATGAATGAAGCATTCCCTGCTACCATTGGCTCTCCATGGCCCACGTGATCCCAGGGGATGCATCGAACTAACTGCGCCCCTGGGATACGCAAGCACTGCGCGCTGGCAGTTGGAGGAGGCCCAGGATTGCAATTCCACGGGGGCCCACAGCTCAACGGCCGGCGCACAAGGTAAGTGCAGGTCGGGGGCTTGCACCCGCGGGAAGCCCCCGACCCGAATTTCTGGGCCATTATGTGTTCATCTTCCAGCATTGTTTCTGGTTGGGTGTTCGCTGTCCTAACAACCATCTACATTAAAAAAAATGAGCACATTGTGGTGATGCAGGGTTCCTCAAGACTCACAAGACAAGATGTAGCGGGCACTGAACCTCAGGAAAGCTATATTGGCCTTGGATGGTGTGCAGCGTAGATTCATCAGAATGATATCGGGGCTTAAAGATTTAAATTATGAGCACTAACCTGTCTTGTATTCCTTTGAGTTTAGAAGGTTAGGGGGTGATATAATCAAGGTGTTTAAAATGATAAAGGTATCTGATATGGTAGAACAGAGAAACTATTTTGTCAGATAGGGGAATCCAGAACAAAAGGGCATACCTTAAAATTAGAGCTAGGCCAATCAGGAAGCACTTTTTCATGCTAAGGGTAATGGAAATCTACAGCTGGCTCCCCCAAAAAGCTATGTAAGCTGGGTCAATTGAAATTTTCAATACTGAGATCAATAGATTATTGTTGGGTAAGGCTATCAAAGGATAGGGAGCAAAAGCAGGTAAATGGAGTTGAGGTACAGATCAGCTATGATCTAATTGCATGGTAGAACAGGCTCAAGGTGCTGAATGGTCTATTCCTGGTCCTATGTTCCTGTGCTTCTTGGAACTTAGGCCTCACAATATCAATGGTAATATAAGGAGATGCCGCTTCTACTATGTCCATGGCCTGCATAAATGCAGTTATTACAGGTCTTGCTACCTGCTCAGTGGCAGTGCCGGCCACCATTGCAGTCATAGGTGTACCTGTCATAGGTTAGTATGCAGGTACAGCAAGTAATTAGGAAAACTAATAGAATGTTATCATTTATTGCAAAGGGAATTGAATACAAAAGTAGGGAGGTTATGCTTCAGTTATACAGGGCATTGGTGAGACCACATCTGGAATACTGTGTACAGTATTGGTCTCCTTATTTAAGGAAGGATGTAAGTGCGTTGGAAGCAGTTCAGAGAAGGTTTATTAAACTAATACCTGGAATGGGCGGGTTGTCTTATGAGGAAAGGTTGGACAGGCTGGAGTTTAGAAGAGTAAGAGGTGACTTGATTGAAACACATAAGATCCTGAAGGGCCTTGACAGGGTGGATGTCGAGAGGATGTTTCCTCTTGTGGGAGAATCTAGAACTGTTTAAAAATCTGGGTCACTGTTTAAAAATAAGGGGTCACCCATTTAAGACAGAGATGAAGAGAAATTTTTTCTCACAGAGGGTCGTGAGTCTTTGGAACTCTCTTCCTCAGAGGGCGGTGGAAGCAGAGTCTTTGAATATTTTTAAGGCAGAGGTAGATAGATTCTTGATAAGCAAGGGGGTGAAAGGTTATCGGGGGTAGGCGGGAATGTGAAGTAATCAGATCAGCCATGATCTTATTGAATGGCGGAACAGGCTCAAGGGGCCAAGTGGCCTACTCCTGCTCTTAATTCGTATGTTCGTATGTTCGACACAGTAGATGTGTTTTAAGGTTTTCCCACTAAAGAGTCAAAAATTGTGAAAGTTGTGCTGGTTTATTTTTTTTTAGAAAAAATACCAGTTATATCCAGTCAAGAGTTCATCAAGCTAAGGGCACCATTTTTGGGTTTTCACCATATGGTTTATAGAAACATAGAAACATAGAAGATAGGAGCAGGAGTAGGCCATTCGGCCCTTCGAGCCTGCTCCGCCATTCAATGCGATCATGGCTGATCATCCAAGTTCAGTACCCGGTCCCTGCTTTCTCCCCATACCCCTTGATCCCTTTAGCCTTAAGAAATATATCCAACTCCTTCTTGAATATATTTAATGTATTGGCCTCTACTGCCTTCTGTGGTAGAGAATGCCACAGGTTCACCACTCTCTGGGTGAAGAAATTCCTCCTCATTTCTGTCCTAAAAGGCCTACCCCTTATCCTTAGACTGTGACCCCTGGTTCTGGACTCCCTGACCATCGGGAACAACTTCCCTGCATCTAGTCTGTCCAGTCCTGCCAGAATTTTATAAGTTTCAATGAGATCCCCTCTCATTCTTCTAAACTCCAGCGAGTACAAGCCCAATCGTCCCAATCTCTCCTCATACATCATTCCTGCCATCCCAGGTATCAGCCTGGTGAATCTTCGCTGAACTCCTTCCATGGCAAGAATATCCTTCCTCAGATAAGGCGACCTAAACTGCACACAATACTCAAGATGTGGCCTCACCAAGGCCCTGTACAACTGCAGCAAGACATCCTTGTTCCTGTACTCAAACCCTCTCGCGACAAAGGCCAACATACCATTTGCCTTCTTAACTGCCTGCTGCACCTGTATGTTTACCTTCAGCGACTGGTGCACAAGGACACCCAGGTCTCATTGCACTTCCCCTTCTCCCAATCTATTGCCATTCAGATAATAATCTGCCTTCCTGTTTTTGCCACCAAAGTGGATACCTCACATTTATCCACGTTATATTGCATCTGCCATGCTTCTGCCCAATCACCCAACCTGTCCAAATCATCTTGTAGTTTCTCGGCATCCTCCTCACAGCACACACGCCCACCCAGCTTTGTGTCGTCTGCAAATTTGGAGATATTACATCTAGTTCCCTTGTCTAGATCATTAATATATATTGTGAATAGCTGGGGTCCAAGGACCGATCCCTGCGGTACCCCACTAGTCACTGCCTGCCACTCGGAAAAAGACCCGTTTATTCCAACTCTTTGCTTTCTGTCTGCTAACCAGTTCTCGATCCAAGTCAATACCTTGCCCCCAATCCCATGTGCCTTAACTTTACACGCTAATCTCTTATGTGGGACCTTATCGAAAGCCTTCTGAAAGTCCAAGTACACCACATCCACTGGTTCTCCCTTATCTATTTTACTAGTTACATCCTCAAAAAATTCCAGTAGATTAGTCAAGCACGATTTACCTTTTGTCACTGTTTTCCAAGTGCTCTGCTATTACATCTTTTATAATGGACTCTAGCATTTTCCCCACTACCAATGTCAGGCTTACCGGTCTGTAATTCCCCATTTTCTCTCTACCACCTTTTTTGAATAGTGGGGTAACATTAGCTACCCTCCAATCCATGGGTACTGTTCCAGATTTCATCGAATGTTGGAAGATGATCAGCAATGCATCTACTATTTCCAGGGTCACTTCCTTAAGTACCCTAGGATGTAGATTATCAGGCCCTGGGGATTTATCGGCCTTCAATCCCATCAGTTTCCCTAACACCATTTCTCTACAAATACTGATTTCTTTCAGTCCCTCCCTTTCATCAGACCCTATGTTCCCCGACATCTCTGGGAGGTTATTTGTGTCTTCCTTTGTGAAGACAGAACCAAAATATGTATTTAATTGGTCTGCCATTTCTTTGTTCCCCATTATAAATTCCCCTGATTCTGACAGCAAGGGACCAATGCTTGACTTCACCAATCTTTCTCTCTTCACATATCTATAAAAGCTTTTACAGTCAGTTTTTATGTTCCCTGGAAGCTTACTCTCATATTCTATTTTCCCTTTCTTAATTAATCCCTTTGTCCTCCTTTGTTGAATGCTAAACTGCTCCCAATCCTCTGGATTACTGCTTTTTCTGGCCAATTTATATGTCCTCTCCTTGGATCTTATGCTATCCCTAATTTCCCTCGTCAGCCACGGTTGAGTCACCTTTTTTGTTTTATTTTTATGCCAAACTGCGATGAACAAATTCTGTAGTTCATACATCAAATCAAAATCAAATCAACTTTTATTGTCATTGTTAGTGCACAAGTGCAGTACAACGAAATGTAGGCTTGCGGCTCCCGAGAGTGTACAATTTGGATTAGGACACTTAAACATTTCAACATACATTTGTACATATATATTAGCATAAATATGACCATAATAAAGTGCATTGGCAGATGTGCAGGCTTTAGTGTTTATTTGTGGAGTTCAGTAGGATGACAGCCCTGGGAAAGAAGCTGTTCCTAAATCTGGTCGTACGGGTGCGAATGCATCTGTAGCGTCTTCCAGATGGTAGGAGGGCGAACAGACTGTGGCTGGGGTGGGTATGGTCTTTGATGATGGACCGTGCCCTCCGTAGGCAGCGTTTCTGATATATATGTCCTATGGTCGGTAGCCGGGTGCCGGTAATGCGTTGGGCAGTTTTGACTACCCGCTGCAGGGCTTTCCGGTCATGGGAGCTACAGCTGCCGTACCATACCGTGATACAGTTTGTCAGGATGCTCTCTATAGTGCAGCGGTAGAAGTTTGAGAGGATCGGGGGTGACAGATTACATCCCTTCAGCCTCCTCAAGAAATATAGGCGCTGCTGGGCCTTCTTCACCAGAGAGGAGGTGTTGAGGGACCAGGAGAGGTCTTCCGTGATGTGGACTCCGAGGAACTTAAAGCTGGCCACCCTTTCCACCTCCGCCCCATTGATGTGGATGGGGGTGTGACTTCCGCCTTTGGACTTCCTGAAGTCCACGATTATTTCCTTTGTTTTCTTGGTGTTAAGGGCCAGGTTGTTGTCGGCGCACCACTTCACAAGATGCTGGACCTCCTCCCTGTAGGCTGACTCATCGTTGTTGGTGATCTGGCCTTCTACCGTGGTGTCATCTGCAAACTTGATGATGGTGTTGGAACCATTAACAGCCACACAGTCGTGGGTGAAGAGGGAGTAGAGGAGGGGGCTCAGCACACATCCTTGTGGGGCTCCCGTGTTCAGGGTCGGGGGGGGGGAGGTGTGGTTACCTAATTTGACAGACTGGGGTCTGTTTGTTAGGAAGTCCAGGGTCCAGTTGCAGAGGGAAGTGTTCAGGCCAAGAGTTTGGAGTTTGGTGGCCAGCTTGTTGGGGACGATAGTGTTGAATGCTGAGCTGTAGTCTATAAACAACATTCTGATGTAGGTCTCCTTACCATCTAGGTGATTCAGTGCCGAGTGTAGAGCAGTTGTGATTGCATCCTCCGTTGATCTGTTTGCCCAATAGGCAAACTGGTGTTGGTCAAGGGAGGCAGGAACACTGGCTTTGATGTGGGCTAAGACCAGTCTCTCGAAACACTTCATTATGATGGGTGTGAGTGCGACAGGTCGATAGTCATTCAGACACGTCACAGCCGCTTGTTTAGGCACAGGAATGATGGTGGCGGTCTTGAAGCATGTAGGGACTACTGCCTGGGCCAATGACAGGTTGAAGATGGCGGTGAAGACATCAGCCAGCTGATCAGCACATTCCTTGAGTGCCCGTCCAGGGATGCTATCCGGTCCAGTAGCCTTTCGTGTGTTCACTCTGCGTAGAGCGCCCCTTACATCGGAGGTCGACAGAGTGAGCACCTGGTCTTCTGGGGGTGGCAAGGCTTTGGTAGCCGGCTCCTTGTTGTCCCTGTTGAAGCGAGCGTAGAAGTTGTTAAGCTCCTCCGGAAGGGAGGCGTCGCTGACCGGGGGACTGGTGTTTTTGCCCTTGTAGTCAGTGATGGACTGGATGCCTTGCCACATGCGCCGGGGGTCCGAGTTGTTGCGGAAGTGATCCGCTATCCGCAGTGTCTGTTTCCATTTGGCAGTCCTGATACCCTTTTTTAGGTTGGTCCCAGCTGCTCTGTAAGCCGCCGCGTCGCCAGATTTAAATGCTGCGTCGCGTGCTCTCAACAGTGAGCGGACCTCTCCGTTCATCCAGGGTTTCTGGTTGGGGTATGACCTGATATTTTTGTGGGTCGTGACGACCTCGACGCAGCTGTTGATGTAGAATAGCACTGTGGATGCGTATTCCTCTATGTCATTGTGGGCAAACATGCCCCAATCAGTGCGTTCGAAGCAATCCTGAAGCTCTGATACTGCCCCCTCTGGCCATACTTTCACTGCTCTCATTGATGTTCTCTTTCTTTTGATGAGCGGTTTGTATGCCGGGGCTAGAAACAGGGAGAGGTGGTCAGACTTCCCAAGGTGGGGGCAGGGAATGGCCTTGTAAGCGTCTACAATGCTCGTGTAGACTTGATCCAGTGTGTTCTCCCCTCTTGTGGGGCAGGAGACATTCTGGTGGAATTTCGGTAGTACAGTTTTTAGGTTTGTGTGATTGAAGTCCCCCGCGACGATAAAAGCTCCGTCTGGGTGCGCAGTTTGTTGTTCACTGATGGCCCTGTAGAGGTCCTTCAGTGCTAGTTTGGCATTAGCGTGTGGTGGGATGTAGACAGCAGTGATGATAACATTCGTGAATTCCCGAGGCAGGTAGAAGGGTCTGCACCTTACCATGAGGAATTCCAAATCAGCCGAGCAGGATCTATCAATTATATCACTGTTGGTGCACCAGGCATTGTTGGTGTAAATGCACAAACCGCCTCCCTTGCTCTTACCGGAGTCTGCAGTTCTGTCGGCGCGGAAGACCGTGCGTCCTTCTAGTTGTATGGTGGTGTCAGGGATGCCATTGTTCAGCCAGGTTTCTGTGAAGATCATGGCGCAGCATTCCTTTGTCCTTTTCTGTGTGGTGAGATCCAGTTTGATCTCATCCATTTTGTTCTCCAGTGACCTGACGTTGGCCAGGAAAATACTTGGGAGGGAGGGTTTGTGTGGGGCCCTCTTCAGCCTGTTTTGGATCCCTGCTTTCTTACCCCGCTTCTGCTTGCGTTCCCTGCGCGGTCTGCGCTGACTTCCGGCTGGGGAAGGACGCCACGCTGGTCCCGGGGGTCGGGCGATGTCGGGAGGCAGATCGATGTCGCTGAATTTAAGCTTCACACAGTCGGCCCTGTGAATGCGGTCTTTGAATGTTTGCCATTGCCTAGCCACCGTTAACCCTTTGAGTGACATTCCCCAATCAATCCTACCCAACTCATGCTTCAGACCATCGTAGTTTCCTTTATTTAAATTCAGGACCGTAATCTCTGAGTCAACTACTTCTTTCTCCATCTTAATGAAGAATTTGATCATATTATGATCGCTCCGACCCAAGGGGCCTCGTACAACAAGATTGCTAATTAATCCTTTCTCATTACATAATACCCAGTCTAAGATGGCCTGATCTCTGGTTGGTTCCTCGACATATTGGTCCAGGAAACCATCCTGTAAACACTCCAGGAATTCCTCCTCCACAGTATTGTTACCAATTTGGTTAACCCAATCTATATGTAGATTAAAGCCACCCACGATGACCGCTGTGCCCTTATTGCACGCTTCTCTAATTTCCTTTTTAATGCCATCCCCAACCTCTGCATTACTGTTTCGAGGTCTATATACCACTCCCACTAACATTTTCTGCCCCTTGGTATTTCTCAGTTCTACCCATACAGATTCCAGATCATCAGAGCTAATATCCTTCCTTACAATTGTGTTAATCCCTTCTTTAACCAGCAATGCTACCCCACCTCCCTTTCCTTTTTGCCTATCTTTCCTGAATATTGAATACCCCTGGATGTTGCGTTCCCAGCCTTGGCCACCCTGGAGCCATGTTTCCGTAATCCCAATCAAATCATATTCGTTTATTTCTATTTGCGCAGCTAATTCATCCACCTTATTACGAATGCTCCTCGCATTAAGACACAAAGGCCTAGAAATTCGGTGGGCTGCGCCACCAGTTAGCGCCCAAAGAGGGCACTTAGTGGGTTTAGCGCCACTGGCCACGCCTCCCTCAAAATTTAGCGGGGCGCTAATGGCGGCGCTAGCCGTTAGCGCTGCGCCGCCATCGATGACATCATCGGTGTGCGCAGCGCCCCGCTACCGCCCCGATCGCCAAATTTGGTAGCACCCCCTGCTGTAACGCCAGTCGCAATTTGCGACCGGTTTAGGGGGGCCTACTTGCAGCGGTAGAGGCACTCAGGTGCGGGGCTGCCATTTTTTTTGCTGGCCGCCTGCCAACACCTCTTCGCGCAGCCGTCCCCGGCCTCCTGAGCCCCCCCCCCCCCGCATTGTGCCGGATGTCTCCCAAGAGCCCGACACTTCTCCTCGGTGCCAGGCTCTTTTGCCGACACTCGCAATCTTAGATCACGCTGCAGCAGGCCCCTCCCCTTTAAGAAGGGGAGGAAGGCCTGCAGTACCGCAGCGCGCCGTGCCGCAGCGTGTGGCGCTGCGGCACGTTGCACTGCGAACTTCAGTTGCAGCGCCCCAAGACGGATGCGGGGCGCCTCGAGTAGCGCCGCGCTTCCGTTTGGGGCGCTCAAACTGAATTTCCGGCGGGCGCTCGTGACTACTTCCGGGGCGGTACTTCCGGCGCCCTGGCGAGACTGGCGTCCCAAATGGGGCGCCACTGAATTTCTAGGCCAAAGCCTTCAGGCTTGTTTTTTTTAACGCTCTTAGACCTATTAGAATTATTATTTACTGTGGCCATGTTTGATTAAAACTATTGATTTCTCTGACTGCCACTTTTGTTTTTCTCCTTCCTATCTTTTGCTTTTATCCTTGTTTCCCTTTCCTCTGTCCCCCTGCTCAGGTTCCCAACCCCCTGCCATTTTAGTTTAAACCCTCCCCTAGGACATCGATCCCGGCCCTGCCCAGGTGCAAACCGTCCGGTTTGAACTGGTCCCACCTCCCCCAGAACCGGTTCCAATGTCCCAGGAATTTGAATCCCTCCCCGTTGCACCATTCCTCTAGCCACGTATTTATCTGAAATATCCTTCTATTTCTACGCTGACTAGCACGTGGCACTGGTAGCAATCCTGAGATTACTACCTTTGAGGTCCTATTTTTTAATTTATCTCCTAACTCCCTATATTCAGCTTTTAGGACCTCATCCCATTTTTTACCTATATCATTGGTACCTATATGCACCACGACAACTGGCTGTTCACCCTCCCCTTCCAAGATGTTCTGCAGCCGCTCTGAGACATCCTTGACCCTTGCACCAGGGAGGCAACACACCATCCTGGAATCTCGTTTGCGGCCACAGAAACGCCTATCTATTCCCCTTACAATAGAATTCCCTATTACTATAGCTCTACCCCTCTTTTTCCTCCCGTCCTGTGCAGCAGAGCCACCCCTGGTGCCAGGAAGTTGGCTGCTGCTGCCTTCCTCTGATAAGTCATCCCCCCCAACAGTACTCAAAGTGGTGTATCTGTTTGAGATAATTCAAAGGGCCCTAATTGTTTCATTACAACTAGTATTTTGAAAAAAATGTGTTATCAGAATGTGGACAATGCTGGCACGGCTCCATTTATTGTCCATCTCTAGTTGACCTGAGAAGGTGGTGCTAGGCCTTCTGCTTAAATCTCTATAGTTCTTGTGACGATGATGTTAGGTGCGGAATTCCAGGATATTGACCCAGTAATGACGAAGGAGCAGTGATATATGTTCACATCAGGATAGTGTGCGATTTGGAAGGGAACTTGGAGGTGATAGTGTTCCCAAGTCATTTTTAGTCTTGTCATGGGAGCCAGAAGTAATGTTGAAGCAACCCTGTTGAGTTGCTGCAGTGCTTCCTATAGATTGTCAATTCTGCAGCCACAGTGCACTGGTGGTGGAGGGGATGGATACTGAACCCAGTAGCAGGGGCACTGATCAAGTGAACTGCTCTGTCTTGGATGGTATTGAGCTGCTTGAGTGTTGTATAAGTCTGCACCGAATAAGTGCACCCTTTTCTTGAACACCAAAGCGCAACATCAGTGTACGTTCTATTTTATTACAATAATAAAGTCCAAAGTGAACACAAGCCAACCTACTCGTTCCTAACACTACGCTTCAACTGGGTTGCTATGCGTGCCTTTCCTTCACCTAGTACCCCTTGTAGATGTAACCGGAGGGCCAGTATCACAAGAAGTGGTTGGCTGCTCATGTTTTATAAAAGAATTATAGGATTGAGGTGATCCTCCTCTCATGGCAGCTTGTTTCTGACGGGGAGCTGCTGCTGGTTACATCTCTGGAGCTTGTTTCTGGGCATGTTGGTGTCATTTCCAATGTTCCACTGGCATTGTGGACTGAGGGGGATGGCCAGAGGCCAGGCATGCGCTGCTGTTTTGAGAGATGGTAGTATCTGGTCGGTTAACTCTGGCTGTTATCATTCCATTAATCCCTGTCCCCACTGATCAGCAAGATGGCTGTTCTAATGGTAGCTATCAGATCCTGAAAGCCTTGAGAGACAGCAGCATGCATGGTGGCCACCATGGTCTAGAACCTGCCAGTTGTCGCACAACTTCGAAGATTGACAAAAATACATTTAGATCATCGACCCAAAATGTTAACCCTATGTTTCTTTGAAATGGGAATTAGTTAAATATTCTAAAACAATGAAAGATTGAAGCAAACCATTGGTGCTTCTGAAGAGTCTAGGGTTTGCAACGAACACAGTGAGAGACACAGTTTAAGTGTGAAGAGCTAACATGATAAAACAGAAATTCAAACATTAAAAGAGGCATGTGCCTTTGAAACATGACATCAAGAAAAGAAACATCTGCTGGTCAAATAGTTTTATGTTAAACTTGGAAAACAGGAATCATAAGATTAAATATGCAACCAATTGAGATAGCTAGAAATGCATGAAACATTCAGTTGAAGTGTCTTTAATTTAGATATTGTAAAAACCATACCAACAAGAAGGCTTTGAAGATATAACTTCAATAGAGACACCAAGCAATTGCATTGTGTTTGTATTGAACATGGAGAATAAGGAAAGACACGTCTACAAAAAAGCAGTTAAGCCAAAATTAAGAATTGAATGAAGAATCTTCGGTAAGAATGGCATCAAACAGAAACCATAGCTGTCATTGTTTTTATGATGGTTTTTGAAACACCTAAAAGTAGAATTAATTATGCATGCAATAGTTGAATTGATAGTAACATAGAAAGCATTCAAACGTGTTTCAAAGGCACATGCCTCTTTTAACGTTTGAATTTCTGTTTTATCATGTTAGCTCTTCACACTTAAACTGTGTCTCTCACTGTGTTCGTTGCAAACCCTAGACTCTTCGGAAGCACCAATGGTTTGCTTCAATCTTTCATTGTTTTAGAATATTTAACTAATTCCCATTTCAAAGCTTGTTTACAACTTTGTTACGTACTGATCTTTTCTCAGAAGCCTGTATTCTGTTTACAGCCTTGTCTGCTGAGACTTGTGTCTTTTAAGCTCAGTATGTCTTTTATTAATAATTAAAAATCTGTTCATGGTATCGTGTATTTCTCTGAATCACAAGTGTTCCAGTATTGTAATAAAGACAATTAGCTGACATCAGCAGAGAACATCAAAGAAGAAACCAAAGCCAAAAGGGTATAAAAATAAGACCTTTTTTAACAGAAAGTCAGAATTCGCTGAACGGGCAGGGCATTTCTCAACTTTCCAGAGGCATCTCTGTAAGTTTTTAACTATGAGTCTCGGGAAGTTAAAGTATTGATTTTTGGTGGATGTTCTGGATTTAGAAATAAGAAATAAGAAATGTAAGGATGTTCTGGGTTTAGAAATAAGAAATAAGAAATGTAAGGATGTTCTGGATTTAGAAATAAGAAATAAGAAATGTAAGGATTTAGAAATAAGAAATAAGAAATGTAAGGATGTTCTGGATTTAGAAATAAGAAATAAGGAATGTAACGATGTTCTGGATTTAGAAATAAGAAATAAGAAATGTAACGATGTTCTGGATTTAGAAATAAGAAATAAGAAATGTAACAATGTTCTGGATTTAGAAATAAGAAATAAGAAATGTAAGGATGTTCTGGATTTAGAAATAAGAAATAAGAAATGTAACGATGTTCTGGATTTAGAAATAAGAAATAAGAAATGTAACGATGTTCTGGATTTAGAAATAAGAAATAAGAAATGTAAGGATGTTCTGGATTTAGAAATAAGAAATAAGAAATGTAAGGATGTTCTGGATTTAGAAATAAGAAATAAGAAATGTAAGGATTTAGAAATAAGAAATAAGAAATGTAAGGATGTTCTGGATTTAGAAATAAGAAATAAGAAATGTAACGATGTTCTGGATTTAGAAATAAGAAATAAGAAATGTAACAATGTTCTGGATTTAGAAATAAGAAATAAGAAATGTAAGGATGTTCTGGATTTAGAAATAAGAAATAAGAAATGTAAGGATGTTCTGGATTTAGAAATAAGAAATAAGAAATGTAACGATGTTCTGGATTTAGAAATAAGAAATAAGAAATGTAACGAAGTAAAGATTTGAGAATAAGGATCTCTGAGAAAAAGAAATGTAAGCTAATTGTACTTTGAATTGTTAATGTTGCGACTGATTCAACATATGTTAACTGAATGCCGGCTCTTAAATAAAACTATATATTTCTAGAATTGTCTCAAAGAGTGAATCTGTATAGACTCGCGAACCCACAAATTCTGTACACTCTTTTGTAAGGAGTTGCAGAATTCTGGGGGGTATTCCGAACCCTTATAATATCCGGAAGGTTAGTCTAGTTCAACTTATTAAAAGTACTATCTGGAGGACGGTAACATCTTTAGTCATTCCTTTCCTTTAGGGAGAGATAGCCTGAACCTTTAGATGGAATTCGGCTATCTCTAACTTAAGTTGAAGGTGAACGTCTGGGGAATACGCCTGATCTGGAATAGCCCAAAAGAGCTAGGACTGTAATTAACCCTTCACACTCTGGGGGAGAATTTCCATGCAGTGAGTTGCAACACTTTCACACCAATGGAAAATGATTTGCGTCCGCCAGTGATCCAGAGATATATTTACATGAAGGTTTCTTGAGTCAGCTCATTGCACATCCATTGAAGTAGTGATTGGTGTAAAATCCATGCAAAACAGGTGTAAACTGCTGGCGTGCATAACAATTGGAATGCAGCCTTTGAAAAGGCAGTTCTGGCTAAAGATTATAGCAGCAGCCTTGTGGGGAGCAGTAGATAAGTATGGAACAGTGCTTGGCTCACTCATTTGACTCAAAGCTAGCTTAATTGCATATCTCATGAATCTTTTTATGCCACTTTTCAAGAATGTCTATCATAGGAGTGGCTGCACAAACATCCAAACAAGGCACCAGGACATGGCACAGAGGAAGATGACCTTCTTGATGAAATTGAGATCAACAGACACAGACCGCTGGGTGTCTGTAACAGAAAACCTGCCAAAAAAGACACTTGTGTTTAGCATTTCATAGAATCATAGAATGATATAGCACTAAAGGAGGCCATTCGGCCCATCATGCCCATGCTGGCTCTTTGGTAGCAGAATCCAATTAGTCCCACTCCCCTGCTCTTTCCCCATGGCCTGCAAACATTTTTCCCTTCAAGTATTTATCCAATTCCCTTTAGCCCAAGTCTTTTTGCTTCTGTCTCCAGATAATAAATCCAGAATGGTAATTTAGCATGTATAAAGTAGTCTAAGGGATAGGGGACATGATGGGAGAAGGGAGCTGCCCAGTGCTGTATGTTGTTTTTTCCCTGCCCCTGCCACTAACACCAGAAAATGTGGCTTTCAGCTCTCAGTGGCTTCCTTCCTCCCAAACCACACACTTGAAAGGAAGGGAAGGAAAAAAAGACAAGGAAGGTGTGGAGCAGAGGGGACAAGAGAAGCAGAAGAGGAAATAGATAGGAAAACAGCAGCCCAAAGTCGATAGAGAGAGAGAGAGAGAGGGTGGGGGGGTGGGGACTAAATTGGATAAGGCCTGAAAACGGGTGCAGGGATCGCGACGCGCAATCTGCTCGTGCCCATTGAAAGTAATGCAGGCAGCACATGAAATACATGCTGCCTGCTCATTAACATGATTGCAGCGCTGAGTCCAGCGTTAAACGCGCTGTTGGTTGGCTCAGCGCTCAACAGGGGGTCCAATATTGTGGGACGTCTGCGCTGTATTTAAAGGTTGCCTGCAGAGTGAAAGGCTGTCTGCAGTTCTCAAAGGGGAGGTGCTTTGTGAAAGAAGTACCTCATTCTGATTGGAGCTACGCAAAGGGGCTGTTAGCAATGTCACAGGAGGGCAGAGAAAGGGCACCTCGCTTCTCCAATGTAGTACTGGAGGCCTTGGTGCAGGGGTCTATAGGAAGTGGCAGGTCCTCTACTCGCAGGGGGCCAGGAGGCCTTCCAGACACACTGTTCGAAGGCAGTGGGAGGAGATCACTGAAGCGGTCAGTGCCACCAGCGCTACTTAAAGGGATACATCCAATTTGCAGGTAAGTTGATTATTTCTCTTGTACTGGCTCTTGCAGAGTTTATATGAATAATGACTTGCTGGAAGAGATTTATAACATTGTTAAAGCGTGCAGGGAGTGATGCTGGATATTGGAAAGGCATTGGTTGCTCCTTGACTACACCACTTGCTCTCAGTCATGGGGGCTCTACTTGCAGCCCCCCTCATGCTGCAGCATGACAGGTAGATGGAGCAGAGGCAGCAAAGAAGATGAGCTGCTTGCAGAGGGTGGAGGAGGAGGGGGAGGAAGGCTCTCAGCAGGAGGTCACAGAAGCTCTGTGCTCTAGGAGAAGGGACTTCATTGTCTTTTCTCTAAACAGAGAGAAGCAGGAAGAGCGTGCAGATGGCTTTGCCAGGATATCAGGCTTCCCCTTGGTGCAGGGCACCATCGACTGCACACACCTGGCTTTGCGGGCGCTGCATCTCAATGCTGAGATGTACCGTAACCACAAAGGCTACCACTCACTTAATGTGCAGTTGGTGTGTGACCAGCACATCATGATAGGTGAATGCCAGGTATCCTGGCAGCAATCATGATGTTTTCATCCTGCGCCAGGCTGCTAAGCCAGCAATCTTCCAGCCACCATGTCAAACCTGAGGGTGGCTGCTCGGAGACAGGGGCTATTCGCTCTACACCTGGCTGATGACTCCCCTCTGCAACCCCACCATTCGTGGCCAGCAGTCATATAATGAGAGCCATGCTGCCATGAGGAACCTCATCGAGCAGACCATTGGGGTGCTCAAGCAACGACCCCGCTGCCTTGACCGCTTGGGAGGAGCTCTCCACTTCTCACTGGAGCAGGTGTCCCAATTCGTAGTGGTCTGCTGCATCCTCCACAACTTGGCCATTACGAGGGCGCAGCCCTTGCCACCAGGCGTTTCGCGACCACCTCAGGAGGAGGAAGAGGAGGAGGAGGAGGAGGAAGGGAGGAGGCAGCCTGCAAATCCCTATTCCAGACAGGCGCATATTCAGTCTTCAGTTCCCCTGAATGAAACTCCAGATCCCCGTTGCTCAACATTTCCCCACCTTACCATCCCTCTGTCTTGGAACATCACAGCGCCCTCTTACCCACAATGCTGAAGTAAAAGCCACCACAAAACAAAACATTCCAGTCATAATTTATAAATCATTAATTCCAATATTATATTACAAAGTCAACTAATCACCCTTGTGCATTCCCTTAGTATCTGTCTTTCGTGTGCCTTTGCCTATTCTAGTGCTCCTACGAAGTGCTACCCCAGTGGCTGCACTGTCGGCAATGTCCAAAATGGCAGGTCATGCATCAAATCAGTGTTACATGCTGACTGACGACACGATCTGCCTACTCTGCATACTGCTGGCGCACACACATCCCGCCTGCACTATCACCCTCACCGAGATAACGACCAGCGCAGGCCGCGCCAGAAGTGGGCGAAAGCAAGGCAGCTGGCATTTTTCTCTCAAAACCTGCCTTAACTGCCGGCGCTAAGGTGCCGAATTTTGTGGCCAGAGAGTCCACATTCTCTGATTTACCAGGTACAATGACACGGGAGATCATATATTAGTTAAAATGTAGAAATCTATCTACTAATTTTTTTGTTACAATGGTATTGTAGAAGGTAACTGTCCAGTGGTTAATTCATCTTTGTTTCTGATAATATTGCAAAAATAATGTAAAAGTATCTAGAAAGTGTTGTGGTCATGTTGTTAAGTGCTTGACTAATTGTTTCATAATTCTTCATACTCCCTTGTAATGAAATGTACCTGCATCCTTTTGCTTTCAGTAGAGCGCCAGGCATGTTATTCAGTTGTTGGCGATTGGGCATCACTAAGCTTGAGGCCTAAAAATTCATTGCAATCACATGAACATTCTGCAGCGAGGACCACATCACATGAAAAATGAAAATGCCAATATACTGAAGAGTTTGTTTCAGTTGCTAATTGAATGATGTCTTGGTGCTTGAATCACGGGATGGAGCTAACAATGTTTGTTTGATAATTTTTCTGAATATTTATCTCCAACTGGGAATTAGAAACTGGTATATCGTTTACTTGATTTTAAACAGATCTTCCACACAGTCTGTGATCAGCTATGGTCAGCTACGTTATTTTGGGAAAGTGACTTTTGTGGAAAATAAACTGAACAATCTAGTGTTTTAAAGAAACAGATTCTTTTTGTGTTAAGATTAATTAACGTAACAGCAAGCTTAATGTCCATACATAGTCTGTTGCATAAGAAATAAGTCCTGTATTATGCCTCATGGTGAACAGAGTCAGACCAATTTACAGACAGCATACATCTTCCTAACTAATAAGCTAGTACAACACACTTATTAATATGTACACTAAAATTTTGGAGACAATATGTGAATGGGCAGCTTGTTGACATAGAGGACTAGATTTTCCTTCACTATCCCACCCAAAGTAAGGTGATGAGGCCTAGCAGTACGTTTCCACCCTGACTTTGATTTCGCTCCCTTGTCCCTATCGGGATTCCACTGGTCACTCCTTCCCCACCTGCCACGTTGAAATGCCAGTGAGAAGGCAGTGACCAATCCCCTGCTTACCAGGGTCTCCGCCAACCCCACAAACTGCCAGGAAAAAGATGGCAGTAGTCACTGGAGTAGCGGCAGTAAGCACCCAAAGTCACTGCATGGAGGTAGAGGGCCAAGTCCTGTTCTCTGCTCCCTTCACATAGGCCCAAAAATCGTACCTTTTTAGGCCTTGGTCTCAGCAGGAGTGCTCCTCCCGACCCCACATTCAAACCATGTGGGCTGCTGCTGGCCACCGCTCCCCTGACCCCACCCAACCTGGCCGCTGCCCTCCCTGATCCCGTCCTGCGTTGCCAGAGGTGCTGCCTTTCAGATGAGATGCTAAATCAAGGCTCTATCTGTCTGCTCAAGTGGATGTAAAAGATCCCATGGTATAAGAGCAGGGGAGGTGTCCTGGCCATTTATCCCTCAACCAACATCATCAAAACAGATTATATGGTCATTTATCTCATTTGCTGTTTGTTGGACCTTGCTGTGCACAATTAGCTGAGGTATTTGCCCACATAATAACAATGACTACACTTCAAAAGTATTTAATTGGCTGTGAATTGCTTTGGGACATCCTGAGGATATATGCTATATAAATGCAAGCTCTTTCTTTCTTACAATTGGCCTTAAATTGTTTATTCAAAGTATAATTCTTACTTTTTTAACCAAAATGTACCACCTCACCTTTACTGATATTGAATCTTATCTGCCACCTTTTTGCCCATTCCACCATTGTATCAAGATCCCCTTGCAGCTTCCTTTGGCCTTCAGAATTATTTACTATGTCTCCTATTTTAGTGCTGTCGGCAAATTTGGACACCACTCCCTCTAGTCCTATATCCAAATTATTGATGTACACAGTAAACAGAAGCAGTTCCAGAACAGAACCGTGTGGGACACTGCTACCCACTTCCAACCACTCTGAAAATGCCCTTAACTCATATATACTCTCTGTTTGCTCCCTTCTAAGCAGTTTTCAATCCAAATTGCTGCCCTCTCTCTAATCCATACCCATTAATCATCTCCAGTAGTCCTCTGCACTAACTTTACTATTTTCTCTCGGCATTTCTGCTGTAGCCTGACCCTACTTATTATCCCTGACCTGTGGATAGTCACCAGCCGACCACACCTCTCTCTGAAAGCCTTGCTCCAAAAATCTCTCCTGATGTGTCGAATGTATTCAATCTACCTCCAGTTCTGAGATCTTGAGCTCAGGTAATTTCAGTTGGAGATGTGTTTGTCCAGGTTAACGTCTGCTACTTGAATCGGTCATCGTTGTCCTGTGCTACCATTCTTATGAAAGATGTTGACTAAGTTCTAGTTATATTATAGTTTATATTTTTTATCGATTTTTATCGATGACACCAAACTTGGGGGTGTGGAAAACAGTGATGATGCTACCAATCGACTGCAACACGACATAGAATGGGCAGACAAGTGGCAGATGGAATTTAATACAGAGAAGTGTGAGGTGATGCATTTTGGCAGAAGGAACAGGGAGAGGCAATATACACTTAATGGCACAGTTTTAAAGAGTGTGCAGGGACAGAGGGACCTGGGAGTTAATGTGCATAGGACCTTGAAGGTGGCAGGACATATTGAGAGAGTGGTTAGCAAAGCATATGGGATCTTGGGCTTCATAAATAGAGGTATTGAGTCCAAAAGTAGAGAAGTTATGCTGAACCTTTATAAAGCGCTGGTTAGGCCACAACTGGACTATTGTGTCCAGTTCTGGTCACCACACTTTAGGGAGGATGTGAAGGCTCTTGAGAGAGTGCAGAGGAGATTTACCAGAATGGTTCCGGGGATGGAGGATCTTAGCTACAAGGACAGGTTGGAGAAGCTGGATTTGTTTTCATTAGAGCAAAGGAGGTTGAGGGGTGATTTGATAGAAGTGTACAAGATTACGATGGGTTTGGATAGGCTAGACGCGGAAAGCCTGTTCCCACTAGTTGATGATACAAGGACTAGGGGACACAGATTTAAGGTTTTGGACAAGAGATACAGGGGGGATGTGAGGAAAATCTTTTTTACGCAGCGAGTGGCGATGGCCTGGAATTCGCTGCCGACGGAAGTGGTGGAAGCGGAGACACTCAATGTTTTCAACGGGAGACTGGATAGGCACTTGAGGGAAATAAACTTGCAGGGCTACGGGGATAGAGCGGGGTAATGGGACTGACTGGATTGCTCTACAGAGAGCTGGCATGGACTCGATGGGCCGAATGGCCTCCTTCTGTGCCGTTAAGACTCTATGGGGGAGATATTTGGTATCGCCCCGTTTGTGGCGCAATTATCGACTGGGCGCACAGTTTAGCGCCTGGCGCTAATTATCGCCTCTGACTACAAACTTGGCTTCTATTGCCCCTGGAGGTGATTGGAGCACTAAATCAGGTGCTACACACCTCTCTTAAAGCGCTAACGCCGAGGAGCAAGGCGCTACCTCAGAGTGCTGGCGAAGTTCATGTGATGTCAGTCAGCAATGGAACACAGACACACTGGCGCCAGCCAATTCTTAAAGGGGAGTGTCAATCTTGCTGTCCATCCAAACCCTGCTCATTGCAGCCTTGAATCTCAGCTTGGAGAGACCTGTACATCAAATCTGCTGGAAAGAACAATGGAGAGGCCCAGGGAAAGAGCTCAGAGTGCAGCCCCCATAGTCTCTTCTAAATCGATGCAAGGAAGATCAAATCAAAATGAACCTGCAAAGTGCTGCTCAGTACCCAAAACTCCTCAACACAGCGTTGAATATCTCCAGAAGTCTCTCTCTCACTCAGAATGCGTGGTGCAAAAATGTCGCCGACAAAAAAAGGTAGGAAGCGGCCGCCTTTAAATAGCACCACCCCCCCAGTCCCTTCCCGACTGCAAAATGCTCCCCTCAACCTGTCGTTGCTAATGGCAGGCGGAAAGGCAGGGGGGCGCCACTCAATATCTGGTCCGGGGTGCTACCAGGGCGTTGCACGCTTGACTGACGTCACGATCTGCGGGCGCAGGAGATCGTGGCAGCAGTGTTTAGCGCCGCCGCAAAATGTCATCAATTTTGCGAGCGGCGCAAACAGCGCTGCGCCCGGGCGCTAGTTGCTTTGCGCCCCATTAGCGCCCTCTTAAGGTGCTAACGGGAGGTGCAAACCAACCGAATTTTTCCCCCTAATAGACACTATGAATTAAATTTCAATTAAACTACTCTGCTCCTCCTCCCCCCTCCCCCCCCCTCCCGCCACCACCGCTCCCAATTCCCAATCTAGCCAAATTTCTGTTTTGGAAGCATTGATCTCACTCTGTTAGCAATTTACTCTATTAGCAACTCACTCTGTGGTGTGCTCTCCATCTGAACATGGAACTGTACACCATTAAATGTCTTCAGAAGGGCAAGGGTGTAAATTGGCAAAACAAAATACAGTACTTTATCAATTCAGTACATGATTTGTCTCAGACACAAATATAACCAATGTGTAGGAAATTTGAACTACAAGCAAATCTGCTCTTAGATGAATTACAATAAACCTTGGGTGGGGAGGAATCGAGTTTCCCCGTTTTGGGTGCAATCGGGAAATTGTGCCTAATATGTGCTTGAAATTGCACTGTTTTTCCGATTTGAAGTTATGCTTCAGGTTTCCGCCCAAACTAATTTGCATAATCCCGAACGTAAAATTTCTCATGAGTCAGCACAACAGAGCAGCATAAATAGTGTATTCGATTAGTGACTATGAACAGAGCCAATCGGACCTCAGGTATCTGGGGAGGGTTCCTATAAAATCTACTGGAAAAAAAATGTCCTTCAGAGTGAGACTGAAAATCAAAAGATCAGAGCACTTTGCTCTCTGCAAACTTTTTACTGCCATGATAGTTTTATGAGCATTGATCTGATTGATTTAAATTAATTCTAATTTACTAATGCATAAGTGTGAGTAGTAACACTGAGAAAAAAGTGTAGTATGACGTCCCCTCCCATATGGGCGCAATCAGCGGAAACGCACCATCCCCACAATTTTGACCCCCTCCCCCACTCCCCCCACTCCCCCCTCCCCCCCTCTCCCCCCCTCCCCTCCCCTTCCCTTCCCCCCTCCCCTCCCCTTTACCCCCCTTCCCCCCTCCCCCCCACTCCCCCTCCCCTCCTCTCTCCCACACCCCCTCCCCCTCCCCCTTCGCCCCTCCCCCCTCCCCTTCCCCCCCTCTTCCCCCCAGTCGCTCTCTCTCTTCCCCCAGTCGTTCTCTCTCTTCCCCCCAGTCGCTCTCTCTATTCCCCCCAGTCATGCTCTCTCTCTCTTCCAACAACAACATGCCCTCAAAAGACCCTCGGCACCGCCGGGCACTTCAGCTAGTAGGTTATAAATGCATATACAGAATTTAAGGCATGTTGGTAAGCAGCTCATTTTCACTGAAGATTCCCCCTTCCTCTTACGTGTAAGCTGTGCCACAATTTAATACCACTATATGGCATTGTTGGGAATATTTTGCATTTATTATTATGCTCTTAAAATTAGTACGCTGTTGGTTTGGGTCTTCAAAGAGAATATAGTAGAAAGCTGACTAACAACATTCTTGGACCTCAGATCAAACACAAGATAAAGCATAACACGTGTCCGATCTTGTGGGCGGGGCCTGCTTCAGGCAAAGTGATTTTTGAACCAGGGTAAAAGAACGCGGGAAACACGAGTGTAAGTGGTTTTGAGGCATAACACATGTTTTAAATTCCGCGATCTTTTGCATTGATTCGGCCATCTCCGCCTGGATTGTGCTGATATAGCTAGCGGAAGCGCAACCCCTCTATGTTTACGGTAGCATGAAGAATTAACATCCATTGATTTGTTTTTATTTTCAATTTTCAACTATTCTGACTTTTAATGTTGGTAATCCAAGAACAAGTAAAACTGTCAAAATTTGTACGGAATTGGTAAGGAGCCATTTTTAAGTTTTCACCTATTTACAAAACTATAGGATTTATTCAAAAGCAGAATACTGCGGGTGCTGGAAGATGCTCACCAACCTCCGTATTTCCCGATGCCTACGGGTGTGTACGGGCTGTGTACTCACCCGTAGGGACATCGGAAATGCCAGTTTCAGGTATGCGAAGCGCAAGCGCTGAAAACTGTCATTTCTGATCTGTCAAGAATGGTCTTGATAGATCGGACGCCTGCCCTGAGAAGGGCCTCTGCGGGTAGAGAGTTCCGCTTTCTGTAGAACCTCCGCCCGCAGAAAACCCTTAGAAATCTTACGCCTGGTAACCAGCATAAGATTTGGAAAAAAAAGTTTAAAAAAATGTTTTTCACTCATTTATAATTTTAAAATACTTTTATAAAAGGTAAGTTTATTTTTAGCCCCGTAAAAAACTTTAATTATTTTTTTCAAAAAATTAAATTTTTGTTTAAAATATTTCATTTAATGTAATTTTAAATCATTTAAAAAATGTGATTTTTAAAAAAATGTATTCAATGTTTTAGCGTGTGTTTGGGGTGATCCCCATTCATATATTTGACGGGTCTATCTGTCAAGTGTATGAAGGGAGATTCCCTTCTCCTATTGGCTCCCCATGGCCCACATGATCCCAGGGACGCTTGCGAACTAGCCTGCGCCCCTGGGATACCTGGGCCCTGCACATTTCGACTGTCGAGAGGCCCAGGAGCGGAAGTGTCCGGACCTTGGGAGCCCTCAGGTAAGTTTGCAGATTCTTTTCCGATCGGAGGCCTCCGCACGCAGGAAGCCTCCTGTCGGAAATTACGGGTGTAGTGTATGTACCTTTAAGAGGAACTATGTTTTTGAAGCCCCTGTATACTGTAGTACCAGTAGTGACCACTCGGGTATATAAGCCTGTGTAGCGTCTTGTGTTGTTAGTTCACCTCCAGACTTTGTTCAGTAAACACTTGTTAAATCAACTCCTGCATTCCGTGTCTCCATTAACACATGGATCTAACAGTGGCGACGAGTTAGAAACAAACTTACCTGCAATTCGGCAGCATCTCAAGGGGATCGATTCCTCAGACGAAGGTCGAAGCCAAAAAAAAAAAATAATAAATAAAAATAAAATAAAATAACTCGAAGAAACTCGAAAACGAGAGCCAGGCTTGGTCTCCAGTCTGTGGTTTCCCCAGCTAAACGGGCTGGTGGCAGGTAGTGCACTGATCCTTCCTGGGCTGCGGCGGGCTAGAGCTCGATCGGGTGGCTCTGCAACGGGGCCGGGCAGCGAGTCGGGAAGCAGAAGCAAAGAGAGAGAGAGGGTGGAGCACTCAGGGCGCGGCCGGTGCTGCAAAGCAGGTCGGCGTTCGGACCGAGCAGAGGGAGGGGAAAGTCCCAGAGGGTCCGCTCCACGATGGGAACGGTTCTCCAAGTAACGGAGAAACTATTGAAGCGATATATTTTTTAAAATAGAAATACCGTGAAAAGCTGCAGGTTGCAACGGGAACCGCGGAGAACAGCGTTGGCAGCAGCGGCAATGGCGGGAAAGCGCGGGAGGCGCCATCTTAACTCGGCGGGGAAGAAAGAAAAGCGCAGGAAGCGCCATTTTAGATTTTCAAGATGCCGAAGACTGGCAATATTACTGCTTTCGATAGTGATATAGAAGATTGGACCACATATGTGGAAAGAGTGGAGGTATATTGCAAGGCGAATGAAGTAGCGGATGATAAAAAGGCATCGGTACTTCTAAATCTGATGGGCGCAAGGACATACGGGCTGTTACGAAACTTGATCACTCCAGCCAAACCGATGGACAAGAATTTTAAGGAGATTGTTGATACCTTACAGGAGCACTTAAACCCAACACCGCTGCTGATAGCAGAACGATTCAAATTCTTCAGGAGGAATCAGCACAAGAATGAAAGTAACGCTGATTACTTCACCGAATTACGAAAGCTGTCAAAGCGCTGCCAATTCGGGGCAGGACTGGCAGATTCTCTACGAGACAAATTCGCCTGCGGTCTCCTAAGCGAAGGAACACAGAAAAGACTACTTTCTGAGAAAGATTTGACACTGGACAAGGCTTTCAGTGTGGCTGTATCATACGAAGCAGCAGCAAGAGGAGCTGCAGAGATACAGCAAAAGCCACAGGACTTCGGCACCCATGAAATGACACGGGGTTTCGAGAGATGTTATCGCTGCGGCAGATCCACCCATGACCAGAAGGACTGCTGGTTCAAGGACAAAGCATGCAGGCAATGCAGAAAGATTGGACACATTGCACGTGTATGCAGATCTGGAAAGAAATCCGCTGACAGTAAAAAGGTCAATAAGGAAAAGTACAGAAAGGTACAAATGATGATGGACAGTAGCTCCGAAGACCAGAAGAGCGATAGCGACTCCGGAAACAAGAGATTAAGCTGTCTCAAATTACATAATGTAATTGCCAAAGAAGATTACCAGACCATTTGGGTTACCCTCATGATAGCGGGGTCCCCAGTCAAAATGGAGCTAGATACAGGATCACCTCTGACCGTCATGAGTCGACGGGATTACGAGCGGCTATTTCCGCATATACCTTTGAAAGACACATCCATTGTCTTGAAGACATAATCGGGGCAGAAAGTATACCCCAGAGGGAAAATGAGGGTGCCTGTTGTATACAACGGCAAGGAAATACAGAAGTTGTATTTATACGTTCTGCAAGATGGTGGTCCGCCGTTGTTGGGACGTGAATGGATCAGAAAGATACGCTTAGACTGGCACTCCATTCAGGCACTGACGGTGACCAGTAAGAAAAAAAACGATGATGACGTCATACCTGGACGATTAAAAGAAACCTTGGCTAACGCCAAAGAAGTGTTTCAACAGGAACTAGGAACCCTGAAAGGCGCCACCGCCTCAATAAAAGTGGAAGATGCGGCAATTCCCAAGTTTTTTAAGGCAAGGCCGGTGCCATACGCAATTCGTCCAGCCGTCGAGGCAGAGCTGGAGAATTTGGAAAAAGCAGGCGTGTTATCCAAGGTAGATTGGAGCGAGTGGGCAACACCCATCGTCCCGGTCATGAAGAAAACGTTGAATAATGATAAATCTGAAGAACAGAGAAAAGTTCGCATCTGTGGGGACTTCAAGGTGACTGTAAACCCGGTTCTTCACACGGTACAGTATCCTCTTCCGAGGATAGAAGATATTTTCGCCTCACTATCCGGAGGGAAACGTTTCACCAAAATTGACTTAGCACAGGCATATCTACAGATGGAGGTTGAGGAGGCCTCTAAAAAGTATCTCACGATAAACACACACAAAGGCCTGTACCAGTACAATCGACTGGTTTTCGGAGTGGCATCATCTCCGGCTATCTGGCAAAGAGCTATGGAGCAAGTCCTGCAAGGGATTCTGGGGACTCAATGCTACCTAGACGACATCCTTGTAACAGGAGAAAACGACAACGAGCACCTTGCCAACTTGGAGCAGGTGCTCATGAGGCTGAGAGAACGGGGCCTACGAGCAAATCGCCCCAAATGCGAATTTTTCCAGAAACAAATATCATATTGTGGCCATGTCATTAACGAAGAAGGGTTGCATAAGCCACCTGAAAAAATTGAAGCGGTCGTAAAGGCCCCAGCACCTGAAAATGTCTCACAATTAAGGTCATTCCTGGGATTAGTAAATTACTATCATAAATCTTTACCAAACTTGTCGACGGTTCTGCACCCGCTTAACACACTGCTACAAACGGGAGTAGTTTGGAAATGGAGCGAAGACTGTAAATGGGCCTTCCATAAATGCAAAGGCTTGATCACGTCCAGGGAAGTGTTGGCTCATTACAACCCATCACTGCCAATCAGACTGGCGTGCGATGCATCCCCTTACGGCGTGGGAGTGGTATTATCGCATAGATTCCCTGATGGCTCGGAGCGGCCGATAGCTTTTGCGTCACGCTCATTGAACTCAGCTGAGCGTAACTATGCCCAGATCGACAGGGAGGCACTCAGCCTGGTGTGGGGTTGAAGAAATTCAACCATTACCTACACGGACAAAAGTTTACCTTGTTGACTGACCATCAACCCCTCATCTCCATATTCAACCCTAAAAAGGGCGTTCCCATTATGACAGCGCAAAGGCTACAGAGGTGGTCCCTTTTCCTAGGGGCACACCAATATGACATAGAGAACAAAGGAACAAAACAGCATGGGAATGCTGACGGGTTATCGCGCCTACCGTTGCCAACGGTGGAAGAGGCGCCTACAGTGGACCCAGTGGAGATATTCCACTCGATCATAGTGGAATGTCTACCGGTGACAAATTCTAGCATTGAAAAGGATACGCGAAATGACCCGACTCTCTCACGAGTCTACGATTTAACGGTGAAGGGATGGCCAGCACATGGCGAACCACTGTTGCCAGCATTCTCGCAAAGAAGAGAACAGCTGTCAGTGTGCCGAGGAACCTTGATGTGTGGATCCAGAGTGGTGATTCCACCCAAACTCAAGGATAGAGTGCTAAAGGAGCTTCACGAGGGGCATCTGGGTGGAGTGAAAATGAAGAACTTAGGCAGAGCGTTTGTGTGGTGGCCATGTATCGATGGAGACATCGAAGAAATGACCAAGAGCTGTCTAGGATGCCAGAAGGTGCAAAACGCCACACCACAAGCCCCTCTACATCCATGGGAGTGGCCCTTGTCTCCATGGCAAAGGGTACATATCGACTTTGCTGGTCCATTTATGGACTCAATGTTCTTAATCGCGGTGGATGCACACTCCAAGTGGCCAGAGGTAATAAAGATGTCCTTCACCACCACGGAAAAAACCATCACAGTATTAAGGACCATATTTGCCAGGAATGGGCTGCCTGAACAGATCTGTTCTGATAATGGACCGCAATTTGTATCCGAAGAATTCCGGAAGTTCTTAAAAAACAATGGGGTTAAGCACTACACGTCCGCCCCATACCATCCCGCCACCAATGGATTGGCTGAAAGGTTTGTCCAGACCTTCAAGAAGGCCATAAAGGTCATGGGTAATGAAGGCATAAATCTACAACATAAGGTAGATAACTTCTTGTTTGCATACAGGAATGCAACACATGTGGTTACAAACCAAACCCCCGCCATGATGTTTTTCAATAGAAGACTAAGATGCCGGCTGGATTTGGTCAAGCCAAACGTCAGAAGGGACGTAGAGAACCGGCAATTTCAAAGCATGAATGAAAGGCCAACTAGAACCTTCCAGATAGGTCAACCAGTTTTGGCCCGGGACTACTGTACCGAGAAATGGCAGCCTGGAACTATTTGCACACGACTAGGACCGCTGATGTATACCGTGGACATTGGAGAAAGCATAATAAGGCACCATGCTGACCAGATCATAGAGTCATCCGAAAAAGGACAACCTACACCACAACTCTATACGCCTAGTGATGAAGCAGAGATACCCATAGTATCTACCTCCGATCCGGTGATACTGGAACCAGATGAACCCGACACTAGCATTGAAGCCGAATCGACCTTGCCAAAAGAACCTACTACACCACCGAGGCGTTATCCGGACCGAGTCAGGAAGCCTCCAGAGAGACTGAATTTGTAATTGATTAACTTCAGCAAATGTGTATATTATTGTTCTTGCAAAAATGTTATTTAATGATTACTTAAGATGTTATGTACTATTTATCTAAAAGGGGAGGAATTGTAGTGTATGTACCTTTAAGAGGAACTATGTTTTTGAAGCCCCTGTATACTGTAGTACCAGTAGTGACCACTCGGGTATATAAGCCTGTGTAGCGTCTTGTGTTGTTAGTTCACCTCCAGACTTTGTTCAGTAAACACTTGTTAAATCAACTCCTGCATTCCGTGTCTCCATTAACACATGGATCTAACAACGGGCCAACTCTGTTTCTCTCTCCACAGATGCTGCCTGACCTGCTGATCATGTCCAGCATTGTCTGTTTATATTATATATAGGATTTATTGCTTTTATTTATTCTTCTGTAAATATGAATGTTTTTAGTGTCTGGTTAATAAACTCTACCCAGACACCACTCTGGTGTGAAAGCTAGTTCAGTTTCTCATAATGCTAAATTAGAAAGGCATGCACGTGCATTATTTCTAATGTAAGGAGCCATACTTCCAGTGCTAATATGTTAATCATTCTGTACATCAGCTCAGACAATGCAGCATTGTTTTTGCAATTAATCTGGGCAGAAGAGACTTCGAGATCACACTTAAAGAAGACCAAGTTGCATGCAAAGGAATGCAAGCTGATTTAGTTTTGCTGATGTTAAATAGGCTGGCTATTTTTGTAAAGGAACAAACAAATGGAAACACAGTAGTTCCTTGATATGACTTTGCCTTCAGGAAACATACATGAATCACATGATATAAAGATGAAAGTACAGTATTTTTTTCAAATCTTCCTCTCCTGAAGCCACTGACAAACTGTGGTACAGTTCCATAACACCAGCTACCCTCCAGTGCCTCATCAAAGTTGCCATTGTGAGAGGCTAGACACTGTGCAGGCTATTTTCCCCAGACACTTTAGGTGCTAAAGAGCCTCCGAGGAGACCAAGGTGGGGTCTTAAGCTGAAACACGGGGTTAGTCCGCGTTTAGCGCAAGACTCCATCTTGGTAAAGGAGTTGAAGCTTGCGCTAGGAATGACCGCCTGGAGGATCATTAAGCAGCTGATTGCCACATAAATTGTTTGCTAGCACTCATTAAGGAGGCTACATGGCATTTTGGTGGCTAACACTTGAATTAACGCCCTCTCCTAACAGCGACCAGCTGACTGGAAGTAAACTAGTATAAGAGTATATTCTCTGCCCTATTGAGTAGTGCCATGGGCTATCCACTAATTTAGATAGAGCCAACAGCATTCAACAATACAAAAAGAAACAGATCCTATCATATTGCGCAATGGCTTGTCTAATTCAGGTCCAGAATGATTGATCTCTTGCTAAATTTCTTTTAATAACATTTTTCCAGTGTTGCCTTCAAAGTTCTTCTGTCTTCATTTGTCAACTAATCCCCCATGAATCTGTAAATGGTCAGACATAACATCATCTTCCCTGTGGTGTTAAGACAATTTACTGTAAGAAATTGTCTCTGATAAAACGATTATCCAGCTATTTAGGGAGAAAATAAGGAGAGAAATTTGAATTTCAAGACAGATTATAGTTCAATTTAGAGTACCAGGTAACTAATTTTCCACTTAATGATCTACTTCAATCAAGCTTCTATAAACAGCTTACAGAACAGAAGGAGGCCATTCAGCCCATCATGCCTGTGCCGGCTCTTTGAAAGAGCTGTCCAATTTAGGCCCACACCCCCAGCTTTTGCCCCATATCCCTGCAAATTAGTCCTCTTCAAGTACATGTCCAATTGCCTTTTGAAAGTTCCTATGGAATCCGATTCTACCACTCTTTCAGAACTTAACAACCCTCTGTGTGAAACATTTTCTCCTCATTTTCCCTCTAGTTCTTTTGCCAATTATTTTAAATCGATGACCTTTGGTTACCAACCCACTTGCCAGCGGAAACAGTTTCTCCCTGCTTGCTCTATCAAAACCCCATATAATTTTGAATGCCTCTATTAGATTTCCCTTTAACCTTCTCTGCTCTAAGGAGAACAATCCCAGCTTCTCCAATCTCTCCACATAACTGAAGTCCCTCAACCCTGGTGTAGGGTTTCGCAAGAATTTAAAAAATCTCTACAGCCCCGAAGATTATATTTTTGATCAAAGAAAACCTGGGTAGAATATACCTTTAAAAATCCAGGGCATCAAAATGGCCGTCGGACCTCGTGGCAGAAGAAAAGGGCAGCCTGTGTGTATGTGAAAAGGAAAATCAAAGATGGCTGTCCGGCCTCGTGGCAAAAGACACAACACAGCTTGTGTGTATGTAGAAGGAAAATCAAAGATGGTTGACAAGAGATTTGAAAAAAAACCAGCCTCTGAAGTAATGAGGTATTTAAACTGTCAATCAAATGCGATTTGGGAAGCTGCAATGAACAAAGAACTTTGTTTACACGAACTCTTACAATGTTGACTCAAGAGATTAAGTACTTGAGACTGTCACTCAATTGCGGTTGAGCGAGACCGCAGGACAATTGGATTTGTTTACACTAACATCCAAGGGCTGTTTACTCAGCACTTAAGGAAACAGACATGTTTTTTTCAAACTGAGACAGCTTTATTCAAACCAGTCAATGAATGGGGTAATACATTAAAACCCATCACAGTCAATGGGGACAGATTGATTCCCTTTTGTATAGCCCAGATACATCCGGATTTGGGCGCGAAGATTTCAGCTCCCAATTGGGGTATATAGATAGCCTCTCAGGAAGCCATTCTCTCTCTCTCTGCCGCCTCGCCTCTGTGCTCTGCCTACAGAAGAACAGCTCAACAAGCCCGCCCAAGGAAGTGGAATACCAGCAGTTACTTTTAAATACTGGGGTATCTCTACTTCGGGGTGGTGAAGACTACAGACTACAGGGGCACGGAGCAGGCGTTTCACTCGTGAGCATAGATTTTCTGGCCCATCACAAGGCAATCTAGATAGGTACTAGGGGTGGGAGTTAAGGGGAATTTTTGTTAAATTGTAATTTTAGTCAATTTTCCCTCGTATCCGTTTTCTCCTCCCCTATTAAGTAAAAGTGCTGCACTAGGTAAAAGTGTTGTATTAAGTAAAAGTGTTGCACTAGGTAAAAGTGATGTATTAAGTAAAAGTGCTGCACTAGGTAAAAGTGCTGTATTAAGTAAAAGTGCTGCACTAGGTAAAAGTGCTGTATTAAGTAAAAGTGTTGCACTAGGTAAAAGTGCTGTATTTAAGTAAAAGAGTGTTGTACTAAGCAAAAGAGTGCTGTAGTAAGTAAAAGTGTACTGTGTTAAGTAAAAGTGCTGTATTCAGCATAAGTGTGCTGTATTGATTATTTTCTATTTATTTCTTTTTATTTCTTTGCACCCAACCACGAGTCTCGTTTTGTCTACATCGCTGCTGAATAAGTCCGGCGGTCAGAACCAGGAAAGGGGAGTGATTTGAAACCGCACAGGGCTCTGGAGCAGCTCAGATACTTCTGACTGGCCAGAGACAATAACCCCAGTTTAACCCCATAATTCCTACACTGGTATCATCCTGATAAACCTCCTGTGTACCCTTTTCAAGATCTTGACATCTTTCCTAAAGTGTGGTGCCCAGTATTGTCCACAATACTCCAGTTGAGGTCTAACCAGTGATTTGTAAAGGGTTAGCATGACTACCTTCTTTTTGTATTCAATGCCCCTATTTGCAAAGCCAAGCATCCCATACATTTACTTAACCACTTTATTAACTTGTCCTGCCATCATCAAAGATTTGTGAATATGCACCCCCCAGGTCCCTCTGTTCTTGCACCCCTTTCAAAATAGTACCATTTAGATTATACTGCCTCTCCATGTTGATTCTCCCAAAGTGCATCACTTCACATTTATCCTTAAATTGCATCTGCCATGTGTCTGCCCATTTCACCAATCTGTCTATCACTCCTCCTGAAGTCAAAGACTAAACTATGAGAAGTCTGCGTATGGTGATTGTCAAGATTGTTACTTTGCCATGACTAATTCATATCCCTGTCTTTTGTCTTCCAAGGTCTTCACGCATAGAGCAAGCATGGCTGTAGATGCCTGAGGATGATTTGTCAGAGGACCTCATTCTTTCAGAGGGTGCACCATCACAGGATGCACATAGAAACATAGAAACATAGAAGATAGGAGCAGGAGTAGGCCATTCGGCCCCTCGAGCCTGTTCCACCATTTAATGAGATCATGGCTGATCATCCAAATTCAGTATCCTGTCCCTACTTTCTCCCCATAACCCTTGATCCCTTTAGCCTTAAGAAATATATCTAACTCCTTCTTGAATATATTTAATGAATTGGCCTCAACTGCCTTCTGTGGTAGAGATTTCCACAGGTTCACCACTCTCTGGGTGAAGAAATTCCTCCTCACCTCAGTCCTAAATGGGTTACCCCTTATCCTTAGACTGTGACCCCTGGTTCTGGACTCCCCCGACATTGGGAATATCCTTCCTGCATCTAGTCTGTCTAGTCCTGTTAGAATTTTATAAGTTTCAATGAGATCCCCTCTCATTCTTCTAAACTCTAGTGAATATAAGCCCAATCGACCCAATCTCTCTTCATACGTCATTCCTGCCATCCCAGGTATCAATCTGGTGAATCATCGCTGCACTCCCTCCATGGCAAGAACATCCTTCCTCAGATAAGGCGACCAAAACTGCACACAATACTCAAGGTGTGGTCTCACCAAGGCCCTGTACAACTGCAGCAAGACATCCTTGCTCCTGTACTCGAATCCTCTTGCTATGAAGGCCAACATACCATTTGCCTTCTTAACCGCCTGCTGCACTTGCATGCTTATCTTCAGCGACTGGTGCACAAGGACACCCAGGTCTCTTTGCACTTCCCCTTTTCCCAATCTATTGCCGTTCAGATAATAATCTGTCTTCTTGTTTTTGTTGCCTGGACCAGTTAATGGCCACTTTGGCCAGGCCCAGGAACAGTCCCACCAGGCCCATCTGCCCACTCCCCTCCGCACCGGGTGACCAAAAATCAGGAACGTGGGACTGAACTAAACGCTGTGTTAATCGCCAGCCCACCTGCCGTAATGATTGTGCCGGCTCCAGCGTGCAGGTTACTCATACGCAGCATATGTTAAGCCCGGAAATGGGCCTGTTGGTGCTGGGTTACAGTCACGCTTCAAATTTCTTCAATTTTTACTTCCCACCTGACCCCAACCATTCTCAGGGGTTAAAACTCCCCCCTTGATCTCTGTCAGTCGTTCAGAGAGGCTGGCTTTTTGACGGAGAGAGAGAGAGAGGCCTTTAAAAACAGAATATAGGCATCAAAGTGTCAGTCAGGCAGTGAAGTGCTGCTAGAAGGTTAAAAAGCAGGTGACTGCAGGGAGCGAGGGTCTGCCCTGAGCTGTAGGACAGGATGGAGAGACGTTATTCTGTTTAAATTGAGCAAAAATGACCGACCAAAGTGTAGTGAAGCAGATTCAGTATTTTTATGTTATTGCATGAAAATTAGTTATAAACCTTTCATAGCTGCTGCTCATCTTTACCAAATGTGCATTCTTCAATGACAATATTGTACAGCATGTAACATAACATCGTTATTCTGTCAGTTCAATCTGTCTCCTCCTACAAGACACTCTCAGAATGGTCTAAACTTTGAAAAGATTGCTTTAATAGCCTAAAGGTGCGCTCTATTATATTACTTCCTCTAGAATGTGACTCATTCTATACCCTTTCTTGAGGGATAACTGGGGTTCTGCATGGCTGTTAGCAGCCACGCTTTAAGTGGGTAGCCCCTTGTCTCCCAGGATCATGCAATCTCTTTTGTGTATTGTGTCTTGAGTATTGTGTGCAGTTTTGGTCGCCTTATCTGAGGAAGGACGTTCTTGCCATGGAGGGAGTGCAGCGAAGATTCACCAGGCTGATACCTGGGATGGCAGGAATGACGTACGAGGAGAGATTGTGTCAATTGGGCTTATACTCACTGGAGTTTAGAAGATTGAGAGGGGATCTCATCGAAACCTATAAAATTCTGTCAGGTCTGGACAGACTAGATGCAGAAAGGATGTTTCTGATGGCCGGGGAGTCCAGAACCAGGGGTCATAGTCTAAGGATAAGGGGTAAGCCATTTAGGACTGAAATGAGGAGGAATTTCTTCACCCAGAGAGTGGTGAACCTGTGGAATTCTCTGCCACAGAGGGCGGTGGAGGCCAGTTCATTAAATATATTCAAGAAAGAGTTGGATATATTTCTTGAGGCTAAAGGGATCAAGGGATATGGGGAGAAGGCAGGGACAGGGTACTGAATTTGGATGATCAGCTATGATCTCATTGAATGGCGGAGCAGGCTCGAAGGGCCGAATGGCCTACTCCTGCTCCTATCTTCTATGTTTCTATGTTTCTATATTCAAGAAGGAGTTGGATATATTTCTTAAGGCTAAAGGGTTCAAGGGATATGGAGAGAAGGCAAGAACAGGGTACTGAATTTGGATGATCAGCCATGATCTCATTGAATGGCGGAGCAGGCTCGAGGGGCCGAATGGCCTACTCCTGCTCCTATCTTCTATGTTTCTATGTTTCTATGTTTTCTCTCTCAAATAGTTGTAGAACTCTTGAGTCCATAAAGATGTGTGCATTGTGAACACTACCCAGAAAACATGCAGTTACACACCTCCCATACATTAGGAGGTAATCATATTGGTTTGCGTAAGGAAGAACAATGTGGTAAGGTCCACAGGTAGTGATGTGCATACAACCAATGCAGCTGTGTACTTGGGAAATACAGAACTTCTGAACCAAATGTGTTTGCCTGTCCAACTGCTGCTGCTTGCCAGTGTCGAATTGCATATTTGCAGAGATGTGCTAAAAGAAGGCATCTGTCACCTTTGCTATGTAGTGGTGCACTGCATACTGACTGATTCAGCGAAGTCTCCAATTGGTGAATGAATGGGCCCAGACACATAGAAATGTAATGCCTCAGGTACTAGTATAGGTCAGTCTCTGGATCTGACTTGCAATGATATTTTTCTTGTTCCTCCCCTACCAACATGTCCAGTAATAGCAAAATACTGCGGATGCTGGAAATCCGAAATAACTACAAAAAATGCTGGAAAAACTCAGCAGTGTGGCGAAGGTCCTGACGAAGGGTTTCGACCTGAAACGTTGACACTGTTTCTCTTTCCACGGATGTTGCCTGGCCTGCTGAGTTTTCCCAGCATTTTCTGTTGTTATTTTGGATGTCCAGTAATAGACTTGATGTTGCACTCGTGCTGCTTGCAGTCTCCTTTTGCCAATAACCTGTGTAAGCCGAGTGACTGTGAATTCTGCCTGCTCCTTCTCCTGCTCCCTCTGCCTGCTCCCTCTGCTGCTGTCACTGCTGCTCTCACTGCCGCTCTCACTGCCGCTCTCTCTGCCGCTCCCTCTGCCGCTCTCACTGCCGCTCTCACTGCCGCTCCCTCTGCCGCTCCCTCTGCCGCTCTCACTGCCGCTCCCGCTGCCGCTCCCTCTGCCGCTCCCTCTGCCGCTCTCACTGCCGCTCCCTCTGCCGCTCCCTCTGCCGCTCTCGCTGCCGCTCTCACTGCCGCTCCCTCTGCCGCTCTCACTGCCGCTCTCACTGCCGCTCCCTCTGCCGCTCTCACTGCCGCTCCCTCTGCCGCTCTCACTGCCGCTCTCACTGCCGCTCCCTCTGCCGCTCCCTCTGCCGCTCTCACTGCCGCTCTCACTGCCGCTCTCACTGCCGCTCCCTCTGCCGCTCTCACTGCTGCTCTCACTGCCACTCTCACTGCCGCTCCCTCTGCCGCTCTCACTGCCGCTCCCTCTGCTGCTCCCTCTGCCGCTCTCACTGCCGCTCCCTCTGCCGCTCCCTCTGCCGCTCTCACTGCCGCTCCCTCTGCTGCTCTCACTGCCGCTCTCACTGCTGCTCCCTTTGCTGCTCCCTCTGCTGCTCCCTTTGCTGCTCCCTCTGCCGCTCTCTCTGCCGCTCCCTTTGCTGCTCCCTCTGCTGCTCCCTTTGCTGCTCCCTCTGCTGCTCCCTCTGCTGCTCCCTCTGCTGCTCCCTCTGCTGCTCTCACTGCCGCTCCCTCTGCTGCTCTCACTGCCGCTCTCACTGCCGCTCCCTCTGCTGCTCTCACTGCCGCTCTCACTGCTGCTCCCTTTGCTGCTCCCTCTGCTGCTCCCTTTGCTGCTCCCTCTGCCGCTCTCTCTGCCGCTCCCTCTGCCGCTCTCACTGCCGCTCTCACTGCCGCTCCCTCTGCCACTCCCTCTGCCGCTCCCTCTGCCGCTCTCACTGCCGCTCCCGCTGCCGCTCCCTCTGCCGCTCCCTCTGTCGCTCCCTCTGCCGCTCTCACTGCCGCTCTCACTGCCGCTCCCTCTGCCGCTCTCACTGCCGCTCCCTCTGCTGCTCTCACTGCCGCTCTCACTGCCGCTCCCTCTGCCGCTCCCTCTGCCGCTCTCACTGCCGCTCTCACTGCCACTCCCTCTGCCGCTCTCACTGCCGCTCCCTCTGCTGCTCCCTCTGCCGCTCTCACTGCCGCTCCCTCTGCCGCTCCCTCTGCCGCTCTCACTGCCGCTCCCTCTGCTGCTCTCACTGCCGCTCTCACTGCTGCTCCCTTTGCTGCTCCCTCTGCTGCTCCCTTTGCTGCTCCCTCTGCTGCTCCCTCTGCTGCTCCCTCTGCTGCTCTCACTGCTGCTCCCTCTGCTGCTCCCTCTGCCGCCCTCACTGCTGCTCCCTCTGCTGCTCTCACTGCCGCTCTCACTGCCGCTCCCTCTGCCGCTCTCACTGCCGCTCCCTCTGCTGCTCCCTCTGCCGCTCTCACTGCCGCTCCCTCTGCCGCTCCCTCTGCCGCTCTCACTGCCGCTCCCTCTGCTGCTCTCACTGCCGCTCTCACTGCTGCTCCCTTTGCTGCTCCCTCTGCTGCTCCCTTTGCTGCTCCCTCTGCTGCTCCCTCTGCTGCTCCCTCTGCTGCTCCCTCTGCTGCTCTCACTGCTGCTCCCTCTGCTGCTCCCTCTGCCGCTCTCACTGCTGCTCCCTCTGCTGCTCCCTCTGCTGCTCCCTTTGCTGCTCCCTCTGCTGCTCCCTCTGCTGCTCCCTTTGCTGCTCCCTCTGCTGCTCCCTCTGCTGCTCCCTCTGCTGCTCTCACTGCTGCTCCCTCTGCTGCTCTCACTGCCGCTCTCACTGCCGCTCCCTCTGCCGCTCTCACTGCTGCTCCCTCTGCTGCTCTCACTGCCGCTCTCACTGCCGCTCCCTCTGCCGCTCTCACTGCTGCTCCCTCTGCTGCTCCCTCTGCTGCTCCCTCTGCTGCTCCCTCTGCCGCTCCCTCTGCTGCTCTCACTGCTGCTCCCTCTGCTGCTCCCTCTGCTGCTCTCACTGCCGCTCTCACTGCCGCTCCCTCTGCCGCTCTCACTGCTGCTCCCTCTGCTGCTCTCACTGCCGCTCTCACTGCCACTCCCTCTGCTGCTCTCACTGCCGCTCTCACTGCTGCTCCCTCTGCCGCTCCCTCTGCTGCTCTCACTGCCGCTCCCTCTGCTGCTCTCACTGCCGCTCCCTCTGCTGCTCTCACTGCTGCTCCCTCTGCTGCTCTCACTGCTGCTCCCTCTGTCGCTCCCTCTGCCGCTCTCACTGCCGCTCCCTCTGCTGCTCCCTCTGCCGCTCTCACTGCCGCTCCCTCTGCTGCTCCCTCTGCCACTCCCTCTGCTGCTCTCACTGCCGCTCTCTCTGCTGCTCTCACTGCCGCTCCCTCTGCTGCTCTCACTGCCGCTCCCTCTGTCGCTCCCTCTGCCGCTCCCTCTGCCGCTCTCACTGCCGCTCCCTCTGCCGCTCTCACTGCCGCTCCCTCTGCCGCTCCCTCTGCCGCTCTCACTGCTGCTCCCTCTGCCGCTCTCACTGTTGCTCCCTCTGCTGCTCTCACTGCTGCTCCCTCTGCCGCTCTCACTGCTGCTCCCTCTGCCGCTCTCATTGCTGCTCTCACTGCCGCTCCCTCTACTGCTCTCACTGCTGCTCCCTCTGCTGCTCTCACTGCTGCTCTCACTGCCGCTCTCACTGCCGCTCCCTCTGCCGCTCCCTCTGCCGCTCCCTCTGCTGCTCTCACTGCTGCTCTCACTGCCGCTCTCACTGCTGCTCCCTCTGCTGCTCTCACTGCTGCTCTCACTGCCGCTCCCTCTGCTGCACTCACTGCTGCTCCCTCTGCTGCTCTCACTGCTGCTCTCACTGCCACTCCCTCTGCCGCTCTCACTGCCGCTCTCACTGCCGCTCCCTCTGCCGCTCCCTCTGCCGCTCTCACTGTTGCTCCCTCTGCTGCTCTCACTGCCGCTCCCTCTGCTGCTCTCACTGCCGCTCTCTCTGCCGCTCCCTCTGCCGCTCTCTCTGCCGCTCTCACTGTTGCTCCCCCTGCCACTCCCTCTGCCGCTCCCTCTGCCGCTCTCATTGCTGCTCTCACTGCCACTCCCTCTGCCGCTCCCTCTGCTGCTCTCACTGCCGCTCCCTCTGCCGCTCTCACTGCCGCTCCCTCTGCTGCTCTCACTGCCGCTCCCTCTGCCGCTCTCACTGTTGCTCCCCCTGCCACTCCCTCTGCTGCTCTCACTGCCGCTGTCACTGCTACTCCCTCTGCTGCTCCCTCTGCCGCTCCCTCTGCTGCTCTCACTGCCGCTCCCTCTGCTGCTCTCACTGCCGCTCCCTCTGCCGCTCCCTCTGCTGCTCTCACTGCCGCTCCCTCTGCTGCTCCCCCTGCTGCTCTCATTGCTGCTCTCACTGCCGCTCCCTCTGCTGCTCTCTCTGCCGCTCTCTCTGCCGCTCCCTCTGCCGCTCTCACTGCCGCTCCTGAAATGAGTCTAATTAACACTATTTGTGAAAAAAGCAACTTTGTTAGAATTGTGTATGTTCCAGTTAATTGGTGCTTAGCAAGCAGTTAAAATACAAAAAGCACCATTAATGTCGGGTCTCTATTATTTGTGTGCTACACTATTTTACTCATGGGGTCATTTTTGAAGTGCGCACAGAGGTTAATAAAAGGGGCATTAACATAAGGTTACACCTTAACACATTTTGCACATGTATTATGCCAACTTTCAGAGTAAATTGGACCACTGTGTTTTAAGAAATCAAACCTCATAATCAAAGAATCCTTCTGCAAATAGAAAAAGGCATAGACAGATGTATCATGCAGATGTATTATGCGAGGGTGATGTATGGCCAAATGATTAAAACAAACAGCTGATGGGTGATTATCTCGGGGAGAATTAGAAATGATAATTTTAGAACAAAGGCTACTCTATATGGAAGTTAATCAACTAAGAAACCACAGTCACAGTAATTACAACAGCCTACAGTTATGAAAAATGTTATTCAGTTAAGTGCAACTTGCTATTTTTAGCCTGGACTGAGTTAGTACCAGCTGCAGCTCAGAGATATAACTCTTGCTGCTGTTGTATGAAGGCTTTACATTCTTTTGAAAAGCGAACTAACTTTCCATGGTATTGGTAAAGGACGAAACTCACCGTACCAAAGTTCTAAGTAACTTATTTCAAGACAAACGTGTAATCTATCAATATAAGCATATCTTAAGAGTGCCAGCGTGAATTCTATTACATGTTTTGTGCTCTAATGTATTTCAGGTTTTATATATAGCAGGATGAGGTGAAACAGTGGAATTATTAGCTATGGTTTCAGTCCATGTCTTCAATTACTTTGCAAAATGTAGAAAGAGTCACAACAACAGAGCCCAATTGAAAATAAAAGATTTGCAAAGAATTATGATTAACTTTATTATATTGATGTTTTTTTTCTCCAATCTATTTCTGTTGCTCTTTCTTTGAAATTTTAATCAGGAAGTGTTGACGAGATCACCAGGATGCTGGTTTGAAGAACATACGGAGACTGACAGGGAATTGAATGATTATTAGTTGAGTTATCATCAACAATCTATGATGATTCACCTTTAACTGTGTATGTTAATTCAGCTCTTTGACACGATTGTGCTCAGTAACATATAAGATACTGAGGGAGCTCGACAAGGTAGATGCAGAGAGGATGTTTCCCCTCGTGGGGAAATCTAGAACTCGGGGGCACAGTTTCAGAATAAAGGGTCGCCCTTTTAGAACTGAGATGAGGAATTTCTTCTCTCAGAGGGTCGTAAACCTGTGGAATTCTCTGCCCCAGAGAGCCGTGGAGGCTGGGTCAGTAAATACATTTAAGGTGGAGATGGACAGATTTTTGCAAGATAAGGGAGTGAAGGGTTATGGGGAGCGGGCAGGGAAGTGGCTTTGAGCCCAAGATCAACCATGGTCTTATTGAATGGCGGAGCAGGCTCGAGGGGCCAAGTGGCCTATTCCTGCTCCTATTTCTTATGTTCTTATGTAATCCTTCCAAGCTAATACACAGCACTCATCTGTTCTGTCCGAATAAACACTTGAATTATAATAATAACTAGATACTTGATCGCATGGCTAGTAACAGACTCCGTCCCAAGTGCTATTTCAAGAGCTCTAGCAGACATGAGTCTACTTTCTGCCAACAGTTTCCTTTGATTACATGTTTCCTTCAAACCACAAAGTGGTCTCATTGCATCGTCGAGACACCCAATTGTGTCCGAAACACTCGAATTGGTGTAATACTAACTAGCTACTTTTATTTCCGGACCCTCTAGGATATTCCGTCAAAGAATAATAGAGCAATAAAAAACGAAACAAATGTAGTTAATTGCTAAAAGGTGTTTCCACCCCTCAGGGAGCCATCTAGTATTCAGTTAACAATATGCAAGTATGTATCATCATTAAACGAAAATATTTAGAAAATTGATGCACCGTGAGAAAACAACAACAACTTACATTTATATAGCGTCTTTAAAGTAGTAAAATGTCCCAAGGTGCTTCACAAACAGCGATTATCAAACAAAGTTTGACACTGAGCCACGTAAGAAGATATTAGGACAGGTGATCAAAAGCTTGGTCGAAGAGATAGGTTTTAAGGAGAGTCTTAAAGGAGGAGAAGTGCTAGAGAGACAGAGAGGTTTAGGGGGGGAATTCCAGAGCTTAGGGCCAAGGAAACTGAAGGCACGGCCGCCAATGATGGAGCGATGAAAATTGGGGATGTGCAAGAGGCCAGAATTGGAGGAGCGCAGAGATCTCGGAGGGTTGTAGGGCTGGAGGAGGTTACAGAGATAGGGAGGGGTGAGGCCATGGAGGGATTTGAAAACCAGGATGAGAATTTTAAAATCGAGGCTTTGCGGGCCCAGGGGTCATGGGTGAACGGGACTTGGTGTGAGTTAGGATACGGGCAGCAGAGTTTTGGATGAGCTCAAGTTTACGGAGCGTGCAAGGTGGGCGGTCGGCCAGGAGAGCATTGGAATAGTCAAATCTAGAGGTAACAAAAGCATGGATGAGAGTTTCAGCAGCACATGAGCTGAGGCGGGGTGAAAACGGGCGATGTTACAAAGGTGAAAGTAGGTACTCTTAGTGATGAAGAGGATGGGGGTCAGAAGCTCAGTTCAAGGTCAAATAGAACGCCATGGTTGTGAACAGTCTGGTTCAGCCTCAAACAGTTGCCAGGGAGAGGGATGGAGTCAGTGGCTAAGGAGCAGAGTTTGTGGCGGGGTCCTACGGCAATGGCTTCAGTCTACCCAAAATTTAATTGGAGCAAATTTCTGCTCATCTAATACTGGAGGGGTTGAGAGAGGTGGTGGTGAGGTAGAGCTGGGTGTCGCCAGCGTACATGTGGAACTGAGGGCAGCATGTAGATGAGAAATAGGAGGGGGCCGAGGATAGCTCCTTGGGGGAGTCCAGAAGTATCAGTGCAGGAGCAGGAAGAGAAGCCATTAATATCTTAAATCACTGATAAATTGTGGGTGCTCAGAGAGGGAAAATTACATCATCTGAAAACATGGGCTCAGGTTCCACATAAATGCTGATGACACTTAGCTCTACCTCTCCACCACATTTCTCTATTCCCCTATTGTCACTGAGTTGTCAGATGCTTGTCCAATATCGATTTTGAATGAGCCACAAATTCTTCCAGTTAAACAAAACCGAAGCCATCGTTGTAAAGTCTGTGGGTTGTGCAGTTAATAAATACACAGACTTCAGAAGTAACAAACAAACAGGTCTTTACTATTCGAAGGTCCGGGCGAATCTGCCCCAGCAATCCTGCCACAACACTTATATACTGGTGTGGTCACTATCGGTATTACAGTATACAGAAGCCAAACAAATAGTGCCACACCTAAAGTAGTTCTCTTAAAGGTGAACGGTTACATACAATAGTTTCCTTAAAGGTAGACGGGTACATACACTACAATCGTCTTTGCCCCCCCTGCCCCCCGCCGCAAACTCCATACCTTGACACTGACTCTATCCCCCACTCCGGCCCATATCTCGGGCTGAACCAGGCTGTTTGCAACCTCGGTGACCTATTTGACCCTGAGCAGAGCTTCCCACCCCATATCCACTCCATCAGAAAGACTGCTTAATTTCACCCACCTCCACCCCTGCCTCAGCCCATCTGCTGAAACCCTCATCTTTACATTTGTCACCTCCAAAATCAACTACTCAAATGTTCTACAAAGGCAAAATACCGCAGATGCTGGAAATCTGAAATATAAACAGAAAATGCTGAAACAACTCAGCAGGTCAGGCAGCATCTGTGGAGAGAGAAACAGAGTTAATGTTTCAGGCTGGTGATCTTTCGTCAGAACTGGAAAATGTTACAGCTGTAACAGGTTTTAAGCAAGTGCAGAGGCAGAGAAAGGGGGGAGGGGAGGAAAGAATAAAAGGGAAGGTCTGTGATAGGGTGGAAGGCTGGGGAGATTAAATGAACAGCAGAATCATTACCAACACTTGCTGTTCGAAAAAATGGGAGCAGTGGTTATGATCTGGAATTGTTGAACTCAATGTTGAGAACGGAAGGTTGTAAAGTGCCTCATCGAAAGATGAGGGCCTAGAAGCTCGATAAGGCCCGAAAACAGGCGGCGCCACCAAGGGGTGAGATTTGCTCAAGCCCGTAAAAACAAAGTGCAGATGGCACTATTATTTTGGTGCTGCCTGCTGATTTGAATGATTTCAGCACAGAGCTAAGCCACCAACGTGCTGCTTCAGGCTCAATGTAGCGTCCCTGGAGCGAGGCTGCCTTTTCTTAAAGCAAGTATGTCATTTTAGAAAGCAGTCTCGAGCCCTTAGAGCTCAACTGCCTTCTGAAAAAAAACCATTAAAAATCATTCCAAACTAGGCAGTCTTAAGCTCTTAAAGCTGAACTGCATTCTGCACATTAAAAAAATGATAAAAGTGCTTCAGCACAAACACAAATGGCTTAACAGGCCAGGGAAAGGGCACCCAGGGTCTTGCATGCAGCACTCCAGCTTTGTGCAGTGGGTCAAGAGAGGGTCTCTACCCACAGGGGGTCCTCCAGAAAGAAGGATGTGGGACAAGATCACTGAGGCCATCAATGCCACCAGTGTTGCCCCCACCACCTGGCTCCAGTGCCCAAAGAAGTTTCATGACCTCAGACCACTGGTCAAGATCAGTGAATGTATCTTCAAAAGCCGTTTCCTACCAACTGCTCCACTAGCCTCACACACTGCTCAATGCACAAGCTCCCTGCCACCCCGCCAATCACTCACCTACCAACAGTCTCTACCTCATATTCTTACCTTCACCTCACCCCCTTGGAGGAGACAGTGCAGGCCATTCTTGGCTGAAAGAATACAAGATGCAGGTATCCTCATACGTTATCCTCCTTCTCACATCCCACTTCCCCCTCATCCCACAATATCTTCTGATGTACAAACTACGCATGGTGTAAGCATGCAGTTCTTGCTTTCCCGCCCTCCCCTCACCACAACTCCACCCTTGTGCCTTCCTCATTTCACACACCCAAGAAATGCAGCCTGCCCAGCCAGTGGTTGACCAAGAAGATGGAGAGGAGAGTGAAGAAGAAGAAACACCATCACTCGATTTCACACTCTCAGCCACCAGCTCCTCGGGGTCATCCTACAAGGCCATCCGCAGTGTCCCCCACTGAAAGTCAGCAGCCTTCCACCAGCCATGCTGCAGCCACTGGGGTAGCACTGCGTGACATCAGTAGGATAGGCAAAGGCACACACAAGACAGTCACTAAGAGAATGCATAAGGGTGAGGAGTTGATTTATAGATGTCATATTAGATGCATATATGGATAAAGTTGGATTGGAAAGTTTGCTTTGTGGTGACTTTTATTTCGGCATTGTGGCCAAGAGGACGCTGTGATGGTCAGTAATGGAGGGAAGGTAAGGTGTGGGACTAATGTTGAAAGGGGAATTGGGGCTGTGGTCAGTGGTACCACAGGCTGATGATTCAATCCCGGATATCCCGGCCAGAAAGGGGCTGTCTGGGTTGCATCCTTCCTTCTGCTTCCTCCTCTTCTATTTCCTCCTCTTCTGCTTCTTGCTCTTCCCTCGGTGAGCAGCTTGTCCCCTTTTCTGCCTCAGCTTCATCTCCATGTGCCCCCCAGGACTGTGAGCAAGTGGTCTTCTCAGAAGCAAAACACTGCGGATGCTGGAAATCTGAAATAGAAACAGAAAATGCTGGAAATACTCAGCAGGTCAGGCAGCACCTGTGGAGAGAGACCTGAAAGGTCATCGACCTGAAGCATTAACTCTGTTTCTCACTCCACAGATGCTGCCTGACCTGCTGGGCAATGTTCCCTGTATTTTTTGAAAAGGCTGCGCGGTCCATTCAAAATACTCTGCGTGCGCTTTTTTTCCATTTAAAAGCCGGCAAGCCTGCTGCACAGGACCCGCAGAGCGCTGTGCGGCCACGCAGCTTAAAGGGAACATTGCTGCGGAAATTTGACCTACTGCCAGCAAACACTCCTTGAGCTCAACGGCCTTAAAATAAACCTACCTCTGGAGTAGGTTTCATGGCAACACAACTCAGAAATGGTCCAGTGTCAATAGTCTGCAGACGTTCACATGCTTCTACTCCGATGAAAGTATTGCATCCACCTTTACTCCCCACTTCATTCACATATTCTGCCCGCCACAGCTGCCCTCTACTTACTTGTCACAATTTTCACTTACATAACAAATGGAGAAAATCAAAGTTGTTTGCACATATTCACACTCACAATGTCTGACATACGTGGAAAGCATCTGACACGTCAACATACTCAAGTGTTATATGTCCCCTCCTTGGAAGCCATACAACCCACTCCTCCCTCTCCCAAACATCTCAGCAGACTTCAGGGGGAGTGAGGCAGGCTGACACTAGAGGGAAGATGGAAGTACAAGCCAGCCCCTTATCCCAGACATGGCAAAACAGTGACACAACTCAACCCACTCCAAGACAAGATAAGGAAAGGCAGGAGGGACCTTCTCATTTCTAGTCTCGTTTGCGTGTTTGCTCATTTTAAACCTGCATTCTTTAATTTTGCATTCACAATTTGGGTCAAGTAGCCTGGTTACTTCCATATTATCTGTGCTTCACAGCATTTTGAAGACTTGGATCATGTCACAAATAGCTGCTCAGTCTTTTCTCTGATTAAAACAAATTTTAAATGTAATGCTCAAAATCCTGGGATTATTTGTTATTCTCTATTTCCAACATATTAATGCCCTTGTGAAGGTAGAGTGCCCAAAATTGCACATATTATAGGGCAAATAACAGGCCTATTTTCAAGGCTCTTACTGATGCACTGAATGAATTTGATGATTTACAATGTTATTTTTTAAATTACCCTACAATTTATTTTTATGCTCCTATGTATTTTGCATTATTGACAAGACTATGATGTATCATTTCTACTGCTTAGAAACATATGTAGAATTAGTTAATCACTGATAGTCTGGGGTCCGGAGTGAATGCTGTGATGCTTAGCATGGTCTCACTCCAAGTGAGGGAAGGGTGCTCACCAGGGAGAGGGTGGAGTGAGAAAAAAATAACATCGTGCAGGGTGGGGTGGGTGGGGGTTGGGGGGAGGGGAAGGGTGGGGAGGGTGGGCGTGGCAGGGACAGAGAACAGAGAACAACTGGAGGTAGAGTGCGATTGTAGAGCAAAGTTGGGTGCTGGGACCTCATCGGGCGAGGGGGGTGGGGTTAATAGAGCATAGCGGAGGAGGGCAAGGGAGCAGAGTAGATCAGAGCACCAGGGAAGAGAGCACTGGGGGGTGCAATAGAGCACAATACAGGAAACTTTGGTTTATCCGGAGGTTGTATGTCCGGAAACCTCGATCTACCGGCAGAAATCAGGAGCCGTTTTGTTAGTTTTTTTTCTTCTCGTGGCTTTGTTTTCAACAGTCGGGCTCTGGAAAGTCTCTCTGAAGCTGTTGCTAAGCTACAGAGACGCTTCCAAGGTACGGGCCGACTGTTTACAAGCTGTTGCTAAGCAACAGTGTTTGTCGTCAGATACGGAGATGAAAACCTCCGTATGCTTCAACATTAACATTGTATGTCCGGCAGTTTTGATAGATCGGCAACAGCTCGGTCCCGTCGGTGCCAGATATAACAAAGTTTCCTGTATTTTCATGTTTTGACATTTTTTGACCATTTTCCACAGAAATGATTTGGGAACAGACCTACTTTTAAATGTTAGGTTTCTAAAAGCAAAGTATATTCACATAAGTATTAGAACAAAAGCACTGTGATGAAAGATGGTTGTTGTACTGATGGGCTAGATATTGAAGTGTTTTCCTTGATCCCAGATTAAGCGCCAGTTCGGCTCACTAGGAAAGTATATGTGGCCAGGGAAAGATTCCCTAATTCAAATAATCTGGGTGGCCATCTGTGCATTTCGATCACCTGCCAGAGCAGGGGAGCAGGAGAAGCAGCAATGCCCAGCCTCGCTATGCAAGGTAGAAGCCGCCGCCAAAATGAATAACTTCAAAGGGCTTAGTGGCCCCATTGTAAAGAGTGCCAAGCAGGCCAAAAGCCTACCAGAGTTCTTTGGGGGTCCAGACTAGGATCTCTAGGTAAGCCCTGCTTCCACTGGTCGGGGGGGGGGGGGGTGGGGGTAGTATGCCTCCTTTTACCCAGCGTACTAGTCACCTTGGAAGATCCCAAGGAAACTCCCAGCCTGGAGTCCGCTTCCCTTAGCCATGTCTACTCTGACACAAACGAACATATTTGAGGTGGATGGAGGTTCCATCCCAAACAAGGCCCCTTGGAAGCTAGCAGGACAGGCCAGGACCTGGTGTATCCAGATTCTGGCTTAATTCAAGAGCTTCTGCCATATTCCTGCCCGTCCTACAGTAGGAATGCACTGGTAGCTCACAGATTTGTCGGGCCAATGCATTAAGGCTCACCACCACCTTCTCAAGGGCAACTAGGGATGGGCAACAAATACTGGCCTTGCCAGCAACGCCCACATCCCATGAATGAATTTTTAAAAATGTGTGAAATTCATTGATGACATTATAATAAGGACTGGGAGGTAAAATACCCAGGTGAATTCTTGGCTGAAGCGGGAGAGTTTTAAACTGAAAGAAAAAAGAAAAATTCACCCACCCAAAACAGACCCAGAGTTAAAATCGGGGCCAGGGGGTATTTTAATTGTTAATCTTGGGCACGCTTGTCCACACAAAGCACATACAAAGGTTCAGGTATAAGTTCATGGGATACTCAGCATGCTGAAGGAAACTGCTTATTTTTGCAGTGAGCACAAAACAAAAGTGTTGGGGGAAAAGCCCGAACCTTAACAGTGGCATCTTACAATTAGTAGGAAATCAGCAGTGACTTTCAAAAAGTAAGGCCCGAAATGCTTGCTTGATCTGTAATGCTACTTTCTGCCAGCATGAGATGCACTTGTACTGTGTAAAATAATTTGAAAATAATGATTTTACCACATCATCTGCTGGTAGAAAAATAGAACTGCAGGAGCAGAAGTAATCGCATTTTTAAAGAGAAAACCAAAGGCTCGTGCCCCAGCGTTGCTCCTTTAAAGAGAATTAAAATGGTGACAGTTATTTCCTCATCACCACTATTCACCCGGTGAATTTCTCAGATACAGATTTAGAATTGTTGTGATTCATATCGATGCTGGAGAATCTACACATAGGCCTCGATTTTCATTGGGCCGTGAGGCGGGCTTTTAGGCGTGCAGTGGATTAAAATCGCAAAACCTAGGGGTCGCGACCCCCCCGCCCCTGGCCTGGTTCCCGCCTCCACACCATTTTAACCTAGGTGTGTCTGATTGACCCGAATCAGTCCCGCCTGCAACAGGCGGGACTGGTCTTTAGGGCCCTTAAGCAGCACTGATTGGCCTTTATAATCCCATTTTAACAGGCCCTTGCCTGTTTAACCCTTTTCATACGCAAAACGCACCTGGTGGGGATGACGCCTGTGAAACCTGGTGTGAACACTATTGGCTTGCTGACTATCAGCTGCAGGTCCAACATTAAAGAGGATATTTGATCAGTCATCATTTGCAGGTGGCAGGACTTTGTTGTCTCAGGTCTGGGGGAACTTTTAGAAGGCATAACCACAGCTGTGGAAGTTTGGAGCCTCACACACTTCTCCAGTGTGACCTCCTGCGAGACCCCTCTCGCCACCCTCACTCAGCGCTTCCTCAACTGAGGCACCTACCAGAAGCATGGGAGGCCTTTTTTCCCTTCCCCTCTTGGCATTAGAGGACCTCCAGCCCCATTCGCGAAATGACACACGCTACAACTGCAGAAGTTGCCATCAGTAATTTTATTTACAATAACCAACTGATGGCATTTTTAAAATAAACACATTTCACCCAAGTGTCTACCCTTGTGACTATTAATGCTTTATTTTCCTCTTACGCGTGCTCCTACATAGTGGTTCCCCTGTGGCTTCAGCAGATGTGGAGGCCCCTTGCTCACTTTCCTGCTGCTCCTGTCTCGACACCTTTGGCAGGCGTCCTCTGGGATGGCGAGCCTGTGAGGGCTCGCCAGCAGTCTGCTGCTCCTGCGGCTGTGCAGGGGTTGAGACCTCTATCTCCATTGGGTGTGTACTCCGGCAGGGCTCTGACTGAGGGCTCTGCAGTGGCATGGAAGTGTGAGCGCTTGGAGAGGAGCCCCCACTTTCTTGAGGTCGGCCCCCAACCTCCCTCTCATGGGTCAGGTCCCCCTCAGTGCCTGCAAGTGGCTTGAGAGCAGCTTGCTGCACATCAGGGGGGCCATGGGGACCCGTTTCTACAATGGCAGTCCTAATCAGAGGGTCTGCCATGAAGGTCTGGTTTCTCTGTTCAATAGCAGACCATCGCTCCTCCAGAGATGTCAGTCTATTCTGAACGCTCACCATGTTTTCAACACTCTAACAAATGTTGGCAAGTAACCTCCTCCATGGCCGTAGCCATCCTCTCCTCTACTGTAGCCATCCTTTCCACGGAGGTTGCCATCCTTTCCGTGGTGATGCGTTCATGCGCCGATGACTCCACAAAGGCTCTGCTCATGTTCGCTATGGACTCCTCCATTCGCTCCACACTCGCAGCGACCCTAGAGACAAAACCTGCCAGAGACTCCTACATCTGTGCCTGGAGTTCCATCACCTCTGATCTTACGGATGGACCCAGAGGCAGAGGGTCGACAGGCAGCTGAGCCGAGCTGGCAGAGTTCTGCGCCCTCCAACGAGGACTCTCCACTGCTGTCCCTGTCTCCACAATCTGCTGATGCTCACTTGTGAGCTGTGATACACCAGGTGACAACACTACTCTATGTCCCGAAGGTCCCACCGAGGTGTGAGTGTCTGCGCTGGTGCTGGGTGCGCTTATTGCTAATGACGCTGCGCCCTCAGAGATTGCAGATTCCTCTGAGGAGTCTGGCTGCTCAGGCTCTTCCTCCTGCACAGTGGGGACGGGGGCTCTCGATGGTCCTGCGGGGGAGTCAAGGAAAAAGTTAGAGATGTGATGCCAAGGTTACATGCACATTGCATTCTGCAGATGATCATAAGTCCATATGATGTAGCTTCTTCAGAATCATTACCAGCGACTCATGCAATGCCAATGAGAGAGATGGAAATCTATTCTGTCACCAGCTTGCGGGGATGCTCCTGCCTGTCCTTCCCCAACGTCCACATCTCGGTCAGCCCCGGCAATCTCCAGGACGCCTTCCTCCCAGGGGGTGAGCTGGGCTAATGAGGGCGGCCCTCCTCCTGTCCTGGCTCGCTCTCTCCTGTTGTGAGCTCTCTTTTCCTGCAATGAGGGAGACAAGTGGGGGTTGAGTGAGAATGAAGGAGTGAGTGTAGAGATTGCATAGCATAGATACTTAGAAGGAGACAAAGATGGAGTGAGGTTGCAAGACCAAGGGCCCTCCCTGTATGCTGTCAGTTGTGTTCAAAGCATCAGAGTGAGAGGGAGTGTGAGAGCTGCATGGTGGCATAGTTCTGTGAATGTGAGCATAGAGAGAGAGGGAATGGGTAAGGGTGCATGGATGTGAGTGTCCAGTGGGATGCGCAGGAAGAGATTGCTAAAGCTGAGTGCTGGTGAGGAAAGGCAATGGGGATCAGATTGAGGGTGATGGAAACATCATACAGTACTTACTTTTCTAGTGCACAGAAGGTCATGGAATCTTTTCCTGCACTGCAACCACGTTCTTCGTGTGAGCCCCAAGGAGTTGACTTGACCTGCCACCTCTGGCCACACAGCCTTGGTCTGGCTTGGAGGCCTCTTCCTCTCTGAAGAAGGGAAGAGGACCTCCCTGTGGGCCCTAGCACCATCCAGCAATGCCTGTAGTGAAGCCTCATCAAATCTGGGCGCAGAACTGGCCCTCCCGCTGGGCGTTCCTCCTGCAGGCTCCTGTGCCATCTTAATGTGGAAGGTTGGAAGCCTGCAGAGGAAGCAAGGCTTGCTGTGGACCTTAAAAGCAGCAGCAATGATGACATCATATTCTGCGACTTTCTGACTGGAAATACTCAATTGCCAAGGCTTCCCACACGCTGGAAATCAATTGGCCAATTGTGTTAGATTTGCATCAATCTCACAGACCCATTTACAATCGTGTCGGAATCACTAAATTTGGGGAAACCGCCAATTCCCCATACCTGAACGAAAATCACCCCATAGAATTCGGTGACATCATCTTATAGTAATCTGGGATGTTATGATTAAGGTTATCCACCAGGTGGTGCTGTAGCCAATGCTGTGGTTAAGGTCAGGGGTTGCTTCCTGTTAAGGTCAGGGGTTAGCTTCCTGCAAAGGTCAGCAAAGGTGCAATGCCTGGAAGCAGGCCTGCCTGGTTGTCTCGCAGTCGTTCAATAAAGCACTCGTCTTAATCCTCATACCTCGCCTCTTCGAGTTCCTTGTCTCACTACATGGATTTATCACATTTGGCGATGAGGTAAAACAGGACCCTGAATAAGAGAAGTCTGCCAGGACGTTTAAACAACAAAATCACGAGCTGCAGTTAGCTACCAGTTGGAAGAGAGCATGGCTGCCACGGTAGGAATGGTCTCCGCTTTTGATATTCAAGCACAAACTTGGGAGGAATACTGTGACGTGTTGGGTTATTTTTTCGAAGCAAATGAAATAAATGATGCCGGAAAAAGGAAAGCCATTCTGCTTAGTTCAGTGGGAAGCCAAACCTACAGTTTGATGAAGAACCTGCTCAGTCCTGAAAAGCCTGGAGACAAATCATTTGTTGAATTAGTGGCTGTGCTAAAAGAACATTTCAACCCTAAGCCTAGTGAGATTGTACAGCGGTTCAAGTTTAATTCAAGGAACAGGAAAGAGGAAGAGAGTGTAATGGACTATGTAGCAGTGTTGCGTAAATTGGCACAAGATTGCAATTATGGGAACAACCTGAAGGAAATGCTGAGAGATAGGCTAGTTTGCGGAATAATGGGTGACCGAATGCAGCGCAGATTATTATCCGAGACTGGGCTTACTTATGAAAAAGCATTGGAACTTGCCCAAGCCATAGAGACAGCGAACCGAGATGTAAAAGAAATACAGGGTTCAGACAGGGCTAATGCTACGCAAGTTGCAGGTCAGGTTGTTGTGCACAAGTTGAACATGCGTCAGAAACCACAACGTGAGCATGTGAAGGCATGTTATAGATGCAAGAGCGATCACCTGCCGAGTGAATGCCGGTTTCTGGAGGAAAAGTGCTACAAGTGTGGGAAACAAGGACACATAAAATGAGCTTGCAGGGCGAAATCACCTGTGGAGGAATCCAAACCGAAAGGGGAGGACAGCAAAACCAAGGGAGAGAAGTGAAAAAACATGGAGCACACCACATCAGCGGGGAAGCTGAGGGAGAAGAGGACATGTTCATAATGTATGGCATGTTAGAGAACATTCCAAAAGTGGCTCCTATCACATTGCAACTGACAGTAAATGACTCTAAGGTGAACTTTGAAGTGGATACAGGGTGCGGCGTGACCATAATGAACAAGGCAGAGTACTCAAAATTGTGGAACCGTGCAAAAGTTCCAGAGTTAAAGCCTTGCTCCCTGCATCTTAAAACATATACAGGTGAACGAGTAGCGACGTTAGGTGCAGCTAAGGTAACTGTGCAACACAGGGACACAGTGGAACAGCTACCTGTAGTTATAGTATTGGGTACCGGACCAAACCTGTTAGGTCGGGGCTGGATAAAAGAACTTAAATTAGACTGGGGAGCAGTACATCAAATAGATGCGGGCAAACAGTTGACTTTGCAAGAAGTGTTGAGTTAACATGAGAATGTGTTCAAGGAGGAACTTGGCACATTTAATGGCCCCCCAGCTAAGATTTATGTAGACAAGGAGGCACCGCCAAGGTTTTTTAAACAACGACCTGTGCCTTATGCCATGAAGCCAAAGGTAGAGGCTGAGCTTGACCGTCTATTGAGAGAGAACACACTGGAGCCAGTGAACTGTTCGGATTGGGCAGCTCCCATAGTACCTGTTTTAAAACCGGACAATTCGGTAAGACTCTGTGGAGACTATAAATTGACAGTCAATCAGGTGTCCAAACTAGAGCAGTATCCTATTCCCAAAACAGAGGATCTCTTTGCAAACCTGGCTGGAGGAAAGAAATTCACAAAGTTGGATATGAGTCATGCCTACTTGCAGATTACACTGGATGGCAAATCAAAGAAGTATGTCACCATAAATACACACAAGGGCTTGTTTACATATAACCGCTTACCGTTTGGTGTCTCATCTAGTCCAGCTATCTTCCAGAGGACAATCGAAGGTGTACTGCAAGGGATTCCACATGTTTCCATCTATCTGGATGACATTCTGGTGACGGGAAGAACCGACCAGGAGCATCTGAGCACTCTGAGAGAGGTACTACAGAGATTGGAGAGGGCAGGGTTCCAGCTCAAGAGGAGTAAGTGCACTTTCCTGGGGAATGAGGCAGTGTTCCTGGGACACAGAGTGGACGCCACCGGGCTCCATCCACTCAAGGAGAAGGTACAAGCACTGCAGGACGCCCCTGCTCCTACAAATGTGGCTGAGTTAAAAGCTTACCTGGGACTGCTGAACTATTATAACAGGTTTTTACCAAACTTGTCAACTGTGTTAGCACATCTTCACAAACTACTGCGCAAGGAGACACAGTGGCAGTGGGGAGAGGAGCAGGGGGTTTCATTTGAACAGTCCAAGAAACTGATGCTGTCGTCGGATGTGCTGGTTCACTACAATGCAGAGAAAGACATCATTCTCTCTTGTGACGCTTCACCTTACGGGGTGGGGGCAGTTCTTTCACACTGCATGGAAGATGGAACTGAAAGACCAATAGGGTTTATGTCCCGAACTCTAACACCAGCGGAAAAAAACTATTCCCAGTTAGACAAAGAGGGGTTAGCAGTAATGTTTGGGTTACAGAGGTTCCACAAGTACATATATGGCAGGAAGTTCACCATATGCACCGATCATAAACCTCTTGGCCTAGAAATTCATTACAGCCACTTTTGGGGCGGTAAAGTTGGGCGGCCGCTAAAGTTTGCGCCCGGCGCAAATTCGAGGCCACTTCTCCGATATTCATTAGCTTCGCCCTAAGAGTTTGCTCGAGCGCTAAAACTGGCGATGCACGCCTCTCTTTAGGCGCTAAGCCGGAGGTGCTGAGCGAGAGCGCCGAGGCCGGGCGCAGCGCAGGTGCGGCCATTTCTTGATTGACAGCAGACACCCTGGCGCCGGCCAGCTCTTAAGGGGGAAGGGTCGACTTGGTCTGCTGCCACGCCCTGGATAGTGGAGCCCTGCAGCTAGGCCTGAACACTGCTGCTGGACCCAAATAGCACCTGAAACCATGGAGAAGGCCCGTGAACGAGCGCAGCGCTTCTCAGAGCTTGATCTGAGGGTGCTGGTTGGTGCTGTGGAGAAGAGACGCCATATTTTGTTTCCGGACAATGGCAGGAAGCCGCCGGCCCGCATCTACCGGAGAGCCTGGAGGCATGTCGCCACCAAGGTGACATCCAACAGCGAGGTCCCCAGGAGCGGTGTCCAATGCCGCAAAAAGCTAAATGACCTCGCCAGGATTGTCAGGGTGAGTACCCTTTCCAGTGTCCTCCTCATCCTTGCATGTGCACCTCACATTATGGGCAAAGGGACCTGAAAGCCCTAATGGCCAGCCCTCATGCAGCAGCTATGGGACACTCATGAACATCAATTGCACATTGTGCACTTAACACACTGGCCAGGCTATTCGACCATGGGAGGCAGTGCACACAAGATCAGGGCTACACACTGGCCAGGCTATTCGACCATGGGAGGCAGTGCACACAAGATCAGGGCTACACACTGTACTTAGAGGCCGTCCTTTCTCTTGCAGGCCAAGCTGGCCAATAATAAGAGGAGCCGGACTGCGACCGGGGGAGGCGGACCCCAGATCCAGCCGCTCACCGAGCTGCAACATCGCGTGGAGCGCATCATGGGTGCCCGGGTGATTGGCCCCGTTGCATCTGGAGATGCTGACCCTGTTCTGGGCACCAATGGTAAGGACATCACCTTTTGGACCTCTCTCGTCCCACTTGCGCATCAGATCGACATCCTTTGCCACTGTCCGACCAATGCGCTGAATGCCACCACTCATGCATTCCTCGCTGACGCCCTCTCCTCACTCTAAAGCTACTCTTGTGCCTTCCTGCTTTCAGATGGTGAGGAGGAGGTCCCTGAACTTGCCAGTGACAGCCCCTCAGAAGAGGAGGAGGAGGAGGAGCAAGAGGAAGGCGGCCCATCAGGGGAACCCTCAGTCGCGGTAACCCATGCCAATGTAGGGGACACGTCTTCCCTAGAGGGGAACATGGGGGAAGTGTCGGAGGGGAGGGTAGCTCCTGGGACCAGCGGCCTGCAGAAACGCGGGAGGGGGGTGGAAGCTCAGCGGCCTTCTCCCCAGAGGGGGGAAGGGTCGGAGGGGAGTCCAATTGCTGGGCCCAGCGGCGTCCAGCAACGCAGGAAGGGTCGGCCAGCTCGGCGGCCTTCTCCCCAGAGGGAGAGTCCGGCCTCCAGTCCGGAGACGGCCAACGCCGAGGAAATGCGCCGCCTCGAGGACTTGTCCGCAGACTCGGAGCGCCGGCACACGGAGCTCATGGGGGTAGTGGCACGGTTGCCTGAGGCCATCGAGTCCCTGTCTCGGAGTGTGACCGAGTTCGGGGCCTCACAGGCCACCAGTCGGGCGGAATTCAGGGCAGCTCAGGCAGCGAGTGGCCAGGTGATCAGTGGTGCCGTGCAGTCACTGGGTGCTCTGATGCGGTCACTGAACAGGTCAACACGGGCACTCACTGCTGCCACACTCGCTGTGTCAGCCAGGCATCGCCAGGGCACCCGGCGTGCTGCAGCAGCACAGCGGTCTGTCCCTCGGCAGATTGGTGCGCATGCTGCAGTGCTGGCCCGGCCGAGTGCCAGTGTCTCAGGCGACCAGCGAGCGCCTGCCATCTGCCAGCTTGCCCCCATTCCTCCAGCCGCCACTGCCACTCCCCCAGTGGAGCTGCCAGGAGCTGCTGCAGCGACTGATGCTGGCCAGCCACAGCTGCAGCATTCACCAGCCGGCCCCTCGACGGCCAGACCTCATCTAGGCCGACCCCCAAGGGCATCTGCCGTCACGACATGTGCCCCTCAGGAGCCTGCCCCCAGCCTTGCAGCAGCCAATGGCCTCACTTTGAGGAGGAGCAGCAGGGTGTGCAGGGGCCGCCAAAGTTTGCAGAAGGCATCGCCCTCGCGGGCCACTAAGTAGAGGGTGTGTCCAAATGTTGTGTTTTCTGGAATGTGTGTTTTGTGAAGGCCGAGGATGAAGGCCATTTTTGTTTACATCTTTTGTTAATGCTCCCCAGGTTGTGGGAGTGAGTCATGTGTGTGAGTGTTTTTTGGGGGTTTTGTCTGTTTTTGGTTTTCATGTGGGAAGGGCCCTGAGTTTGTACAATAAACCATTTTATTTATTCACATTGTCCATGTTTGATCTTTGAAGTGTTTGTTGCCTTAACCGGCTGACGGCTTGCGGAGCGGCTGCAATCATGTTCTTTCATTGGCACAAGCCATTCCCTGACAGGGGGCCTAGAAGTGACGGTCAATAAGCCGCCGACGGGCGGCCCTTAGACCTTCTGTCTCCCTCCTGGGCTGGTACTCCTCGTCCTCCTCCTCCTCCTGCTCCTCCTCCTGAGGTGGTGGTCCAACGTGAGGTGGCAGTGCCTGAGCCCTGCGGATAGCCAGGTTGTGCAGCATGCAGCAAACAACGACAAATTGGGAGACTCGCTCCTGCGAATACTGGAGGGCTCCCCCGGAGCGATCCAGACAGCGGAACCGTTGCTTGAGGACGCCGATTGTTTGTTCTATGATGTTCCTAGTCGCTTGATGGCTCTCGTTGTATGCCTCTTCAGCAGGGGTCGTGGGCGCGCGGAGCGGGGTCATGAGCCAGGTACACAAAGGATAGCCTTTGTCGCCGATAAGCCATCCTCTTGGGTGAGGCTGTGCCTGGAACATGTCAGCCACAGTTGTCTGTCGCAGGATAAAGGCATCGTGGCTGCTGCCTGGAAAGCGGGCATGGACAGCTAGGATGCGCTGCCTGTGGTCACACACCAGCTGTACGTTGAGGGAATGGTAGCCCTTCTGGTTGCGGTAATCCTCGGCATGCTCCAGAGGTGCCCGCAAAGCCACATGCGTGCAGTCAATGGCGCCCTGCACCATGGGGAAGCCTGCTATTCTTACAAATCCCACTGCACGCTGCTGCTGCTTCTCCAGGGTCATGGGGAAGGAGATGAATTGACGTCTCCTTCTGAAAAGGGCATTGGTCACCTGGCGGATGCAGCAATGCACGGCGAACTGGGAGATGTTAGCGATGTCCCCAGCAGCGGATTGGAAGGAGCCGGTGGCATAGAAGTTGAGAGCCACCGTCACCTTCACTGCCACTGACAGAGACGTCCTGCGCATCAGCTGTGGACGCAGATCTCTGTGCAGCAGCTGGCAGATGTCTGCAACCACCTCCCTTCTGAATCACAGCCTCCTAACACACTGCGCGGCAGACATGGTCAGATAGGAGGACTGCTGGCGGTATACCCTGGGTGGGTAAGGCCTCACTTGGCGACGCCTGTTGCCCCCTCTGCGTCTAGCCAGGGCTGCCACTCTCTCACAGCGTCTGTAAGCCCTTCCGGCATAAGGCTGAAACTCAGCGTTGGCACCCAATGCAGCCCCCATTATATGCTGGCTAACACTGAGATCTCAATGAAGGCAAAGATAATTGCTAAGCTCTGGCCTGAGCCAAAAATACCTGTCCTAGTGTTGGGCCAAAGCAGTAAGCTCTCCTCCTTGGTCTCTCTCCAAAAAACCGTTGCACAAGAGTGAATGCTGCAAAATGGCTGGCCTTTATAGTGCAGGGTAAGTGCCCTTTAATTTGCGCTCCCCGCGGCCCGCCTCGGCTGTGTACCGTTCCACTTCACAGTCGTTAGGGCCGCCCGGCGCACAATGGGGCGGCGCGAGTGAAGTTCTGGTTCCGGGCGCACAAAGGGCGTTGCACGACGAAATGACGTCATGATCTGCGCGCACAGCAGGGCGCGCGCTAAGACTTTGCGCCGGCGTGAAATGTCTACTGAAGTTGGGGCGAGGCGCAGATCGCGCTGCGCCCGGGCGCTAAGCGCCTAGCGCTCGAGATCTACTCCTCCTAAGGCGCTAACGGCTGGCGCGCCCAACTGAATTTCTAGGCCCTTATCTCTGACTGGGGGGAAGAGAGAGACACGCTGAAGATGGGCTGCTGAATTTTTTTTGTGTTTTTAGTGTTTAGAGTGGGGGAAAAAGTTACATTTCAAGTTTTAAAAGGTTTAAAAGTTAAATTTAATTTTAGTTAAGTTAGTTCAGTTTAGTTTAGTTTAAGTTTAAGTTTAGGTTAGTTTAGGTTAAGTACGGAAGGAAAAGACCACCAAAAAGATCACCAAAGACGGGACCCGACAGAAAAAAAAAAATCCGAGGAAAACAGCTGAAAGAAACAAAGACAAAAAGAAACAAAGCAAAGGGACAGAAGAAGGAAAGGAATAAACCCGGGGGAAAACCGGGAGAGCGAGGCACCAAAGCGGAGCCCGAGCGGCGGCCGCAACACAGAGCCCGAGCGGCGGCCACAACACGGAGCCCGAGCGGCGGCCGGAACATGGAGCCCGAGCGGCGGCCGGAACACGGAGCCTGAACGGCGGCCGGAACACGGAGCCCGAACGGCGGCCGGAGCGCGGAGCCAGAAGCCCGGGAAAGGCCCGAGGAGCCAGGCCGAGACAGAGGCCCAGAGACCTCTGAGGAGGAGGGGAGCAGCCCGGAGGCACCGGCTCCCAGATGCAGACCAAGACAGTGAGTACAGGGCCCGGGGAGGGAGCCTGAAGCCAGGGAAAGGCCCGAGGAGCCAGGCTGAGACAGAGGTCCAGAGACCTCTGAGGGGGAGGGGAACAGCCCGGAGGCACCGGGAAACAGCGGCTCACAGAAGCAGACCAGGACAGTGAATACGGGGCCTGGGAAAGGTGAACCCGGGAGCCGAGGCCCAGGGACCACGGGGTCGGAGAGGGGGAGCAGCCCGGAGGCACCGCGAAACAACCTGGAGAGCGAGCGAGTCCGGGGCCTGGGAAAGTCCACGAGTAGAGAGAGGGAAACACCAAACCCGGGGCCCCAGAAAAGCTTACTCTAAGGTCAGCAATAATTTTTACTATTTCTACTAAAAATGAGTGAGTCAGAGGAGCCGCAGCAGCTCCTGTGGCGCACTGAGAGCAACCTCTTCCAGCTTCCCCCCAACATCAAAAAAAATGCAAGAAAATCGCTCAAGCAACAGCAGCTGAGAGCGAAGCTAGAAACTCTTTTTGCTGACTGGTACAGCAATGGGAACATGAGTAATCTCATTTTTTACTCAGATCAGTCAGCGGCTTGGATCAAAGCAATAAACATACACTATCCCAGGGTTAAGCAGGAAAAAACTGCTAATGGGTCCAAACTGAAAATAAGGAAATCAGGGGACCCTGGTAGTGAAACCACGACGGTCAACATGTACAGAAATGGTACAATAATGGTGCAAGGCAACCTCAAAGACTTTGAAACGGCCTTCCAGAAACTGAGATAAATAATTGAGAAGGGAAGGACCAGCCCCAGGGTAACTACCAGGGAAAAAACCACACACACTCCCCCCACCGCTTACAGCTCACCAGGAGTAAATCAACCTGGCCAGGAGGTGAGCAAGCCACACAGTTCTGACCAGGCACACACCCTGGGGCCCCACAACCCCATGGTACATTTGACTAGCCCCAGCGGAAATACCAGGGAGAAAGCCACACACTCTCCCCAGACCACCTCCAGCTCACCAAGAGAAAAGCAGCCTAGCCAGGAAGTGAGTGAGCCCTCCAGCTCCGACCAGGCACACACCCTGAGGTCCCACAGCCCGGTACAACTAAAGGAGAAATTTAACCAGCTGGAGACACAGCTGGTTAAACTTACAGAGGAGGTCCTTAAACTGAAAACCGACCAAGAAAACAGCATTTCAGCAATAAAACAGGAACAAAAACAAGAGAGGGAGAGACACAGGAGAGAGCTGAACTTACTTGGGAAGCAGGTGAAAGAGCTGCAGAAAGACAAAGAGAGCCACAGGGGAGAGATAGCGGCATTAGCCCAGCAGCCAGAGGCTAGAGATAAGACAGTACAGAGCCCGACTGAGCAGCTGCACTCTCACACTGAACAACAGCAGCAGACCCACAATACAGGGGGAGCCACACAGACCGACCAGCACACTGAAGCCCAGTCTGCCCCCACCACTTTGGAACCACAGCCGAGCCGCTCACAAGAGGAACGCACACACCAGACACGACCACCCCAGTCAAACACACAACCTGTGAGTCCAGACGAAAGCCACCAGCCAGTAAACACCAACAAGGCTGACATCGTAATACTCATAGACTCAAATGGAAAATTCCTCTGGGAGAAAAAGCTCTTCCCTAGACGTAAAGTAGAAAAGATCTGGTGCCCAACAACAGACAGAGCCCTAGAATGGCTGACCAAAACCCAATTAGGCTCCCCACAACACATAATAATACACACCAGCACAAATAACCTAAGGGCCCAGCAGAAAAGGGTAGCAACATCGCTCAGATCAGTGATTGAGAAGGCAAGCGACACCTTCCCAAACACTAGAATCACTGTTTCCACACTATTGCCGAGAAGAGACTTCAACAACAAAACAATCCATCAGATAAATCATAATCATAATCATAATCATAATCAACTTTATTGTCATTGTTAGTGCACAAGTGCAGTACAACGAAATGTAGGCTTGCGGCTCCCGAGAGTGTACATTTAGATTAAGACATTTAAACATTCAACATTCATTTGGCTTGTAATACATTAACTTAAGCATACTAAATGCAGGCTTTAGAGTTTATTTGTGGAGTTCAGTAGGATGACAGCCCTGGGAAAGAAGCTGTTCCTAAATCTGGTCGTTCGGGTGCGAATGCATCTGTAGCGTCTCCCAGATGGCAGGGGGGTGAACAGACTGTGGCTGGGGTGGGTAGGGTCTTTGATGATGGTCAGTGACCTCTGTAAACAGCGTTTCTGGTATATGTGCTCTATGGTCGGTAGCCGGGTGCCGGTAATGCGTTGGGCAGTTTTGACTACCCGCTGCAGGGCTTTCCGGTCATAGGAGCTACAGCTGCCATACCATACTGTGATACAGTTCGTCAGGATGCTCTCTATTGTGCAGCGGTAAAAGTTAGAGAGGATCAGGGGTGACAGGTTACATCCCTTCAGCCTCCTTAGGAAATATAGGCGCTGCTGGGCCTTCTTCACCAGAGAGGAGGTATTGAGGGACCAGGAGAGGTCTTCCGTGATGTGGACTCCGAGGAACTTAAAGCTGTCCACCCTTTCCACCACAGCCCCATGGATGTGGATGGGGGTGTGACTTCCGCCTTTAGACTTCCTGAAGTCCACAATGATTTCCTTGGTTTTCTTGATGTTAAAGGCCAGGTTGTTATCGGTGCACCACTTCACGAGATGCTGGACCTCCTCCCTGTAGGCTGACTCATCGTTGTTGGTGATCTGGCCTACCACCGTGGTATCATCCGCAAACTTGATGATGGTGTTGGAACCATGAACAGCCACGCAGTCGTAGGTGAAGAGGGAGTAGAGGAGGGGGCTCAGCACACATCCTTGTGGGGCCCCCGTGTTCAGGGTCGGGGGGGGGAGGTGTGGTTACCTAATTTGACAGACTGGGTTCTGTTTGTTAGGAAGTCCAGGGTCCAGTTGCAGAGGGAAGTGCTCAGGCCAAGAGTGTGGAGCTTGGTGGCCAGCTTGTTGGGGACGATCGTGTTGAATGCTGAGCTGTAGTCTATGAACAGCATTCTCATGTAGGTCTCTTTACCGTCTAAGTGATTCAGTGCAGAGTGTAGAGCAGTTGTGATTGCATCCTCCGTTGATATGTTTGCAGGATAGGCAAACTGGTGTTGGTCAAGAGAGGCGGGAACACTGGCTTTGATGTGAGCCAGGACCAGTCTCTCGAAACACTTCATTATGATGGGTGTGAGTGCGACAGGTCGATAGTCGTTCAGACATGTCACAGCCGTTTGCTTTGGCACAGGAATAATGGTAGCGGTCTTGAAGCATGTAGGGACTACTGCCTGGGCCAATGACAGATTGAAGATGGCGGTGAAGACATCAGCCAGCTGATCAGCACATTCCTTGAGTACCCGTCCAGGGATGCTATCAGGTCCAGCAGCCTTACGTGTGTTCACTCTGCGTAGAACACCCCTTACGTCGGAGGTCGACAGAGTGAGCACCTGGTCTTCCGGGGGTGGCAAGGCTTTGGTAGCCGGCTCCCTGTTGTCCCTGTCAAAGCGAGCGTAGAAGCAAGCATAGCAAGAGACTGTGAATTAAAACATAACGTGCACCTGGCCCAACACCCCACCCTTGATGTGGAATGTCTTCACGACTACATCCATATCCACAGGAAGCGAATGTCGGTCTTTGCGAAGGCCCTGAAGGACGTCGCTTTTAACCGGGTCCACACCCAGACTCCAAGAGGACCCCCCCCCCGACCACCAAAGACCAACGGGATACAGACCAGGACTACTACAGAGACCACCACCACACCAACCGGGACCAGAGAGGATCCCCACGCACAACAATAATGTCGGACCTGCACCACTCCTGCCCTACAGGGGAACAGGACCACCCCCAGCCAGGCAGAGGGAGAGGTGCTCAGGGCGTATGCAATACCACAGGCAGAGACAATCCATTAAGAGACATAATGCAGATGATCAGCAGCATCTACTCCCGCCTTATGGATAAGAAAAAATAAGGAATAGTTGTTAGAAAGAGTTGTAACCAATTACCCTCAGCATTTACAGACAATTGAAATGTTCTTTTTTCCCCATTTAGACGCGACAAACACATATCACTATTTATCATATTTTAACCCATCACAGTAAAAGATCAATTTTAGCATGAAACCCTTATATATCTCAACCTGGAATATCCAAGGTCTATGCTCTTCTATGCTTGGCATGAAGAGTGGGACCCCAGAGTTCCTAGATGAAATTAAAGATCTGGATATTATCTTTTTACAGGAAACCTGGTGTAGAGGAGAAGGGCACACTGGCTGTCCCCATGGGTACACAGAGCTGGTGGTCCCCTCCAATAAACTGCCAGGAGTAACCCAGGGCAGAGAATCTGGAGGCATACTGATTTGGCTTAAAGCAGAGCTTAGGAATTACATTAAATTTATAAAAAAGGGCGAAAACCACTTATGGCTCAAAATTAAGAGGGGCATCATCTCTAGCATGCAAGATGTTTTCATTTGCACACACTATATCCCCCCGACAGAATCCCTGTACTTCAAAGAGGACACCTTCTCCAACATAGAGAGGGAGATTATCCAATTCCAGGCCCAGGGAAATGTGTTGATCTGTGGTGACCTCAACTCAAGAACTGGCGAAGAACCAGACTTCACCAATAATCAGGGGAATAATTACATATTTGGGAATAACCACTTTGATCTCCCTTTCCATCCACACAGGCATAACT